>NC_066362.1:187262415-187891505 GCF_013377495.2 Cygnus atratus | reverse complement strand
GGCCTGAAGGCAGAGGCCGAGCCCCCGAGGACCACCGCAAGGCCCCGGCGGGGGCTGGCGGGGCCGGGGGGGGGGGAGTCGGCAGCGGCGGGGCTATGGAGGCGCCTTCCCCCGGCTCCCCTCGCTCCTTCCTCCGCCCCCCACCTCCAGCCCCGCCTCGCCCCCTTCTCCTCTCACCGGCCGAGGAGTGGATCTTGGAGGATTTCCGCTGCAGGGACATCCTCAGCGCCGTGTCGAGGCGGGCCCCGGTCGGCATGCCGGGGCCGGGGCGGCCGGCGATGCTAGGGCTGCGGCGGCGGCGGGCTGGCCATGGCCCCCCCCCGGCACGCAGACGCCGCGCTGCGGCCCGGCTGCGGGGGCGGGCGAGGCGCTGGAGCCCTCCCGAGGGCCCGGGAAGGTGCCCGGCTGAGGCGGGGGGGAACCCGCTGCCTCCTTCCCTCACGGTTGGGTCTGAAGGGAAGCCCCCAGGCAGCGGGGTGTGCCCCCTTTTCCCCGCCCGGCCCCCCTCTGGGGAGCCCCGGCCTTGCGGCCCCACAGCCCCGGGAGCTAGCGGGCTCCTCGGCTGAGGGAGGAGGTGGCTCACACCTCAAGTCACAGTGCACCTCACAGCTCAAATCACCAAGAATGAGTGATTGTATATAATACAATAAAGTAAGGGCCTGCTGGTTTTTAAAGTTGTCTACCTGCAACTAATATATGGCATTTTAGGCACCTAAAGCATCTCAACAAACCCCGTTTGGGATTCGGAGCCATAAGCAGGCTTCTTTGTTCCAGTTACAAGGACATCTCCCAGTACTGGCGTACTGCCAGCCTCTTCACAAAAGATGTCATTCCTTCTCAATTTAAAACGTCTGGTAAATCAAGGATGAAAAAAAATATAGGAAAGATTAATCAATAATTAATTATTAATTCTTGCAGTGCATCGCCTTTCTGCACAAAATACTTGCAACAATAAGAGTTTGCCTACCAAGGACAGGCACAGAAAGAAAGAAATTAAAGGACAAAAATAAACTAAATTGAAGTCTCTCAGTCTTTATACATTCTAGTCTCAATCAGGCATAGCCAGCTGTAGTCGCCCCACCTTACGGGGTTTGACTTCTCTGCTAGGGGGGCCTTCTCCACCAGGACTTTCTGGGTAAGCTGTGTGAAAAGAGGCAGAAGCTCACCTGAGATGAGGATGTACTGAGTTTTGGGAAGGCCAACTGCACAAGAGACAGTCTCCAATACCTTGAAAAAAATAACCTAAACCAGGATCTAAACCACTCTACCATGTGGAGTTGGCTAGTGTACAAGATGGGGAATTTTGGTGCTATTTCAAAGATCATGAATATTGCCAAGCCACCAAATCTCGCTGTACTTCTGTGTCCTCACATATAACAATGGAAACTGATAGTTTCCAGCTTCATAAAAAGTAGCATATATAAAATTAGTTTACAAATACAGAGTACAGAATTGCGGTGCACTAACTGGATAGACCATGGTCCGCTGGAGAGGCTCCCTTTGAGCCAGAGCTTCTGTACAACTTCTTGGTCTGTGAGAAGCTTTTACTCCTGTGGATTTTATTGCTCTGGAAGAAGGCTGGCCTGAGATCTTGTGAGAAATCATCCAGTAGGAGCAATGCTGAGTGCTGCTTTCCTGCATGACTTTACCATTTTCAGCCCATGGCATAGAGTATTTTTTCATTAATATGGCTTTCTCTACCATCTTACTCTTTTGCCTCTCCACAGATTATCTTCTGCTGTGGTCAGTGTTTTTGTACCAGTAGGAACTGCCTGGAGGATGAAAATCACTTCACATATGTTGTTAGCTAGTACACAAAAGTGAAGGTCACTTTGGGTTAAAGCTGTCAGATCAAAGGCAAGGAAAGTGCTCAAAAAATGACCAAGAAAGAATGGCACGTCCTGGTTCCATGTTTACTTTTTCTTCAGAAACTTGCCCTCAGGTGAACTATGTGTATTGCACACTAAAAGTATTGCCCACTGTAAGCTGTCCACACTGTGAGGTAATCACTGGTAGCTAAGTAGCATCTAAGATGCATTCTTCCTTTTCATGTGCTGTGCTTGCTTTCACCTCTTCATCCTCAGTGTTCACAAACTGCTCCAGTTAACATGCCCTCTTGCTGGTGTCTATACCTGGCTACTCACTCCTGCAAACTTGACTCCTCAAACTCCTCTAATAGACTTAATTACCCAACCCATACTTATTTCAACAAGCTTGAGATGTGTCTCCACAGAAGGCAGATCACTGAGCGTTAGCAACCAGCCATTTTAGTGAAGCTTAAGGGTGTGGAAGAATGAAAAAACATCTTTGCCTCTGCACGGACTGTGGGCATCAGAGGACCTGCCTCTCTGCAGGCACTGGTTGGTGTAAACCTACGTTGCAGCCTAGCGGGAAGTCAAGGGGAGAAGGTGGACTGTCAAAGTATCTTGTGAGGAAGCAGAGTGTGCTGGATTATCTCAGTGCTGAGAAAGAAACAGAGTCCTGTTTAGGATGCTTAAGGGTAGGGCCTGCAGGAAAGGTACGTGTACAGTCGTTGAGGTGGTTTTGCTTCTGCAAGCTCATGTTTATTAGTAACAAGCCGACAAGTAGCAGGTTAGCCCTGAGTTAAGAGAAAGGAAATATGTTGTTCAGTTGTGCAGGCCTCACCTTTGTCATTTTATTATGCAATGCCTGGCTTTGTCATACCGCTGATGTGCACTAAATTGTGTATTATCGGACCGTGAGTCATGACAGTATGATTCCCTGAGGTCTGTCATAATGGCTCCACGGTTTGAACGATGTGCTGAAAAACAAAAAGGAGCTAGTATTCTTCAAATTACAATGTGATCACTTTTCTAGTATTTATAGCAATGTACTTTCAAAGAGCTCAGTATGCATAATAATTATTTCAATGTAATAAATAAAGCAAAGGCAGGAAGAGTGGTTCTGTGGTTAATGTGCCAGACTGGGAGACAGGATATCTTGATTCTATTTCTGACTGTGCCAGATACTCTCTGGGACCTTAGAGAGTTTGTTCAGCCCAAATTTCCAAAAGATGCATCCTTTGCTCCAATTACTAATGTCACACACATTTTGGTTATGAGTTTGGTGAACAGAAGAGAAGAGAAGAGAAGAGAAGAGAAGAGAAGAGAAGAGAAGAGAAGAGAAGAGAAGAGAAGAGAAGAAAGACTTTACATAGAATTCCTTAGTAGTAAAACAGAAAACTTAACAGTCTAGTCAAAGAACCAAATAACTGTCAGGTGAGAGTTTATGATAGAAAACAAAGAAAAACAAGGAAATCTACTACAAAAAATAGTAATGCAATTCAATTTTTTATAGTCATACTCTTCCTATGTATCCCTTTGCTGGTGTTGTGCTCACCCTTCAGCCATCCCTCTGGGATCTGAGGTTGACAGTGCCAGTTTTCCTTGAGCAGCAAGTGTCATCGGTGTCTTGCCAAGTGCTTTGCTGGGAGCTGTGATGTAGTGGGGTTTCTTCTTCCTCTTTTCCTTCCTCCTGGTTGGATTAGGGCTAAGCCTGGGGCTATTTTTATATGATTTCTAAAATATTTTTACACCTTGCTTTCTCTTCACTTGTCTACAGCTCTGTATTACATCCATACTTATTATATACAATGCTATTTCTGTGTGTTATGTATTTGTTCTTTTTTTTTTTATCCTGAAACCCATTCTTGCCCAGGTTCCATGTCTGCACTTCTCTGGCTGACTACCGGAGAGTTTTTTATAGGCCTGGGTTCTACGGTGCCAAGGCTCTGCCTCCAACACCCCCCCCCCCTTTTTTTTTATTTATTTTTTGTCATCCTATGCCTCCCCTACAGTGTCCTGTGCTCAGCCTTCCAAGGGACTCTGCTGTCATCCCAGGCTTGTATTCTTCTACGCTACATCATTAGGTTAGTCCTAAACACCCAATTCTACACAGAATAACTCTTGTCACTATCCATTTGAAAGGTTGTATCAAAGTTAAGCAGAAGTTAGACCCAGCCATTGCCACCTTAGTAACAGATACTGCTCTTACAATTAAAAACAAAGCCTCATGCTGGCAAAGAAAAGCTCAGACAAAGCAAGCCTCAGTCCTGAAGCCTTGCAAACTCACTACAAATCTTGTGGCTTGCTACCTTTAATGGCACTATCCAGTTACAGGACGAGAGTAATTTCACGTAAGTTCTGCTTGCTTAAATCCTCTGCCTTTAAAAACAAAAATGGAATCAGACTGCCTTGGTCTTAAACCAAATGTTTGTGCTGGGGCAAAATTTTGTGATTTTTTTTTTGATCCTTTTTACATGCGTAGGATCAAAGCCAGCACAGTGTAAAACATGCAGAAGTATATGTGCAGTATCTGTCATTCATCATGACAATTTTAAAAAGGTCAGAAAGCCAGCACCAGCTCTTTCAAGATTCCTAGAGAAAGCTACTTGCAGATCCAGAAAGTTTGCTAAGCATCGCTGAACTTAGGAAAAAGACAGGAAATCCTTTATGGACCTCCTTTGCAGAACCACCGTCTCTGTAGACAGGTAGGGGATGTGACTGAAGATATGAAACGCCAGGGCAGCAGGAAGATATTTTATGGCCAAGTATTAACATGTGCATGGCCCACTTGTGGCCTCCCAAATGATCTGGTAGTCTCCTACACTTTCTACTGCAGAAGGAACTTCACTCGATAATACCCTGCTCTTACAGTTAACTCATAGTCCAGGGATTTAACTGGAGAATGGGAAAAATTATGGTGAATTGCACATGAAATGGGGGTGAGGGGGACAGGGTGGAGGAAAGGTAAGCCATTACCTATCGGTGCAATGAGGGGAAAACAGAAGGACAAGGATTTGGAAGTGCAGGCCTCTCTTTTATTTTTCAAGTCCCATTCAAAGTTCGTTGACTTTTCCTGATGTACAGTTGTTTCCTCTTATTTCTAGTGAGTTTAACAATGGAAATTAATCAGCACCAGGCACATCAGTGTTTTCCAGATGACTTTTGAATAATGACACTTGTAAATAAAATTATAGTGAGTAGGATAATTGCATTGGAAAGTGAAATTAGTACTCGTTGTGTAGAAGGACATGATCTGTGATTTGCCTGAAAAAATCTGAAAAACTGAAAAACTGAAAAATATTGAGCCTTTTCTATATTAGCACTTACAAACCAGGGAAACTAAATAATGGAAAAAAAAATAATTTTGTACTGAATACTCAAGACTAAGTACTACTTAATAAAACAACATCTGGGGCTCCTTCATACCTGCATGTTAATTCAGGAAGCAAACATTAGTGTTATTATTTTACCAAAATAGCTCCAAATTTGTATGTGCATTCAAAATACAGTAAGTTAAATCAGATCAAGTCATTTTATTCCATGATAATAGTGTTCACAGAAGGAATTCATCAGGCTGGCAATAGTCAGAAAGCTGTGTGTAGAACAAACCTTTCAAATGCTTTGCACAGTAGATCACAGAGGTTTACCCAGCTTTTAGTGAACCAAGTTAGTAGTTTCCTAATAATGAAGAAAAAAATTGTTATTTTAAGCAAAGAAGAATAATACTGAAGAAATGAAAAGCTTAATAAAGGTAAGTTTAAAATAGATTTGCAGAACGTAGATCATACTCACAGTGCACGAGGAGTATTTCCATTATTTTCACTCACGTCCATGTCCCACAGCTAGGCTGCTAGCTAAGTTGAGTCTGATGTTCTCCTGCTTTGTGATCAACGAGATCAGTGCCAAGAGAATGCAAGGTATGCGCATAACGCTGCTGTCCTGATTTGTCGGCAGCCACCCCCTACTATTGCAACAAAAATGCAGGGAAGCAAAAGTTGGTCTCAATCAGATGCGTGCAGAATGACTGAAAAATGCTTGGGAGAAGCGACACACTTAAGATGAAATCATACTCTGCAGGAAGTATGTAAATAGTTGAAAAAAATGTAATGTTTTGAACCGGCTGTTATGGACAGGGCTGTCATTTGGTTGGCGATAGGGTTGGCTCTACGGCGGCTTACGCTTTATTTGAATAAACGTTTATACAAAACGCAAAGGCAAGGTGCCGGAGAGCTGACGGCACGGACACAACGGGATGTCCCCCATCCCAGAGGGCCGGGCGCTGCCGCGAGGAGCCGGTCCCGGTGCAGCACCGCGGACAGCTCCGGGCCCCGCGCCCGTCCCGGGGCGCCCCCTCCCGCCGCGCGGGCGGCCCCAGCCTCGGAGCCTCCGCAGGGAGGAGCGGGGAGGCCCCGCGGGGCGGCACCTCGCAGCCTGCTTCGGGCAGCAGCGGGGCAGGAAGGGGAATCGGGGCCCGTCGTGGGTCAAGGCACGGTAGGGACACGGGGAACTGAGGGACCGGGATCAGCGGGGAGGCCAGAACCAGTGATCGAAGTCCAAGTACGCGCAAAGAGCTTTCGGAGTCTGCAGACTTGGAGGTGCCTCAAAAACCAACCCAAAATAAAATAAATCACAGAGTACTTTTTAGAAGCCTTTTGGCAAAATAACCCTAAACTTGGGGTTTTGCTTCTATCTCTCACTGAGCAGAAACTTTCACAAAAAGAAAAAAAAAAAACAAAAAAAAAAACAAGCGAATGCAATTTAAGCAATCTAAAAAGGAAGAGGTCTCAGCTGCTGTGGCATTGGGGACAGTGCCCAACTATAGGGCCTATACAGTGATGAAGCAGCCCATCAGAAAGACTGATCAGATACCCAGATATCTGATAATTCTAAGTTAATCATTACAGTATACGTATATTTTTTTTCCTTATATATACATATATATATATATTTTTTTTTTTCTCCTGCAGAGTTCAATTTATATATGTATATCATGGAATGGTTTGGGTTGGAAGGGACCTTAAAGACCACCTCATTCCAACATCCCTGCCATGGGCAGGGACACCTCCCACCAGACCAGGTTGCCCAAAGCCCCATCCAGCCTGGCCTTGAACACCTCCAAGAAGGGGACTTAGATGTGCGTGCATCGGCACACATATATACACACAGACATAGCCTGCAGCGTTAGGCAAGAAGTAATACGATTCCTCATTCTCACTGCATGCATACCCAAGTTAACTGCTACACATACACCCTTTTTGCCCCGGGAGGTGGTGGAGTCACCGTCCCTGGGGGTGTTCAAGGAAAGGTTGGACGTGGTGCTTAGGAACATGGGTTAGTGGGTGACATTGCTTGTAGAGTGATGGATGGACCAGATGATCTTGGTGGTCTTTTCCAATCTTAATGATTCTGTGATTCATTAACTATGCCCTAACTATGCTCATACACGTATTGGTGTTTCTGTTCTTTCAGTACAGACAAAACAGATCTTTATATGTCCACTATTAACATGGAATGAATGGAAGGAATCAACTGCATGCAAAATGTGTTTCAGAAGCAGCAAAAGGAATAACAACAGCAACCCAACCACTCTGTTCATGCATCACTCACTCAGCTAAGGGCAAGACCTCACTTAAAATAGCAACACGGTATACTTCCCTGAGCATGCATGCTTGAAGGTAAAGGAATGAGCCATTACTAATGTGGCTCAAAGCTGTGTTAAAGCTGTGTGAACTATAAAAATAACTTACAGGATGTGTAAGATACATGCAAATGTTCAGCACAGTAGAGCTGATGTTGCGCAAGGAAATACATTTTAATGGAACTGCCCTCGATGAAGGCTTAATACTTGAGATGGGACAGAAAGGTCCAACACAAAAATTGAAGTGCTTTTTTTGGAAGTAGAAGTAAGTGATATTTCTATCCCACTTGACTCGGGATAAGTACCCCAACGGTAGGTGCCAAACGGCCTTTACAAAGGGCTGCTAAAAATAATGGGATGAAATGATTCCCCATTATAGCTGTTCAACCCGTACAAGAAAAACAAAGCTGTGTTTGTTTTGTTTTATGTATATGTTTGATTCTTGCACTTCAGGCAATTTACATTACACTGAAGATAAATTTAGCGGTGGGATAAACACCTCTGGAGTAAGTGTGGATGGAAAGGAACAGCTTGCACGGAGTTAGTAGGTGGTGAACCTGCTCTGGGTCTTATTTTAACTGGTCAAAGACCTGTGTAAACTCAGTGGAAAAAAAAAAGAAATTTTGCTTTGAGGTAGCCTGCGTCTCCAAATGTTGGGCTAAACCCATTCCCCCTGCAAACCAGAGCAGGCTGCTGGAAGGCTGCAGGACGCCACGCAGAGCTCACCTTTTGCTGATGGTTTCCGCGTACAGGCTGAAATCAAATT
Source organism: Cygnus atratus (assembly GCF_013377495.2). NCBI lineage: Eukaryota > Metazoa > Chordata > Aves > Anseriformes > Anatidae > Cygnus > Cygnus atratus. Next base: position 187,883,296 of record NC_066362.1, on the reverse strand, counting down.
AGCTGCACAGCATCTCGGGAGAGCAAAGGGTACACTTCATTCTAAAGACTTATCTCTGAGTGCAGCACTGTTCGCTTGCCCATTTCTTTTGCTGCATATGCTGCTCTGATGAAAGCTGGGTATGCACGGCTTCATTGTTACAGCCACATTATGTGACTGGATAACGTTAATGCAGAGCTTTCTGCCATTTGCCTCCTCTCTCCTTTAAAATCCTGCCTTTGTCTTTCATTTGTCTTTCACACATCGTGATGCATGATCGGCGCACTCAAAAGGTGAGTCAGGTCTCAAACCTTCTTCACAAACTGGCAAGTCCTACAAACTCAATAAATAAACTCAGAAAATTCTCATATACATGCCTGTGATTCCTTTCTTTACGTACTTACATATTTATTTTTCATGGTTATTAACACACTGCCTTCTGTTAATAGAACTAGGTTGCGCGATTCTGCTTGGCTATGCAAATCCAACCACGCTGACACCAGATCTAAGCCAAACCTTACTGTTGCACTTACATTAACATGATTTAACCGTGCCTGTGCCTTAGCAAGAAACCCGATATCAAAGCCAACCTGATAACCTATCATATTTCCTGTTCTATTTTCCATTGTTATTGTTTTTAGATCAAAAGGCTAAATTTATAATCATCATATATCAGACAACCAAACATCCAATGAATTAATTCCCTCTTTCTAATTCTAAAAACCTTAAAACATGAACAGAATGAACACCTGACACTGAGCCAAACCAAGAGAGGCGATGCGACCCATCACAGCGACTCCAATGCACAAGGTGTAACTTCTTTGGTTAGGTTCGGATTAGGGTGTCTGACAAACCTCTCAGGTCACAGCACAGCAACTACGTGTTATATGTCTTGCTTCACAGTTCTCTGTTGCTTTTCTGTTTATGATGCAGTATAAAGCAGACATTGCTGATATGGATCTAACATGCCCCAGGCTTATTGGGACATGAAAACAACATGATCCCCTTGTATTAGTTTTGGAGCTATTCTGGGATACCATGCGTTCAATAAACCCTGAAAGACTATGAAAATTAGGAGGAGTGATGCGCCTATTATCCCCGATCATTCCCTTTTTCTAGACGTGTAAATGACTGACATGAACTTTTCAGTAGTGCCAGAGGAACAAACTTTGCAGAAATAGTCTGCTACTAAGATGGAAGAATGAAAAAACTTGTAAATGGTTGCAGGTATAGAAAAAAGATCTAATTAATAGAGAAAGAAAGGAAAAGGAAGATGGAAAGAGTCTGAGGAATAGGAAGAAATTAAAGCACTTCTGTCTAGTTTGCAGTGATTGTGTAACAAAGGAATCAATTTCTAGTTTATATATTATTAAAGGAGAGACTATTAGAGAGGCATACAGGGCCATAATAGCAGCTGGAAAGTCACTGATAACATAATACATGTAAAAAATGGAAAAACTGATTAACTTAGCCCGAGAGTCCTCTGTATCTTTTCAATGATCTTGTCCAATCCAGCTCTGAGTTATTTTAAGATTTAAGGCTTTCTAGACATGTTCTGGATTAGCACAGCCAGTTGACCTGAATTTAATACTTCAATTGAAACAAATTGTTATTTTTAAAACTTCTGTCCATGATTTTCTATTTATTTCCACAGAAATAAAATTACTTTTCTTAATTTCAACAATACAAGTCACTTAACATCTTACTCCTTCCCTAGGTAAACCTAGGCTGATGCCAGTACCAATAGCTGTGTATCCTGAAGCAGATGACCAACAGAAAACGTCTATTAGATATTAACCAAAGATGGCTTAGAAGATATTTCTTATAGTTTGAGGATATAATGCTGTTCAAGTTTAACATTATTTTTAGCTTTCTTTCTTGCCGTACAATTATGTTTATGTAAAACATATCCTATTAAATATCTGAATAGAAGACAGTTGGCTGGAGAAATAATGCTCATTAAAAAAATGAAGAAAAACTGAGATAGTAAGAAATATTTCTAAGTACAAGGCAGATCGTTCTCTCAGATTTATTGAGGAAATGACCACGAGCAAAAAGCATCACAAATTAACTTACGAAGAAGTGAATTCTTCCCTTAAAGACAGGAATTTAAAAAGAATCCAGTAAAACACTCGGAGCCCTAGAACAAAAGACGAGGAAAGATTTGACAGCAGCTCAGTAAAGTGAACTTGGTGCTCTGAGAGAGGCCCATTTGTACCAAGAAATAACGTAAGCGTGGAGATGCACTAGAAAGCCAAGCTATGTTGGCATAGGCAACCTTCCTTCTCACGTGTCTCAGCTCGGTCCTACTCAACCTCACAACTCTAACATTTGAGCACCTACTGCCCGTGACTGCAGGCAACTCTAGTCTTCAAGTAAATCCAGTACATCCACTGAATGTCAAGTTACTCTTACTTTTGTAGCCTTATACAAGATCTTCCTTGTATTTTAACCTTCACAGTAAGGTTAATGAGCAGGCTGCAAAGATCTCTGGCCACCCATTTCACAGAACTGGACACAATCTCTCTGACTACTACGACAGACACAAAAGGTGCAAACATAGCTCTGTTGTCAGCTTATGACTTGATGAATAAGCGTTGTCAGCGCATAGCAAAAGAGGATTATTGTCACTTATTATAGGTGGGCACCTGTCTGCAAGGCCAAATAAAGTTTCCCATTCTCCCCACAGTTTGGAGCAGATGCCGCCATGCTGCCACATCTCCCACTGTGACTGCCAAGAAGCGCTGCTTCGTTTTGCGCTGTTACCACACGAGCTGCCTGCTCAGCAAACTAAACAGCAACCCTTATGTGCAGGGATGTATCGCCCTTCCCCTGCTCTAATCCTGCTGACAGGGAAGTTGTGGTATCATGGGCGAGAGGCACAGACACCACCTGCTTGCCAGTGGGAACTGTGAGGACCTGTGGGCACCAGGCCACATGCTCCCACTGCTGCTGCCATCCTCACACTTGCTGGAAGAAAGCCACTAGAAAAAAATCCATCTATATTATGTTTGTGCTTTCTTTCGTACAGGAACTCTGGGTAGCAGAGAACTAGCTGAACAGATGATGAATCCAGCTTCCTGCAGCAAGGGCAGGTTCCAGCTCTTCCAGATCAAAGGGGACTACGTAAAATAAAACTGGGAGTTGCCCCACGTGGCCATTTACTTGGCAGCAACTGGAGAGCATGCAATTACTTTTTCAGGTGTTTTAAAATCTGGGTTTGAACTGGAGCCAGGCAGTCCTGTGGCACTGGGTTTCTACATGAGAGATTAGGAAACCGTCTGAGAGCTGGGTGAGCTGGCTGGCCAACAGGGCTCAACACCAGCTTCTCTGACCGCCCCCATCCACCCCGCAGATGGAACAACTGTGCTTTCACTCCTGGGGCCACTACACACAAGTGTACACGCTCAGGCTGTGCAGCCCCTGAACATCCCGTTGCTCGTTACTTCAACAGAGGCCTCCAGGATTCTCCTGAGAGCATCCCACCCAACAGCACCATCCTGCAGCTGCCCTGCATCTAGCCCAGGGGCAGATGCCGCACACAAACTTGGGCTCGCAGCTGCTAACAGTGACCCCTCTGCCTCAGGGAGGGCTTTTAGCTCCACTCTCACCTACCTGTTCCTTATTGCCACGAGTTTCTCACCATCCAACCGCATCCCTTTTACTTGAGCAGGGTGAAGAGTTGCATCCAAGACTGGCCACCTCCTAGCACACCTCAGCACCAAAGTGCCCTCTCTGGGCTGGCAGCTTTGTATTACCAGCCAGGTAAACACGTAATATGTGGCTGCACGTACTTTCCAGTGGACATTTTTATAGCAAAAAGAGCTAACCTTGCATTAATTGACAGGCAGGAATTGGACAGGTCACCAAATCATCACACGCTCTCTAAATCACAAGCCTGAGAAGTGCAGAATCAGTCCAGCAGGGCAATCACTCACACCAGCGGATGCTGGAAATGCTGCAAGAAAAGTGAGCGTGTGGAGCCATCACACACATCACACCTTCCATATTAGACATATGAAGACAATAAATACAGGAGAATATAAATTTTTGAGGCTTCCTGTACTGAGCACTGTTAAGATTGCACAACCTTGAGAAGACTGGCTGCTGTGACACAGGAACAGGGCTGGGAAGTGTCCGGCTCCTGCTGCCTCTAGGGAAGGATGGAGGATGCCAGGAGCAAATGCAACACTGTGCCACACCACGTTCAACAAGCACAAAGAACCTTCCTGAAGTGGAGCTCAGCAAGGGCGACAAATACAGTTCCACAGTAGCTGAAGCGTTACTTTAAACAGGGAGAAAAGTGTGCTTAATGGATGCTGCCAGAAAAAGCTTCTAGCTGGGATGTGTAAGTCAACTAAATTAAAATGTCCACAACAAATTATTGAATATGCTGAATTTTAAGAGGAAAGGAACAGTGGATTGTTGGATCATTTGTGTCTTAGTGAGATAGAGGCTTGACAATTTACGAGGGAGGAAGGAAAGAGAAAAAATAAACCTGTGGCATTCCAGAATTTGAACATTTGGTTTCACTTTCTTTTTGTAGAAAAGGACTAAATAAAATTCAGGTACAGATACTGGATCCCAAAACCCAATACTGTGTAAGAATTGAAGTTTTCAAAGCCACATTTCAGATAACGTTGGAAATGTTAGATAACAGGAAATGTTGATTTTCTGCACTCTAGGTAACAAACTGGATTTCAAACACTTGTATTCGATCCATTTTCCAAGACATCTGCACCTTTAATATAGCTGTGAACAAAAGCTTCTTGAAAATAAACCTATCATGGGCCACTTTGCAATTTTAAATGTTTGAAGTTACTCAAAAATTGACTGATATTGCAGACATGATGAAGCCAAGTGAGTGGTCACAGCATTCCTCACATGCTCTCGCTTTAGTGCCTGACCTCAGGCTACTCTGGTGATAGCAGACCGCAACACAAGCTGGATGTTGCTCTTGAAAACGAACGCGATGCACAACTGTACTTTGATGCCTTTATACACAAACTTGAGTAGTCCGACTGTCATGTCACTGTCCTAATTTGCATATCATCTTTTTCCCCTTTTAATGACATACGGTAACGTTATAAAGTTGTATTTAAACATCCAATGCTGTGAAAAAAGATAGAGGCAAAGGCTATTGCACCTTTACATGAGATACGAAAAATAGGCTAGTATTTTTCCTCTCCTCAGCCCCTTGCAAGGCAGAAGAAAGGATAAAACATGCTATTGGATCACCTCACTGGCTGGAAATCAGGGATACCTAACAGGATCTAATAATGAACATACGAGCTTCACTCTGGGGGTGCTTTACTTGGATTTCAAGTTCTCCTCAACAGGTAGCACCTTAAGGACAATTACATATTCATTGTCCAAAATTCTTCATATATTTCCTTCTACTCTTTCATTAAAAAAGTTTACTGATTAAAGAGCTAGAAATAAATGGTTAACCTTTGAACTAGAAGGCACTGCTAGTAGAAATACCTGTGACAGTTAGCACAGGCATACGGGACCAGAAAAGGTAACAAAGAACAAGTGATAAAATCTGCAAATGGTACAGAACTACTGTGGTACTAAAAGCAAAGACAAATCACAAAAGGTATGGCGCCCAGGATGAGAAAGGGTAGAGGAAACCTGACTTGCACAAAATAGAAAATAATCCAAGGGGGAAAAGAAAAAAAAAGAAACAGCACACTGTAGTACATAAAATCAGCACGCAACAATCAGCTCAAGAGTTAGCAATCAGCATTCAGGAAAGAAATTGTGAAATCTTTTTGCACAACTTGTTAAAATATCAGCTGAGGGTTGAGCAGCTATCAACATCAAAACCAGAATATTAGGAATTATTCAGAAGGCCACAGAGGGGATAAAAGGTGTTATTGGATCACCATATAACGCTTACTGCATCCACATCTTGAACACTGCACGAGTACTAGTCCTCCCATTTACTAAAGAGCAATAGGAATAGTTACAAATAAAGAATAGCTTCTATGTAGAAAGAGAAGAATTAGGACTCCTAAGTTAAAAACAAATAACAGTAGAGAAGGGGATAAGGCAGACATCTATAAAATTCCAACTAGCAAAACGAATGGGGAGATGTTATTTATGGTCATGTCGCATCTTAAAATACAAGACCTAGGAATCTTAAATAGTTGAAGGTATAAAACAAAAAAACTTCTCACAAAAGAAACTCTAACTCTGCAATGGGAAGCTGCAGGGATCAAGAACACAGATGGGTTTGAAAACTGCTAGGAATTGCATGGAAAATAAATTAACAAAGCAAGCCCTTAAAGAGACAGATGGCTTGGATCGAGGAACCCACAAACCACTGAGAAGGTAAAATAGTATTTGGGGGTGGGAGTGGAGAACTGAAGGAACGTCACAGCAGCACCAGCAACAGAAGCCAATACCAAACTGAACCACTGAGGCGTTATTTGGTCCTATCCACACAATTTGGCTGGGGGAGGAAGGTGATGAGCAAGTGACACCCATTCAAATGAGGTCAAGGGTAAATACTAGACAGCTCATGTGCAGGAAGACAGCAATATAGCATGGAAGACTTCATCCTTTCTATCCAGTAGCCCATGATTTCTAAGGAAAACTAACCGTACTTTTGAATATTCCCCACCTGTAGCTCAGTTACAGGTATCCTGTCTTGAACTCTATCAGAAATCTTGCTCTTACCGTTACACAATAAAATCTCATCTTAATGAAAGAAGCCATGAGCATCCTCCCTCTAGCCTTTAGGGCATTAGTGAGCAGGTAAGCAAAATTCCAACTAGCTAGTGAAAAAAAAAAAGCTGTATTTACATATATTCCCCACAATAAGGGATTTAACTTCAAAATGACTTTGAAAGAACCAATCAGCAAGGCAACAGCAAGTCGAAGGCAGGTTTCTACAAACATGGGACTTGAGTGAGGGAGCTACCAAATATAAAAGAAAACCATAGAGAGAAAAGGAAGTAGCAGAAGGCATCCATGCATTTAGACACTGTAGCAGGAATAACAGGAAAAAAAAAGGTAGTTCTGATAATAACATTTCAGTCTCCTCACTTTTTAATATTGCTAAGGAGGCACTCAAGAAAGGTGTTAACGTTAGTAATAATTAGCAGTCCAAATCACATCAGAAGAGATCTTACCAATATCCTTAAGCTTATCTAAATCTCGAAGAAATTTCTTAGAACTACTTTTAGGAATAAAAAAGCACCTCCAATCTGTGGGACTTCTAACACAAGCTTTTCACGTGCAAAACTGAAAAGGACACAGCTTAAGACAGGATTGTACCGTTTCCCTTCAACGTTGTCATGACCGGATGTTGTAACTGAAATGTGTCTTGTCAAGGCAGTCCATCGCCTTGTTACGGACTAAGTCTTGCTATCAATCTACAGGATATGGCTCAAGAGTAATTCACACAAAGCCTCAATTATTTACTTTGCAACTTTATTTCTTTATAAGTTATTGGTATAAAGTTTAATATCTAATTATACAGTAATCTGGGAACTTTAAGGGAAGCTTATTTTGTCCTTTTTAGTGTCTTTTGCCATTTGGTCCTCAGACATGTTTTAGGAGGACTAGTAATATATGTACCTTAAAATTCTGTACAAAAACACTTCAAGCCTTGTTTTGTTTTTCTGAGTAGGATGCACAAAACATGCATATTGTAGACAATATAATGGTTAAGGAATTATTTCCCTCTTTAAACTAAGGCAGTCAAAAAAAAAAAACCATGAATATTGAGTAATTTGGAAGAGTAAAATGACATCCTCAGTGCTCATTTATTCCTTGAGCAAATATCATGTTGAGTAAGACACACCCTCTTGGAATTGTCATTGATTTGACTGCTGTCTGTACTGAAAAGACGGCGATTGTCAAAGACAGCATTTAATTATGTACATTTTATAATGTCACTAACCCCTCCACTTTTGAATATGAACTTGTCAGCGTTAAGCATTGTGTAAAACCACATGCAAAAATTGCCATAAAAATTTTAAATAGAACCAAATTGGCAAGTTTTTGGAAAGGATATTTCAATGTTAAAAAAAATATACTGTATATTAAAATGAGCACTTCAAGTAACTTAAATATCTTTAGCAAACATATCCAGCAAGAGACTCTCCGTAAAAGAAATTGTTCTTAGAACAAAAAGCTAATGGATGGCTATTTAGACTCTAATTTTTCAACACAGTGGTAGGTCTGTGTGAAACAATTTGTCATCTAAATAAAGTGAGTCCATTACACTGTTAAAAAAAACATACGTTAAGCAGGACTGATTAACTATTGCATTTCTGTATTTACAAAAGTGCTTAGCTTAACAAAATTACCTAAAAAAATATAAACTTTACCGATATCATTTGGTTCTATGTGTACTCCTAGATCTGCACTTGGAGAAAAATAGTATTTACATTGCTAGATTTAGACAAGTTTCCTATTATTTTTAAAGAAACCTAACAAAACTCCCCAAACAAATGGACCCCTATGCAAGTCAACTCATTTGATCTGGCTCATTATAAATAGAGCAGAAATAAACCCTTGAATACTGAGCAGTATAAATCATTTTAGCCGTTGTCTGTGGCATTAGACCCCAAAACAGGCTGCCGACAAATCGGGCAAGTGGAGTTTTCAGAAAGCCAGCGATCAATACAATGAATATGAAACTCATGCATGCAAGGTAACTGCCTTAGCTTATTTCCTGTTACGTATTCGTTAATGCAAACACTACACGTTTTACTTATTTCGTCTTCAGTGTGAATATCCCCATAATTCCGAGTGGAAAGATTGTCAATCTGCTCTTTGGTTAAACCTCTTAAACGCTCATCTTCGTCATCTTCATTCAGCAGGAAGAAGTGGGCAAGACGAAGAATGGGCAGCGTTCCATTTTCCACTAGGTTGTTAGCATCTTGAGACTGTCTGCTTTCTTGATTTTCATTACTGCGGCCATAGTGTTGAACATCATCACTCTGTCCGTCTGTTTCACTGCCACCTTCTGCCGCGTGCCCATTCCTAGAAGAAAACTCACTTGGATCACTGCTATTGTTGGCTGAACTGGAGTTATTCTGCTCTGCGTGTACATCTGCTAAGTGATGGCCGCCTCTTTGCATTTCTGAGTTAGATTCAGTTTCCATTAAAGAACTCAGTTCTCCAAAACCGGTCATAATCTGTCTAAGGATCGATCGAAGGGCCACCGATGAAGGTTCACCAAGCCCAGTTTCTGAAATCCGGCGAAGAGGTATCCGTATAGTGCTAACGTAGGTTCGAATACCCGCACGTTCTGATCGCGATATCGTGCGCCGAAATCCCCCACTGTCACTTTCAAAGGTAACTGTGTTTTCTGCCATTCCTACTCTAGAACGAGTTCTACTAGCAATACTGTCCCGGTCTCTGTTTTCTCCAGGCCGAATTCTTCTCACCTGAAGATCTAGTGTAATCGTTGGATGCCTTCTAACAGCAGCTACCGGCCTACTAGATTCCTCCTCCTCCTCTGAAGTTATTCCCAAGGATGGGGCTGCACTGGAAACCTGAGGAGTCTGAGCAGCACCTCTTGCTTGTTCTTCGGCAGGCTGCATAGAAAGCTGTGCTGTTTGTCTTCTGGTTCTGGTGGCTGGCTGTGTATTTCTATCCTGTCTCTGCCCGTGTTCCTCAGAACGAGCAGCATCACCTTGCCTTTGCAGTGGAGAGCGGCTTCGACTACTCAGAGTAGACCTCAACCGCAGAATTTCCAGTCTTTGGTTTGAATTCATCCGAACATTAGTTCTAGATCTGCCTCTTGTGACTCCTGCAGAAGTACCTCTTTCTGGCATTTCTCTCTGCTCGCCAGCAGCTGCAGAATTATTACGTGTAGCACTTGTTTGGTGAAGGCCTGCCAACTCCCTCGTTCTACTCCTGAGCCTCCCTGAGACTGGGTGCGAGGCTGCTTCAGAGCTCTGCGCCACAGAACTTCTTAAAGACCTGGTTCTCGCAGTGCCTGAAGTCTCGCTGTTGGCCTCTCTCGCGGTCCTGCTCCTCGTTCGTGTGGTTACGGGACTGACAGCTCTTTGATGTCTTCTTTCTAAATACATCCTGCTACTATCTATACCCACGTACTCTTCACCAGCAGTTTCAAAACTGTTGTGCTCATGATTTATGTTGATTTCAAGACTAAATCTAAATTCCCCACTGTTTGGATTTGTTCGACTCACAGCTCTCCAGGTTTGGTTCCCACTCTGTCCACTGCGAGTGGCGTTGCCTGTGCGACGAAACGTGTTCAGCCATTCCAGCAAAGAATCTCCATTTGAGTTTTCTCCGAGAACGTCAGAATCTGAGGGAAACAAAGAATTGCAAACGTTCATACAACTGCGCGCTCAGCGCACAATGACACATTCCAAATCTTCTATGCTTACTGAGCCCTGACTTCAGCAACGTTATACTAGCAGGACAGCCACCTTTCTATGGCTAATATCATTCTGCTGAAAATATGCTGCATAAATGTGTGTTAGTAATTTGGTACATTCCCCCTCCCCCCTGAGCTGACTATTCCTTTCCTAAATCTGACAAATTGGCCAAATGATTAAGCCTATATTGTTGGGAAGTGAAGACATAATACCAACCTCACTGTTAAAACAAACAGAAACAGAACAAAAATCAGCACAGAGGTTAACAGTTCTCCTGTTAACTCCCTTTCTGTTCTAACTCCTCTAACATACAATAAAACCTTTTAAGAATTACAAGTGAAAATTATTTCTGTGCTCTTATATTTACTACCAAAGGCAAACCAGAAAAAGAGGAGAAAGCAATCTGTGGCTCACGTGGAAATATTTCATGAGAATTGATTTTAAGTTCATTTTCCATCATCACAAAATCTCTCTTAATTGAAGAACATTTTGCTGAGGCAAAATGGGTAAAAAGACATGAAATGGCCGGTACTGAAATTGGTCAGCACTTCTCTTAAATATCTGTATAGAACAGTATTTATGCATCACGTACTACATAAACGTACAAACGAAGTCTGTTTACCTCCAACAGCTCTACCTTCACCTTCTCTGTTTTCCAGATCAGCCTGCGATGCCAGACGCTCCTTAGCCCCCTCCAAACGTTGCTGCAACTCTTCTGCTGTTATTTCCCCTGAAAAAAATTTACATTTTGATAATGCTGTTAGATAAGACACTTATTGGCTCAACACAGCCATGAAGAAGTAACAGTGTTTTCTGTCTTGAAGAAAAATCTTCAGAAACTAGGTAAAATTAATTAAATTTAAAAACAGAGCACCAGCGTGAAATTGGAATACAGGTAAACAGATAACAGAGGAAGCAAGTACGAGGGAGGGGAGGTGTGTGGATCCTGAATGTGTTGTCAAGAGCACGCTGGCTTCCAGCGACTCAGAAGCCCAAAAAACTGCACAGATGAACAGCTACTTTAGTTCAGCAGAAGTTAATTATTTGGGTTTGGATATCACCAATATACAGAGGTGTAGTGCTTGAGAAAGATCTATTTTTCTTCCAGCTTTGGTATCTATTTAAGTTAACTTTTATTGGCTATCATTAATTTTAAACAGAAATGTAAGATTTTTTCCCCCTTTCTAGGGGAACAGCAGCTGTCAGGCTACTGAAGGTGTACAACCACGTGCGGTGCCTGCCAACAGCAGCATTCTGTTCACATGACAACTTCACATGACAACTTCTCTGCTGAGGGCATCCCCATCTTACCAGGAGTGCCGAGCAGGTTGCGGTCTCTCATCAGCCTGTAGTCTTCTTCGTTGAGCTCATTGATGAACTGGTAATAGGCTTCCTCCCTGCTGAGGCGCTCCCGCTGTCGTTGTCTCTCATCTTCGCCGTAACTGTGCTCTCGTGAAGACGCCTGCTCATTGCCGTTCCCTGCACGGTGCCGAGAGCGATCCATAATGCGAATGCCAGGTTGTCCTGAACGAAATCGTAAGGTTAGACTGCACAATAATTGAGGTAGGAATTTACCTAATTTACTTTTAGAAGTTCCCAGCGTTTTCAATTAAGTTAGTTTATTAATAAATAGCTAAAGATGATTAAGATGAATCAAGCTATGTTCTTTGCCAAGTCAGCTCACTGGTGTAGTTTATCATGCAAGTATTTTGCTTCTAACTTGCACAAAGACAGCTAGAAGTCCCTTTGCCCTATCGAAAAGACACACCTGTTGGTACACCAACTTTAAAATACAATAGCAGAGACAAATTTATTTTTAGCTAAGTAAGGATATTATAGGAAATTAAAGGGTAACAATCTGTTTCCCCTCTCCTGAGGGAAATACAACAGCAGCGTGTAGTATTTTAGAGGCTAAAATATCACTGAAAACACTGTTCTGTAATTACTCAGTGCAACTTCTGATGACCACAGTTACTGCTTTTGAGAAGACTATCTTCCACTTGAAATGTTTACTGATAAGCTCGTGAGACTACAGCATTATCTCAGTCGGTACCACCACTCCCTTAGCACAAAGCCTACGGATAGATTTTTGATGGAAATTATTCTTTTGACATTGTGACATTACTTGTGCCTTGCCATCTTTATTAGGATTAAGGATTAGCTAACAAAGGAATACACGTCTCCAGAAAACCGGTGTAGGAGAGCGAAGGCTATGCTTACCCACAGATCTCCTTCACTTTACGAACAGTGAACCAGTGGGGCCATGCCCTCAGAAGGCCTCCCATGAGCAGGAAGAGGCATCATCCCTCTTGATTGCTGTGCTACCACCTGCTCTCTCTGCTTACAACTCAATCCTAGGCCAATCAAGAAATACCTAAAGAATACCTGTTCTTCAGTATTCAGTTTAAAAGAATAGAGAGCAAAGCCTCATCCTTTCAACACGACTTCACATTTTTACAAAGTCACCTGCAACACCTGCTGAGGTAGACAACTGACAGAGCAGACCACTCCTAAAGAGGTCACCTGGCCAAAAGACTCACCAGATAGCACCATTCTGTTTACTGCAGAGAGGAAGTTATTGGTTACATACTTGTTTGTTTGTTTGTTTTTGGGGGGGGGAGGTGTCAGTTGACCAACATAACCAACTCCCTCCAAGCATTAAATGGGGAAACACAGAACAGCATTCTCAGTACACTCCCACTCAGTAATTAGTCTTCCCAGGAAAGCTCACGAGCCAACAAACAGACCAAACCAACTATTACACGTACATTCAATACACAGTAAATCTTTATCCATGCTGCCAACAGATACAAAGAATCAGGAAATGTATTTGCCAAGAGCAGACACTGGCATACATTTAATATACCTTGCTTATGTTCTCTTGTGGATCCATTCTGATGCATCCTTCGTCTCCTCATTTTCCATCCCATATGCTACTTTTCCCCCCACCGCAGGTAACTGCGCTTGCAAACATCCCTTCCCAACCAGACTCGTCATTCAGCTCTCTCCTGCATCCAATACTGCACTCCAAAGTACGTAATGCTTCTCTCCTAGCTCCTTAACTCATTTAACTTAAAGTTAACTCTGAGTACCTCCCTTTGAAGACCTTTTCTATTTTGATATTTGTGGGGGCTGTTAACTTACTATCTCTCTCTTTGCTCAACCTCACAAGCTAAGTAATCGCTGGCTTCTGTTCATGGCTACATTCAAATCAGGTCACTTCTCCTCTCACAGTTTGAAACACCAATTTCTCAGCCCGCTCTTATTACTGTGGTTTCCTCAAAGCAAATGCAATTGTCTCCTCCCTCCACTCAGCACAAGGTTATGGCATTATCATCATCCTGATGGCACCAACACTCGGCCGTTGTCATGAAAATGCCCAACCCATACTGCACTGAATATTCAAGAAAGCGCCTCTGCTCTTGATGACTTACCACTTGAGATAAACAGAAAAGGGGAAGAGGACAGATAAAATTCATTTAAAGCTGTTATTTAGATGAAAGTCTGACAGTGAGTGCTACTGTTTGCCCTGCCACGACCATAAGTTAACTGACTTCCTGGATGTATCACCGTGTGCTGCACAGAAAAACTCTCAAATAAGTTCCAGAGATGAAAAGTCCATCGCATGCCATCTCCCTCAATCTGCATTCCACCTGTTGCTCAAAAGAGATTCTTCACTTTTCAGTTTGCGTCCATACAAAACCTGGAAACCTCTTCCTCGGTTTTTGTGGGTGGTAGAAAAAAAATACTGTTTTGTTGACAACTGTATGGTAGGGCGATTAGTCACACTCTTTAAATGAGTCACTTAGAAACGATAAGAAGTGTGAAGTGTTCAGTTGTCCCATCTGTTTGCATGGCAGCTACTACCCATAGTTATTATTATCAAACATCAAAACGAAGTGCTTTGGCCCTTGAAATATTTTAGGGTATTGAAATTTGAAGGGTATCAAGAGCACCAAAATGAAATGCTCTGGCACTCAAGATACTTAAGAGTATTGAAGAACTGAAGGGTTCTCAGTAGTAAGGTGTAAAAATGTGAAATTGAAAGGCATTTATCACTCGGGATTACTCTTGCATTGCAAAGAAACAGGTGTCACACTGCAACAGTTCACGTTTGGTAGAATTTTTAGCCTAAGACTAACTCTTTTACTCCTTAACTGACAGCTACTTCAGCACACTCGCTAAGACACACGTTCGTTTTTATCTAAGCTACATATACCTTAGGCTTTCAGGTTTTGGCCCCCTTCCGCGGGTTCCTGTCCCCACCTCCCTCGGGCATCCATTTCCCGAAAGGCTACCGGCTGCAAGCAAGACGACAAGCGCGTTTAGACGAGGGAACCGGCGGCACTACTTAGCATTTCTGTCACACTTCAGCCTCCGGGAGAGATGATCTCACCGAATTGGAACAAAAAAAAAAAAAAAAAAAAAAAAAAAAAAAAAAAAGAGAGAGAGAGGACCCACCAGCCCCTGCGTGAGGCCGGGGGAAGGACGGACGGACACACAGACAAAGCGGCAGCGCCGTGAGGCACCGAGCAGCCCCCGGCCCCCCCACCCTCCCGGTCGGTGCCGCAGGGGGGCGGCGGGTGGCGACCCCCAGCCCGGCCGCCTGGGGGAGGGGAGGCGCCGCACGCGGTGATTGACACCTCCCGCGGCCAATCAGCAGGCCACCTGCCGGCCGCCGGCCAATGGCGGCGGGGCGCGGTAGGCCGCGGGCCCTGCCGCTGCGCCCCCTCCCCCCGCGCTCCAACCCCCCCTCCCCGCTCCCGCGGCCGGGCCCCAACCGCCGCCAACCGCCACCAACCGCCGCTAACGGCCGCCGGGCCGGGCCGGCCGCCTCCCTTCAGCGCTGCCAAGCAGGGCCCGGCCAGGGGGGTGCCGGGGCTGCCTGCGGCCGGGCAGCCCTCACAGCCCGGCCCCGCTCCCGGCCGGGAAAGAAAATGAGGAAAAAATACTCAAAAACAGGGGAAAAAAAATAAAACTCCCTCCCCCCCCTCACAACCGACCCGTCGGTGTGCGGGCGGCGCGCTCCAGCCCCGATTGCGGTCCGGGCGGCTGCCGGCAGCCGCGACGCGCAGGTTCCGAGCGGCACCGGCCCGGCCCCCCTCCGCCCAGCGCCGCCCCGCGCATGCGCGCGCGGCTCGGCCGGTGGGGGCGCGCGCCACGGCCGCTGGGGCCAACGGACGGGGCGCGCGCGGGGCGGGGGTCGGGGCTGGGGAGGGGCTGTGAGGAGAGCGCTGAGGGGAAGGCGAATGGCGGCGGTTCCTCTGGGTGCTGCCGCTCCTCCGGAGCCTCGCCTGGTCCTGTAGCGTCTCCCCCCCTCAAGCACATCCCTTTATACGTTCTCAATAAATATATATATTTTTTCTCACTTCTTTATTTTCTTTTTTTCTTCCCCTACCTTGCCATTCTCCGCATGTTCCCCCTTTCAAAGTGTAGAGCCGTGTAAATTTTTCACGCAAGTTCCAAACCCTTTTACAAATCCCACATGTGCTGATAGCGTACACAAACTTTCCCTTCTGAGTTGCTTCTGCAGATCGCTTCTACACAGGGCAGACGCTGACAGGAGCGTTTCACAACTTGCATGAACTATTAGCAAAATGAGAGGATTTCACAGGGATACCTTAACTCGTTCCTAGGATATCCAAACTGCTGATACTTTTGTTCAAATTTCCTTTCAGAAATACACGAAGTGTGGATATTTGTTATGCCACTGGTCTTGATGTAAAACCAACCCCTCTGTAATGTGTGAGGTGAGAGGAAGGGCAAGAGTCTGGTGTCCAGGAAGATAACCTCTGCTCCCCATTTTAACAACAATCTCCAGGATCTGTTTATTCTGGTTGAGAAAAGAGTTTACAGACACGCTACATTTAGTTTTCTTGTTAGTTTACCCTTCTTTTGTGCCAGTAACTGATTTCCACCAGACAAATTGACAGTGCGTGTGGGGGAAATTTTTAGCACCGAGGCTATGCGTGGGGCCACTCCTTTATGTTGCGTGTATTCAAGAAATGGAACCCTTGTTGTTATTCAGGTTCCTTGCCACACCAGGAATAATTAGCGATTACCACATTATACTATGATTTCCCTTGCCTGGTATAATTAAAATAGTCTTTCCTGAGCACCAGTTTTACTCTGGTAATAAAAGCCAGAGTACCTGCCTTGTATACAAAGTAATGCCTGGCTCTCTTGAAAAAAAAAAAAGCCAGTTACTTCCCACAATTTTCTTTTGTCTTGTTATTAAAATCTTTTTCTCCCATAGTATGATGTTTAGTAATCACAGTCAAACACAAAATCTTCACAGGTATCAAGCCCATATATGGACTGCTCATCCAGAAGAAGGTTATAATATATTTTAGGAAAATAGATAAGTAAACTTTTATTTCCTTACTTAAAGCTTCTACTGCAATAGTCCTTTTTCGACTTTTTCTACTGACCTTCCCTACAGTGCAGAATTCTCTGTTCATTTTATATTCATGCTTCACAACAGTACAATATAACTACATACAGTATTTGTTTATTTTATGCCACACAGCACAAAAATAACAATAGTAGATCTTTCCTCGAATATTATTGTTGCACTGTAGGGATACTTTCCACAATAAAATAATTCCTCTGCAATAATAATAAAGGTAGCCTTTAGAGGGCAGCAAACCTCAGGCAATTACTAAGTTTTTCAAAATAAGCTCTGAAAGTCTGCTTTAATTTGATTGTTCAGTCATTTAATTTCTTTAGAAAGTAACTTTATTAGATTTTATTACATATGTAAGTAGGGCAGAATCTTTTAATACAGAACTTAATAATAGAGTGCCCAGGTTGGGGGTCTTCAGTAGAACAATATCGATACTGAAAATTATTGGTAAGCTGGAGGGAGCTCAGCAGCGAGCACCAAGACGGTCATGGGCTGGAGCACGTCCATGTGAGAGGCCGTGGGCACCAGGGCTTGTTCAGCTGGGAGAAGGGGCAGCCTGCCAGCACTGGCAAAGAAGACACGGCCAGGCTTTTTGCCCAAGTGCACAGCAGGAGGAGAGACTGTTGCCATAAGTTTGAAAGAAGGGATGTTTAGGGTAGGTATAAGGACAAGAATTTTCACCCTGAGGACAGTCAGGTCCAGAGAGGCTGTGGAATCTCCCTCCACAGAGGTTTTCAAGACAAAGCCCCAAGCAACCTGAATTTAATAGTAACCCTGTTTTAAGAAAAATATTGAATTAGCTAACTTCCAGAGATCCCTTTCTATGATTCAGTTTGTTGAAATAATATAAAATAGTAAAATAATATTCAATATTAGGGTTTATTTTCCTACAGTAGGGCTCTTTTCAATAACAAAAGTAACCTAGGCAGAATTTTGAAGGTCTGCCAAGATTCTTTAGAACTGATTCTCTGACTTCTTCAGGAGCATAAAGCAGCCAGACAGAGAGTTACTGAAGATGGTCATGCGTCTGGCGAACTGATGTCCCACCACTTTCTAACATAACTCTCTGCTATACCGGACCTGGATCCAAAGAATGGACGGATGGTTGTTGGTAACTTGCACTCCTGCCAGAATCTAGGACACTTCACTAGTCAGATCAATGTTATAGTTAAGTGCAAAATACAGAATACTTAACTTTACATACCAAACTGTTTGCAGAAGCAGCACTTTAGCTTCAAGTAAACTGTGTTCTTAAATGCTGTCAGTATTCAGCTGACACATCTGCACATTAGCAACTGCAAGGTTTCCAGAAGATGTTCACACTGTGCAAGTATGGTTTTTTTTTCTTTACACACAGAAAAGGAAAAAAAAAAAAACAACGACAACAAAAAAAGGAACCACCACCACCACCATTATTCTTTTGCTTTCAGCTTTCACTGATCTAAGCAGAAGAGGAAGATGAACAGCATTTATCAGGACTGGCCCTCTTTCACTCAGTACCAAACCGGGAACACCTTAGTCACACTGCTACAGAAAATATCCCTTCAGGGAAATAGGAATAAACTATTAGCAGGTAGCTACTCTGAAATGAAAAATTGCCCTGAAAAGCAGAAGTATGCTCAAATTTGGCAAGTTGGGAAATGGAGCAAGTGGACATTCTAATGGCATGGGGATGTGACTGAGTATTGTGTATTAGTCACTTAAAAATAGATGTTAAGAAACCAAGAAAATTGAAGAATTACTTTTATATGTTTTTTCTCTATTTGTTAACAGTGCAAGACACAGAGCAAGTAGCTTTTTGTTCGTTCCCTAACCATAAACTTTGCTTCACAAATTCGGATTCTAGCACCTGCATCGTGGCCGTGTAAACGTGCACAGAACAAAACCAGCTCTGCTTCCAGCACTGCTGCTCCAGCTTGGGCACAGAACCCTCTTTATCCAGTGCTGTTACCTCAACACTCAGCAGCATCTGCTCATTCCTGCAGCCCAGGCAGTTCCCAGACAAACCAGGCCTTTCACTTGAAACACAGTTCCCTGCATTCGGAGATGTTTATGGTGTGAATCCGCCTTGACTGCTGTCAGGACACTGCTCGCTTTGGTAACTATCTCTGACACTCTGCGCATGATCAACGCTAACACAGTATTAGGTTGTTTTGCTATGGGGAACCCTGATTTGCTTTACAGGTGTGATTTCAAAGAAAAAATGTCTAAAGCGTGTGTGCAGGAAACATTAGAAACAAAAATACTTGGAACAGAAGGACGTTATAAAGCAAGCCATGAAGGTGGCAAGAAAAAAAAGAGAAAAATGAAAGCTCCGAAGAACCAGATTCAGCAGGACATGTTAAACGTGTGTTTTCAGATTGACTTCTGAGATTGCACAAAAGGCGAGGAGACAAAATGAGAGATAAGAAATTCGATTGATAAAAAGAGCCCTTGTGGGGACCTGAGAGTGAAGAAGAGCAGATCATGGCCTGGTCGTCGTCTCTTTCTTTATAAGAATGGGGCCCCAAAGTAAACATTTTTTGTTGAAATTATATTTGGATAGATTTTTAAAATAAAGCACAAAAGTTTGCAGTTTTCCATGAAGCCGAACTAAAAGTTGGTCTTGAGGTGTCAATATTGATTTCTTCTCATTAAAAAGTTGAAGTTGTACTTCATGTTTCCAATCTCCTGTGACTGGGGGACTATTCACCTGAACTGATGGCGCATTGCCAACAATACAAGTGCAAACAGAGCAATGCAGCAGAAAATACACGTATAGATTAGCTATGGGTGGCATGTAACCCACATGGCAGGAAAAGCTGATGAAAAAAAAAAAAAAACATTTGCAGAAAAGGCGGCCTCTGCCCTCTTTTCTTGCTGAGCTCCCTTCATTTTCCCCCTGCGCCCCCAAGGCCGGCTGAGGACTACACTTCCCAGCGCGCCCCGCGGCCCCGCCGCCGGGACTACCACTCCCGTCATGCCCCGCGCCGCGCCGCGCCCACCCCTCCCACCGCACTACACCTCCCAGCATGCCCCCGCGCCGCAAGGCATGCCGGGCCGGGCGAGGAGGCGGGGCCCCGCCCTTCACCCGCCGCCTTCCACGCGGCCGGCGAGCGGGCGAGGAGGAGTAGGAGGCGGCGGCGGCGGCTTCGCGGCGGTTTTGCGACGCCGCTTTGCGACAGTGCCGTCAGGCGCGGCGGCCGTATTCCGCCGGGGGAGAGACCGGCTGGTGTGCCGCCGGGCGGGCGGGGGGCGGCCGCGGAGCGGGGCTGGGGAGGGAGGCGGGGGGCGGCCCGGGGCCTTCCTCCTCCTCCTCCTCCTCCTCCTCCTCCTCCTCCTCCTCCTCCTCCTTTCCGTCGTCTTCCTCCTCCTCCTCGTCCTCGTCCTGCTGCCGGGGGGGCGGGGGGTGCGCGGCTGCCTGGGGGGCGGCGGCGGCGGCTGCCCGGTGTTGGGGGGGGGGGGGGCGCCGAAGATGGACTATGACTTCAAGGTGAAGCTGACCGGCGAGCGGGAGCGGGTGGAGGACCTCTTCGAGTACGAGGGCTGCAAGGTGGGCAGGGGCACCTACGGGCACGTCTACAAAGCCAAGCGCAAGGACGGGTGAGTGAGGAGCCGGCCCCCCCCCCCCCCCCCCCCCAATTCCGTGCCCTCCCCCCCCGGTTTCTCTCCCCGTGGCCCCTCCGGGGTCCCTTCGGTGCCTCCCAACCCGGCCCTTCCCGTCCCGTCCCCTCCGTGTGCTGACGGCTTTTTGTGGGTCGCATCCCCGGCTCGAGAGAAGCCCTCGCCCCAAGCGGCGCTGGGCTCTGGGGGAGCGAGCAGCGCTTAAAGCGCTCAGCTCGGCTTTGTAGAGCGGGGAGCGGCTCCTTTTTTCTTTTACGGGGCTTTCCTGTCTGAGTTATCACTTGTAGGCACCATTTTAGGTGTTCTTGCAGGCTGCTGCTGGAGCTGCAGGCTGCTGGTCCTTGCAGGGCTCTCGGATGCATTCAGGGATGGTTATTCGTGATGCTTTTTAGCACAGACTCCAGCAAACAAATTTCCCTGTAGAAATCCTTTAAAGAAAGATAGGGCGAACTGTCAGCCAGCTCTCACTAATCCCTGACATGGCACCAGCACCAGAACAATAGGGAGTAGGAAGCAAAAGAAACCGGGGAGGCAAGGGCTGTGCTAACAGGTCCTAAATTCTCGGCTGCATCCATCCATTATTCCCATGAGCCTGGTCGCAGCAGTGCTCTGTGCGTTGTCATTGAAACAACGCTTATTTGAAAAGTCTGGGCGTTATTTCCACATTTGATAAATGACTGCCCGCAGCCTGCTTTAACTTTATGTTGGAAATGGGATCGGCTTCTCTGGAGCTTTCGCTGTAGCAGTGCTGGAGCCGTTGTCTGCAGAAGGTTTGCAGCGGGACCGGCTGCAGCTGATCTCATCTGCCTTGCCCGCGCTGGTATTAATCGTAGCGCAGTTATTTCGGCGTGAATTTTGCCTGCCGCTATGAGTCAGCTAACCACCACTGCTCGCACGTTTTGCCTCTGGATCCTTCAGGCTGTTTACAGGAGTCATTCTGAACTCGTCTGATTTCTAGTTCATTTCATTCGACAAAATTGTCAGTCTGCTTGGTGATGTTAGGGAGAGCGCGGTCAGAGTTGCTGGTGGTAGTGTTATTTCCGGAAATTACAGAAAATGGAATCGTGTGCTTGAAAAGGAGGATTAGTCGGAGGGGGATATGAAGCAGAATTTTCTGTTCTCCAAGTGCGTGTGATTTTTAGGTCCTCTCCCTTCAGGAGGGTGGGGGAATCACGGTACAGTGTTTAATACCGGTTTAACAGAAAACTGCTGAGCTGCAATTGTTGTCTCCTTTTTTTTTTTGTCTTACTGTTCCCTTAGTGCTTCCTTTCCTCTCCCTTTCCCTGGCACTTCTCATTTCTCTGCCGGATATCTGCAAACTCTTTCAAATACACCTTCAGACAATCTCTAAAGCATTTAAGATGTAAATATCTGCGGGTGTTTTTATAGCTTACGGTCTAGCTGCACGTAGGCGATGCTAAATTGTATGGCTGCAATTAGGCTTGAGGTAAAAGATTCCATTCTGATTCCCGTATCAAAAAGAGAGGAGTTGCAAAAGCAAATGGAGAACAGCAAGTCCATTTCCTGACACCCTGATAACGTGCATCTTAGAGCGGTGGGTGTGTGAAAGGTGGAGCGCAGCGCTTGTGTGGTGTTATCTGCCAGACGACACTGTCTGAATATCCCGCAAGTGTTTCGTGCTGCTGGAGGAATAAATAACCTCATCTGGTTGAGCTCGCGCAGCTCCAACTTTCTTCATGCGTTAAGCTGTTCGCTGTCTTTTGCTTGAACGTGCACCTTTTTTCCCTGTAAAGATATGCGTTTGCCTTAAACTGCATTGTATAATTCTCCAACTTATTTAAAATAACACAAGTTCAGTGTCTATTAAAATGCATCACGCGTTTTAGGGTGCTTTGAAGAAGGCGTACCGCAGGACTGCAGATGTTTTCTTGGGATTACTGAGGCTGCTCCTTCTTAAGTGACGTACTCTACGTGCGGATGGCTCACGATTAGGACGGTTACAGAAGAGAGCTGTGTTTTAATAGCACAGCTTGTGTGAATCTGTGTTCAGAAGCTCTTGGTGATGAAAACGCAGCTTACAGGTAGTAGGAGCCGGTGCCTTCAGCGCGGCAGCGTCTTCGCCTCTTGTTGATTGCCTTTGCAGCCGCCTCTGAGGTGGAACGCGGCGGTTCAAAACTAGCTAGGAGCTACGTGTCCCAGCCCATGGAAGGTAACTGGATGCCCTCAGAACTACGGGGGGGGCCTTCTGGGGGACAGGCGGGCAGCCACCTTATCTTCAGGTGGTGAGAAGGTTTTTAAAAGGAGCAGAGAGGCCGCCTGGCCTTGGGTGACCCGACGAGGGCATAGCCCGGCTTTCAGCCCCGCTCTGGCACGACAGCTGCTGCAGCCGTGCCGCGCCCTTTGCCACGAAGCAGGGCTTTGGGCCGGGCTTCTTGTGTTGAGAACATCCAAAAGGGAATCGCCGGGCGCAGTTCCACGGGTGTTTCTCGGGTATTCGGTGCCCAAACCTGAACCTGCCGGCCGTCAGGTCGGTGAGCACCGATCGAAGTGTTACAGCTCAGCACCGCGCGGTGCACTGCCTGTGGCAAAACTGCGTGTGGTTCTCCGGTTCTCACTTGGATTCCTTCTGTTGTGAAGTTTGTAGTCTCTGTGGCTGAAGAGAACCTTCCTGGCTTTGTGGTGAGCGGCGCTGCCTCTCCCATCGGTGCAGGACCTGCAGCAGGCTCCGAGCCGAGCGAGGATCGTGTTAGAGCAGCAAGGTACAGGAGAAGGCATCAGCCTTGGGATCAAGAAAGCGATCCTCTCGTTGCTGGTGGCACTAGGACAGTTAGTTCACTTTTTATTGCCTAGAGAATTCCAGTTACTTCCTGCGTAAAAATCTGCTTTGTGTGCCGCCTGGGCGCTCGGAAGTGTTGCTCAACCCAGGTTATAAAGCTACCCGTTTGTCTTACGCAGGAATAGAAAAATATGCCAGCATTTTTAAAGCTTGTTGGACCGTCACTGAGACGTGAAGGGGTTTGTTTCTTTAATTGACTGGATCAGACTCCTTCAGAGCTCATCAGGAATTGACTCCCAGGTATTTGCTTCGGCGCACTGAAGCGCTGGGACGCTAGAGGGCTTGCAGTGGGAGCGCGGGCGTCCTCCGTGTTCCAGCACCCGAGGCGGGCACTTTGCTGCGCTGTCAGCCTGCGCTTTCTGCGCCGGTGGTAGCGCGCTAATACCGAAGTGGTGTCTCGTTTTAGTGGGATTGGTCTTGCACTGTATTTTTATTTGCTTCCCCTTCAGTTTTCAGCACGCAGCTACAGTCTGAAGTCCGTGCTGTCGAGCAGGGATGCCTGTTTCGGTGGCGATTTGAAGCATTGCCAAATATTCACTTTTCCTGTTTATCGGCTGTGGTTTGGATGAGAGTAAGAAGCTATCGAATGTCACTCTTAGGCAATGTCTAGCTCTTTAATTACAACAGCAAGAAAATGATATAATTGAAGATCTCAAACTGGAGTGGCATCCCCCAGTGCGTTATTGGAAGCTGGTCTTCCTCTCTGGGAGAGACACGCGTGGGTGATGCTCCGGGTGGGGAACCCACGGCAAGTGAGCTTGTGCTCCCCGGCTTCTCTTTGATGTAGGTCCCCAACAGGAGCACAGCTGGTGACTTTTGAAACTAAATTTCATTTCAGCTCTTCTGGTTCTCTGTTGGAAGTATTGCTGTAGATGGAGGGCTCTCCCCCATCATGGGGAAATCATCGACATCATCCCCCATGGTGTAGGTCGTCTCATTTGGGTGTACTGACACGTTGTAATTGGAACTATGAAAATACGCGTACGTAGTGGGCTCTTCCGTGCCCCTCTGAGACAATCACATTCTTATCCACTTTTTCTCCGCCTTTTTATTCCCCTTGAAAGGGTCTGCGTAAGTTGTGTAAGAAACAGTGTTGGAAAAACGAGGGGTATCCAGTAAACTACTGGTTTGTTCCACCTTTAATATGGTATGTGGTAACTTACCTACCTGGAAAAGGATATTGCACGAATATTGTCCGTCTCCAAAAGAGACTTTGTGTATGTGGGGAAAAGGCAGAACATGGCTAAGTTGTATAAAATAACAAACAATTTGGGTAAGAGGTGGTGATGCTCGTCTTGTTTGATAGAATTTGAACCATTTTTTTCTGAACAGGGAAAAAAAAAAGGTGTTTTAACACATCATAGACGAACTGTGCAACCTGTTGTCAAAGGGAAAATGCGGAGGAGTTGAGAGCCTTTGTTTGCTTGAGGGGTTTTGCTTTCAGGAACTCTTGGCCCCTCGTAAGGCTGACACCAGCTGAGTTTAAGCATGTTCCTGGTTGTATTCACCGGTATGTATTGATTGAGTTATTATCACAACTGATTCTTAGCGAGAGGAACGAGGAGTTTGGGAGTGCAACAAGTGGAGGCCGTTGGGGCCAGTGAGAAAATTGTACTTAGAAGAAGCGTAGTAACGGGTCTAGGCGTAGAGCTCCTCGCTCATCCCCGCGTTGAGCCTCTACAGGAGTCACGCCGTGAAGTTCATACCCCCTAGTTTTTGGTATAACCTGCCAAACAGCGCGTCTTCTGCTCGATGGACATCGTTTTTTGTTCGTTGCTGTAGCCGCGTGCTGCTGTGTGCCGGTTGCAGCTCCCTGCGGTGAGAGCCGCAGTCGGCACGCGGGCGCCTGGCTGCTGCCTCCGCCAGCAGTAGGGTGGAAGCTGGGAGAGCCGCAGGGTGGTGGTGCCGCTGTGACGTGTCCGCGGTACCTTGTTAGAGCGTGTGCCCCGAGTCTCTTCTGGATCCGTCACCAAAGTAGTTCGAAAGCTCCTAATTAACCTCTATCTGCATAATGAGACGCGCGCGCTGTGCCGCGCGATGTCTCGGGCTCCTTAATTTTTCAGATCTGTATCTGCTTTTTCCTGGATTAGAAATAAGAATAATACAGAATGTAAATAACGTGGCCACGTACTGCTGCGCTTGGCTTCTTAGGAGGGAATGGAAGACAGTTGTTGAGCGTGCTGGTTATGGAGGAGATGCATGTCACTGGAGGAGGATGCTCTTGGTGAAATGACAACGAGGCGGTGTGCTCGCTCTAGCTCTTGCTCTTTGATTCTCATGTTTTGAGACTCTTCGAAGTTTAAAAAAAAATAAATTAAAAACCACAAAACAACTGAGATCCTTTATTACCCGATATCTGAGGAGCTCTAATACGGGGGCTGTAAGACAGGAATAAAAATGAGACTTGAGCCCCCAGGAAAGTCTCCAATCAGTTACCCGTCGAGCAACATCTCAGGTTCTCCCTCAGGGAATGAATGGGGAGGGAGAGGTGGGTCAGGAATCTGGGTCCCAGAGGCCTGTGGGAGCGGGAGGACAAATCCTGCAGCTCGTTCCCAGCTGCTGGGTTCTGGGAAGCCCAGTAGGAGTTATGGAAAACCCCAGGAACAAAGCAAGCGCGTTGTAAGTAGGCACAGCGCAGGTAATTCACCGAGCAGCAACACTTCTGTAGCAAACAGGCTGAAAGCAGACCTTGAGAAAGCGTTTCCTGATATCTGATCGAGTTTAGTAACAGTAAAAGGGCCTGCCTTCCTTTTAAGGGGGACTGTGGCGAGCCTTTCTTGCTTCTGCAGGAGCTTTGCTGGCCGGGGCAGGTTCTAAAAGACCGACCTAGAGTGGATGAATATCCGGCTGCATTACTTTGCTTTTTTTAACCAGTGCAGCTTGTGGTCGCTGGTGCCTGCGATAACCGCTCTGCGGAAAATACAGCTCTCAAACCAAGATCAAGCCCGACCACACAAAGGGTCCTGGTACGTCAGCCTCATTCAGAACCCTCATTTTGAAACTAAGCGATCTTAGGAAGATTGTGTGAAGTCGATATGTAATTGGCTGTTGGAAATAGTAAGGGAGCAGCTTGGTAATGTTATAAAATACTCCAAGTTGTGGACTCTGATTTTATGTAGATGGTGTGAATCAGTTCACTTTGCTCTGTTAAATGAAGTCGTGGAAATGCTCTTGAAGGTTCAATGCAGACAATTTATCTGAGTTTGTTTAAATAAGGTAATGACGCTGAGGCAGGAGCATGAAGATCCTTGTCTCTGCTGCGAATAAAAGCCTTTATTCCTTTCTGGTTCCCTTCCACTGTAAAGCAGTCTTGGGTGTGGAGTAGAGAAGCCCATTTCGTGTGAATGGATGGGAGAAAGGTTTCAGTTGCAGGCTTCATCCCACCGCGCTCTAACCCGCAGCCCTGTCCCCCTGCCACCCCCACCTTTTCTTGCCATGCTGGGCGAGCGGTGCTGCGTGTTTCTGCTCCTTACAGGCTGAAAGCCTTTCCGAAGGGGCTGTGTCGTGGCTGGCTAGCCTGCTGCTCGCTCGCCTCTCCGCAGAGGCTCAACAAATGGTTTCTGAGACCTTGTCAAGCCCCCGTAATGGCACGCTTGGGATTACAGAGCAGCTTTACTCATAGCTGCGCTTTTTTTGGTGGCGCTAAGCCACTTCTGAACCAATTACTAACTTTTGTGTATCGTAGGCTTCCCATTTAATAAATATATATTAATTTTGTGCAGAAACAAATCTGAACTCCATAGCAATTGGTATAGGAAAGGTACTGGACGGGCAACCTAACACCTGGAGAATTCTGCTGATGTGCCCTGTTGCATCTGCTTTGTGTATCCTAGTGAAAGACTCGAACGTACGAAGATCAGGATGTCAAGGGACTATTTTTTAAGTAATACTTGCACAAGGAGAGGCTGCAGTTCAGGCAACGGTTTGCATTCAGCTGCCTTGTGACCACCGTCACTGTTAAGTGGTGGCATGGCAAAGCGTGCTGTGCTTAACTCAGAATTTGCAGGAGAAGAACTCCAAATCAGGATTAAAGCTGCAGAGATGTTCTATAAAGGACAAAATGTTCAAGAGAACACAGTGATTTTTCTCGAGTACAGCTGATAGCCTAAACATCCAAAATTCAAGTCAGGCTTGGAAAAAAACACGCGTGTTCTGCGAAGATGGAAGAACACAGCTAAAGGTCGCTGGCACAATCTGCCAGTTTTTCTGGGAGTGCTCCATTCTGTGTGCTTGTAACACCTTGTGTACAAGATGTTGACATTTGAATAAAGGACACTTGAGAATTGCAGTAAAAAAAAAAAAAGCCTCAATTCATTACTGTGTGTTTGAATAATATGTGCAACTGAGAGCTTGGCGTACAAAAGGCTCTGAATTGCAGTAAATCCCCTGATTTCCCCCTTGTGTTTCTGGCCTGGATGTGTTTCCTGAGAAAGTCACAACCTCGTCCTGTGAGGGAGGGTCCTTGCTGCAGGTGTACTTGCAATTACAGACACTGGATAATCCCCCAGTGAAGCCTCGGAAAATCAGGTTTCGTGACCTGCGTTGTTCTCACGGAACTACTGTGCAAGGTACGGAGCATGGGAAGAGCAAATGGAGCCAGCTCTGCCTGCCGGGGCTTCAGGACAGCAAGGCTGCAAATGTGTAACTTGAATCTTATCTAACTTTTTGTATTTCAGCTGTTTGGTGTGCTAAACTCTTTGCTTTTTGAGTGAATGTCAGCCCTGTTTAAGCAGGGTTGAACAAAACAACCCCTCATGAGGAGATGTGCTATCGCTGCCATTTGCTCTTATGTTCGTTCAGGTCTTTATAAGCTTCCAGGTGAGTTTTTACGACTGCCAGATGAGTGTCAGATAACCAAATACTCAACTCAGAAACAAAAAAGGACCTATCGCAACACCGAAACCTATATGGGTAGCAGCCCAGGCACGTGTAAGGGGGGAAAACTAGCATGTGGTCTGCGTTTCCTTTAGCCTGTGTGAGACCAGAGTGGCTGCAAAGCAGGAAATAGTCACGAATGGCTTGTGACCCTAATTTAGTTTAGGCAGATGGAGAGAAATACCAAGAAAAACTTTGGGCCGGTGAGTAATGAAACAGCCGGTCAGGGAGCACGCAGCAGGAGAACCAACTCACGACTTGGCCTGCAGTACGATGTGAGAGCAGATTCAGGCTATTGCCACTGAGGGCTGTGACAGACGTGTTTCGTATTTTGCTCCTGGAAGGATGCTGAATCTAAACGAGGTTAAGAAAGCCGTTGAAGTGCCACTTAACTTCGTGTATTTCTTTATTGGAAACGGGGTGGTGATGGGAGGATACAGCTCCTTGAAGCTGAAAGAGCTGAAAAGGTGAAATGTTGCAAGCTGCTTGGGGACAGTTTTTGAAGCTCACTGGGCTCTCAGTGGGTGCGTATTGCTCATGAAGATGTTGTACCAGCAATTAAAGTACCTGGCATGGCCAAATTAAAAAAATAAATCTTCTGTAAATGATGAATATTGAGAAGAATGAAAGTAATGGTGGGCTAAGTATAAAAACATAGTGCAATAGCCACCTGGCAGCCCCCCTCCCCTCTCCCATAACCCCTCAAAGCCACACACAAGCCCAAATCCCAGTCTTGAAAAACTACTTGAAGGGCATGGCATTCTTCTCCCATTTTTCTCCTCCCTTTTCTGATACATCTGTTGTATGATACAGTCTGCAGGACCAGGGGATCACTGAGTTATAAGAGGAGTGTCTTGAGAAGGTGAAATGACAGCAGGAAACGAGCTTTGTTTTTGTCAGTGCTTTATGAGAGAACTTAAAGAAGTTAAGGTAAGGAATGCACCAGACCTCGAATGGTAGTGTTTGGAGAAGGGGCTGCTTGAGCAAACTGAAATGAGCAGTCACAAGTCAAGATGAGGCATGTTCACACACGTGAAGGAGCTCAGAAATGAAATAAGCAGATAATTAGCTGGGAAGTATAACTTAGTGTTTTAACTTGAGCCATAGAAAACTGGAAAAGGGCAATGGTGACATCTTTTTAAAAGGAGCCAGTGCAATAGTGGAAAATACTTGCTGGCAAGGTGGACCAGCAGCAGAGATAGCAGAGACGTGAAAGGTTCTGAGGTGAGGAGATGACAGCTTTAGAGAAGGAGAGGCGAAGGCAATGCAGTTGATGGAAAGGGACCTTATTAAACACCTTGTGGAAATCCAGGAAGATTCCCAAGGCTAACTAAAACTAAACTTCCAAAAACTAACGATAAGCACCTTCTCTGGATAGAGAAACCAGTTGAAGTTTAGGAATTAATGGGGCTGTTAGTAGCATCTCTTAGAAACTGAGCTGCTCAGAAGTTTTTAGGTTGTTTGGAAATCCCTTGTCATGAATAGCTGGGTGACAGCTTGGCTGGTGATGGCTATTTGGGATGGTAAAGGGAGGGGCTGGTTGTGGAGGCTTGGGGAAGGACTTTGTGATGGTAAGAGCCAGTAATAAATGACTTGCTGGTGTGAACTGATGTACGTGCGAAAATGGTTCTTGACTCGCACAGCACCGGCCTCTGATTTTATTATTCCTTAAGAGGTTTTTTGGGGTTTGTAATGATAGTTTTGTGGAAGTGCCAGCGCAGTGCAAGTAGTTGTTAAAAAGCAGAGAGTCACAGGACTTATTGGCAGTGGAATGGAGAACAAAACGTCACGGTTACTGTAAATCCTATTTTCAGTATTGTAGGCAGCAACTTCGGCTTTCTCGAGTGCTACAGATACCGAGGTGACTTCAGAGCGGTCAGAGAGAAGAAAGGGTAAATGAAGTCCAGCAATATTTTCCTTTAAAAAGAATAGATTGGTACCTCGTGTATTGCTTTACATAAAAGCAGAGTTGAAACTGTTGTGTGTTTTAATAAAGCAGCACGGAGTTTTTAGTCAGGAGCGAGGTACTGTTGCTTGCCCTTCGGTGTACGATTTCTCCAAGTGCTGCAGCTGGTAACTAGCCTTGTCAGAGAAGCAAGCCTTGTAATTGTGCTCTTTTAAAACTTAGATTTTAGGCTGGCTGAGAAATGGTAATTTTGTGGAAGAAAGGAGGAGAAGGTCCTTAACTGGATCCCCGGCACCGTGGCCTCTTCAGGTACTCTGTGCTGGAGCTGATTGCAGGGATAGGTGGAAGGCTGTGGTTTGTAGTGGTTTTTTTGCCTTGGTTTTTTGCACGTTAGCCAACTGTGCTCACTGTGGTTTAACCAATTTGAGAAAGAGGAAAGTAGGGAGAGAGGTAACTTGCTCTTCTGTGCCATCTCTGCCTCTCCTCATCCATCCTCTCCTTGTCTTTTGCTCTTACCACGTACTTTGTTGCTGGCTTGGGTACTTGTTATACCCTACTGTAGACAAACAGAATTTGTTATTCCAGGGAGTAACGATAGCTTGTTGCTGGTTGCAGGGGATGAATCCCCTTGGAGGAGTGTGGCACAGACTAGAGCTGTCCTAAGGGAGGGATTTTGTGGCTAGGAGCAGGAAGGGAGGGATGTCAAGGCAAGGCTTTTCTTTTGACAGCAGCAAATTCTTGGGTCGGAAGAGCCCCATGTGTAGTGTATCCTTGAATCGATTCCTCTGCTTTGAACTTCTTGCCAAACTACATGTTGTGGCAAAAGTTTTTAATTTAAAAGAACACAAAGAACAAAAGGAATGAAGTGAATTAGTAATTGCCATTCACCACACAGTATTAGCTGTCTCTCCGAAGTGTTATTTATTGTCTTGCTGCGGATGGGTTTTCCTCCAGCTGTGGGCAGTGACCTTTTCTTTATCCACAAAAAGGTCTGATTACTGGGGGATTTGTTTTGAAATAGAAAATAGTCTCTGCATAAGCCTTTCTCTCTGATAAAAATGATGATGCTGTTCTGGCATATCAGTCATGCCATGTTCTGGAAGTATTTTGGTGCTGGAAGAAGTGCAGATGCCTGAGTTAGAGCTCCACTTGAGAAATTTACTGCTGCTAGAGCGTCTTACCCTGCAATGTTTTCTTTGTGCTAACGTTTTGGTGAGTAATATGGCTTTTTCACGTGACGTGCTGCAAATTTACTTGTGAATCCCTGAGATGTGCTTCAGTCACAAGCTGTGTTCCTTGTATTCTTTATTCTTTTGTCAAGGTTTCTTTATCTTTTTCTTCAAGCACGCTCCATATAAAAATTGCATAGTGTGTGCAAGATTGAGTCACACTGATAGACTTCTTTCAGGATAAAATGTGTGTTTCTGGGGTGGAAGGCTGATACCAAAAAGAAAGGAATGCGCAGATCGACTTTTTTTCTCCCTACCTTTGAATATGCTGTTTTACCTGTTTGCATTTATTGTGAATCATGTATGTTTCTTAAAGAAAAAAAAAGGCAGGGTTTTGAAACATTACCATAGAAACGCATCTTTAATTTTTCACTTTGCTAGGTTCTTTAGTATTTAAATTTAAGTGATTTTTCATTTAGTCCTTAAAATTTAATTAAACTAGAAATTATAGACAATCTACGTCTAGCATTAAGATAGCAATATATGCATGTTGACTCTCTGAATCAAAAATAAGGAAAAGGAAAAACTGTGAAATTAAGATTTAAATATGATACTTCTGTCACTAGTTTCTGAGCTTTGAAATGTATTTAAAGGTAACAATATGTTTATCCAAACACTTTCTAACTCTTCAAAACTTAGTGTGTTCATATAGCACACTGATTGAAACTTGGAGTAAATGATACTGAGTAAAAATACTGATTACGGAGCAGTTGTTCTGGATTGTATGGAAGGTCTGTCCAACTGTCTTTGGCGTTATCTAGCAGACGTTTAGGAAGTAAAGACTCGGGCGAGCATGTAGTGGTGATTTTCTAATAACGTGTTCCTGATCCGTCGGATATCTAGAGCAATTGTGCTATGGTGAAATTAAAATGTGGGGGCCTGCGTTTCCACTGTGTTACGAGAACAAATATGAACAAAGGAAAAAGAACCTCAGGCAATAAGGGATGCGATCCTTTTTTGTGTTGAGCTGATTTTATTCTGTTGAGTCTGTCATACCTCTGTGTCACCAGCCAAATGTAGCTGGTCTCCCTGGTGGTACTTACATACCTACGGCATTTGAGAGCTCTTGCATGCCAGCAACACCTAGGGAAAGTGAAGGCATGCACCTGGAAATCCATTGTAGATGAGAGGGGATGTGCAGGTGCTGTGGTCTTGTAGGTCTAGACCAGAACTGAATCTTGAGGTGTTTGGCGGTGGAACCAAGCCAGGTGAATCTGCAGAGTACAGGTGCTGATGATGCTGGCAGCTGCCACGTTACAATGGGTGTGAGGTGCTGCTTTTAGTGGTGAGCACAAGTAAATATCAGATCTTAATGTCTTGTGAACTGAATTTATCTTTGTCTGTAGATTAACGAGTAGGAACCGTTCTTTATTCTCTTTACCTGTACCTGGAAAGTCTTCAGCAGAAACTTTGTAGAGGAGCCATGGAAAGTTGTCAGCTACTCTTTTGAGCTGAAATCCTTTGCAAAGTAGCTTTTTTTGATTTGGTTTGCATTATTATCCTTTATCATTTATTAATATGTAAGAGGCTTTCATAACAGAATCTGTTTATCTGATTTTTGACAGATATTTTCTGTGCCAGGAGCAAGCAAGAACCTACGATGGGATAAACTTTAAGCTGGCTGAAAGTACATTTAAATACTCTGGGCTGGAATAAATCTGAACTTCCCAACGCAGCCAGGCTTTGGCTGTGTGGCTGAAAGTTTGTAATGCAGAAGATAGCGTTGACTTGTTTTCTGTAAGTTTAGTATGTGCTATTAAGACTATTCTATTTTTCAAAATGTTTTTAAATTAAGTCAAATGAAGAACCAGTAATTTAACCTAATATTTATCTTCTGGTCTTGCTTTATCCAACTTGTTTTAGGTAATATAATTGAAATGTTTTCAATTTTTTTCCTGCTCTTGAAACAACAAAAAACAAGTGTCCCTTAGAAAATTAAGTCTTTTTAGAATACTTTCATTTTGGAATGATATATGTAGAGAGAATCAGTAAAAGAAAAATCACTTTGAAGTGACCCTCAGACAGCTCGAAGTGAATGATAAAGTTGCAGTTGATTTTGTTGCCCAATTTTGAAGTCGACTTTAGCAACATTGAACTTTTTTCCACTAAATAAATTGTTTCTGCAGTACATATAGCGCCCAGCTGTGGCTTTCTGCGGGGTTGAATGCACAGCCTCATGCTGCCTTGGAAGGCACGTCGGGGTTAGCAGATGTACCACGCTCATCCTGCCTGTGGATGAAGCAGCTCTGCCTCCGCTGTGTTTGCTTGCTCTCTTCCCTTAGACAACCTCATTGCTCATCTGAGCATTCAGCGGTGCCTTTCAGCTCTAATGGGTCAGAAAACATACAAAATAATACCTGTAAACAGTTTGCCACACTCTGAATAAGCCCATCTCCAGCTGAATCCTGGCTCCAGCACAAAGGACAGGAGTGCATGCGTGGGGCTGAAGGTGGGATTCCTCCAGCAGCAAACCCCTGACTCGCATCAGGCTGTTGTGTGAACCTTTGCTGTGAGCTTTCAGTCCTTGCTGTAATGTAATTTTAAAACACTTAAATGTATGAAATGCAATAGGTTTTGTGAAAATGGGATTACAGGCAGGTGAAGTGGTTATCATTGCATCACCGTTAGTTCAGGCTTTTTATTTTTTAGAGAATCAAGATTTTTCTCAAGTTTCTCTGAAGGTACAGGATCATCAATCAGCCTTGCTGTATGCACTAATTTGACAAAAGTTTGGACTCGGAATGTGCTTTCTGGCAAGTCAGGTGCCCATGATGTAGTTTCCCAAACTTTGTACCACTTGCTTTGTACCAAGCACATAATACTAATATTTTTCTATATGGTTTATGTCCTGCTGATGCCCATCATCTGCATTACTTGATTGTTGGCCTGTGTCCTTACAGACCTGTTGTGTCTAACACTGCCTAAAGAGCAGACGCTTGTTCTGCATGCTTACACCCGTTGAGCTTGGTACATTCTCCTGAACTTGTTTCAGTCTGTTGGATCATAAATATGAGCAGACTTACTTTGGTCCTCAGTTATTGAGGCTGTTTGCCTTGGATGTGCTCGAGTAAGTCTATTTCTAGAATGCCCTGACCTTGTCAGTGCGCAGTGGTCTTTGGGGATGTAAGTCGACTTCCCTGAGGGGTGAAAGGGTTTTGTTTGGTCTCTGGTTCTGTGTGTAAGCTCAAAGCACACCAGTAAGTTTGTGGAGTCTAAGTCCAAGCCCCTGGATTCCAGTAGGTAAAATGGCAAGGCTACTCGGTGCCGTAAATGTGACGTCGGAAGGGGAAAAAGGTAATTCTGTTCTTTCCAAGTAATCATTTGAAAGGGCAGGCCAGTACCTGTGTCTTTCTGGGCTTTCTAGAAAGCATGGCATTATTTTGGTGCCTTACTTGTGTATACAGCAGTTCTTCTGGTGTTTAGTATAAATGTGTAAATCTTTCAGCTTCAAAGATTTAATCCATGTTACTTCTTCACTGGATGTCATACATGCTAGGCTGATTTTCACATCAAATGAAAACAATAACAAAGCCCACCACCACTGCTGTGACTTGGGGGAAGAAGCAGGGAATGATTCCACAAAGTGAAAATGCCAAAAAAGTGTTGTGAACATTAGTTCTCTATTATAAGTGGTTCATTTTCATCTTTTGACCTACAGCTGTGTGTTTGGCTAAGTTCTTCATCCCATCTCAAATCTACGAATGCAGTAAGGCCATAACTTTTACGAAACTAAACAGAGTAAATATTTCTTCTCCTCCTCCCTTAACTTGAATACTACAGTTTGATTCCATGTTATCTTTTCTTATTTGTAGTTTAAATTTAATCTTTGCTGTTAATGCAATTCTGATGTTTATAGGTATAATAAAATCCCTCACTTATCCACATCCTTTTTTGAAGTTCCAGTAGGTAGTGGAGCATTAAATATTTCTTGCCTTTCTTCCTAGCAAATATGAAAGCTCCTGTTCGTATTTTGCTGTTAACAGCGAGGATGGTTGTGCTGTTTAGGGGTCAGCGTTGCTTGGTGTTCACCTGGGTGAGTTGGTTAAAGCTAAGATGTTTTGTAGCGCAAATTCATGTTCACCTAGTAAAGTCCAAGGTGCTGTATTTAAGGCATTCAGAGAATTTTGGATTAATGCTGCTGAGGCTGAATCACTCTAACAGTACTATGACAGCTGGACTTACTCAGGGTGTTTCACTTCTATGACTAGTGATGTTAATGGAATTCTCAATGGTAGAATTAAAAAAAAAATCGTTTTGTTAGCATGCTTGCCTTTTAATTATCGGGATTTTCATATTCTTTAGGGAATACGAACCATAAAGAATTAACAGGTTCATTAGTTTTCCACAGAATAGATGCTGCATTTATCGTTCCCTGTGGTAGCTTTAAGGCGGTAGAAGCTGTTTCCCTCAGATATTTGTCAGGTTTTACATTTCCTTGTTTTTAAAGAAAAATTGTTCCTAAGTTTTTACCAGTTAATTTCGTATTTGAGATTTCAAACCGTAATGCAAACTTGGATTAATGACCATTGATTTTCAGGCTTCTTGTCTTCATTCTGCTGTTTTACAGCTTCACCAGCCTTTCTATGCATGCTGGTAGGTAGAGCATCTGCCAAAGTTACTTAGCATCTTATTATTAGGCAACTGAGGAAGTGGACAGGTTTTCCCAACAGGATCTTTCTGTTAAAAAGAAGAAATTCACAGTTTAATTATAATTCAAGTCTTCCTGGGCCCTTAAAATGCAAGCTGCTAAATAGCCTATGCTGTTGTTTAGTTAGCTCTGGAAGATGTTTATAAATATATATATATATATTTTTTCTGTTTCCTGCCTTGTCACTCTGAACATATCTTAATTTTCAAAGAATGCAATTGTCCATAGCCAAAACCACGCAGAGGCCTTTTGGGCTGTGTTATGATAAAAACAGACTATGGTCAATATATTTTGGAAGTTGTCTAAAACAAGACTTACCGCTTTGACCTTTCCTTTGACTTCTGTAAATTCTCATCCCTCCGTTGAAAAACTATTCCCCCAATTCCCATGGCTCCAAGGAATTATAGTAAGTTTATGTAAATAAAACTTAGCTTGCTTTAACAGAATTTGGGGGTTTGTCCTTGGATGAATGGAATAGCTGATACTGATGGTGCAATGGGTAACTGTAGCAGGTCGCTGGTCTCAGCGTATACCACATGTTAGAGGATTAAGGGTTGGTTGATTGTTTTGTAGCTCAACTACACGTGCATCATCTAGAGAACTCAAGTCCTAAGTCTTTCGTTATTTTTTCAGGTTGTGGAGGAGAGTGCGGTGATTAAAATGTGCCTTACCCCTAAACTTCAGTTCCTTTTTTTTTATCCCATGGTTATGTTTCCTCTACAACGGTCGAGTAGGTGGAGAACAGGGCAGAGACTGCTTGCTGTGAGTACAGGAGCGCAGCAACCTGGCAAGTGGGAAGAGCAAATTAGCAAGTGGTTAACTCCACGCAGCCATGGGTGGCTGTCAGGGTAGAGCATGGCTGGACGCAGGGTCTCTGGATCTCAGATCTGTAGCTGCCTTTCAATGTGAGGGGTTAATTTTCCTCACAGACTTCTTTCATCCAGTGTGAGGATTCTCTGGTAAGGAGAAAAGTGGTTTGTTCTTAACCCCCCTGTCAAATTTCAGTGTTGAAGTGATGGTTGTAAAAGACTCAACATGCACAAATGAGTGTTTTCTTCCAGTTTTGTTCTAGGAAACAGCTGAAGTATTTTTTTCTAAGAATTCCCAGAGAAAGTCTGCCATCTGCTATGGAAAATTTGAATCCAAACTTCTAATTTGGCAAAAATTGTATCGGCTAAAAATAGAATTTTACAATCGTAAATGGGAGGCAGCCTTAACTGTAGTCACTGTTACCTGAAATGGTCGTAATGATGCCAGTTGTATGACAGCACTTCTTCCTGTACTGAGTTCTTCAAACCCCACAAAAGCAAAACAGGCAAGCAAGCAGGTCACTGAGTAACCTCTGGTCACACCAGTTTTGCTCCACGTTCTGACTCTGGTAGTGCTCGTACTAGTAGCAGTGGCATGGCAGCACTTCTCATGGCGTGGGGATCTCAAATACCTTGAAAACTGAGTGTATAAACAAATGGGGCAATGAGAATAACCTCTTGTCCAACCCGTTTTGCGTCATATTTGTGTCTGATAACTGTTGTGAGCTGTTGCCAGCGAAGGGAGATCGAAAAGGACAGGGAAATTTTGCCAGCTAAAAAAATTTTTACCTTCCACCACCAGTGTAGAAAACCTGTGCTGGAGAGCAGGTTGAGGTTGTTATGTTCAGTAGCTGCTCGTGGTCTGTAAATCACCAATCTACCATAAATGTGTGTAACTACAAGTCCACGTATGCTTTTGATCCCTATAACGGTGTCATCATTAGGTACAGTTCAATCATGTGCTTAATAACAACTTCTTGTTCTCAGGCTTCATGCAGCTAGTTTTCCTGGCAGGTGAGAAATAGGGAATTATTCCCTACTCACACCTTCTTTGGTCATGTATGAATGAGTTTGTGCTCAGTATTGGCTCTATTTCTTTTCCGTATTAAGACTTTTTAAGTTTTATTTTTATTAATGGAAGCTTTTTAATGTCTTCTGTCTTTGTCCTCCTTACTCTTTTTTTTTCCTGTTTGTTTCAGATCTTGTCTTCCTCCCCCCTAGATTTTATCTTGCTGATTCCATGTAATTGCCCTCTTACCGAAATCTGCTCTCGCCCACTCGCAGTTTCATTCCACTTTTCCTCCCCATTAGCTGTGTTTGTATTTTGCCCGTTAATCTCCTACTTCTTCCTCTCTTCTGTTTGGAACGGTTATTGCTAGCAGTGGGTTGTCTTTGAACCCCATGAAAAATCTCTTGGACGGGACCTGATAATTTGAGGGATTAAATATGTAGTGATGAATAGGGGAGAGCGTTTCATGTCGCAATTCAAAGCCTTACAAATGTTTAGAGAGAGCTGGAGTAAACAAGTGCATGTGCTTTAAATGCTTAACCCTGGGGCTTTTTTCTTTTGGGTGTTTGTGTTCTCTGTTTTTGCAGGGATTTTCCTTGCAGCTATGAAGCTGGAAGCAGGATTCCTTAAAAATTAATAAGGGTTCTTATATATCCCAAACATTTGGGTCTGTATGTGTGCTCCAAGTATTGAAGGCAATGCTGTTAAGTGCTGCGTCCTTCAGGAGTGCTGGGGATGCCTGCCCAAAAAGCAGAAGGACAAGCACCTTGCGTCTTAAGTTAGAGAGAGATGTTTGAGGATGGCAAAGAGGAAGGGTTTAGTGTCGTCTCTTGCTTCAGTGTCTCTTCTTGACTTTGCTGCTGGAAGCCAGAATAACTAACAGGCTTGCATTTTAAATAAATGAATGCAAGGTATAAGCAGGTTAAAGTACAAGAGGTTTTGGGTTTTAAGTGTTACATGTTATTGAAGCTGAGAAACATTTCTCTAGATACTTTGATTTGCATGAGTACCTTGTTATTCATCTTGGTGGTTTGGTTAGTTTGGTAGAGCCACAATTTTAGGACATTTTTTGTGATCTAGAGGAAAGAAAAGGTGCTACTATGACAGTGCTTTTGTGTTACTGAAGAGCTTGTTAAAATATGGGTAAGTTTTTTGCCTCATCCGAGTTCCACATTTATGGGAGATGTACCCCTAGCTAGACTTCGAGAAACTTTATTCTAGTATACACTAAATGTTTGTGCTGTTTTCTTCTTAGTAACACGAGAAAGGAATGGAAGAAATTGGTTATAACATCTAACATTATAACTTTTTAAAAAGTCAAAATCACTATTTTTAAGTAGTGAGAACGTGTTTATCTTTAGCAAGGTGGTGTGGTTAGCTTATGGCTTAGTGCTTAGCTTGTATCCAGACTTTAAATCAGTAAACAGTTGAAAGAAAATAAGGTGAAGGATATGAATTAGAAACTGTTTGCTGAATGGTGATGAAGAGCTCACTTTAAATTCACGGTGCAATTTTTTAAAAAAAACTTCTTTTCTTCTTTCACAGGAAAGATGATAAAGATTATGCTTTAAAGCAAATAGAAGGTACTGGAATTTCTATGTCTGCATGCAGAGAAATAGCAGTAAGTAACATAAGTTCTTTCTACTAGCAAACAGATTTATTAAAAGTGTTGATTTGAGTGCATGCTGTTTTTGTTGGCTGAATCACGTTACTCTACTATGGGTGCTATATTTTCATTATGGAGCTATAAAACAAGTACAAATGGCATGGAAGATTTTGCACCTGTTACACTTGCTATCTAAAATGACTGGTTTTAAGTTAGAATTTACTGCCTGCCTCAGCACAGATTAAATGCAGCAGTTTAAAAACATGATTAGAGTCAGTGGTTTGAATTACTTAATCTGACTTTTGCATTAGTGCTTCAGTTATTTTCCTAAAGAGGTTAATTCTTACCGGCTCAATGATTAAAACGTGTTGGGTTCTATTTAAATGAAGATTTCAAATCAAACAGGCATCATCATTGCCTCACGGGCTGTAATATACCCATGAATATTAGTCATAAGTTTTCCTAGATTATTCAGGTTTATATTTTTATATTTCATGTTGTTAGAAAAACATGAATAAGCAGCTGTGGTTTGTGACAAGTTTGCAGAGAAACTGAAACTCGATGGGTAAAGCCAGTATGTAGAAGGTTCTGGTTAACTACTGTATATTCTTATTTTGTGGCGGTGCTTGGGTTTATTTATCTTGAAATGTTTCAGCTGAAATTGATGAATTAGGAAAGGAAATAACCATAACTCATGTGTTTGAGTAAGTGTTTCAAACCCATAGTCTTGAAGGATTTAAAACTAGTAGATCTACTGCAATTTCATTTTTGATTGAAGAGCGTATCAGGATTTCAGACACTGTTGAATTCAAGTTGGCTTTGATTTCAAACAATTTAGTCCCTGAAATGAGTGAGGTGAAAAAATGAAATGAAACAATATTCTTCAGGAGAAGGTAATTTAGCAGTGTTTGAAAGCTGAGCCTTTTTGCCATGCTAGATAGACATCCACATGGAACTGAAGGAGCTGAAAACAGGGCCTTAAATTTGGAATATCCCAGCCATTTTGGCAGTAACTTTCCAAATATTGTGACTTCCTCAGGGTGAATGCTTTTGGAAAGTGTCAGCTACCATTTCAGAGGGATTCGCGAGAACATTTTATTTGTATTTTTTGCAGTGATTTCCCTGAAGAGTTTAAAAGAATTTATTCTACTTGAAGCTGGCAGGAGAAGCTTGTTAGGGAGGTGTCTCTCTTTGCTTTGGGAAAGATCCTTACTCAATTTGTATCTATTAAAAGAGAATTACTAATTTGGCTGACAGTCAGAAACGACTTGGCCTCTTTGCATAGCTTGAGGACTGCTGTGTAATCATAGCTCTAGGGCAGCAGGGTCCCCCGTAGTGATAAAAGAGGGCCAAGAAGCAGGGAAGCTTCCTCCTTGCTCTGAGCTGCTGCAGCTGTAGCATTGCACCCTTTGAAGAGAACAGCAGTACAACTCACAGCCCGTGGTGGGAGGGTGGTAGAAGTGAGAGAAGGGCAATGTTCTGAAAGCACCAAAGGCACAGTGAAGGTGGGCTGAGAGTGGAGTGGAGCCCAAAAGCAGGTGTAGAGAGAGAAAGTCGAAGTAGACTGCAACTGCTCTTGGCTTTGCTTCCAGTTTTGCTTCCAGGCTTCAGCTGCTGATGTGGCTGAGTTCTCCTGCAGTTAAATTACTAACCATGGATTTTAGTGTTTGATTTTTTTTCCTTACTGTTCTTGTGATGCTTTTTTTTTTGAAGGTAAGAAGGAATATTTCCCCCAAAATTCATTGTTCCTCTTGTTTTAATTCCACTAAATATATGTATTTTTTCCATTCCTGTGAATTAATATTGTGAAGAAAATCAGGAACTTCATATAGAGATGAGCCAATTAGCCAAGAGTAATACCTATATTGTTTATATTGATTATATGAGTAGCGTATATATGAAAATGCTACTGAGTTAATCGCCGTGTTGTACCGTAAAATGTAATCTGTACATTTAATTAATAAATTTAATAAATTTGTGTGGTAATACTTAAAATTCAAGACTGGATACCAGACTTTGTAACAATGTGGTCTAGAGTGTCCTGATGAGGCCTTTTTTTTTTTTTTTTTTTTTTTACATGTGTGGTGATATTGAGGAGAGGTAGATGACTTACATTGTGTGAGATGTATTGCTTTCAGTTTCTCTGGAGAGCTGAAGTTCTTGTATTTTAGCCAGATTTTCTGGCAAGAATGCAGTTTGATAAAAATCAAAGTGAAACTCTTGTTTTTACAGCTATACAATCTTGTCTTGTTTTATGATGACTATCTTCAGTTCAGGAATGTTGAGTAACCTATATGGTTAAAAATGCCCCTGACCTACTTTTCAGAGGCTGATAAGTGACAGTGTCAAATTTTCAGAAAAATAAAATAATTGAGCTACAGCAGTGAAAAGAGCTGTGAACCAGGGCAGTGACATGAGGTGAAATGGCTGACTTGGTTATGGGATGAGCTCAACCTCTACAGGTATATGAAGCTCTTGCATTTTAGTACTGGCTGCAGCCTGAGAATTTAGACCTTATGTTCATGAACCTGGCTCATTACTTATTCTGTTTAAATAAGAGGGTTTTTTAATGCTTTTACGTAAACTAGTTGTTAGATTTTTTTTCTGATTATGCTAATTGAGTGTCTTTAATGTTAAGGTAGTAGTAGTTCCATAGCCTTCCTTATCTTCCCCCATTCATCCACCATATTAAGCATTTGTGAATCCTGCCTCACCCAGAGACTTTTAGCTGAATGTTTGTCTGCTCTTGTTCTTTATAGAAGTGCATGCTGCCTGGGCTTCCTGATACCTTTTCTATGGCATGTGCCTTCACTTTCAAGAATTAAGTGGGCACTAAAAGCTGCATGCTCACCATACCAAGAGTTAGATTTGTGTTAGGTGGGACAGTAGAGGTTTAGCACGGTGAGATGTGTATAAAAATGCGTAGCACAAAAGCCCAATCCCTCAATTCTTAGGTCTGTGGTTTAATCACGAGGAAAAATGTTCTTCAAACCTATCTACCTGGTATAATATGGCAAATGTATGTCACAATTGACGAAGTAGGAGAATTTTTTGAGGCTGTAGCAAACTGGAGTAGTTAACCAGGCTTCATGTAGTTTCAAGCTTATGATTTTGGTTTGAGAAGTTTCCTGTGCAGGAGACCTAGGTTTTAAAGTAATCATAGAATGGCTTGGGTTGGAAGAGACAACTAGGTAATCTAACTCCAACCCCCTGCCATGGGCAGGGACACCTCCCACCACAGCAGGTTGCCCAAAGCCCCATCCAGCCTGGCCTTGAACACCTCCAGGGATGGGGCATCCACAGCTTCTCTGGGCAGCCTGTGCCAGGGCCTCACCACCCTCTGAGGGAAGAATCTCCTCCTAATGTCTAGTGTAAATCTATCCTCTTTTAGTTTAAGACCTCTCCCTTGTTGTATCGTTATCTACCTGAGTAAAGAACCCTTCTTCATCTTTTTTATAAGTCCCCTTTAAGCTTTAAGAACTGAAAGGTTGCAACAAGGTCTCCCCGGAGCCTTCTCTTCTGCAGGCTGAACATCCCCAGCTCTTTCAGCCTGTCCCCATAGGAGAGGTGCTCCAGCCCTCTGATCATTTTCATGGCCCTCCTCTGGACCCGCTCTAACAGCCCCACATCCTTCTTGTGCTGGGGGCCCCAGCCCTGGACGCAGCACTCCAGGTGGGGCCTCACAAGGGCAGAGCAGAGGGGCACAATCCCCTCCCTCCACCTGCTGCCCACCCCTCTGTTGGTGCAGCCCCGGACGCAGTTGGCCTTCTGGGCTGCAGGCACACGCTGCTGGCTTGTGTCGAGCCTTTCATCCTCAAATCAAATTACTTTCTGACACCTCTCTTATGGAGGTACGTGACCCATTCGGGATAAAGGATCACTTAGGATATTCACAGGACATTATGCACTGTCCAAACACATAACCTGTTACCAGTAAAGTGTGTTCGAGAGCTTTGATATTTACTATTTATTTTTTGTTGGTCAGCATTTTTAATTCCATTGTAGCAGGTTTGC
Source organism: Cygnus atratus (assembly GCF_013377495.2). NCBI lineage: Eukaryota > Metazoa > Chordata > Aves > Anseriformes > Anatidae > Cygnus > Cygnus atratus. The sequence goes on along the minus strand of NC_066362.1, from coordinate 187,840,048 downwards.
AAATACTTCAGTTGCCTACACTTTCTTTGTGAGGTGTGAGTTTTTTCATCTTTTTGCAGGACTTGTTTTGCTTTTTTACCTCATGGTTTGGTTGATGGAAGTACTCCCAAAACGGTTGTTAGCATGTAAAAACACCATGTATCATATTTTTATATGATAATACTGGTTTATGACTTGGATCTGAAGAGGATATTTGTTTAGTGGCAGACTTTTCAGTGATAGGAGTGCTGAATGGGACAAAGCAGAGCTGGGGTGGAGGATGCTGTGCTCTTTCCTGATTGTCTGTTGTCCTTAGAGCACCGCAGCCAGCTTTTACAAGTTAGAACAGCCTCGAGACTGATGGATCTGGGACAGAAAATTACAGAACAATAACTAGCTGGCTTCTTTGTTTCCATTCTTTAGGTCTGCCTTGGAGGCATTTGAGTGTTTTTGGGATTTTGTGGTGTTGTGTTAAAACAAATGCAGGCTGTTATCACAAAAGGTGATACTCGTAGTGTTGGATCTGTTAGTAATGTGGCTGCAGGATAAGTTCCTTCATCTGGACCCAGTGGAAAATTAAATGTTGTTAGTTTTCTGTTGTGTGAGCAAGCCGAATTAAACCATCCTTGAGTTGTGCTGTGGCTCAAAGTGACTCACGGGAAGTGGTAGGAACATGCAGGGGTGGTTTGGGTAGAATGGGAGCTTGCAAATTGTTGTTCACGTGGGAGTGTTGACAAAAGGAAAGCTGTTTTCTTTCCCCAAGGCAGGAGGCTCAGGGCCCAATACAGCCCTGCTGCTGCCCTTTCCTGAAAAACACACCCTCTGCAGCCATCCTGCTCGTGTCCGCAGCTGCTTGGTCACCCTGTCCTTCAGCTCCTGTGTTGGAAGGCGGCAGAGAAGTAAAACAGACAGATAAAGCAGATGTCCTGTGCCCCAGGTGGGTGAGAAGGGAGCCCAGGTGCCATTTAGTTAGTGGCCTTCATAGAGTTGACCTCAGTGGAGGCTGCTGCACGGGTTGGTCCTCCTCACATGACAGGCCTCCTGGGTGACAAGGAACATGGTGCTGCATACCTCAGGCCTCTTCCCCTCTGCCAGTGTGGGGATGAAAGAAAGGCTTAGGGGCTTTTTCTAGAGTCAGTCTGAGCTAGACCAAGGACTGTGAAGCAGCACACAGCGATTGGAGGGACCCCACGAGGCAGAAGCTGAAACCTAATGACTCCAGGATTCACCCTCCTAATCATCTTTCCCTGGGAAAGGACCAAGCGATTGTCCCAGTGGGTGGAAGAGATGCTGCACCTCACGTTTCTTGTCTGAGTGCTGACAACGTGCGACCCAGGCCTGCTCTGAGTAGATCATGTTCAGAGCAAGGACCCATGCTGCAGTGAGATGGCCTCTGCTGTGGTTTTGTGATATGCAATGAGGAACAATTTGTGGGTGCAGGTTCCTCACGTTATGTATGGGTGGCTGTCCTGTTCCTTCCACATTAGCAGTGGAAGCACTCTCCTGCAAGACAAAATACAGAAATTACTTTGGTGAGTACAGTCCTCATGTTAGAAGAAAAGTACTGGTTTTCTTGGCAAGCCTTCCATGTGGTGAGAAGCAGCAAGGTACTGAGGAATACAGATGTTAAATGTGACTCCATGTGACCAGACTAACAACTCTCAAATGCTTTAATAGTAGTACGGTATATATGCAAACAGCATTCTTGAAACATTTTGTATAAAGGGAGGGTAGTAGTAGGTTTAGTTCTGTTAAGTGGGATTAAAATATTGAATAAATGAGAGAAATTGTTATCCTTAGGAATTGTAATAGTTTCTGTGAACATCAAAATCTGCAGAGCTTGACAGTGCTCATGTCAGGAGGATTCTTCATCCACCTCCTTACGTTCAGCGAACCTTCCGGAACATCTCAGTAACTTCTAATAATTTGAATATGCTTGAACTTGAGATCCTAATAAATACTGACGTCTGTGCGATCATGTAAGACTCACTTCTTTTGGAAACCACAAAAGTCAAATCAGAGTTGTGCGTTTTTTCTCTTGACATTGTGTTGTCAGGCTTCTTTTTAGGACTTGAAAATTTAGGACCTGAAAAACAAAAAACAAAAGGATAAAATAAATCAACAATTTCACAGTTGTAAGTCTGAAGAACTGGAGTTTGAAAAATGTATTGTCAGCTTCATAATAAATTCAGAGTGCGCAGCATTATGACTTTTTCTGTTACATTGCCTTTGTAAGCTTTCATTTGAACAATTTTGAAAGGAAAACAGCATGTTTTTTCAGTGGATTTTTTTGTTCTTTTTTAGTACCGTGGAATATCTGACTTATGGGAATATAAAATGAAAATTGTATTTACATTGAAAATAAGATCTGGAATCTAATGGATAGCAGCTAAGCCAACGTGGGATTAAACAACTTATGTAATAAATTTGTAATTAGAGTTGAAATTGAAAGTTTAAAGTACTTGAGTAAAGGTACATTTTTGAAAGGAAACTAAGAATAACTATGTAAACTTTAAAAAAAATTTACTTAAGGAATGTAGAATTAGATGATACTTCTGGAGTTGTCATATTCTATTTCTTCAGACAAGCCAAGTGCACCTTCAGAATTAGCAAAGTACAAGTTAGGCTTGTAAGGAAAAAAATCTCTGAAGGGAGACAGCCTCATTCTAGTCTGTAAATATTATTCAACCTTTAAGCCAAAATTAATCATGACTTAAGATTCATTTGTACTTGTGATAATATTGTCAGTTAGAATAGCTGCTCTTAGTTTTTTTTTTTTTTTATACAGTGTTTCTTTCTCTGGCTTTGTTTTTTGCAGGCTATAAAGATTTTGGTTGTTTGTCTCCTGTCCTGCTGTAGGCAGGAGAACAGAGCTTGTAGGCTTGGGCTTTCTTTGCCCTGTTGTAGTTGGAATTCGACTTCACTGAATTGGCTGGAATTGTGTGTAGTATTTCAGGTGATGTCTTAGTAAGCTTGTACTCATCTATTCTAGCAGTTGTTCCACTGTTTTTTATCTGGTACAGAATGACAAAATCTTAGTGCTGTCCTGGTCTGAAAATTGCCTGTCTTTCTCAATGACTCGCAGTCTGCTTTTTCTTCCAGCCCCTTTTCGTCTGTTTACATCCTAAGTTGTGGCGTGACTACAAATGTACAATTTGCTCGGTGCTCGGTCAGTTAGTGGGACTGAGCCTTTTTGAGGCGTAAGATGATTGGATTTTCAATTTATGCCATCAAACTGGCAAGATGACACCATAGTGATTTTTGCTTAACTGAAGGTTTCGATTGATATTTGCATGCTGCTTTATGTCTAGCCAGCTTTCTCATCGCCCTCTGCTTTAGGGGAAAAGTGTTGTGTAGCTCTTACAGGAGGGCAGTGAGTGCAAGGAGTGACCTTATCTAACCTTATCTCAACCTACCTCAAGCCCTGAGAAGGGCCTTGAGAGAACCTGTACTTGTTTATTGAAGTAGATATGGCAGTATTGCAACACTGAGCAATTCACCACATATAGTAGCAAGCATCACAAGTGGAGGTGGAATGGCATTGGCAGTAAAGCTAGAAATTCTCACTTCTGGAAAGAATGCACTCATTCAGTACAGTCTCCTGGCTCATGAGAGGTGTCTGTAGTGATGGCGAGCTGTGCTGCAAATGTGTGAATGTCACCAGTGGAAGGAGATCTCCACGTTCATGGAGACTTGTGCTGAGTTCAGCTCGTATTTGATATGAAGGTAGTTACTGTAGTGTCCCTGAGCAAGAACAGGTTTGCAATGATAGTGTGGTAGCTTGCCAGGTTGTGTTAATGCAACCATTGATTATTTAATGATGTCCCATCTTACCTGTGTTTGCCCTTGTCCATGAAGCAATTCCACAATTTAATGTGTTTTCAGGGCACTTCCAGTTATTGCCCCTCAGCTGCCCCATGACTGTGGAATGAGTATTTCTGCATTTGGAAAGAGAGAGAGGAAAATCGTAGTGCAGGCCCAAGCCTTGGGCATGTAGGGATGCTGGTTCCTTTGCTGTGTCTTGAGCAATGTTTATGAAAACAAGGGAAAGCCTAAATGGGAGCAACGTGGGGTTTGACGCTCAGATCAAACCAGATGTATCAGCAGCAGCATCAGTTGTATATCTGTATTTCTCGAAGGTGAACTAGGTCTCCCTACCGAATTCAAGGGAAACCTTTTTGTCTGTGGGAATTATCTCGAATCATCATGTGAAATGCAGATGAAAAGGACAGTAATTTACTGAGGGCCAAGTGGACAATTTCTGTTTCTCCTTGTGTCCTGTAGAACCGAACTAGGGTAGAGAAGAAGGTACCAGAGTCACTAGGCCAAGAAGTGGCCTTTGTCATTAGCAGGCACCTCACTGGTGGTGTGCTGTTTCTTGCAGTCTGCTTTTTCTTCAGTGAGCTCTGTCAGCTGCTGGACACGAGGAGAGTCATCTGGTAGGAAAGGCACGTGGCATGTGGGCTGGAGAGGCCTGTTTTTGGAGAGTGAGGTTGCTGGAAGTGTTGTTTACAGCCCACATGATGTTATCTGCATGAGCTCTTTCTGTCCTGCAGGCAGCATTTGTGTTTATTGCTCTGTGTTGACTCTGTCCTGGAGCGTTTCAGCCTTTCCAAGACAGTGACTCAGGGATCATCTGTCATCATTGCAGCAATCATTTCCTTATTCCGATGGTTTTGCTGATGTATATTAGCCATCCTCTTCACTGGAATGCGTGTGGCCATTTAGCTTTGACCAAACACATCAGTTTTTAAAGCAGGCTTGAAGAATATGTAGCTTACAGCTATTCGGCATAAAAGACAAAGGTAAAAAACCAGCAGAAATGGTAAACTGAGGACACAGATGCATGAATCGTAACAAACAGCTGATACCAGTGGCAATAACAAAGGCCAGAACTCTTAAAACACTGGGCCGCAAAAGGAACCATCATATCATGTTTGGTTTGATGTGAGGAAATTGGGTTTTTAAAGTGGGAAATAGCTGCTACACAGGGAACAAGGAGTAGGGTGGTCTTGAAATGGGACAGAAAAGGGTGAAAGGAGGGCTACACTTATCTTCTGGAGCCATGACTATTGTCTTCCTCCTTTACTGAGGAGCAGTCTGTATCTGGATATAAAGGAATTGGAGTGCTGGTACAGGTGTGTCATCAGAGCACAGAAAATACACTAAAATTTTGGTTTGGGACACGTAGTTGCTGCACTGTCACGGAATGTTTGACATAGATTTGAGCTAGCACTGTGAATTTATACTGAATCTACAAGTAGTCCTTTTGGCTCTAGGGAGTGGACTTGATGATCTGAGAGGTCCTTTCTAACCTAAACGATTCTGTGATTTTATAACATCATCCCCTGCTAAGAGGCTGGCTTCTACCTTTGGTCTCTGCTGCACTAAGTCTGCCTGAGATGGAGTTAATTTCTTCCTAGCAGCCAGTGTGGTGGTATGTTTTGGATTTGTGACTACAATAGTGTTTGATAACGCACCACGGTGTTGACTGCACTTGCATAGCATCAGGGCTTGCTTTTTTTTCTTTGCCCCTGCAGTGAGTAGGCTGAGGGTGGGCAAGAGGCTGGGAGGGGACACACCAGGGACAGCTGAGCCAGACTGACAGACACGGATATTTTATGCCCTGTAACATCCTGCTCAGCAGTAAAAACTGAGGAACAAGGGATAGGAGGGAGATGGCCATTGCTGGGAGACTGTCTGCACATCAGTCTATTTATGGGAGGTGGTGAGTGGTTGCTTTTGCTTTACTTTTTTCATCATTCCTTCACTTATTGATCTATCTTAACCCAAAAGTTTTCTCACTTGTACTCTTCCTCATTTCTCCCCCATTCTTCTGGGGCTTAGCTGCTAGCTGGGGTAAACCTACCACCAATGCTTCCCACCTGCAGTTAACAAAAAGCTGCAAATAGTATTTCTAGTTTATTTTTATACTCATACATGGTAGGAATTGCAGGTATTTACAGAATTCTACACTTGTTCTTTCAGATCATGCCTTGAAATTCCTCTACATAATTAAAAAAAATCTTAAGATAATAAACATGCTGAAACTATTGCCTTCTGTACTGATCTCTGATGTTTCCTCGTCTCAATTCTCTGTCTTTGTTTTGTCTCATACTTGAGATAAGTCTGTGTGGAGCTCAGTACTCTTACTTGCTCAAGAAATACCACGCTGAAGCCTCTGGTCAATGAGTAGGAGTGGGAATTTGCCTCGGATGAAATGGAAAAGGAGGACACGAGCATATGCAAACTACATATTTTTGCTATACGGTAGCAGCTAAAATGTTAGCATGTGTGACTAAGGTATCAGTGGAAAGGAACTTGTTATCCTGTTCCCTCTGTGCAACAGGATAATTCTGTATCTTTATATTAGAAAATCAGTATGTTGAGATTGAATCTATTTTATATTCAAATACTAGTTTGAATTGTCCTTGGCTTTTTTAAGAAAAAGCTAGCCATTGCTTTTGTTAAAAACGTTGTAACTTCTGGTAGACCTAACTGTTCCATTTGCCATCCCCGAGCTGGCAAACAGTTCTTGTAGTTGTGGGTATCCACTCTTGAAAAAAGCCTTTAGAAGTATCTCAGCAAACTATTCTCTTTTTTTAGCAACCATGTCAGTACAGTGAAATTGTGAGATGAACAGGAGAGCTCGAATACTCATTCAGTCTGCATTCAGTTCTTGTGCGATGCCCGTTATGTTTTCCTTTTGGTGATGATTAAATCTACAGTTTCTAAAGCTGCTGAGCTGATTTAATGGCTCGCTGCTGCCGAAAAGTTCTTGCTCGGGGCTGTGTTGTGTCCCTCTGCTGCTGCCGGGTCTGCTGGTAGTGCCGTGAGTCACTGCAGCACAGGAACTCAGCAGCAAATTATCGCCTTTGTGTGTCTGGGTTAGTTTTCTCCTGAAGTGCTGAGCTGTTTACCCTCGGCTTCTGGAAGTGCCAGAACTGGTGTACGTTGTGGGAGGGAGTTCGGACCTTCTTCACTTGGTGCCATTGACCTTTCAGAGCAGCTGGCTCTGTCTGAAGAAGCACATCTTCCTTTAGCTGACTGCATTGACACGTTCTACATGAGTCATCCAATTGAGCCTTGAATGACTACATCCAAAATGCAGGTTTTCCAAGATAATTGGGAGCCAGGAGAAAATTGATGCACCAAAATGGCTTTATCAGAGATCAGAGCCTATAGGAAAGGGCAGATGTCACAGCTGGCTGTTTATGGAGTTGTCTCGATCCTGCAAATAGTGAGGTTTATTGAGCCTTAAACTTTTAGGAAATAAATGGGAAGTGAATGCCCTAAGGGGGTTATGACTTGCTGTCAGCTTTGGTTTTAAACTAGTGACTGGGTCTGTCATTTAAAAAAAATGCTGTCTTTTGTGTCTTGCAAATTTCAACTTAGCGTATTTGTATTGTATAATATGTAGCAAATACAATTAAAGTATTCATCTTTCAGCTCTTCCACAGCTCTGGATGTGTGGATATAATTGTGGACTTTCTTTATTTTGCAGTTGCTGCGGGAGCTCAAGCATCCAAATGTCATTTCTCTGCAAAAAGTGTTTCTTTCTCATGCTGACAGGAAGGTGTGGCTTCTCTTTGACTACGCTGAGCATGACCTCTGGGTAAGGTGAATTATTTGTTGATAACAGGCATAGTTTTATTTACAGAAAAGACACGAGGTCAGGAAAGACGGTATAGTTTTTCACCCAGAATGTTTTTTGGAAACTCTTTCAGTACTGAAGGAAAAGCAATGGAAAATGTTAGGCAAGCACACAACACAGTTAACCTGTGACCTCTTACAGAAGATAAAATCTGCATTCAGCACTTGGTAGCTAAAAATCTATTTAAATGCGGATATAACCCTTCACTACAGCTAAACTAAAGCATGTGGGGAGAATGTAATTGGTTATGCAGGTGGATTGCCTTTGAAAAATTGCAAACATATTGGCTGAATAGGGTAGTCTGGAACTTTGCTTACACTGCATGTCATCAGTGAATAAATGAAGTGAGTGTAATGCCACTGAATATAATTGGAACTTCATTCATGTGTTCCAGTGGAAAGAACTTGTTTTTTCAACTCATTTTCTGAAATTTCATGTGTTTGTGAGGAAGGCTGTTCATTCCTAATTACAAGATACAGCTTTAAGCTATAAACATGTTGGAGGCCAAGTAAATTTGTTTTAAGATATGTATCTTTTTCCTCTGTTAACTTCATATTTGTAACCTCAACATCCATTTAAAATGCTTAAAAAAATTAAAGCAGCATTGTAAAGAATGCAAAATCCCATGTAACCTCTACTTTCCTGAAAAAGAAAGGTGTTTGTGTTTATCAGAATTAAATTTGATACTCTTTCTGAGCATTACTTGCAGTGGAACAAAGAGTAGAATATTAACTTTGAAAGATATTAAGATGATTCAGATTAAAGGGTACAACAGAGGCAATTTGAAATGACATGGAGTTCTTGAGGTATGTGTTTGTGTAAGACTCATGCATTACAAATCATGAGTTGGTTTCTCCTCTGCATGGAGGTTGGACAGACAGCTAAGGTGTACAAATCAAATTAAAACTAGTTTCTTTTGAAAGTTCTATTACTTGAAGTTGGGATTCATTCAGGTATTTGATTTGAGTTAAGTTAAATGTCTTGGATGTTCTTACTAGTTATGTTGAGTTTTTATTCCCAAAATAAAATTGGAACAAAGTTATCACGCAGCTGAAATGTTGACATTTTCTAAAGGTTGATTTAGAAAAATAAATAAAATTTTGAGGAAGTGGTTTGGTTTTTCAAGTGCAGAAAAACTAAGCATGTTATTCTTCTCTCTGCTCCCTCCCATATTTATATGTTAAGTTAGAGAAGATTAGGATCACATGAATTATTTTTTTAATTCCAAAATATGCTGCAAGGCTCTTGTGTTAGGATGATATGTCTAGTAGTGACCTGTCATTGCTTGCATTTTTAAATTTCTGCGTTGCTTCATGTTGCTTCATACTTGGCCAAAATCGCTGTAGAAGCACTCCTGTTAATGAAACACTGGCTTATATATCAGTAACTTAAGAACAGCCCCCACTTTTCATCTTCGTTGGCATGCACACTTGTGTATAAATGCGGGAGCTGCTCAGCTGTACCTGTTTCTGGTTGTTGCTGTACCTGGCTGAGAGTGATGTAGGCAGCATGGTCGTGCTGTGTCAGTGCCTGGGAGAGCTGTTTGTGGGCTCAGTTCTCTGGTGCTGAGCACCACCACTGCAGCAGCTCCCTAGCAAGGCTGGGGAAAGGGCCCAGTGCATTAGAACAGGAATAGAAAGGTCTGGGAGAGCCATCTATGTTTCCATATGTGCAGCTTTCCTTTTTCCTGCCGCTGGAGATTCACATCTTTGTGGGCGCTACATGAGGAATGACATTGGCTTTGGAGTCGGTGGAAGTGGGAGGTGAGAGGAGATGAGGCTTGTGGCTTAGGCTAAGAATTGCCTGTGGGATGCCAGCTTCCAAGGAGGTTGAGTAGTCAGGTACCTAACTGGCAGCTGGAACATGAAACTTCCTGGGAGTGTAGGAAATGGAGAGGACCTTCCTCAGTAGGACGATGTTGTGGTAGGAGTGCAGTGCCAGGTTTTGTTTGGGCAAGGTGGGCAGGGCTGTTTAAATCATCACATTAGGTGTAAACCATCACAAGAGTGTGAGTGTGTCCAAAAGTTTCTTCTAGAAGCGCTCGCTCTCAGAAACACGGAAACAGTTACCGTTACTGACACAACTTTTGCTATGGCATAAGTGCTAGTGGCACCTGGGATTTGAGTGCTAGAGGGAAATATTTTCTTGGACTCTTCCTTGCTACTACTAGACAATATTGCTTGTGTATACAGTCAAAATTGTGAAAGTTTTTTTCTGTGGCTTGGAGGCTGATGTTAAGATGGACAGGCTTGTAGCTTTGCTCTGTCAACAGCTTCTCTTTGGTGTGATGCTTAAGGGTACGGTAAATGGAAGCCTAGGTTCATGCCTTGTTTAATTTAAAACTCCTAACATCGTTTCCATGAATTCTTCTGGCATTAGAGCTGCAATGTTACAGTGTCATGGCAGTAGGAGAAAACCTAAAAGCAAGATGATATAGGAGTTGGGTAATTTACTTTTACTTCTGTGCTGTGATGTACAAGACATCAGCCTCAAACGAATATATCCCCCAGAACCTCTAAACCCTTAGAGATCAGTGATCTGCAAGGGAATTTGCTTTGACAAGCTAATTTTTGAGAGATTCCCCTGGGATAGTGTTCATTTTACCTCATAGTATTCATTTTCTAATACTTAAGATACATGTTTCTAATTGGGAAGATGAACGATGAAAGTTTGCAAAAGCTAAGACGTACATAAGGAACTGCTGGCAATATTTTTGTGTAATGCTGTAGTATAAAAAAAAAAAAAAGCAAACATTTTCTTTATTTTGATTTCTTTTTCCCCTTTACAGCATATAATCAAGTTTCACAGGGCTTCTAAAGCAAACAAGAAACCAGTTCAGTTACCTCGGGGAATGGTGAAGTCACTGTTATATCAGATCCTAGATGGTATTCACTACCTGCATGCTAACTGGGTGTTGCACAGGGATTTGGTAAGTTGATCTGCAGTGGGTTTTAGCACTGGGATGACTGAGGGCAGGGATTATTATTATTATTTTTTTAACCCCTGGGAAACCAAAACCTTTGTGCTAAGGGCAAGTGACCGTTGTTTTAAAAATAAAAACGCTGTTTTTACAGTGGTCAGCCAGCCCTGTCTAGGAGAGCAAGTTTTAAAAGCCTGCTATGATCAAATATGCTTAATGGAAGTGAAGTGTGTCAAATGGCTGGTTTACTTTTTTGATTTTTCTGAAACTATTTTTGAATGTGTTCATTTAAATATCAGGCATGTTGAAGTATAGAATATGCCTCTGGTGGTATGACTGCAGGCCTCAGAAATAAATACTGCATGTGTGTAGGTGTGAGAAAGGATGATTGGCTGCAAGAGCTGCTGAAATAAAAACCGAAAGAATAATGCCTAAAACTATCAGTTTTACTTAAGAAGGTAACTTTTCAAGGCCATTATGTTCTCATAGTATGTATAATCTAGCAGAAATACAGCCATGACAACTTCTGAAGGCTTCTGCAAATAAACTCATGTTTATCCTAACTACAGTGTAAGCAAAAAAAAATTGAACTTGAGCTACTGTTTCTTAACCAACAAATTCTGTTGAATGTTTAAAAATGGGAAATCTAACCAGTTCTTAGATATTTGCCTCTGAAATATGCCCACAGCTTTTTTTTGCATATGACAATGTTCTGTCATCTTAAAATCAGGTAGCTTTCTTGACCCAGTTGTTTATAGCTCTTACTCTGATAGCATTTTTTTTCAATATAGTATACTATATACAATACTTCTAATTAATGAAATTTCATTAGTACGTGACAGTATCATTAGTCTGACCTGTCATTCCCATAAGTCGGTATTACCAGTGCTATTCTATGGTTGGTGTAATAAATCTGTCTTCCTTACTGCTCTTTAAGAATCACTTTTTCTTTGAAATATCTTTAATAGTGTTCCTTGAAATGTAGTCAATGACTAGTTATTTGTCTTCTATTTTCATGCCTAATAAATGCTTTTACAGAGTGCCAGTCTCTCTTTAAACTGATGGTAAAACATTTGTCTTTGAAAAATAATAACACTTTCAGAACTGGAATAAAAGGAAGCTTTGTTTTATTGCAACAATTGTATGGATATTGCTTCTAACTTGCTCCTGGTTTTAGAAATCGAACAAAAGACTCAGCACTAAGAAAAAGTCAAAAAGCTTGTGGTGGCTTTGTCATGACTTGAGAAATAGTGGAGCAAAATGTAAAATACAAGTACATAGTATGTTACTGCTTAGACACTTGGTTTTAAACCAAAATGTGATGTCTTACTCTAATTACATGCCTGCAACCGTACTCTTCAGTATATTTTTGAGGCATACAGAAAACAAATGACCTGTCATCAAGAATCTGAATTTTCTGGTATTTTACTTCCTACAGCTTCAGAAAATTTATGAGCTTAAGCATTTAAAGTATGAGTATAATTGAGTGAAAAAACTAATGCATGTTAACTGGATGGCTCAGGAGATTGGTAATTTATTACAGAGCCTTTCACATCTAGGTCTGTAGCTGAAATAGTTTGTTGGCAACAGCCAGAAACAATTACCATCTCATTTTCTGACCTATGTGAAATGAGTTGGTGGTCTCAGTCCAGCAAGCAGCTTTTTTTTTTTACCAGCAAAAAACCACCATCACAATTGGCTATCTTCTGATAATCCGAGGAGAAAGCAAAAGCTTGAGGTAGAGACTGAGAGGTCATCCCACTGGAAGCTTGTCAAGCCGCGTTGGTGAGAAAGCATATCAAAGCTGTGCAGGGGCTGCATGTGCTGCCTTATTCAGGGAGACTGTGGGGATTGCCAGTTCGAAAATGTTCAGTTTGAGCTCTTTGACTAGTGGAAAATTTGCTGAATTTAGAAGGCATGTATTCAGTGCAGCAGAAGAGACAGAATTGTATGTCAGGTACTTTCTTCATTTTTTCAGGGTCCCTGGGGATAGCTTGAGTGAGTTCTTAGTATTTTGTCTTAGCAAGATGGGCATCTTGGTGCACGGTTGAGTTTGCAAGCTGAGATTTCCCTACAATGTATATATTCCAATGTAAAGCAACCCAAGTTAATGCTTGTATTGAGATGTGGGTATCTGTTCCAGGATACCTGTAATATTAGCTTTCAGGAGTATTACTGTTCTGTGTTGTCACCAATTTCAACTCCGGACTGGGTGACTGGATAGATTATTCTTCAAATGATGTGTATTTTTCTGTGAACACGCACACTGACATGCAGTTGCTCAAGTAATGTGCTTGCTTTGTTTTCACATGCTAGCTGTGTGAATGATGTTGTTTTGGGGGTGAAAGGGAGCTAAAGAATATAGTACTGTGGCAGAAAAATCAGTTCTTTGATTCGTCTGTCTCATAAGATAAGGAATTTTTTAAAGGTTAAGAAAGCTCTTTTCTTGGAGAAGTAATTGGCCTGCACTGAAGTGCTACTTTGTAGTGTTTAAGATGCCTTAACGAAGCTAGCATTAGGGTAGGCAAAGTTTTGAAGGTGAAGATCTTTCTGATTTTTGTAACCAGGAATAGAAGAAAGCATAGAAAAACTCTTCTTGCTAGCATCAACGAGACAGGTAGTAAAACTTAATGATCCCAGCAGCACGTGGCGCTCTGCAGGGATGTGCTGAGGTGACCTGAAGGGATGCCAGTGCTGCAGCTCCGCGTGGGCCAAAGCATGAGAAGCAGTGGAGTCATCAGCCCAGGGGTGAGTCTTCAGCAGGGGCCTCCTTCTCTTCTCCAGTTTCCCTCCGCCACTTGACCAGGACCCTGGCCCCACAAATGCTTGGTTGCACAGAGCGTGCTATGTATGTGATGAGCTCCCCTGCGCACTGGGGGAAGCTCGTGCGCTGTAGTACACGGAGGGTTGGAGATGATCAAGGCAAACAAAGGAGTGGAGAAGCTAATGGGTTGCCTTCTCCCTCCTGCTGCTCCGTGGGAAGCTTTTATCTCTTGGGCTCTCCCCTCCTTCCTTCACAAACAAGCCTGAGGCGAGAGAGCATCTCTACATCAGGAAATGCGCTTTGCCAGCATAGGTGTATCAGCAAAACTCCGACAGCAAAGTGCTTTGATGCAGCTTCTACCAGCAAACCCTGCTGGCAGGAGCACAGCATCCCCTGTGCTCAGGACATCACCTGGCACAGCGCAAGGGCTTTCCCGTTCCCAGCCTGGGGCTGGGCTTGCTGGCAGCTCCGAGGCACGGAAACATAGGTCTCCAGCAGTAGGGCTTCTTGTGGAGGGGGAGAGGAGCTGATTTTGGCCTCCTAATTGAAAGTAATGTACAAAACTTCTTGAGTCCTGGACAGCTTTTCCAACACGTGCCACCTGCCTGGGTTTCCCTCACGTCCCAGAGCCAGTGTCACAGTGATGCTGAGACGCATGGCTCAACAAAATTTATATCTGGAAGCAGCCAGAACAGAGCCTCAGACCTCTCCAGCTCCCTCATTATTTACTGCATTCTGCTTGCTGACTTACTAGTGTTTTGTCCTGTCCTTGAATCCTGTGTGGATGGAGTCAGAAAAAAAATCCATGTTCCCTGACCAGCAGGCCTTCTTCCTGCAGCACAGGGGAATTTCCCAAGTGCGACAGTTGCTAATATTTATTTGTTTCCTTGAAGTTATTAGCATGATGGGGCTAATTGTAATGTTTCAGGTGCATTAAATCTCACTTTATGCACTCTTAAACCAGTCAGGGAAGAAAAAAAGCAGGAGTTAGAAAAGCAGAGCACAAATAAATATGAGGCTCCAAAATGAAAGATGATGATGGCACAAATAAAAGGCACACTAATCTGTGCCTACCTTGCTTGTTTATAAAGCGCTACTGTTGTGACAACAAGGTGCTAAGGCAAAATGAAGGAGTGGAGTAGCTGAAGAGTTCTCTGCTGTGGCTTAATTAGGCAGGCAGCTATGGCTATATCATCATTGCTTTAATTAGTGGGCACTGCAGGGCCTGTGTGGTGAGATGGTGGGGCAGGCAGGGCTCTGTCCTGTGGGACAGAAGGAGGGACTGCGTGCTCTCCTCTGCTGGTGCTGCGCTCGGGGCACTGAGTGTTATAGCATTTAAATATGACGTTTGACAATAAAAGGACTTGGCTGGTATTCACAACTCATCTGGTATTCAAGATCTGGAGAGCATTTTTCCATAGAGCCCTCCTTGGCAGGTGGAAAAGCCCTTTCGACGCCAAGGCTGGGTGTCAATATTCCAGAGTTGCCTGCAGCTGAGCTGGGGCTGTTGGCTACTCTCAGCATCCTGCATTTCAGCCCATCCTTGGGCTTCCCTCGTAGACTTTTCAGGCCCTCTGGTCCAGGCTCCCCTTGCAATGCAGGCACAGCACAGTCTCGAGCTGGGATAGCTCAGATGCGAGAGCAGCCCAGGGGAGAGGATTTTTTTGTGCCCTGCCTGCAGCAAAGCCTTGGCAGAAACAATGAGCTGATCCGAAGACAAACTCCCCATCCCTGGACCTTCGTAAGAAAAGCAGGATTTTTAGGGTCTTGCTTCAGCAAGAGGCTTTGGCCATTTGAGTGCATAGCAGATAAAAGGCAGAGGCTGGGATCTGAGCTGAACCAGCCTCTGTGCTGGCATTACAGTGCCGAGCCAATCAATCTTCATTAGAGTTCACAGCCTCTCTGATCAATGTCATCTTTAAAAATACCAATGCTCAGGAAGACGTGGGAACTGCTTAATGTTCCTTTGTTATTTTTCAAGTCATTAAAAACAGCACTATTAGCTGCCAAATACTTTGTCTTGTTTTGAAGCAGAACAGGTAAGAAGTAGAATGCTAAAAAACAGATTAAAAATGATTAAAAATAAGAGGGTGATGAAACTAAAACTGTTTGCTCTAAAAACGTCGCTGTGTTGTGTTGCTGCGGGCATCATATTCATAAGAATGAGAGCCCTGCTACCTGCATCTGTGATGAACTGTGTGTCATTACAGGTGGCTGCTGCATTAAATCTGGAAGGATTGCCTTCTGCTTGTGCAGGAACGAGGCTTTCCTCTTTTGTTGTGCATTGCAAGGTGATTACTGTATAAAGCGGACTCAGATCAGTTTTGGTGCACGGGTGGGATTTTGGGCACTTGCACATCTCCCTTTCCAAAGAAAGGGAACAGTGAGCTGTCAGCCTGACTGCCTGCTTGGAGCCCAGCTCTTTCCCCAAAATGTCTCCGAGGTCTGCAGGGGTGTCCCTGAGCATGGCCTGTGCCCTTCTCCCCCTTGCACGTGCTTGGGGTTAGGTGGCACCACATCTACGTGGCTCATGGTGCTTTCCAGATTTGCACTGGTCAGTGCTCTGCTGGCACACGTACGTAGACAAGGGCTGGCCAGCGGGCAGGAAACCCTCTGCATTCATCCGTTCCTTCCTCTGCTGAGGTCTTTGCCCTGGCAGCAGGTTGTATGTCAGCGGTAGGCCTATGGGTAACCGATCCAAAGCCTAATTCTTATCTGAGCCATAAGAAAGATGCTCATATATCTAGCAAGGACTAAAAGAGGTCAAAAAGACCATCTGAAAGCTGTGGCCTTGCCTGTGAGATGACCATGTGGTTTTAGGGTACTTGTGGATGAACAGGCTTTACTTGCAAGCCAGTGAAGTGTTTAGCACTGGTATGGATGAGCCTGGTAGGCACAGAGTGGACCCGAAGGCTAAATGCTTCTCCCACGTGCCTGACGAATCCACATCCAGTAACCACCAAAGGCCATTGCCCCCCGGCCTTCACTCTGTCTTGTGATGGCCAGGCTGGGGCACTCCTTGATTTACTGCGTGTTTTGGCACAGTCCCACCTTGCACCAGGACATGAAGCAAATTTTTATTAGCTCCTTCCCTTTCTACATGGGTCTAACCAAAAGAAACCAATGACAGAGTGTCAAGGGAGGATGGGGGTCCATCCCCATCCCTAGGGGATGTACTTGCAAGAAAAACAAAACCTGTTTAACCGTGAGAGAAAGCCTAGGTGGATTTTCTTTTAATTTTTTTTGGGTTAAACATGAATCTGTCACCATATATTTTCTAGGGAGCATTTTCAGGCATGGATGGATGATTCACAGAAGGGCTCAACACCAGGGCAAAAATCATTTCAGTATGTGTAAAGGTGTAAGGTTTCTCTTCACCAGGCACACTCAGGCTTTCTTTTCCACTCCCCCTGCTGCGTGTCTTGCCAGGTTGGTGTGGAGCCGAAAGGGAGAAAAGGCTGAAATTAAAAGACAATTTGGACGCTTCATCAAAGCTTATCCAAACCTCCCTGCTCTGCAGAGCAGGGCAGCAAAGCTGACACTTGTGGAGCTTCACTAGTTAATGCTAGCAATTTCCAACATTGAGCAGAGGTCTCCATGTGCTCCAGCTGCAGGCTGGCAGCGCCAGAAGCAAGGTGTGGCCGGTGCGAGGGGCTCCCCATTGCTGGAGGGGCTGGGACGCCTTTACCTGGTGTGGGACCTGCAGCTGCCTCCTGCGAAAATAGTTACACAGACTGGGCTGGGCCTCACGTGGGTGATAGCAACGCAGGCACCTGTTCTTTCCTCCTGGAGTGTTGCCTGCAAGTGCAGCTCGCTCGGCTTGCTGCCGGGTCATGGACAAGGCTGCATGGTCGTGGCCTGCAGGGAGGGAGGCCCCTGCCCTCCATCGTGAGGGGGCTGAGGGTAAAAGTGAGGGGAAATGGAAACGTCAGGGTGTGGTTGGGCCTCGGGATGCAGGACCTACGCCTCCAGCCAGGAATAAACGTCCCAGGAGAGGAAAGGGTGCCTTCGTGAGGTGTTGGGACTAGAGGGAATGGCCTCAAGTTGTGCTAGGAGAGCTTTAGGTTGGAAATTGGGAGACATTTCTTCTCAGAAAGAGCAATCAGGTATTGGGACGGGTTGCCCAGGGAGGTGGTGGCGTCACCGTCCCTGGGGGTGTTCAAGGAAAGGTTGGACGTGGTGCTTAGGGACGTGGTTTAGTGGGTGACGTTGGTGGTAGGGGGCTGGTTGGACCAGATGATCTTGGAGGCCTTTTCCAACCTTAATGGTTCTGTGATTCTATGTTACACTGATGAGAAGCTGGAGCCTGAGCTGGAAGATGTCATGTGGAACAAAGTAGATAAGGCTGGAATTTGCAAGGTTCTGCAGTTTTGCCACCTAACCTAACCCATAAAAGTGGCCTAAAAGAAAGCTGGAGAGGGACTCTATCAGGGAGTGTAGTGATGGAACAAGGAATAATGGCTTTGAACAAACGGAGGGGAGATTTAGATTAGATGTGATGTGAGGAAGAAATGCTTCACTCAGAGCACAAAGCGCACATGGGAATTAGGGCTGAAGATGCACCTTGCTTCTGTTCTTTTCTGTAAAGAATAGAATGAAATTACCTAAAAAACAGTGTTAAAAATAAACCCAGGGCACAGGATGGGAGGTGCAGGGCAGTCCTTGTGGTCAAGGGGCAGCCTTTCTCTCCGGCAAGCCAAATGGCCAGGGGGAGCCAGCCCCAGAAGAGGGGCCCTCAGCCCCACAGCCCTCCTCCTTCTTCCACGTGAGGGCATCTTCCAGGCCGCTCCCAACACAGCCGCCTTTGGCCACGCATGGGCCACTCCATCACAGAGGCTTGCTGAGGTCACAGTGGCCACCACTGCCCCGCCTTTGCTCCGGGCCCTATAAAACAGGACCCCTGCAGCTGGCCCGCCACTCGCTGAGCTTCTAGGCACTCTGACAGCCGGCTTGTGCGGCAGGAAGAAGAGCCGAAGCAGCAAGGCGAGCGGCAGGCCTCCTCGGTGTGAGGACAGCAATGCAGTCTAAGGAAGCACCGAGCAGGAGTGCACTTAATAAGAAAGAGACGTGTCATGGGCAGAGGGATCGCGCCTGGGGCACAAGAGACACCAGTGCCCGAGGGACCTCTGGCGCGCAGCCCTCAGACACACACAGGCGGTACCACTGGCACCACAGCGATGTGGGGAACAGGCTGCCCCCTGAGGCATACAGTGACAGGGGGCCTGGGCCTAACCATAGGCACAGCTGTGGTGTGGAGCGAAGGCGGGAGCATCAGGCAGACATCTGCGGGGAGCAGAGGTGTGCCTCTCATCCAGAACACAGTGTGGGACCCAGCCATGGCTGTAAAGCAGACAACAGCGTCGAACCCATGTGTGAAAATCAACCGGACAGTGGCATGGGACCTAGGGGTGGAACTGGACGAGTCCCTTGTTCAGCACCCTGGCCTGAAAACATTCCGGACGGGAGGCATCCCGTTTGGGCAGTCCCGGGCAAGGACTGGCTTATCCTTCTGCTAAGCACCGTGGAGCCCATGGAGTTGAATCCACCAGAAGATGTGGAGGAAGCAATGGAAGTGGATCCACCTCGGCCAGATCAGACCTGGGACTACCCCGGCATGTCTTTGCTACCTGCCATCAGGGCGCACCAACGGCGTCGCAGGAGTGCCCGGCCAGCTCCCTAGTCGTCGCTCAGGCTCCATCCCAAGCATTAGCTTGGAACCGCCAAACACCACGGACATCCCGCAGGCTCACCTGCAAGATGTCCCGGCAATAAAGAACTCTGTTGCCGATTCTCAGGGGTTGTGTGAGTGCTTCTTTCCCATCCCCCAGCCCTTGTGCGAGAGGTGGCATCCCTTCTGCACAGAGCCTCGAGGAAGAGCACAAGAGAGGACCCAGCTCCCTTCGGGCTGCTGCGCTGGGGTGACAGGAGGAGTCCCCGAGGGCCACCATGCGCCTTTAACATTTGTGAAAATAGACTGAGGGGTGAAAATAGGAGTGTGTAAGTGATTATAGGTGGCTAATTTCTTATATTAGGAGTGAGTTTCTATATCTGAGTAATTGGTAACGGCAGACATGGAGAAGGCTGAGGTACTCTGCAACTTCTTTGCCTCCGTCTGCACTGGTCGACGGGCTTCCCAAGTCTTTCATTTCCCTGAACCCGTAGATGGAGGCTAGGGGAGCAAAGTCCCACCCACTGTAAGTGAAGAGCAGGTTCGAGACCACTTGATGGATTTAAACAGGTACAAGTCTGTGGGGCCTGATGACATGAATCCCAGGGTCCTGAGGAAACTGGCTGATGGAGTTGCCAAGTCTCACTCTATCATAGTTGAAAAGTCCTGGCATTCAGGCGATGTCATGGAAAATGGAAAAAATGCAAATGGAAACGTCATGCCCCTACTCTTCAACAATTAGAACAAAGAATTGAACTAAGAGCACTACTCTTCAACAATTAGGAGACATTTCTTCTCAGAAAGAGCAGTCAGGCATTGGGATGGGTTGCCCAGGGAGGTGGTGGAGTCACCGTCCCTAGGGGTGTTCAAGGAAAGGTTGGACGTGGTGCTTAGGGACATGGTTTAGTGGGTGACATTGGTGGTAGGGGGCTGGTTGGACCAGATGATCTTGGAGGCCTTTTCCAACCTTAATGATTCCAAGATTATTAAAACCACATTAACTTGGACTGTGAAATGTCTTCATAATGGGAATTGAAGAAATTTAATTCATAAGATTTGTACCAAGTGAGTATGTTATGTATGAAACAGCAACAACTGCTGGAAGGCAATTATTTTTCATTTCTGGTCGCAGTTTGTCTTTTACAAAGCAAACACTTGTAAACCTTAGAAGAAACAGCAAAGAAAGTTAAGTTACTGCTCTTTCACCATTTATATGAAAGCCAATCCACCATTTCTATCAGCGAGGGATATGTTGATTATGTTATCTTTGAATAGTGCTATGCTGAAGTAGTTAGCTTTTTTCATGCCTTTGAAACATACACGTAAAATTTCTCAACCAATAAATGTCATTCCTTTTAAAATTTCTTATTTGACTTGCATATTCTTCAGCTTTTTTTAATTCCATGACTGCGAGCAATTGGAAGCAGATTGTTTATTCATGCTCTGCCTGTAGCAGGAAGGAAATAAGAACACTTCATGTAATTACCACAAAGTGCATCAATTACAGTTTTAATAATATTGTGAATTTAGTTATCAAGAATGCTTGAAACATACTGCGTTTTGCTGACTACGTTTCCTAGTCTTTGTTCTGTTTCACTATATCCAGCTATTGGACTTCTTCCTGTACTCGAAGAGCTTATTCCACACTAAAAATAAACATAAGCAGAAAACTGGCCATAGATCTGTTTTCATCAATCTGCATCCTGAGCAGCAGGAGGAAAGAGAAGGATGGTCTTTGCAGTGTGCTTGGAAGACTTCAACTGCTGGGCTCAAAGTAGAGGTCCCTTTACATGTTACAGCAACTTTTATGCTGTGCCTGTTGACATTGAGAAATGCATCACAATTTAATGTTAGTGCGTGGTAGGGCTGTCCAAACAGGATCTCAGCCGAGAGATGAGCGCTCCTCCATTGGTTTTGTGTGGTGACACTAGGATTAGGCTGGGATTTAAGTTGTTTTTGCACAGCAAGTACTTAATGTGCTCACCTGGTGCAGCAGTGCTTAAAAAAAATGCAATAAACCCAACCAAACCCAGGAAATTCCATAGCTCTTCCTTAATAGTGTCTCAGCTGCAGTACTCCATGAAGCACCTTTTGTGCTTCGGACTGGATTCCCTGGCCTGTTGCTTTCTGCATGGTGTGAGTAGGTGCTGAACAGATGAATTGCCACTTGGGAAGCCAGGTGTGGCTGTGGGTAACACAGTGCTGGGCTTCTGCTCCCCATTCCTCTCCTCCTGCCTCTTGCCAAAGCACTGACAGTCTCTGTCAGCCTTTGTCAATAACATTCGTGTCCCAGTTAAGCTGGGATTGTGTTGCAGTGTCTGTGACCATCTGCAAACTAGCGCTAGCACAGCCTCTTTAATGCATTCCTAGCATGCTGCTCAGCTCAGCTGCTGTTGTGGGATGAATGTTGTTTGTGTAACAAGCTTTCAGGTGGACAAACTTCTAATACGGTGCTGGTTGGAAACTAGCTTCCTGAGAGCTGGACTCTTCCCAAGAATACCTGCTGCCAGGTTTGGGATCAGCAGGAATGTTCAAGATGTGCTCTCAGCAATAAGTGAGGAGAAGC
This sequence comes from Cygnus atratus, assembly GCF_013377495.2. Lineage (NCBI taxonomy): Eukaryota > Metazoa > Chordata > Aves > Anseriformes > Anatidae > Cygnus > Cygnus atratus. The sequence continues at coordinate 187,818,497 of NC_066362.1, read as the reverse complement.
CACTGCCAGGGTGGTTTTTTTTTTTTTGTAGGCAACATCTTAGTCACTTTCCGGGCTCTGGCTGTGAATCACTTATTTAACTTAGCCTAAGGCAGATACTTATACAGAACTTTTACCATGCCAATTTACCATTTTCCACATTAGAGCCCTCGAATCAAAGGATGTCTCCCTCATCAGTATTCAAGTGCTGCTTCAGAAATACAGGAATGCCCTTCAGTCCTGCTCTAGTGCTCACAGAACTGTGGTCATTTGCACACACACAAAAAAAAGATGGAAACCATGCCCATTACTAGAAAGAAGTTAACAGCTTTTACAGGCAGGGTGGTCTTTGACCCTCTTTAAATGTATAACCGGATAATAGGCATTATTTTCTAAATGGCATTTTAATGACTTACTGGTGACTTGCTTTAGGGGGGAGGAGGGAAACAATCATAACTCTGGTGTCAGCTGTTGCCTTTTCGAAGGTTTTAGATTCTGGGGTGTACTTTTCATTACCTATGTATGTTCCTGAGGTGGAGGAAGAACAATGTGTCTGGCAGAACTTTTTTTGTTGCTTTGGTTATAACAACTTAGGCTTTGCTGTGAATTGTAACTGACTATAATTCTGGATATTCTATAGTTAAAACAGTGTTATCTCGTGTTTCTTAATGGGTTTATTTACAGCGGTCATAACTACTTCCTTGCCTACCTTTCTGAAGCTTTTTTGGCTTAGATTAAAACTTCAAAACATTGACTAAATAAAGTGTGGAAATTATCAGAGAAGACTACAGAAATAAGTATTCCATGCTCACGTCAGTGACTCTGTGAAAAGAAAAGCACCTTGATGATCTTTCCCTTTTTACAGACCAGCTCTGCTAATTAAAATCCATTTGGCTTGCTTTCTTCTTGGGCATTGTTGTTGCCAGTGGCGTGTTAGGTCAAACTCTTGATTTAGTAATTGCTGACAACTATGTACAAGTTCAGATCTGAAGACGGAAACGCACAGTATTGCTGCAATGCTACCAGCCTGCCGGTCAGAAAAGTAAAAAGCATACTTCTCAGGTCCTTCAGTTCACCATAGAAAAGCTTACAGACATACACAAAATCATTAGCTTCATATAATCAAGTCATGGCAAGGCCAATCTTTGAAAGGTCACAGCAATCAGGGGAGGTTCCTGAGGGTGGAAAAAAGCAAATGTCACTCCAGTCTTCAAGAAAGGCTAAAAAGAAGAACTGGGAAACAATATGCCAGTTGCTCTCACCTTGATCCCTGGGAAGGTGATAGATCAAATCCTCTCTGAAGCCATTTTGAAACATAATGAAAGACGTGATGGTGATTGGGAGTAGTCTTCATGGATTTGTGAGGGCGAAATCACGCTTAACCAACCTGAAAGCTTTCTGTGACAAAATGCCTAGCCTGATGAATGGGGAAAGAGGAGTGGATGTTGTTTATCTCGACTTTAGTAAGGCTTTCAGTGCTGCATCCCATAACATCCTTGTAGACAAGCTTAGTGAAGTACAGACTAGGGAATTGGAACAGTGAATTGGAAACTGGTTGAGCTGATGGGCTTAGAGGGTTGTGATCGGTGTCACAAAGTTGAGCTGGACACCAGTTGCTAGTGGAGAATCCCAAGGCTCAATACTGTTCAACATCTTCATTAATGACTTGGATGATTAGGTCAGAGTACACCTGCAACCAGCTTGTAGAAGATTTCCAGAGGTGCCCTCCAACCTCGGGCATTCTGTCAATGTGTTAAATCTTCACTGATCTGCTTTGAAAAGTTAAGTTATTGTTTTTTCAAATTCTGAAGTCTAGCTCATGATAAATCAATAGAAGAGAACCTGGAGGGGAGGGAGAGGGATGAGGAGGGAGAGGTGTGAGTAAGAAAAAACATGAAAGATTAAAAGGCTCATACAGAATAAGAATCACTGTGAAGAAAGGGCAATGAAAGGCAAAAGTAAGTTTTACATCAAAAGAAAACTTTTGCTGCTTATCTTGAACGCAGCAGGGTAAGAGAGGGAGGTCATAGTTTAATTTTCTTTTCCTGAGGAAAAAAGATTATGTATCCAAAGGTGGATAGCTGTGTGGCAATAAAATGGAAGATGGTATTTCTGTAGGATTGTCAATTTGTATTAAAATGCAGGAATTGGTATTTGGGAGAAGCTCTACTTACTCTATACTTTAGCCTGGAATTTACCGTCAGGTCCTTTAGGATGCTAGTTCAGTATGTTAAACATTAAAAACATTCAGTATGTTAAACATTCAGTATGTTAAACATTAGCAAAATTTAGGCTGGATGTCAGGAAAAAGTTTTGCACCAAGAGGGTGGTCGGGCACTGGAACAGACTCTGCAGGGCAGTGTTCATGGCATGGAGCCTGCCGGAGTTCAAGAAGCGTTTGGACAACGCTTTCAGACATGTGGTGTGTTTTTTTTTTTTTTGGCGAGGGGGGTGGTTCTTTGGGGACCTAGGAATTGGACTCGATGATCCTTTTGGGTCCCTTCCAGTTTGGATACTTGGATATTGTATGATTCTGTAATAGTAAGTGCTACTTACTATCTCCAGCTGCTTGCTGGGGATAAAAAATAAAAACAAACTTGTCCTCATGTGGCTTTTCACTTCTATATTTGAACCAACTTTGGGTATGAAAGGCTTCCATAACCACAGTATCTCAAAACTCAAGTATCTCTTCTTAGAGAGATTAAAAAAAATTGCCAATTCTATACAGATTAATGTTACTGATATTCATATTTTTGGACTTCCCTTGGATTAGCACTATGTCGCTTTCTCTTGGGTGGACTATTCCTATTGTGCTAAAGGTAGTTAACATTGAAATCAAATTGAAAAGATAAATGAAAATACAGTATCCACTCTATTTTTCTAGTGGTATTTCGTTTTCGTTCCTGGTGATTTTGCAAATTGGGCAGCTTTACAGATAGTGAATATATATATATATATTTAATTTATAGAACACCTCCATTTGAGCAATTGAATGTAGTCTTTCATAACTTTTTACAGGTTGATCTTCTTTAACTTCAAATCTTATAACCAAGTTCAAGGTCACTTAAGTTTTAGGTGAGGATTATAAAAGGAGGGAGTGAAACCCCCAAATTGATCATATGTCAGATCAACAGATAAACCTGAAAATAATTTTTTATCCAAGCAACCAGTGTTCAGCAAAAATGGGATGCCAATCCTAAACATTTTTGATAATCTTTTATCATGAAATGGTGTTAGATTCCTATTAAGATGAAGTATTGAATGGGGAGACTTTTGGTAGAGATTTATCTGATCGCAAGTAAAAAGCGTGTTTGTAAAGTTGATTCAGATAAAAACAGGAGTGCAAGGGAAGGTCAGAAATCTCACAATTTCCAGAACACTTTCCATATCCATCTCCCCTACTACTGCTTTTATTCCAAGCCATATTGACTTCCTGGTCAAGTCCAACCTTATGAGAGCATCATAAAGATGAGTAATTTTTTTAGCCTTTCAGTATCTTTTTCAGGTGTGTCGAAAGAATCCAACTGTAAACTGGCAAGAAGGTGTTCAGCCACGTCCAGGAAAGCAGGGCTCGTGTGTAGTGGTTTCTTGGGAAGACAAACGCCATCACACCCAACATCCCCGCCTTCCTCCTCCTTTACCCCAGCTGTTATTGCTGAGTGTGACACCAAATGATAATGGGATGTCCCTTTGGCCAGTCTGGGCCAGCTCCTGGCTGTGTCCCCTCCCAGCTCCCTGTGCCACCCCCAGGTACCTCGCTGGCAGGGCAGCACGAGGAGCTGAACAGTCCTTCGCTCTGTGAGAGAGTTGCTCTGTAACTACCAAGCCACCCCTTTGCTATCACCGCTGTTTTAATCAAAAATCCAAGACAACATCACAAAAGTGTCTACGAAGAAAACTAACTCTGTCCAAAAATTTCAAAATCATGAAATAAGGCTGCTTACTTAAATCTGAGGATTGGAAATTAACTTCAGTACTTGCATAACAAAATACTGCTTTTGTTCTCTCCTGCTTCCCCTAGAGCCCTTCAGTGCATGTTGGAATGTTTCAGGAATGTTCTTTAAACCATTTACATCTTCACCTTACAGTGTTAAATTGGAGAAGGCCTTTTCAATGTCTTTCATAAAGAATTAAATCTCATTTTATTGGCTTTAGAAGTGTGTCCTTGTTCAGTGGAACATAGTTCAGTAAGAGTACTGGAAACACATCGATTTTTCTGCTTATTGAGTACTGTTTTCTAAAAATGAAAACGAGGTGACACTTGAGAGCTTTTTCTAGGAGAAATGACAGCATTGCTACTCTAGTACCTAGAGAAATAGCCAAAAAAATGTAAATGGTGTTGTGTGCTCCACCATAACAAACTTTTATGTTTGTCTCCCAATATTGTGTGGCTTTAGATTGGTTTCTTAAGGAGGCAAAGCTTACATGCGCATACTGGTTTTGCTAGATCCCCATGTAACTTTTCTATCTATCAAATTTCTGAGAAATTTGATAAGATATGATATCAAAACAATCAAGTTCTTAGAAACTTTATGAAAAACAGAGGTCAAATAGAGGAAGATGTGCATTCTGGGAGAAATGTATTGACAGCTATCCTAGGACCATTTCAGTTTGCCTTATCTTCTTCTAAAGACAGTGGTTCCCTGCTCGTTTATACCACATGCCTTTTTTCCTGTTCAATCTACTTGGTCATCAAAGCAGATGGCAAGTGAGAAGGGAACTAGAGGATTCTGGCTGTGGGAAAGCAAGATAGGGGATGAAGCTGGAATATGTGCAGTTAGAAAAGTGGGAGAAGGGTCTAAGACTCAGATGCCAAGGACTTAGGTTTCAGGAGCTGCACCCATCATAGAGCACCTCCACTTGTTGAGATGCTCCAGACTGAAAGATGTAGTGATGAGTTAGGAAATGGTGAGCTAAAATATGAAAACTGTGAAAGATAACTTTTTTTTTTTTTAAGTGAAGGCTTTTAACAAAGGCTTCATATCTTTGCTCTTTAAATGGAAAATGTCAAGGATTTTTGTGATGAATGTTTTTATAAGTGTATAGAATAAATTTAAGCTTTTCTTCTTCTTCTAGGAATACAGAAAAGTGTTTTGGAGGGTTTTTTGTTCCTCATATTGCTTAGAACAGCAATCCACTTACATTCCGTGTAATCATATATTAGTTTTGTTATTTTTCACCATGAGAGGAGAATTATACTATTAAAAGGTTTGACAAGCTTCACCCAAACACCTTACTTGTGAAGATGTAGGAGCTCCTTGTAAAAATTGTCTTCATGGTTTAAATGATGCAAAAGACTTGAGGTTTCTGTTAATGGTTCTCCACTATGCAACTTTCACGAGTGAGTGTTTAAAAATACAATATTCTGAACATCTTCGGTCAGCTACCCAAGATTGTCAGACAGATGAGGGATCCCATCTCTTCGTACGTAGAGAACTTGGCATTTTCAATCATAGGCGCATTTAGTAGTAGTTATTGCAGCAGTCTCAGAGTCCATTTATACTGCCTTCATAAATGCTTCAGAAGAGGAAATAGGTTTTTTGCAAAAGGGATGATCGTTAAAGCCTGTGCTTCCTTCTGCCATCTAATACATGACATGGGAGCGAGGGGAGGAAGCAGCAGAAAGATGCAGCTGTTTGGATGTATAGGAAGGTGGTCAGATGACTGTAGTGTTCTTTTTCCACTTGCAGTCCATTTGCTCAATATTTAATTCTGGGCTGTTGTCATAATAAACATGACGATGTGGAAGCTTTCTATATTTCACAGCTACATTTTATTGAAACGTTAGAAAATGTTCTGCTTTCTTGTTTTCAATAGCTGAAGATCTTTGCAGTATTCGAAGAAAATACCTTCCTAACAGGAGTAGTTACTATGTTGTTCTGTCTTGAATTTCTGCGGTTTTCAGAAAGCAGGATGACCATGTGCAGAACTACCATTCTTTAATATGCTATTCTGTCAAATTCGGATTTGGTAAAATACTTTTACTACTACTTTTTTGAAGTTTAGAAATAGTTTTTGTTTTTGTGTATGTTTTGTTTTGAATTTCAGGGCATTGAAATAGCTAAATAACTGAAGTAAAATGATGTTTTGAGAATTAGATAGGTGTTATATTGAGGGATATCATTCATATATACATATATAATATCATATCCACATCATTTTTATATCTGTATGTATGTGTATACATATGCATACGTGAGGATTTGTACAAGTAGTTTGAATCTGTTTCAGTGTTTTTATTAGAAAAAGTTGTGTTTGAATTAGGTGAGATTCTTGGGATACAAATACATAAACTAGATTTCTTTCTTGTCTATAGCTTTTAAGTTGTTCTTTTGTTACTAGCCTGGATTTTAATGGCTTTGATGGCTTTGTGAGATGGCCAGAAGTCTGATTTTGGTGTTGAACAAAGCTCCTGTTTCCAGTGTGTCCACAGCAACCAGTCATCCTGACCTCTGTGGGTGGGGTAATCACTCACAGCAAAATACACAGGAAATGTATTTGTGCAAGACTGTTTGGTTTAGTTTGTTATTACACATTTGAGTGATTTGTTAACCCTGTTTAACATGTTAGAGTTTCCTACAAAGAAGATGCAGAAATATATATATATAAATATATAATACATATATGTATATATATATATATATATTTTTTTTTTTTTTTTTTTGCTTATGGTATCCCCCTTTTCTTCCTTGGGGGGTTAGTACAGAAAGTTGCACCTTCCAACTTGTCCTGTTGTACGTTTTTAGGAGCTGGGAGGGTTTGCCTGAGAAGTGTAATTTCTTTCAACAGTAATTCAGTTCCAATCAAAATGATAGAAAAGCCTTTGTATTAGACTATGCACAGGTTTTAATAAGTTACATTGCCTCAAGTTTTCAGTACTTGAGTGCCAGTAACTGCAAGCAATTCTTGGAGTGTGTTCAGAGCATAAAAATGTAATAGTGAAGCCAGCAGCTTTCATCAGGCTGCAAGCGAGATAAAATATGCTGATGGTACCTAGCAGAAGGCTTCCCTGGCATAGATATGGCATCCATGTATCTTTTATCCTGTCCAATACTTTCTGTACTTCGGAAATTTTTGATCATGTCTGCTTTTTTTTTGTTTGGCTGTTAATGGTAATTTTAACAGTTCCTGGTTTAAATGAGAATTTTTAGATGCTTGAATGTTTTCTTGTCTTAAATGAACAAAAAGCCCTCTGATCTTTTTTTATAAAAATATAATTAATAGGATGTATTAAATTTAAATAGATTTTAAATTTTCCAGTGCTTTTCAGAACTTGTGTTTTTAATTAAAAAGACTTTAATAGTTAGATTTAATACATGTGAAGCTATTGTTTTCAATTGAATATTACATTGTTTGTAGTGGTCTTTTGATGATAATTTATTTTAAAGATGCAGATCAGTTAACATGTGAGGAAAATTAATTCTTTATTTGTAAATGCACATCTTTTAATTCAAGGAAAGAAATGAACTTGAGAAAATCGCTGATACTATCAGCTGAATATGTTCGTACTGGCATTTACATTGTGCTCGAGCACTACTTAGCATTGCATTAGTCAGTTTTGTTCAAAATGGAAATTTAATTATTTTCTTTAAGTATAAAATGTTCAAAAAATTAGTTATAATTGCAGAGAATGTGATATGAATGCGAACATCCCACATTAATGGGAAAATGTTTTGGTGTATGTTATGATGACTTGAAGAACAACCAAGTTGTTCACAAGCAAATGTAGCCTAAGAAGTGTGAATGCTCTGTGGGTCACAGACCATGAGAGAAGGGTGTGAATTTTGCCAGGACGTCTGAAGGCTCCTAGGTTTTTGCTGCACAGCTTTTCTTGTCACAGAACCTGTGAAGTGATAAATCACATTAGTATTTTAGATTTTTGCCTCTGTCACAAAAACTGCTCTTCCCAGAAGGTTACAACTTGACACTGGGAAGCCCTTGCAGTTGTCTTTCAAAATCCTTTTTATTTCTTTCCATGCCATTGATTTACAAACTTCATTTTTAACTTTTGTGCTTCTTGAGCACCTTCTCACATACAGCTGAAGAAGCTGAAGTTTCCTACAATTATGGGGTCGTACATTTGAATCTCTTCCTATACAGTTTAATATAATATTTTGAAGTCTGAATAGTAATTCTAAATCTTAATAATACCATTGTTGAAACTGATTGCAAAAATTCAGGGATAAAAACACTGTACTTAATATTATTCTTAAATAAAACTGTTGTTTCAAATGAAAAGTGTTACACTTTTTCAATTATCTTGGCTCATCACAAGCAGAAATGTCAGTTCTGGAAGCCGGTGGCACGGCCACTGATGATGCACAGATGCTAGAGGTCAGTAGAAGTCACTGGTTTGAGTCACCCCATCGCTGTGAGCCTTCTACTGAGTGGTGTTTTAGTAACCAAACTCTTAGATGGGGGATAGTCCAAAGGAAAACTAGTTAGGATGATACTTATACCTTATTGAAAGGTGCATTAAAACGGCAATACAAAGAGGGTCAGTCTGTTCTGTTTGTAAATACACGTTGGACTACTGCAAATATTTAATAATTGGCAAGCAAAGAAAAGTTGCTTCTACATTATAGTACCATCGTTAAATCAAAGGAATTTGGGTCATTAGCTGATAAATATGTTTAACCTTTAAAACAAACTAGTTCATAAACAGCCCAATAGCCAACAATATGTGGAGTAGTAGTTTCTACAGGCCTGGTTTGGTGAAGTAGTCACAAAGCACCACAGTGGCTAAGCTTTCCAAAAATTCTCTTGTTTTCCTCCTCACTGCTTTGATGAGTGAAACTCAGTGAAAGTAGGAACTGACTGAATGCTTTGACTGGAGCATAAAAAAAATGCCCTGTGATTTCCAGTCACCTAGCATATGGATGTGGAACAAGTAATCACCTGCTCTTATGAGTAACTTGCTGTGAGCAATGAGAATGATGTCTTTTTTGATCTGCGATTCCATCTCATCAAGACAGATTGGTATAATTTTCATGTTGTTTGCATTTTTATCTACAAAATATAAAACGGAATAAGTTTTTAAGCCCAAGCTTTCCTCCTGAATGAACACAAACACTTTCAGTGTATGTTCAGAAGCAATGTTTGAGTGTGATGTTTGTTCAAATGGAGGAATGTTTAAAAATAAATAAATGCAGAAAAGATGTGAAGAAAATACATGGCTCATAACCTCATAATGAATCTATCACCGTACACAGGCAAACCTATATACCCTACTGGGATCATATGCAGGGGAAGATGCTATGCCAGGCACGTAAAATTATCTCTCCGATGTATTTAGCATTAGCAAAGCCTCCACAGGAGCACTGTGTAATTTGGAGCACTCCAGTTCAAACAAACCGGTGGCCCTAATGCAGAGCAGCTAGGGGGAGGCAATAAGAATCTAGAAAAAAATAACCTACTAGGAAAACCTGAGCAGAAGAGAGTTCTTTTCATCTGTATATTGGACTGAAAAAAGGCGTAGATCTTCAAAGATGTAAGAATTTGTTCAAGTCAAAGGGATAGTTGTCTTCGCCTTCTCTTGATGTATGTGTAAGACTTGAGGCAATGGATGCAATGTTATTTGTTGCATTAGATGCTGATGAAAACCACTGAGATGGAGAAGAGTGAAGGAAGGTAGATTTCCTGGAAAGATTGTGCATCCTTTATCACCAAACACTTTAGGATCTGGGTAAATAGGTGATGGGATCAGGTCTTAGGTGAGGAAGGTGGAAGAGGTTCTGCCTGAAGTTCTTTGTAGATCTTTTATCCTGTCAGTATATCCTCTATTTCTTTTAGCTGCTCTATACGAAGTTACCCTGTTTCTTAGGATTTCTATGCTCTTCACAGATACAGATAAAAAAATAGAAGTACATGAAATTATTTCAGTGGGAGTCTTTGTTTTCTCTTCAGTGGTAGTAGTGGTTAAATGCACAAGAATAGGATTTGTCTAGAAGTCAGGCAAGAAGTCCTACAAAGCAAGATTTAGGACAAGACAAGATTTAGTGCTATGCCATGGTCACAAGGCCATTCATCCACAAGAATGAATTATTCCCTTGCTGCAGAGGGTAGGAGGTTTGGATGGGGAGGCATTTTTTCATTTACTTTTTTAAAAAAAAAAAAAATCTATAATGGTATCAGAAAGTTGTTTGTTAGTCTTTGTGAAGTATTTGGCTGTACATTGCTGCATGGCTCTTCACATTTCGTTTAGGATCTCAACAACTTTCTTGTTTGCATTTGTCTGGCATGAGCAAAGTGTTTTACTTGAGGGCAAAACTAAATATACTAGAACAAAAAGAAATGACTTTTAGAAGTTGTTTATTAGTAGTTATAGAAAAGATTGCTGTTTTAAAATAATTTGTTTTCAGAACACAAGATAAAAAATTGCTGAAAGATTTTTCTTCACTTGCGTAGCCCAAATGATTTGAATAAGCACTTTAAATTTTCATTTTCTCTGGATAATTAAAATGAAATGAAATTTTAATAAATTAAACCAAAGTTTGTCCAGATTTCTCCCTTCTGTCTCTAATGATTGCTTATTTTCCTTTGCAAATAAATAGAAATTTCTAATATGTATTCAGTTTCTCCCAATCTGTCTTTTTGGGTGTTGTTTTTTTCTCCAGATGGTGGATTTGAGTCAAAGCTGTACAACAAGAATCCCTGACCCATGTTTTTGCTTTGTTAGTGGACTCAAATAGTTTTTGGGAGTCCTCAAATTGTGTGTTTTAGGAATGCCAGTACTGTCCTAGTACTGCTTTCTGGTAGATATTCCCCTATGGAATTTAAATGTCAATTAACAGGCTTGTTTGGAAAATGCTTTCAACTAATGATGTTGTTCTATGTTGTTCCATGACTGCAGGAATGAGCACCTTCAAAATAAGTCCTCTTATTTTAAAGTTAATTATTTTAATCTTTGACTTCACATGTGATGCTGTCTCTCTTTACAGTGATGTGGTACGTGTGACAAATATTGTCTGCAGTAAGAATCTTCTTTTTCAAACAGTGCTTTTTCAGTGAAGGGCTTTTGACTCTAGAAGGAGGTGAACTGCTATGAATTGTTCAAGATTGACGGTTGAGTTTTTTTGTAACTTGTGGCTTCAGAAGACTCCTACACGGATTTCTAAATTGTCTGTGGTTCTAAACTTTTTCTGTAAATCTTGAGAGGAAAAAAAAAAAAGAGCATGAATCAAGCTGTTGTTACCTATTTTGCTAACCAGTGCTGTCTCATCTCTTTGTGCTTTCTCTTCTCCTCTGTACCTACTTTGAACTTAGGGTAGGGGATCTTTGGGGCAGGAATTGTTAACCAGAGCTGTGCTGGTTAGTCGTTTGTCATAATGGAGTCTGTGTGTGAATATGGCTCCTATCACAAGCCAAATAGTAAAATTATTTTAAGGTAAAAGCATGAAGAGGATGTTATAAGCATTTTTTGTAATGAGAGTTACCAACTTGTGAAAATGCAGGAGGAAAAACTATACTTCAGATCCAGTGTATTATTTATCTGAAAAAAAAATAGTGCCTGTGTAACCAATCATTAATTCTACCAAGAAAAAAATATTAATTAGGCATGTGGCTTATTAACATCCCAGATACACTGACGCAGCTTTCATGAAAGATATGCACATTTGCACTTATTAATGCATAGAAATAGAATGGCTTATGTGGTGAAATTGTCTTTTTTACATAGCAGTTTAAATAGCAGTTTAAATTGCTTTAAACTTCAACATTACCTCTGAATTTGAAGGTTTATGAGGCTTGCTTATTTCTGGAACTTGTCAAAAACGATCAAAATTTGATGCAAGTTAAAAAGAAGAAAGGTGGGGGTGGTGTTGGTGGTGTGGGACACAAGTTCTTCTGCGCATCACTGAGCTAATACAGCACAAGTCTGGTCTGTTGAGTTGTTACTGTTTTTGGAAAGACAACAGGTCACGTCTTACCTCTATGAACAGTCAAGCTGTAACACTTGCTTCCCCTTTAACCTGTGCTCAGAGAAGAGATGCAGCATCCAGATTCCTTTTACGTCTTTTGTACGTGGATTGTAGTTTCAGAAATCCATGCTGGAGCTTTTCATAAGCTGTAGTAATTCAGTTTCTCAAGCATTTTTTTTTGCTGCATTATTATTTTTCATCTTGTTTTGTACAATATGAATTACTACTAGATCAGTGTTAAACCGTGGTCATAAAACTCTTTGAATATGCTTCTACCAAAGCCTAATAGATTTAATAATACTCGAGAATTTCCTAGAGTATGTGTTCGGTAAATCACATTTTTGTTCTCTAAAAGAGATACTCGGGTTTATTATTTTAATTTTCAGGTAGCCTAAACTATCTTCCTGGACTACTTTTTTTCTTCAGGTCTACTTAAACTGGGAAAGCAAAGCCACAGCTGTAACTCAGCCTTATTACAACTCTTATAATTGACAACTGATTAAGACCCCCTGTTTTGTCCAAGAATTACAGTACGAGTGGATATTTTTAAAAATCTGGTATAAATTTTCAGCTCTGATAGTGAATTTCCTGACTTTCTTCCTCAAAGTAAGCAGTGCAGGCTTGATTTACGTACAGTGTGTTAGCATGTGAGGAATCCTCTGACTGCAGATGCGGAGACTGGGCTCTAAGAATTTAACTGCTAGACAGAAAATAAAGGATGGGGGGATGGATTAAAGATTGAGTGGTTATGTTTCTAAGCAGTGTACTCTAGCACAATCCTTTAACTCACATCCCTAGTAAAAGAAAGGGGATAATCTGTATTTTGCTGTCGAAATAATGGAGAGGAAGATAATGTGTAGGGAATGCTTTCCTGTTTTGCAGCTGTCTGAATTGGTATGCACTTTTAATTAGGAATAATTTAGATGACTTTTGTCTCCCATAAAGCTATATGGTAACATGTTTTCTTCATGAATGTGCCTGCAACGTGCCTGATGATGCTGGGCCTAGCACGCTGTAGAGCCGCGCCTGGCCTCTGGGGCGAAGGGGCGGTGAGCAGCCACCGGGCTTCCTCCTGCCCAGGGCACCCAGGAAGATTTTGGTAGAAATCGGGGAGACTGGTGACTGCCTGCTCTGCAGGGTAAGGACAGGCAGCAGGGTGGCAGCTAAGGGAGCACGGTGCTGGAGCACAGACGTGCTGGGAGGAAACGTGAGGAAGAAGCAGTCAGGGAGAGCCTGTGTCTGGGTCCTTGCACAGCTTTACCATGACAGAGAAACTTGTCATTTTTATCGAAACAAATTTGGTTTAAAACTGGCAAAAACAAAGCTTAACTAACTTTTCAGAGACTAATGTTTAGGTTTATCGTGGTATATGTATTGTATATTTATTTTTTTTTCCACAGAAACCTGCTAATATTTTAGTTATGGGTGAAGGTCCTGAGCGAGGAAGAGTAAAAATTGGTATGTTTATATCTTTGATAAGTCCCAGTGTAGCATTTAAGTTAGAATGTTCTGGAGGTGCGGTTGTACCCCCTAAAGTAGTTACTGTCATACTAGTATGTGCTGGAGACATTGTCTAAATGCTGTTTTCTGAGTGACTGGCTTCTTCATATGAGATCCCTCCACCAGTTCTGACGATGAAATGCTGTAGCCTCACCAATCAAAAGTGGAAAATGTTATATTTTGTTTAACGGGGTGTTTGTGTGGGGCGGGGGATGTTGATGTGGGGATAAGGATGAGAGCTAGCTAGGGGGAGAGGAGGAGAAAGAAATGGGATTTTAAAATTTCCTCCATTTAGCCCTGTAATGTCATGACATTATTTTGCTGCTACTTCTAAAATCTAAATAGGGAACTATTCACTATGACAAACCTTAAATTTTGTAGCAGTCAAAGGTGGCATTTAGCCTGCAAAATGTTCTTGAAAGGATAGACTGGTCCCTTGTAGAAAAGCACAAGGGATCCTAAAGTCCAGAAAACACAGCAACTCAGATAAAATGTTTAGTGAGAACTACCACTAAATGCTCAGAACGGGCTGTAACAGGGTGGTAATGGCCCTACACTTCCCCCACTGCTGTAATGTTTTCTGGTGGGAGATGCTGTTCAGAGTGAGAGAGGATAATTTGTAGAATTTCAAGTGTTTTAAATTAAAGTAAACAAATAACTAAAAATTAACTGTAGCCTAACAGTAATAAGCTATACCAGGCTGTGCATTAGCGTGGCGGTGCTCTGATAGCAGGCTGCTAATGCACAGCCTACTCACATTTGTTACAGTAATGCAGCCCTGTGTGGAAGGCTTTTTTTTTAATGATAGTCCATCTTTTTCACTTCCCTCTGGCTTTCCTTCATGAGATTACTCTTCTGCATTGTTGCTCTGTATTCTTACTGTTTTGTTCATCTGAACTATATCGTTAATCACTAGTATAAAGGCTAGGGTTAGGATTTTTCTTGGAGTGCTCAGTGCCGCTCTAGCGCTTCCCTCCCCTTTTGAGATCCAGGGAATAGACAGGCCAGGCTTGAACACTTCTGCACGCCCTACCCTGAAAGATTTTAATGCCCTTCCAAGGTTTAAGGTCGACAGCAGAGGTTGAGGTCTTCTATGTACACGACAGGGACAGCACGGACTGCAGAAGTGACAACTTCTTCCTATTGCCATATTCTTCATGGAGCAGTTGCTTCCAAAATTGAGAACGTAGGTCATCCTCTGGGCACATGCAGTTTCAACTGTGGTGGTGATGTTTGCTGTACACAACTATTTGCTAGTAATTGCACATAGACCACCCATTTATTTCTTAATGGATAGTTTCGAATTAATTTGGGAATAACTTAGAGCACAACTAAATTTAGTCAGACTGTTAATGGACAGGTGAAGGATTCTGTATCGTACCACCAGTCCTCTGAGCCATCCATTCCCGGGGGGAAGAGGGAGGGGAACCCTGTATTTCTAAGTGTGTTATCAAAATGTAGATTTTTTTTCTTATTTTCTTAAGATATTACCACAGCAGGAAAAGAATGCAGAAGTTATACCCGTACCAAGGGCTTCCACTTTTCCAGTGTAACTAATTTATCTAAAAAATACATAACTGGTATTTAACTTAAAATAATTTTATAAGCTTTTTGTGTCATTTTGAGTCATAAATTCACTTTCTGCAAACAATTTTCCTTATTTTTCATAAGTGCTAGTGACTTGATCATATCTTGAGTAATTGATAATGTAGAAAACTGTAAAATGTTTCTATTTTTAAATGCATTAAAACAATCATAAATAGGAGTGCATATGAAAAAAATATTTCATATTGTTTAGTCAAGAGACCCATATTTACACCGCAATTTTCCCTCAAACAATGAGCTATAGCATGTAGTTTCTTTGCCCTCAGAATGGCTGCTCATCTCATTTTAGTTTTCCTCAGCACGTGTGTATCCCTGCACCACAGAGTCCCTGTTTCTTGGGATTTGGGGAGTGGTGGGTAGGGAAACTGATCTGGTGGGAGAAGCTGCAAATTTTACTCTCTGCCCATTTTTTCCTGTATCACTTATATTGCCAGTTTAGAGAGCTTTCTAGGAAGTTGTGTATTAGCAAGTCTAAAAAGCAATCTTTAATGATACGATCGCCCAAACAGAATTTTAAAATCGTAGCCTAAATGGTATCTAGTACTGGTATCTTTGTGCTGGAAGTAACGTCTTGACAGAAAGTGAGTAGGGAGGCAGGTGCCGTAGGCTTAGTTGCTTTTTTTGTGAGGGAAATCTTGCTACAGCTAACTTCACGAGGAGGTAGCTTTTGTGGCGTACATGTATGTATTATAAATCATTCTAACCTTTGCAGAACTCACATTTTGTTCACATCTAAAACGCTGCTTCTTGAAAGACCATGTGGTAATAATGGAATATTTTACTCGAGAACATCAGGTAAAATGAGTCGGGATTTACCAGTGTCCTGAGAGAAGTGAGTTGATGCGCTTTTTCAGAACAATGGTTAATTCTTCGTTCTAAATGGCTCATGTTAGTAATGATTTATAATGATATACTTTATAGGTGGTGATATCCAGTAACTTCTACAAAAGATTTACAAAAATGAAATCTGCTCACAGAATTCCTATCTGCTGCAGTCTGTGTTTGTGTTTTGTTTAGCACAGTGATGGTAGCAGTAACAAGTGAACTCAATCAGTTCATTTAAAAAGAAGTGTGGTAATTTTCCTAAAATTTTAAAACGCCTCTCTTTGAATTTTGCAGCTGATATGGGCTTTGCCCGATTATTTAATTCACCTCTGAAGCCTTTAGCAGACTTGGATCCAGTAGTTGTAACGTTCTGGTATCGAGCTCCAGAGTTGCTTCTTGGAGCAAGGCATTATACCAAAGCTATTGGTAAGTAACACGGAGGATAACCTACTACATTCAAAATGCACCCAAATATTGAAGCATTGTTAAATAGTACAAAGGACAGGAGCTGAGGTAAAGGTACATTACTGATTTTTTGAGGAAACACCTACCTTTGTCAAATTGTTCAGTTTACTGTGATCTCAGGCTAGAATATAGGAATGAAATATTTCTGGTTTTTTGGCTCCAAATGCCCTGCAATGCAGTATAATTTGATATGGCTTCCACATCAGATTTTTGTAAATGCTGTTAGAGGTAATACATGATATGGATGCAGCTTCAAACTCTTGGTAAAATCCATATGATGATGCATAGTGCATTCATTTTGTTGCAGATGTTTTTACCTAGTTTCATAAATGCACGAAATAAACTTATGAAAGTACAGAATGGAAACTGTTGGCTGCACTGAAACTAGTCTGTAACAGTGAAGTTTAATGCAGCCTGACATTTTATTTTATATTCTACACTTTTTGTAAATGCGAAGACAATGCTGAATTTGCTTCTGAGAAATTAGAAATTTTAAGGTTGCTATTTGGTGTGTGTTTGCCATCAGTAGAAACAGTCCCAAGATGTAATTTTCCAGTAATAAGTCCTGCTTCATTCAAGCCTCTGTGTTTTGACCTCTCTGTGTCTTTTTCTAAGCACAAGTGTGAATCAGAGTTTCTTGAGGTAATGAGACATCATCAGCATCATGCACCAGCCTAGGCTGTGGTGCTGCACTGGGCACATCCAGAAAACCTTCATCCTCACAGAAAGCAGACTTTGTGAGGATGGCATTAGTTATGTCAGCTTAGTGCTGCCTACTCCTTACCTCTTAATTCTTACTCACCAGTCCGAATTTTATCAACCTTGGCATGGCGTGGCTGCCTTCCCTTTGCCAGTCTCTGTCCTGGCCAGTTTGGTGGTCAAGCACCTCCGAAGGCAGGAACAGTCCAGTGCTGTAGGTGGAGGACTGGGGAGAGTCCACGAGCAGACTGGAGAGACGTCCACCTTAGTGGATGTGAGAGGCTTCACTATGGGAGTGAGAGACTGTAGGGAAGAGGACTGGGAAGTGTTTCCTCTCTAGAATATTCTTTTTTAAAAGATACATTAAAGCTTGACAAATGTTTCTGGGGAAACAATTTCCCCTGCAGCGCTTTGCTTATTTTACACAAACATGGAGACTGTATGTTGGCATATATGTTGTTATTTCTGTAACCTGAAGTTCTTTCCTCAGACTTCACCCTTGTTTTCTTAAAATCATATCAGTGTTTTTGTCAGAGATTTTAATCTTTGACTTAAATGTATTTTCAGCAACTCTTCTGTTAATGCTGCGTTTCTTTTATTAAATATGTTTTAATATGTTTCTTTAAACTGCTTTTTTGTTGTAATTGCATTTCCTTCTGCTTGCAGCATGTAAAACTGCATGGATGGTCATGGCCTTTAGTACATAATTTCTTTTGGCATTGATAAAAACTGACTGTATGCAAACACTGAGTAATGGGGTTATGCTCTCTGCATCATTTGCTTTTGTCCTTGTTCATGACCTTTTCTTGTTCATTCAAGGTTCAGCGTAGCTTTACTTTATATAAGTTAAAAATTGCATTTGTAAATACTGGAAAAAAATGGGAAAAAATCAGAAAAATTAGGCTTTCTTATTTTACAGATTGGGACACAATGGTTACAACTGAAAGTATTTTAGTTTTTAAAATAATAATGATAAAAAACAAGGGCTAGGGGGAAGGCTATCCACAGAGAAAAAACTATATATATATATATATATTTAAATGAATGTTATTTTTAAAAAAGGGTGGTGGCGGGGAATAAGGTGCTTGGGAATGGAGCAATTTTCTTCCTACTCTTTTTCTGCAAAGTTTTATAGATAGCATTTTGCTTATTGCAATATCACTGCTTTTCAACTTGGACTTTTTAGGGACCTTTTACTATTTATTAAACCCAGGGGCTGATCAGAGAGCAAATTTTTTGGTGGGAGCAGCCTGACCATGAAGGGCAAGGTGTTGGTTAGCTCTTCTTCGTTTGTGTTTTGTGGACAGTTACCCAAATAGTTTACCTAGTTTTCTCCTTTTTTTCTTATTTTTAATCAAATTCACGTTTTACAGCAGCGGTGACTGCACTTAAAAGACAAAAAACACAAAAAACATAAACAAGAATAAAACACAAAACCAAGCAGGGGAAAAACAAACAACCCACAAAACCTGTATGTTTAATATTGTGTTGTTAACCTTGTGTTGTTACTGAGTTAGGGACCTCTATCTGTAGCTAACAGGGAAAGTCCAAGAAGTGTTGCCACTAGTACAACAGAAACTTGAAATTTGCAATGCAGGGACCTTATCTCTGATAACTTAAGAACTAAATCTTACCTCACCAAGATGGTTTTGGAAAGATTCATTTGATTTGTATTTCTGTTCTCCTTTTCTAAAGATATTTGGGCCATAGGGTGTATATTTGCAGAGCTGCTAACATCAGAGCCAATATTCCATTGTCGACAAGAGGATATCAAAACTAGTAATCCTTATCACCATGACCAGCTGGACAGAATATTCAATGTAATGGGATTTCCTGCAGGTACATGTTGTATTTTTTTTATCACTGCTGTTCAAAGAAAGATATCTGTATTGCTTTCTTTGCATATGAAGGTGGCAGCTGACCGAAGCAACAAAGCTGTTCAAACACAATCTTTGTCACAAGTCATCTAGAATCTAATGCTCTTATTAGATTTTTTCCTATTATTAATGATAAGGTTATCTTTGCTTATAAATGTATCAATATTTTATAATTTTTAAAGATCATGTTTAATGGTGGGTGATTAAAAATCATACGGAATATTTCTGCATTTCTTCATTATTGCTTTTTTTTTTTTTACAAATATTTGTAAAGTGACTGATTGTATGAAACCAAGAAAAATGTATACGTTTGGTGAATATTATGCAGAAGTTTAACTCATGCTAAATTAAACATGATATATGAAAAATAGGGGATGGGGTTTTTTATTTTTTGTTTCCTCCTGGTAGAAAGGTTAATATACGGAGAAAAAATCTTTCCTCCAAACCAGAACAAAGAACTGGTCTCATGAACCAAAATAAACTACAATGTGGTTATCTCCTGTGGCATTTTCCCCTCAGTGTTGGTCATATCTTTTTTTCTACAGGCTATCTTGCATCTTTTCGTTTAATTATTTGTTTTCCAGTGTTTACATGATTGCAGAAGTCAGAATAACAGAGGGCTTATTTTTTCCTTGTAGTCATCTTTCTCCTCACTGCTTGTGTTCCCTGTTCTCTATTCAGTATTAATAATTTTTTCCTTTACTGTTCTGGTGGACTTTTTCCTTCTCATCACACAAAGTTTGTGGTCTTTATTTCTTTGTGATTCTATAATTTTGTTCATAAATTTGCTCTTACATTTCCATTTGACTTTCTTTTTCCCTGTTATGGAGTTCATTGCTTCCATACTGCTGTATGAAATTACTGAAGTGTTGCATTTGCATATTAAATATTTTTATTTTCATGAAAATCCCCCTTAATCTAGCTTCTTTAAGCAGTACTTTCTTTTTCGACTTTTAGCCTGGGATTTTATCACTTTCTTACGCTTTCCTTTCTTCATTTGGATTTTATATTGTCGTTGTGTAGCTTACGTAAATAGATAATACTCTCATTGTTTTCTGATAGGTTTAAATACGGCTGTCTTACGGTCTGCACTTGATTTGGAAAGTCTGTTTCTTACCAAGAAATAATAATTTTCAATTAACTTCAGCATTCTTTTGCTCTTTATTGACACTTGCCATATTTGAAAGTTTCGACTATTTATAAGGGATAGGGAAAGAAATAGAACAACTGGGAAGGAAGTGAACATACATGGATTTATTTATTCGTTTTAATATTTTTGAGCTCCCAGTGTTTCCAATTGTAATATGTCTTAGTAAAGGTTTGTCTTGAATCAAACTACTTGTCCACAGAATCTTGTCCACAGAGTGTAATACATTTGAGGCCAGAATGTGCTGGTAGTGAGTTTCATGTTTTATTTTTAAATACACTACACTTCAGGCTTTGACTACACAGGGAAGTTAGGATGAAATATTCTTTAATTTGAGCGTGCTAATATTCCTTTGTCTTAACCGTTTATTGGCAAACAGTATTTCTTTTAGGTTGAGATTGGCACAGATTTATACAGTAACTCTGTGCATTTTCCTGTAAGAAAACACAGTGCTATCAGAAGGAAAAATACCTTAAAATGAGAGTGTTTACTAGAGAGCTCTTTTGTTCCTGAATAAGTTAGGTAACAATTCTGAAGGCTGCAAGCCTACTGGCTGACATATTTTCCTTCTGTGTCGTCCTTCGGGTATTTGGGATCTTCACTGTAGTTGGCAGTTGCTTTTTAGAGTTCGTGAGTTAATCACACAACTGGAATCTCTTAGGTGTTGGGAAGACTGATTGTGAAGAGGTGATAAAGTAATATGAGACAAGGAATACAAAGAAATAAGTTGCTGCAAGGTTTGAGAAGATGAATGAAAAAAATAAGGGTCGTAATGATACTTTCAAAGCCTGTGTTGTACTTTGGAAAAAGAAAAAATATTAATAAATACTGATTTTTGCAGATAAAGATTGGGAAGACATAAAAAAGATGCCCGAACATTCAACTTTAATGAAAGATTTCCGAAGAAACACGTAAGTCTGTGTTGAGATGAGCTTTCTTAAGGAAGTCTATTATACTTCCCTCCTACTCTACATTTATTGTTGCTGAGGTTGTTTTCTGCATAGATACTAGGCAAGTACTATGAAATGTTTAAGACTTTAATTGTGAAGAAAGAGAAAGTAAGTTGCTTTGTAACAGTGAACTTGGACTATTGAGTTGGTGTGAATCATATAAAAGTAGCCAGACATGGACTCCAAAGGGGAGGGTGGCAGGTGTGAAATCAGTGATGCCAATAAGACCCCAGACAGCTCTTAAGATTGCTAAGCACAGTTTTTCACAGCTGTTTCCAAATCTGTGGTACTGGAAATGATTCGTCTTCAAGAGCTACATAAAAGCAATGTAATAACCTTATAGTGCTTCCAACAAACTGACTAAAATTGTGTCTTAGTGTCTAGGGTAGCTTATGAAAGAAAGAATATGGTACAGTTTTGCTGCCACATTGCCAGAGTCTAATACCTGCATTTAAGAGCCTACCACTGTTGTCTTTTTGCTTCCCTGCTGATCAAGCTGAGGGATTTGAGACTTCAGTGTTATGTGTCTTGCATCTGCAATATTTTTGTAAGAAATCATTTAGAAACCTTATTCCTGAGCTTCTACTCAAAAAAAAAAAAAAAGGCAAGCTTATGGATGTTCGTATGACGATTTGTGCGTTGTAGGATAGTGTTAAGATTTATCTCCATGTGTGCTGCCATTAGAAATGCATTGAATGAAACTGTCCAGACTGATACAGTAGTGAAATGGCTAAAAGGCAATTTAAATCCAAATGATAGTTTGCTGTCTGTATGTGGGTTAAAAGTATGCTTTCTCTGTGGATGTGATATGTATTATACAACCATGTAAGGGGAAACGGATGCATTTCTGTAGTATCTGAATGATTTTTAATCAGTCATCTGGTCTTGGTAGTTGCATTTTTTCCACTGCTTAGTGGATTAGCAAAGATGACTATCCTGTTCTTATGTTTCATGAGTACAAAGAAAGCTTTGCAGTATCAGTGCTTTGCATATTAGAAATTTCACATTTTTTTTCCTTCTCTAGGTATACCAACTGCAGCCTTATCAAATATATGGAAAAACATAAAGTTAAACCAGATAGTAAGGCGTTCCACTTGGTAAGTTCCTGCATTCATTAAAAAAAAAAGAAAGAAAACATCTAAATCCTCATTCTGAGTCATTCATTGGATTAGTTTCTGTATCACGCATATTAGAAGTTTTCAGTCTTTAAATCATATTGTTTGTAGTTATATTTGCAGTATTGCTGCAACTTATAGCTATTTTACTCATTTGCATGCTTTTAATAGCTTGTTTTTGATTTTAGTGTTCTTCAACTCATTAATTTTTACGTATTAATTATTAAGCTTATCTCTTGTGCACTTTTGAAAACATGATAAAATGAACAACAGCCCACCAGCCAGACAAAAAAGCACCAACAACATTGTTCTTGAGACTTGAACGTTTTGTTTAGAAAATTCCTATATGTCTTCCTGGTACATTAGTTTTTCTTACAAAAACTTCATAGTATTCTTACAATAGTTATCCCCAAAACATAAAACTTCTTTTTATTAAGACTCTAGTTAAAATCAGCCATGGAAGTGCCTGTGTAATGGTGTTTTAGGAATTATTATATTGGGCCTTTTCTTCTACGTTTTAAAGACATTCAAGTTCTTGAAACAAACTGTATATGTGGAGAAGAAAGAATTTAAATCTATCTAGTTTCTGTGAATGAACATCTTGCCTATCTTGATGTTTCCAACTCAGAATAAATGTTTCAAATATAGAATGGTAAAGTAACTGTACTATTTCTGGACTAAAGTGAGGGAAGAACAACAGAAGCTTTTTGATCTCAGGGGTGAGACTACTTAGTTTAAAAAGCTCAATTTTTTAAACTAACCTTGAAGTAGTTACACCACTCTCCAGTCTGTGGTGGAGGTTTTACCACCAAGCTCAGGAAAATTCACTGAGTAGTTCAGGTTTTGCTGTAGAACTTGGTAGTCCATAAAAAATACTTTCTCTGAATGAACTAACTTCTCTTAAGAACTGTGAGTACTATGGCCAAGTTAACCTGAAATTTCTCTCCCAGTCTTGCTAGTTTAGACATGACTTTCAATAGAACTACAAAATTGGGCACAAAATAATCATGTGAGAATAGCTTAAAACACTTCTTACAATGTTTTCTCTTCTCCCTGCAGTATCACGACAGGATGATAATGGTTTGAATGTTTGAATATATTTTTATTCAGTATGTTTGCGTTTATACCAAGAAGCACTGGTGACAGTAAAATACAAAATCAAGGAATGCTGTTGTTTTCCACAGAGGTGTTAGGGTAAAATCCCATGGCAGCCTCCCTCTGCTCTTTTCAGTTTGGAGCAGGAGGCTGGAATGTTCTTAGTGGCAGGCTGGGCTGTGGCCTCCATACAGCTGGATATTATGGGGTCTCGTAGAATATCCTGAGTTGTAAGGGACTCACAAAGATCATCAAGTCCAACTCCTGGCTCCACACAGGACCACCCCAAAATCAGACCCTATATGTGAGAGCGTTCTCCAAGCACTTCTTGAACTCTGGAAATGTCAGTGCCGTGACCAACCACTGCCCTGGGGAGCCTGTCCCAGTGCCCGACCGCCCTCTGGGTGCAGAACCTTTCCCTAACACCCAGCCTGACCCTCCCCTGTCCCAGCTCCATGCCGTTCCCTCGGGTCCTGTCGCTGTCCCCAGAGTGCAGAGCTCAGCGCCTGCCCCTCCGCTCCCCTCATGAGGGAGCTGCAGGCCGCCATGAGGCCTCCCCTCAGCCTGCTCTGCTCTGGGCTGACCAAACCAAGTGACCGCAGCAGCTCCTCGTACGTCTTCCCCTCGAGACCCTTCACAATCTTTGTAGCCCTCCTTTTGGGTGCTCTGTAATAATTTTATGTCCTTCTTATATTGTGGCACCCAAAACTGCACACAGTGCTTGAGATGAGGCCACACAGCACAGAGCAGAGCGGGACAGTCCCTTCCCTTGACCAGCTGGCAAGTGCTTGACACAGCTGGTGCTGTGCCTGGTGCACCTCAGGTTGGCCCATCAGGTTGCCAGGGCACACTGCTGGCTCGTATTCAACTTGCCATTGACCAGAACCCTCAGATCCCTTTCTTTAAGGCTGCTCTCCAGCCTCTCATCCCCCCATTCTGTATAAATATCCAGGTTTGCCCCTTCCCAGGTGCAGAATCTGGCACTTTTTCTTGTTAAACTTCATACCGTTGGTGATTGTGCAGCTCTTTAATTTGTCAAGATCTCTCTGCAAAGCCTCTCTACCCTCGATGGAGTCAGCTGCTCCTCCCAATTCAGTGTCATCCGCAAACTAACTTAGTATACCTTGAAGTCCTGTGTCCAAGTCATTTATGAAAACATTGAAGAGAACTGGCCCTAAAATGGAGCCCTTCAAGACCCCTCGTGTTTCATGGTGTCTAATACTCTCTGTCAGCTTTGTTACTAA
Source organism: Cygnus atratus (assembly GCF_013377495.2). Classification (NCBI taxonomy): domain Eukaryota; kingdom Metazoa; phylum Chordata; class Aves; order Anseriformes; family Anatidae; genus Cygnus; species Cygnus atratus. Next base: position 187,794,078 of record NC_066362.1, on the reverse strand, counting down.
ATTGAGCTGTTGATACAGGTTGGATAGCTTTTAGACTGAAACTTACTACTCAGTCTTAAAACACCCACTCACTTTGATTGATGCACTCATCTATGAACAAAAAAACCCCCACACTTTCCTCTCTCTCTCTCCCACCTGCCCCTCAAACGCAGGCACTGGGAACATGGAAGTATAGTGGCGTGTTGCAACACCACCCCTCTATGTTTGGTTGTACCATAGTACTAAATGAGGACCATAAAGTGAGTTTGAGCATGGGACCATGACTGAACATGCTGCTTAACTGTTAGGTCAACCACTCTCCCCTCGGCAAAACTGATGCCGAGAGGTGCCTTCATGCAATTTGGATGGTGCCAGTGTCACTCAAACTAAAAAATGGAGTATAATAGCATAGACATCTGCATGTTCTTTTGTACTTCCCGTAGATACGGATTGTAAGCAAAGTACTGTGAAGTTTATAGTTAATTAATAGGATTCTCTAAGTTTTCTGCTATCTGCTGTCTGTTGGAATAATACCCTGGAAATCAGATCCCATTAAAAAAGCCTGGTCTTTCTGAGGTAACATCTCACAGCTGTTCAGTGGCTGTCAAAACTGGAAGGTATCTTAGGTTTACGCTCTCATCGAGGCTAAGCTGAACTGCAGGCGAATGAATTACATCCCTCCATCAGAGCCTGAAGTAATTCAGTGAATTTCTTGGCACCGGTTCCTGTAGACATACTCTAAGGTCTTACTGTTTCACAAGCTGTCTCGCAACCATGTTTCTCTCTGGATCAGGACAGATAAAATCGTATTTTTCTTGCATCCACATACAATTGTAAAATACTCCAGACTGATAATTCCAGGACTGGTAAACGCATGGATTGTTGTGGTTACCAAGAATTGAGTGTTTTTATTTCGTAACAAAAACTAGAGTTTTTCTTTCGTTACTGACTTAAATGCACATGATCCCTCATCACATGCAGAAGTGGTGTTACATGAGACAACTTTGTCTCCTTCCTGCTTTCAGCTTTTTTCCACTCTTTATCTTTTCCTAGTTTATTTTTTCCTACTTAAATGTTTGTGCCCTAGAAAATAGGCACCCAGCTGTTGTTCCTGGTTAATTTTGTGATACTTTGTCATAGATTTGATTACAGTGGTCCATATAAACTGCAGTGATTGTCCTATTGCTCATAGTATGTCGTCACACAATTGTGTAAAGCATACTGCGTTTTTATTATGTTGTTCAGTCAGGTGGTCTTTTAGTTGACCAGTTCTTATTATAAAATATTTGTAACACTGAGTGAAAGATTCACTTCTTTGCTGGCACCTGAACAAGGGGACAAAATAGTTTCGATCTCTCCCATGTGATAACAACGGTTGCACAATCTTTAGCCTTTCTTTGTGGTTTCTGCTTTCTGTTGCTGATTATGACCAAGTTTGTTCACGTCTTGTCAGTATGTGATGAAGGGCTTCATAACCCAATTGCTAGATACAGTGCCAGAATTTTGCAATGTTTTTTATGCTTGTGATGTTTTTTCAGCGTGTTGGCAATTCTTTTTTTTTTTCTTTTCTTTCCCTTTTCTCTGGCTCATGGGATTGCTTTTGAGCTGTTTGAGAGAACAATTCTGGTTCCCTCAAACTGACATTCTGCAAAGACTGCATGCACACTCAAAGTTGAAAATACCTATTGTGACTCCCTGTCAATTATGTGAAAAACAAAGCTGGATTGACGGTACTCATATGTATTTATTATATTCTTAACCATATCATTACAACTGAAGGCTGACGAGAGGAAGTGTAGTTTCTAACTCTAGCTGTCTGTATCGTGGTTTTGTATGCTCACTTAAAGCTAGTGAGAGGAAATGACCAGCACTGACATACATTGTGACACCAGATCTTTACAAAAATGTGATTTTTTTCCCATGAAATTATGAAGAGCAAATGTGAAATAAATTGTTTGCATACGTAATTTCTGTACATCTGGTTAGATCTGTGCAACAAAATGTTGTAGGTTTAAAGTGTAGCATTTCTTTTAAAGATCATTGTTTTTGACAATACATCATGCTGTAGTTTTGCCTTGGATGCTGCGTTTCATGGTAAAACAAAGAATTTGTATTTTTATTTTCCAGTTATTATCTGAAGATCAGCTCATTGTGCCCATATACCCTTCATGTCCAGCACAACTGTATTCCACAAAATGACTGGGCGGATGGGGAGAAATATATGCATGTATACCATCCTTTTGAGTAATAGACAATTTTAGAATGTATTACTGCTATTTCAGTGCTGGAGTTAAAAATCTCTCTGGTGTGCAATTCCTAAACCAGAGAAAAACCTTAACACACACACAGAGCATGACTTTTCTAATATGTTTTTTATTTAAATTATTGAGAATCACTGTTGCAGTGTCACAGTGACAGAAGTGTTAAGTCCAGTCAGCTTCTGAAAATGTTCATGTAGTTGCAAAATGAGAGTAAATCAGCAAACCAGTACAATGGTTGTTCTTAAAGCTATCTTTCAGTCTCTAATGTTGTGCTGAATTTAGACTTCATGTCTGTTGCTGGTATTTTAAGTTAGTGAGTGAGTTTCTGGCTATGTATCCTAAGCATTTCTAAAAGGCTGTGTATCTGAGTAGCTGTTTGTAACTCTTTCCATGTAAATTTTTCAGTTTGCTTTGGTTAGGTCAGATTTTTTACTAACTTTTCATTCATGCATATTACCTCAGGATTTTTGTGCTGCTCTCTGTCACTGAAACGTACGTCATTTAAAAAAGTTAGGCTTAAGGCAAATACCACATGTGCTTCTTAGCCCTCTATTACCACTTCCCAATGAGAGTGAGAAGTGCTAACTCAAAGGGTAAGGTTTTGCTGGATTTTTAGTTTAACTCAGTTCAAGTGTTTTCTATAATATTATACCTTGCTTTGTCTTCTGCATATTCATAGTTTGTGGTTGTCTTCATTGTCTTAAACCAACATTTTGAAAATATTTTTTCACGTAGTTGATAAAAACTGATTCATCAGTTTTTACAAAGATAAAGGCTAAGTTTCACCCTCTTAAACTGATAGTGAAACTGTACCAGAGCTTAGGCCTGATGTGCTCATGGAGGAGGCAGCTTATTAAACTTCTCTAGAGTTTGTTTTGCATCATGTCATAGAAAAAAAATCAACTAAAATTGAAGATTTTGCATGACTGTTCTTTAGAGTAGAATGTAGCAAACTGATGTGTCTGCGAGCCAATGTTTGTCAGAATAGATAAATACATGCAGGAGTGGATGATAAGCTATCTGGCCAAGTAGGTTTTTTGAATGTGCTGATTGCCACTTTCTTTTACAGCATAGAGATTTCTGAAGAGTGACTTTATATGGCATTTTAAAAATACTATGGATGACAATGGAGATGTCCTAATATGGCAATACTAAGTAATGAGCAATATTCAGTATGGCATGAGTTTTGTTTTTCAGTTGCTAAGTAGTATTTTAATTTAAATGGTTATATGATGTAGCTTCCCGTTAAGTGTGGTGTAGTTGAAGAAACCAGGTAGAGTATGCGCGAAGTGAACAGACCTTTAAAACTGATGGTATGTCATGGATATTTGAATGATTTAGAACATTTGTGATTGGAACTAACCAAGCACATTAGGCTTTAAAAGTAAAAATAGGTTGTTCTTCAGTGGGAAATGGAGTTATTATTTTAACAAGAGAGAAGAATGTGGTTACTGCCGTCAATAGTTAGGCTTTTGACTTCAGACACATCTGTGTCAGTTTGTCTTTCACGAATAATGCCATGAAGATTCTGTAAACAGTTTTGATGATGCAGAGCTTTTCATCTTTAATTTTGTTTAGCTTCAGAAATTGCTTACTATGGATCCAATAAAGAGAATTACCTCAGAACAGGCTATGCAGGATCCCTATTTCTTAGAAGATCCGCTTCCCACATCCGAGTAAGTGGTCAGTTTATTAACCTATCAGTACATCCAGAGATGCTTTAGAAATGCATGCTTTCTGTCTGCTCTCTGCTATGAATGTTTGTGAATATTGAGCTGAATACTTACTGTCTAACAACCAAAGAGAGCTATAACCACTAGAACGTTGTTTAAGGTTTTTAAAATTAAGTAGAATTCTTATTAGTCTCTTGCTTTATAGAACTTTGATCCTATTAGTCACAGCACTAATCTTGTTATTCACTGACAGGTTGATTAGGCATGCTACAGATCTTTGTAGACAACTGCTAAGTGCCCTCAGGTCCACTTCTCTGCTCCAGAATGCCAAATGACACTCTCTAATTAGTTTACATTTTTCTGTCTTAGCCTTTGTTGTAAATTCAGCAGTGGTGGGGAGTCAGCTCTGTGTCTCTGTGCTGTCATCCTTAACAACTTAAACACATTTCCTCTAGACGCTCTTTTTTTGTTTAATCAGGGAGATTACAAAAGGAAGAAAATTTAGGGACAATGAATGACTTCATTTTTAATGAACAACACACACACCCCCAAGGCTAACCAGGGAGCATTATTGTGCTCCTTTTTAGCGAAGTGATACTGTGTATCATTCTCTACCATTATTTAGGGAAGAATTTACAAAACATGGTATGTATATTTATAAGCAGTTAATTAAAAATGACATTATTCCACTAAAATCTACTGAATTATTTATAACAGCTCCTGACCTGTCTCTGTAGTTTAGTGTTGTAATGCGAATGATCTGCTTTTGCAGAAACTGGTTTTAGGTCAGTGTTTGACTTTTTTCCTCATATTTAGGTTGCCATTTAATGTGGATGCACAATGAATAATGCTAACAGGTGTACAGAGACTTTATCATAAGTATATTTCACAGATTAAAGGCAGAGAAATTTTAGCTTGCTCTAGCAGTAGCAAATTCACGTTCTGTTAGATATGAATTGACAGATGAAATTTCTAGATATTTTTAAGCATTGTTACAGGTGATTTTGTTAATAGTCAGTGGAGTTCACAGGACTATTTTTAGTTAGTTCTGAGGCAGTGCATTACGCTATAGCTCAAGACAGCACTTTGTGCCCTTGCAGATACCTCATGCTACCTCTGTGGTGTGCTTTTCCAGTCACCAGTTACCAGAAACAGTGAAAACTCTTCAGAATTTAGATGAGTTTATCAAAGGTGATGTAAAATTTTAAATGTACTTGAGCAGGTTTACTAAGTTTAGTATTACGATGGGAGTAAGACAGGGAAAACTTTTCCGTTAGTTACAGATATTAGTCTCTGACTCAGGCAACTTGAAACTAGCATGGGTGGAGTATGAATCTTAATAGGTCTAACCTCTCTGTTCTAATACAGTGATAAATAGACTTTTTTGGGGGGCAGTGTTTTTGCAGGTTGTCAAATCCCTTACCCAAAACGAGAATTTTTAACAGAAGAAGAACCAGATGATAAAGGAGATAAAGTAAGTACTGGAAGAACGGTATCATCGTGCTTCACTGGCTTTCACACTATTTCCTGTTTTCATGTCTTTTCATGTACTGCTTTTGAGTTGAAATTTTTCTTTGTGTTTAAACAATTGAGAAGAACCAGCAGCAGCAGCAGGGCAATAACCATACTAATGGAACTGGTCATCCAGGAAACCAAGACAACAGTCACACACAGGGACCCCCACTGAAAAAAGTGAGAGTTGTTCCTCCTACCACTACCTCAGGTGGACTTATTATGACCTCAGACTATCAGGTATTTGTTCTTTTTTCTTATATCCTGTGCTTGATTCTCATGTTTGCAACAGAATTCTTTAAGCTAAAGAAATAATCCTGTAAATGATATTTTTTGCAACCTCCAGATTACTACAACTGCATTTAGTTGGTGGCTTGCCTGTCAATTGATACGCCATTGCTTTTTAAGTTAGCAGTCAGTTTAAAGGAAATTAGGATCAGAGATTATTACAGCTACTGAGAATTGCCTTCATATTAGACAGTGCTGATTATGGTCCAGGAACCTGTTGTGCTGCTTTCTTTGACCTAAAAATACCGTTTCTGATTTGAACAGCCCGGCAGTGGTAGGCAGCAAAGGATATTACAATAAACAAGCTGTGAAGCAAGAGTCTGAACAAGAGTCTTAGGTGGGCAAATGGATGGGAAAAGAGAGTTTTAGATGACATAGCTGATGTAACTGAAGATCAAGCAAGGTTCCAGGTTGAGTAAGCCAAGTGTTACAAATTTGAGGAGACGGGGAGGTGGTGGTAATCAGTGAGTGAAGAAGAGGAGGAGTATACAGGAAAAAAAGGAAAGGGAAAGGGAAAGGGAAAGGGAAAGGGAAAGGGAAGGGAAGGGAAGGGAAGGGAAGGGAAGGGAAGGGAAGGGAAGGGAAGGGAAGGGAAGGGAAGGGAAGGGAAGGGAAGGGAAGGGAAGGGAAGGGAAGGGAAAAGGAAAGGAAAGGAAAGGAAAGGAAAGGAAAGGAAAGGAAAGGAAAGGAAAGGAAAGGAAAGGAAAGGAAAGGAAAGGAAAGGGGAAAAGAAAAGAAAAGAAAAAAGAAAAGAAAAGAAAAGAAAAGAAAAGAAAAGAAAAGAAAAGAAAAGAAAAGAAAAGAAAAGAAAAGAAAAGAAAAGAAAAGAAAACTTTGTCATAGCCTTCCTGCATTTGAGCTTGTGGTCAAACATTAGCAAATCAGAAGAGTCCAGAGTAGAATAATATCTGAGTCATCCCAGGGAATGATACCTGAATTTATGGGATTGGATGTGATTGTTCTTGGAGACTAAAAAAAGGGAAAAAAGAGAGAAGGACAGAGCCTTTAGTCTGGGGAATTACAAAAGAGGAGCGAGGAAGACGTTTTTGAATAATGTACATAGGAGCAGTCAGAGAGATGGCAGATCTTGGAAGCCTGGGGAATAAAAGACTGCAAGAGGAGGCATATTTGTGGAAGTGTTAGCAGGCAGGGATTATTCAGTACTGATTCACGTAGCATGCATGGTGTAGAAGGCCAATTGAAAGAGAGTCTTGGATGGAATTGAAAGATGGGAAAGTAGAAAATTACTGGCAGTGTTTTCGGTTAAAGATTAAAAAAGCTGGTTAATTTTTTTTTAGGAGAGGAAGAATAACAGTTTGGAACCCACTTAGCTGTGCTTACACACCACAGCTAAACTTAGGGAGAGTTAAAGAACACTTAATAAAATTGTTGTAGTCAACTCTCTTTTCACAGTTTGATAGGCTGTTCTCCGTAAATACCAATGGGTATTGGAATCTCATAGTTCAGACTTTGTTCTTGAGAGAGTACCAGATATTCTCAAAGGCTGCCTGGGGCCATTACCGTAGCTTAAAGAAATGTATCTACTTCCAGCATTGTGCAAAACTTACAAGTACCTAGAAATGCGAAATAGGGTCATTCTCAGGAGCTTTATTGTGAGACCCTTTCTATAGTCCCTTCGTGTCTTCCTTTGCACATTTTACCCCGAGACACCAATAGCTTATCAGTTTTCAAGTTCCCCGTGAATGATGTAGATGTTGAGAACTGTTTGAAACTGGGATCAGCCTGTTGTGCAGCAGTGTTGGGTGCTTCTAAATGTAAACATAGAATGTCTTTTAGTTGGATTTACGCATCACAGAACACTCCCTTACAGGAGATTCATCTTTCAATTCGTCAAGCTGCAAAGTCCATCACTGGTCTGTCTGTCTCTGCTACTTCTCAGCACTTATTTTTAAGTCAGCATATGCAGCGGTAACCCTCTTAATCTTCCTGTCTTGTTGAGTCAAGCATCTGGGGAGTTTGATGCAGAGGTTGCATGCATTGTGTCAGGGAGCCCCATTTTCTTGCCCTGTTTACACATTCTTCACCTCATTTGGCTGCCGTAGCTTGGCAGTTTGAACAAACTTAGGCTTCCACTTTTGTGAGCAAGAGCTGAGGTTTGCTGGTTGAGAAGTCAGAAGACTTGAATTGCCTTGGCAGGAATTAAGGTTGTTTTGTTTTGAGTTCATGCTCATCCAAACTTCTGTAGTCTCTGATAGCCAACCCAGATGGGGTCAGCCATCGAACAAACATAATTTCAGAATACTTTTGCCTTGAGGTAGTGATAACTGCTATTTCTTATCTCAGGAACTCTTACTAGTAACTTGACTGCTTCTGACTAATTGTTTTTCCTGTTTCTTTAGGAGGTAGAAATAGCATTTATCTGTTTATAGCATGGCTGTTTAAAAAATAAATAAACAAATCTGTGTTCCTCCTCCTCCCACCCCTCCTTTTGCATGAAGGAAATCTTACATGAGGGAGATGGGTGGGTTTTGCTTTGATCAAGGCATCTGAAAAATACAGCAAGCAAACTGAACTCGCTGTCATTGGAACAAAAGCAGTTAAAAGCTGCCTATTGGTGGTTTCAGGTCTCCCTGAAAAAAATCCTCAAATTTTCTGCTTTTGATCCTGCAATTTGAGGAGACAGCAAACAAACATTACAATACAGCCCTCTGTTTTAATCAAACACCTGTTCCTTTGTTCTTCATTTAATTTGCTCAAATTCCCCATGCTTGTGAAGAAGGATTGCCATCTCCTGGGCAAGACACACTAAGACAGTTTCTCCATCCACTCAGAAGTCCCCTGCAGGGCAAATTGACCTTGTACTTTCTTCTGCTATACATAAAAATAGTAGGCATATAGCAGACAGGCTTCATTGCCTTCTCCTTTAACTTCGCAACGTGTCACTTCTAAGGCTGATGTGACTAAATGAACTGGAGCAATCCTCTACTCTGAGGTTTTGCTCGTGATAGCCCTCTGGCCACTGAATGGTATATAAAGAGTAGTGGATATTCATGTCTCGTCTTAAACAAAAGCCATTTGTTGCACTAAGTTTCACGAAAGTATGTGACTTCTTTAATTAGTCCCCATCTTATAAAATCTGTTGTAGAGTAGAGATGCAGAAATTGTTTACACCTCACACGAATGATCAGTTTTTAAGTGGTTATAGTTGTGATATTTCCAATTTCCTATGTACCAGTGTCACACTTGAGCAAAAAGACAATTGAGGAGTGACAGTCCATCTTGAAAGAACCAAGGCAGATGTCACAGAAGTTTAGTCACTGTGTTAATGGTGAAGCACAGCAGTGCTGATTTGTTCCTGCTGGCAATAAGTGTTGGTCTAGCCATTTCTTCCTCTACACTCTGCACCCTGAGAGAATTAGCTCAGTCCTGTGAGCATATGTTCTCAAGTAGAGTTTGGCTTTTGATTTTAGTTTCTGTTCTAAATGCTGAATGGCAGGAAAAAAATAAACAACAACAACAGCAAAACAAAAACAAAGAGCTGTTATTTTATGTTCCAGCTTATGAAATTGTTAAAGTTATTTTAATATTTTACTTTTTCAGAACGTTGTTCAACCTTAGTTTAGTATAGACATGTCTTGGTAGCTACACTCTAGTCCTGGAATATTCACTGCGGAGACGTTTCCAAGTCAGAGCTGCTTTTGCTAACAATCCTCATTCATCTTGTGATATCAAGACTTCAGAAGTTGCACAGCAGTTTCAAAAAGCTGCAGTTTTTGTGTGTGTAAACATTAATATTAATGTGAAACAGCACAGTAATTGAATGAAGTTGCGTAATATGTTAAATGCGTCTAAGTGATCATATGCTGGCACTGAAAATCCCACATGCAGTCCTTTTCCTTTATATTTCATGTGTAAATAACTAACTTCTAGGTTAAAATTGAATTAGTTGCTGGCTTGCTTAGAGCTTCTTGCAATGACGAATGCCCCACTTGATAAATATTCATAGAAATACTGGTTGAAAGGGGCCTTTGGAGACCATCTAGTCCAATCCCTGACTTGAAGCAGAACTGTTGATAATGCTAAATCAGGTCAGCCATGGCTTTATTTGAGTGTTGAAAACTTCCACAGACACAGGCTATGCAGCCTGTCTGGACAAGGTTGTGTAGTACTGTGCTGGCCTCCTAGTGAATGTTTTTCCCCAGTGTCCAACCTGAAGCTCCCAAGCCCCAATCTTTGGCCGTTTTCCTGTGAAATACCTTGTTCCCCTGAGAAGAGGTTGGCTGTCATCTTTAATTATCCTTCAAGTAGTTGTAAGGCTGCTAGATAGCACCTCAGCCTAAACAATTACAGCTTTCTCAGCCTTTAATCTCACGTCAGACAAAAGGGGTGGTAAGCATATCCTTTGTATCCAAAAATCTGAATAATGCTGAGTGGCTCATCAGTAATAAGATCTATGGGTCTGAGCTTCAGCCCCAAAATATCTTCTTGGCTGGGGAAGGGAGCAAGTGGAGAAGACCACTGACGTGACAGGCAGTAGGTTTTTGTATCGTGCAGGTGTACCGTAGCTATCTGGAGGGTTGAGTGGAGGTTTGAACTATGATGGTTTTAGATTCCCAGGAGGTAATTAAGGGTGGATTACTAAATGCTGGTGACTGTTACTTCCTAATCTGGTGTTTCTGATGCCCACGTCTGCCCATGCTGTAATCAGGGTAAGTGAAAAGACTCCTGGGATTCTAGGTGCTTCGAGGCTGTGTGTATTTAGTACCTCTTGAAGAAATAAGCCCATAGGCCAAGCTGCCCTGCAGCATACCTGTTACGAAGGATTACCTTTCCTCTGCTTTTACCCCTTTGCAGCGTTCCAACCCCCATGCTGCCTACCCCAACCCCGGACCAAGCACATCACAGCCACAGAGCAGCATGGGATACTCAACTACCTCCCAGCAGCCTCCACAGTACTCGCACCAGACACATCGGTACTGAGCTGCGTCCGAACAATGTCAATGCACTGCTGCTAACGCTGCAGGACTGGCTGCGCGGCTGCCTGCCTGGAACCTGGCTGGGGCCACCAGAATGTACTGTACAACCACACCTTCAACGTGTCTGATCGCCACGTTCCCCCACCTTTCACAGAGCGGAGTAGTGGCTCCCAAATTGTACCTGTTTTGGGGTTAGACTTGAAAAGAAAGTGCTAGCACAGTTTGTGTTGTGGATATGCTACTTCCATAGTTTACTTGACATGGTTCAGACTGACCGATGCATTTTTTTTCAGTGACAGTCTGTAGCAGTTGAAACTGTGAAATGTGCTAGGGGCAAGCATTTTTGTTGTTGTATGTGGTGAATTCTCTTGATGTAACAACTTTCTCTGACCAATAGTACACAACATCTTCGGACTGGTACTTGAAGCATACAGTATGTGTTAACATGGCAAAAAAAAACAAAATATCCGTGACTCCAACTGAGACGATTTTGATATACATTTATTTTTAGTGACTTTTGTGGGTTGGTTCATTTTCACATAGATCAATGTTTTACGACCAACACAATTGCTACAATGAGATTTTTTTAAGAACATGAAAACGTTTGCATTTTTTCCAGAGATTTCAAATGTCCCAAAGATTAATTTCCAACATAAGTTTTTGCTTTTGTTTTTAAATCTATGACTTGACTGGTATTAAAGCTGCTATTTGATAGTGAAATAAGTATGTTGTCATTGATATAAACATGTTTGGTTCAGCAAACAAGCAAAAATGATTGTCATAGACAGTGTTTTATTTTTTTCCTGTCGGTGTTAATGATTTGTGAGCATGCTTTGGGATTAAAAAAGCATGAGTGATATTTCCTAAAAAGGTGCGGCATCCATTCAGATATTTCGTCATGATTTTTTGAGAACCAGCTTGGTGTAGTGAATTTTAACTTTCATTCAGTTAATTATTTTTTTTTAAACGTTCGCACGTTGTTTAGGGGTGCCATTCTTACAGCAGAGGATCAAGGTGTTAGGAGAGCCTTAGAATTTATGAAGAAAAACTTACATACAATGTACTGTATCAAACTATTTTACATGAATGACGCAAGTATTCTGAATAAAAAAAAAAATCAAACATTGTTAAAATAAGGTGTTATGTAATAAATTTATTTTTCATAAATCTGCATATGAGCTTTGCCTGTATTCCTTTTTATCGACAGTGCCTCGCTCCCCGTCATACATATATATTGGGTTGCGTTTTTTGAAACAATATTTAACAAGAATTTTTATTGCAAGTGGGCAGGCTTCCATTAACTCTACTAAGAAGCATTTTTTTAAATAGAAAAAAAATATGCTATTGTAAAACATCATTATGTTATGTTGTGTACATCTAGTTGATCAGATGGAAATACACCGGGCATGGGTTTATTGCTAGGTACGTTTTATAGATGAGCTCATTTTCATCTACAAAATCTAAAGACTTTAAAATCTGGAGACTTTCTTGCTTAAGTGTTTTTTCTAAGGTTTCTGTAACTCATTCTTATCTTGGTGTCTAATAACACCACACTGTGATTTTATTACATCAATATCTTCTGCAATATGTGCAGGATTTTGTTCTGCAAGTGTTTCATGTGAGGTGAATATAAAGTAGTAAGATCCATTAAAATGCACCGAGGTGCTGGTGAGGTGGGGGCAAAAGAACAAACAAATGCAAACCAAGGATACGTTTCAAGTGAAGAGGTGTAGATGAAATTAACTGAAGGCCAAGAGGTTTCAATAGTCAGGAGACTCGAAACTAAAGAAAAATAGAGTGCAAAGTAGGCTGCTTAAAAAGGGGGAATATACCTTTAGTGATGGTGTGGTATTCTGTTCATAATGGCCTTAGGATAGTCAAATCTGACTTTCCCAAGCTGCAGAAATAAATACAGAGGTGGGGAGTGCCTTACGCTTCTTTTTGGGTTTTGTTCCCCCCTTACTGCCCCCAAATGAAAGCCTTTTTTCCTCCTTCCCAGAATTTTCATGTAGACTTTGAACTTGCATGTTTGGTCTCTGGACTGTTACCAGATACTGAAGTGGTAACAAGAGTAACTTTTGTACAACTTTTGCTTTTATTAAAGTCCTGTTGGCCTATTTTTTTTTGCTTTCTTATTTCTGCATATTCATATTAATGCATGAGAGTTAATATTATTCATATTCATGCAAATCTTACTTGATACCAGTATATTGTGATACCTCATGCTTTGTTTAAAAATAGCAGGTGAACTTTAATTTCATTTTTCTGAAGGGAAATGCTGCCAACTGACATAAAGAACCCTTGGCATGTTTGCACTTGAATTTAATTTTCCTATTAAAAAGGTATTTGAGATGAAGATGCAGCGTATCAACTGATCCTAGTAAAACCAGATTATTCCATGCATTTAGTTCTAAATAGCCTGCTACTCCATTAGCAGTTGCTTCATTCATTTTACTCCATTTTAGTGGACATTGTAGATTGCTTCATCAAACTGCAGCCCTGCAGGGAAATCAGATCTTTATATTTGACCTGTTCTCGTGCCTGAGCCAGCTGGTCATTCTGCAGGATGGATGTGATGTTTCTCTAGAGTTGTGTAAAGAAAAGGTTTTCAATACTTGGTGCAACCTCTGATACCTTGAAGACAGGGTGTATTTCTACTGCTGCTAAGACTAATCTTGTCGTGGTCATGATGATTGTATTTGATCATTTGCATCAGATACGTTTCTTATCACCGTCTTTAGGAATACTGAAGGCAAGGCTCTACATTATTTTCCCAAGCTATTTAAAAACCAAACAAAACCAAAATCCTCCTGTCCCTTTTTTGCTTTGCTTTTTGTATGAGGGCTATGGGAAGGTGAGGAAGAAGAATGCGTCTTTGAGAACATTTTAGTGGAAAAGTTTTGAACTCATGTGAGGGAGCTAGCAGTGAGGCACGTGTCTTTCCTCGCGCAGCTGAGCATTTGTTGCTAGGTTCAAGAACTTCTCATTTTTTCCCTCAACAATTCTCTTGGCCAATCTGAGCGTATTTCAGATACCTGCAGTCGAGGAGCTGGTCTTTGCTTTGATTAAAGACCAAATTACTTTCTAGGGTAGGCTTATTCTGAGAGGGGGATATAGGCTTGATTTGATCATTGGGGTAAACACGTTCTTGCACTTTCACCTTGGCACTCGAAGCAAGCCTAGTTCTTTGTTACAGTAGAGGTCACGGCAGTCTGTATTTATTGTACCTCTGAAGGACCCACCTGCTTTAATACAAAATAGAAAATGTCCTTTGCAATGACCCCTTTTCAAGCAGGTTTCAGTGTTAATGGAGGTGGGAGGAGCGGCTGAGGAAGGGAGTGAGAGACCCTTTGCCCTTTACCTTCCTGTGTGTGTATATGAGTAGAAAAGCACCCGACACACTCGCTGAATGGCCTGGGGCAGCGCCCTGCTGGGTGCCAGGCTGACATTCAGGTTATATTTTCTTTCAGTTTGCATTTCCCTTCGTTGTGAAGCCCGTGGCTGAGTTGAGCCTGCTGCGGGTTTGGGGTGATTTGTGTGGAAACAGCAAGTTTCTCCCATGACTGGGGCAGCAGGCCCAGGCAGGAGTGGAGCGAGCAAACCCCTCTTGGCTCTCCTTTTTTCTTTCGGTGCATAGTGCTTCATTTAATGCTCCAGAAGGACAAGAAAGAGCAAGTTCCTTCATATTCCTTTGCTGAGGGCCGTTAGCAGCCCAAGTTTCTCGTCAGCTACCTTGTCCTCGGTAGCATTGCACAAAGCTTTCTCCGCAACACGGAGCAGCACCATTCTGGGAGGCTCCATCGCCCATTAACATGTTATTTCACAGTGGAAACCCAACTCTCCGTTGCCAGCTGAAACAAGGAGACAGCAAATCACAAATGGAGTGAGAGTGAAACACGAAGGAGTTCACCATGTTAAGTGACCTGAAGCTCTACATAAAGGACCTCGGAAGCTGCTCCTGTTGTTCCTGCCTTGTGGCACATCTCTTGGCTGCTCAGACCCACGCTTAAGCAGTAGTTAGTGAGAACAAGGGCTTGGGGTCGTGACATGAAGGTTTTCTGTGAAGGAATGGCTTGTGCCCATCGATTTCTTTCTGCAGTTGCTCCTGAACCAGTGGCCAGTTCTGCCGTTTCTCCCTCAGGCCCATCTTGGCTTGGCGAGCTGTGGTGGTGGCTGGTGGTGATTTTATGGGCACGGGTAGGCACTTCGACTGCTGCTGGCTGGGATAATTGCGATAACTGAGGTGGGATGGAGCCCGCAGGAGCTCGTGTTGGCTATTGTGTATCAAAAAGGAAAGACACGGGTTATTTCTTGGAGTTAATGCTGTAGTTGCAGGCTCGCCGTTTGGACAAAATGTTGTTGCCATTGTAAGTTGAGCAAGTTTTCTGTGGAAGGACTGAGTAATGTGGTGCTTCCTACGTGCTGTTTTAGTCATGCCTCCGAACAGTCCTCCCCAAGGCTGAGCAGCCACAGTGCTCCAGGATGCCGCTGCCGAGAGTTTCATAGCCGGCGCCCCTCGAGACCGAGGTAGATGAGCTTAATTCAGCGTCATTTGCTTGTCACAGCTATGAGTGAGGAACTTCCTGAAATAAGGTGGCAGACATCCGAATGGCAGGATGTACAAACTGCGCTCCAGCAGCATGAAGGCAGAGAGAAAGGCGCTTATCCTTTGAAAGCCAAACAGAAAAGCTGCTGCTTCTTCCACCAGGACTCGTGGTAAGTTCTTCCTGAGGATTTGAAGTGACGTGGGTCTGGCTGTTGTCTTCAACAGTGGCAGAAGGGATGTGTCTCCCGAGGACTGCCCGGAGTCCTGCCGTGACCAGGTGTGTTTCCTCGGCCCTCATGTTGAGTTTAATTGGCCTTTTGCATTTCTGGCCCTACCTGTGTGGGCTGCACGCCCCTGAGCCAGGTGCAGTGCACTTATTTAGGCAGCACAGCGCATCTTGGTGCACAACCCCACGCCTCCAGGAGCAGCAGGGATAGGCAGGAAGGGACGTAACGCAGGGACTTGCCAACGTGAGCGCTGAGATTAGAGTTGAGTTACCACTAGGTAAGGAAGAAAAGAGAACAAATACTTGTGCTTCCCGCTTGTTTCAGCCATGTGCTCCTCTGGGTCCCAGCCACGATGCTGAGGCACCCAGCAAGCCCTGGAGAAAGGCCCCTTGGGGATAACTTCTCATTTGGGTGCCGGCAGCATCGCTGTGCCACCTGTGGATGGAGGTGTTGATGCTGCAGCCTGGGAACCTGGAAATCCCTTCGTAAGCTCCTCCTATACATTCTGCCACCTTCACCAACGCATGTACGTAGGGTTGTCCATGCGTTACATTTGCATGCTGGACAAAACCATCTTTTTAAATGCCTGCAAGTTTGAATACTGCCTCTGGGGCTCAGCTGGGAGAGCCGGTGACATTTGTCGAAGAGCAGCCTGCACCTCCCGAGTCACGGGCAGATGGATGCGGGGCCACATCCGCAGCCTGGGGCCGATAAGCAGCCGCTCGATCAGATCTCATTAAACCTTCGCTCCACGGTGCTGTCCTGGCTATCGTGTGCTCCTCTGGTTCCAGATGTTAGCAGATGTGTGATCAGGATCCCCCAAATAAACAATCACCGCCCCCCACTCCCATGGGGACAGGGTGATGCAATAGGAAAAAAATATATATCCACAAAACCAAAACAAAACAAACAAAAAACCTACCAAGACTCATCAGAACAGAAGGCAGGGAAGGAAATATGTTGAAATGATGTTGACTGTGAAAATACCAAAGGTGAAGCTGTGGTAAGGGAAGCTAATAGGAAAACAAGAACAAGAAGTAAGCTAGAGAAAAAGGCAATCCATGGCTCTGGAGATGCTCTGGAGCCAAACCCGTCCCTGCTGTAAAATGTGGTGTTGCCGGAGGCTGTCCTCTCGCCATCGCTTGGGCTGGGTTAGGTTTTGGGGCACAGGGGTGCAAGTGCTGCCGTGGCTCTGCCCCCACAGGTGAGGATGCTGCACAGGTCGGGGCTGAGCATCCCCGTGCCAGGGGTTGAGCACGCAGCCGAGTCCCCTGCGCATCCGCACATGGCATCACCGCTTCCCGGTGCTTGTTCTGGGTCTGGTATTTGGGAATAAAAATCCAGCCTGTGGGGCTTGGCACCCGGACTGGCCACCGAGGTGTAACTCGGGGTGTTGTTTTGGCTGGCGGAGCGCTGCACAGCTTTCTCCCTTCCTGAGCACCCAGCAGTGCCCCCCTGCTCCCTCTTGGGATCCCCTGGGCTTTCGGGCCGTCCCCTCTTCAGTGCCCTGGAGATGGGGCATCACGGATGGTCTGGGGGTAAAGGCAAGAAGCAGCCACTCTGCAGTTTGCTGCCCTGTTTGCTTTCCAGGAAAGGAAAGTATTTCTGCACGGCAGGGCACGGGGAAAGGCACCCATCCCCCATCAGGGGTTGCTCCGTGACAGGGGTGCTCTGTTTGGGGTCCCCTTTTGTCACCCTGCCATCTCCTGTGGGGTGTTTACAGGGGTGTGCATGTCCCCAGGAGCCACCAGCCCCTAACGGAGCTGGGACAGGCAGGTGTGCATCAGGACAACAAGGTGCCCTGCTGGAGACGTCGCGCGTCCCTCAGCATGGACAAGGCACACTGCTGGTGGTGGCACCTCTCATCCCGCGCCGTCTGCTACAGGTCAGTGCTCATGCTGCTGCTGCAGGCCTGGGTTTACTTCCTGAAACAGCAAGATAGAAAAACTCTTCTATTTAACCCACCATCTTGCTTTGCACGTCCCCCTCACTTCCCCGTTAAAGCCCCCACGCCGTTAAAGAGCCCGATGTGAACGAATGTGCCTCAAATCCATCCCAAGCTCCTGCTGCTCAAGCCTCACACCGGGGATGTTATTTCTAATGAATATTTTAGCCATCCTTCGGAGACAGCTGCTGCGCTCCCGTTGCCTGCCTTCTCCCTGGAAGAAGCCCCATTAGCTACTTTGGGTGTTCAGGCGCTTGATATATGGTGCCTGCTGTATGGAAAAATGCCTCAGGGTGAAATGTGTTTAATAGAGAAGGGCTAACGCGTTAGTGATTTATCTCATTTTGGTAAGTTCATGCCTGTAATTCAATAACCCCATGAGCTACACTTAACTGCATTCAATAAAGATGATCTAAAGGAGATGTTCATGCAGGTGAAGGATTCAAGAACTGGAGGAAAGGATATTATAAATAAATGGACTTGAGGTAAACAGGGAGCTCAGGCAGAACCCTTCCCTGTGATAGATGCCCTGAGTATCATTAAAGCAGTACAAACGGCTCCGTGAGATGCCGTTCTCCTCCTGAAAGGAAAAAGCTGTGCGAGAGACTTTCATTAAAGGGAAAATGCCACGTTACGCTCTGGCCGTGACCCAAATCTTGCAGCAACACTTCGCAAGCTGCCATCTCGGGGAGCACTCTGAGGAGAGCGTGCTGTGTGATGATATGAGGACGTGCCACGAGGGGTGCAGGAAGCCTCGCTGCGAGCACCCAGAAGAAAAAGGGGTGACAGCCCATGGCGTTATGCTTTGGGAAGCCTTTTGACGAGCACCTGGGTGCACGAAGTGCTCATTTACAGACAATGCCGCATGCAAACTGCACAACAGCACGACAAGGAAACCTGGTACCTACACAGCTGTTCGGGGCTGTGATTGCCCAGTCTGATTGCGAACCCAAAGCAAATAGCAGCGACAGCTGAGTCACCCAGTCGCAGACCTGAAGCTCTTCAAAGCCGGGTGTAAAAATATCTCGGGTGCTTAGAAGCTGCGTGGTGAGGAAAAAGGCACCGAAAGCTATCGCAGCATTGATGGTGGCAGTGCAAAGGGCTCTGCAATAAGGTGTTCCTGGAGTCTGGGGGAGAGATGCCAGCGTAGGCAGGTGCTGGTTGTTGGACTCTGTGTCAACAGGCAGATATGACAACCTGCCCTGTGACACTAGTAAGCTGTAAGGAATTACATTATTTCAAACCCCCTAAACCATCTCATGCCAGTGGACCTACTTGGCTCTTCAACTGTGTAGAGTTTGAGGAGCTACACGGGGATACTGGAGAGAGTCCAGCACAGGGCCATGGAGATGGAGAAGGGGCTGGAGCATCTCTGCTGTGAGAAGGGGCTGGGAGAGCTGGGGCTGCTCAGCCTGGAGGAGAGGAGCCTTCGAAGAGCTGCAGGAAAAAGTCCTGAAAGGAAAACAATTTAAAGGCATTCACTGTGGCTTAGGAGGTCCTCCAGATCCTCAGAGACAGGCAGGACAAGCTGGGGAGGTGCTGCAGTAGGTTCATCCTGTCCTTAACCTCTTCCCATGGATATTTGGTCTCTTGGTCTGACCAAGCATGACCTGCTACTACATGGCACAAAGTCTCCTGAGCTCGGAGGCTGGGTGACGTGCAAAGTCCTGTGCCTGCAGCTGTGATGTCCCACGGGTGATTTCTGGGCTTTTCCCCAGAAAAAAGTCCTTCGGACCCAGCTGTCTGTTGACACTCGGCCATGGTCTCTCTCCGGCCCACAGCCCGGCCAGGATTCTCCCCATGACTCGGCCCCCACAGCTCCCAGCTGCGCGCTACCCTCCAGCACTGGCTGTTCCGTAGTCTTCTCCCCAGAGTTTATTTCCTTGGAGTGAACAACCTGACTCTTCTCGGCCCCTGACAAGGATCTGGTGTTCCTGGGTGCCCACAGCCCTCTCAAAGACCCAGCAGCCACTGGTGGATGTTGCATGTAGGAAACTGTGGGATTAGTTTTTGTTGTGGCACATCACTGTCAGAGGCGTGCCTGGCACAGCGGGATGCTCGACTTGTCTGGGATCAGGCTCTCGCCGTGACTGGAAGAAATTTTCCAGAGGCTGTGGCACAAAGCTGACCATTTTTGTTTTTCCTACTGCTTTCGGAAGGAACTTTTCCTGGGCAATGAGCTCATCTGTTTGTGAGACCCAGCGGGGCTGGCCAAATGGCTCAACCCCGTGGGCTGCACGTCGCCTCCAGCAGCAGCCCCTGCCCGAACCTCTCCAGACCCTGGGGAGGAGACACCTGGCCCTGGTGTCCCCTCAGCCTCCAGCCCAGCTGGACGGAGGGGCTCAGCAGCTCAGCAAGAGCCCCAAATATATCTCAAATAAAAGTGGGGAACAAGTGTACGGTGTGGAGGTGGGGGGGGGTGTTAAAGGGCAGAAGCTAAACCCAAAGGAACAAGTCCGAGCCCTGAGCCCAGGACAACCTCCAAGTGTTTCTCTAGGTCATTTTTGTGACTTTCCAAGTGTTTTGGTAAGTACATTCTTCTCAGCTGATTCAAACGAAAAAATAGCATCAATGTTTTTCTGAAAGCTTTTCAAACAGGTTTTTGTGCAGGGTTGTACAGGACTGGATTGGGAATAACAAGCTTGCGTAAAGGCCCTGGAAGGCAGGAAACTTCTCGTCTGTGTTGCATTTCTTCCTCATTCCTTACGGAAAATAGCTCATCGAGTACTTTTTCCCCTTTGGTTGTCATTCCCTTTAGTTGTTGAGATGTTTGTAGCTCCCATTTATGTAAAGCACTCTCCTAGTGCTTTTCACAGCTGCCTTTTCAATCCAAATCCACTGAAATGCTATATGTTGTGACAAGCACTGATCTACCACTGTGGGAGCATCCTCCTTTGGACACTTTGTGTGCCTGTTTGCTTAGCCTTTGCTTGCTATTTTGCCCGTACACACTGCAGCAATTCTGCACCTCATTTTGTCCCCACAGCACCGCGCCGTGCAGAGGTGCCCAGAGCGGTGGTGAATCTCTCTCTCGGTGGATCTGAACAAACCGACCTTTATAAACATTCAGAGTAATAAAACCATTAATGCAGCAAGATTAAAAAGTTATGGTTCCCCCAGCAACCTGAACTCGGCTGCCTCGCGCGCTCCGAGGGGCTGAGACTATGCCTCCATCCACCGCGGCACCGCGAGGGTTGCCATGGGAATGGGAGGTCGGGTTTTGTGCCGGTGTGAATGCGAAGAAACTCGCCAGGCCTGCAATGGCCTGTTTTAGTGCTGCTGCTCTGCGATGCCTGGATGGATGTGAACAGGATCACAGAGACGCTGGTTCAGGCTGGCAGGGAGCTCTGGAGGCCCCTGGTGCCACCCCTGCCCAAGCAGGGACACCCAGAGCAGGCTGCCCAGGACCACGTCCAGGCGGCTTCTGGAGATCCCCAAGGAGGAGACCCCACAGCCTCTCTGGGCAGCCTGTGCCAGGGCTCAGCCTCCTTCACCCAGCTGCTTGGAGTGCCGTGGCTGAACGCTCCTTCCTTGCTCTTTTCCCCAGTCCTGCAGCCCGGCACAGGCCTGCCTCCACTTGGTGCCTCCATTTCAAATCCCATCTTTGTCTTTCTTAGTGCCAGCGCTCCAGAAGCACTCACGTTTCCTAAAATGTGACTTTTATTTATTTTTTTCTTCCTTTTCAGGCCCCATTTCCTGGTGAGTCTTTACAGACTGCCTCCAATTTTCTCCATAATCATCCCCAGGACAGACCAGTTACTCATTTCCCTCTCCTTCTCTTTTCCCTGTATTTCCTTACTGGGGGAATAAGCACCTATTGCCTCCATACCACCCTGCTTTTGGAAGAGGACTCAGCAAACCATTTGTATCAAACTGTTCTTGAAGAATATTGTGAATATTTCTGTATTTCCAAAACCTGCAGACGGTCCCATTTGAGATGTTGGCTCAGGATTACCCGTGACTATTCAACAAACAGCCAACGCCAGCCAGACACCACCGGTTACACTGAAATACTCACTTTGCCTTTTGCGAGGGAGGTCTGCGAGTCCTGTAACCAAAGGATGGTGGGGAGGGGAGGAAACCCAGAGCGAGAATAAGGTATGAATTTTGAGAGGATAATTAGCCTTTAAGAGATCTCAGCCAGGATATACGAGCTCTCTGTCACACCGGGGCTTTAAACAAGACAGAGTGTCTTTCTCAAAGGTTCGCTCCCGCTCAGCCACAAATTGCTGGCTGGGATGCAGGAACTGCTGGCTGTGATTTTCCGGCAGGGTTGTACAGGAGGTCAGTCCAGATGATGGTAATAGCCCCCTCTGGCCTTCCAATTTACGACTCTATGAATTTCAAACTGTTCATTCAGTCGTACCGCTTGTAATGTATCTCAGATTAAATGTCAGCCAGTCGGTGACCAGAAACAACGCCACGTGAGCTGGGGTGAGTACCCAGAGCCACCCCAGCAGGGACCAGGCAGCCATCGGCAGACAAGTCACAATTTGCCGTGTGCTGCCCTTCATCCACCTTGATCCCCTTCATCCCCTTCATCCACCATGATCAGAGCCCATTTTGGAGGAGTCCTCGTCCTCCCCACAAAGAAATCTCAAAGGTCCACATGTTCCTTCCCACTGGGACAGGGACCTCCAGTGGTACCCATGGAAGGGGAGCATGGGCAGAATATTGAGCCTGAACTAAATGCTTGGTGATCTTTGTGAATCTCTTCACAAATATTTTTCCTCTCTCTCCCTTTCCACTGCTGCTTCCCAACAGCGAGCATCCTTCTTGCTCCCTCCTGAGCGTTTCTTTCTGTATTATCCGCGTTAAATTACAATTTCAGTAAGACACTGCCACCCCTGCTTGCAAGTGCAGCCTCTGAGCTGTACCATGACTATAAATTCAGTTCCAAAACATCTTTGTGCTTTATTTTCAGCCCTCACATCCCCAGACAACATTACTCGGGGATTGCTAAACCAGAATAGCAAATAATTTCTCAGGGTCTTTTTTTTTCCCTATAATTTGAATATGATCAGAGCTGCACCTTGTTAAACCAAGTAGGTGAGAAGCTAAGTGAGAGGTCGGGTTTAAACTTCACCCAAAGGGCAGACAGCGAGCAGAAGGTGGGAATGAGCCTTTGTCCTACGGAAAGCACACGGCAATGAGCACTGTTGTTTTATCGAGCAGAACCGGGAGCCTTGAGAACTCCTTGCAAATGAGGCTCCGGAATTTAAAAATAGCTATCTGCCGCTTTCTGCCTTGTTTTTCTGGTAATTAATGTGTCTTGGAGATCAGGGATTTCACATAAAAAGCTGCAGGGCTGGTGCGGGGCTTGCACGCCAGCCGTAACAAGCGCAGCTAATCATATGCAGTTTCTCCTGGAAGCACTAGAGGGAAGATATCTGAGCAGTTTTAAAGCGATTTGCTTCCAACCCATCCTCCGTGTCAGCGGGGAGCCAGGAGGCAGGCTGCTTTTCCAAAAGTTTTAGCCCATGAAGTCATGTCATTACATAAGAATTGCCATTTTATTTATTTATTTATTTTAAAAAAAGAAATATTCAGGGAAAGCTTGTAAATAAAAGACCTCACTGATGCTGAGATATCCTGCTGGGAATTGCAGCTCGAGGTGGTCTAGGTGCAAAATTCACTGATGTGGATGGGGCTTGGGAGCAGCCTGGGAAGTTGGGCACCAGCCAGCAGCAGTGGTTGGACTCAGAAGCAAACCCCGGGTCCCAGGACAAGGATATGACTGTTAGTGTACCTAATTAGCTGCCCTGTTAGTGGAGCAGGGATGTAGCTGGGAGGTGGGGAGCGAGCGCATCCCCACCACGAGTAGCACAGGGGATGTCCCCAGTGTGCATCTGAGCACTGTGCTCCTCCAGTTTGGGTACCCTGACGTTAACTCAGCACAAACAGCTTAAAGGTGGCACCCGAGCACTTGTGAGGTTGTCACCATGGGGTGACACAGGTGTGCCCCAGCAGGCGAGCATTGACCTGGTCTTCTGCACTTTTCATGAAGGTCTAAGGATTATTTTGGCAAGCCTTGTTGACAGTTCTTTCCCTGAGCAGAGATCAGGTGGAGACCTACAAGACCCAGTGATCATGAGGGGGTAGAGCTGGGACCACAGAGATCATCATCTGTGATTGATGGTCCATGCATCAATCACAGATGATGATCTCTGTGGTCAGGCATCTGGCCTGTCCAGCTCTTACTCTCACTGCTCCACCAGCCGCAGCCTCTCATGCCATAAGAGCAATCTCTACAAGACTGAGTGAACCTTCTGACATGTACAGAATTTGTAAGAGTTTAGAGAAAACAATGAAGGAAAGTCATCCAGCATTGGTGTTGATTCCTGGAAGGTTAACTCCAAGGTTCACCTGTCCTATGGGCCCTATTCCACCCACATCCCTAGCATCCTTTTCCAGGATGAGGAAACACCCTGAGGAGTGACCACATGCACCAGCACAGTGAGCACAGCTTTAGGGGAAAGGACTTCTGTTGGATTTGGGGAGAAAAGGACTAGCTGGGAGCTCTGCCTCACTGATGCTAGTCCTCAACAGCCACAGGGAGTAGAGTTCACGTTTTCCTCCTGTCCTCTTGCCTTCTCCCCAATACAGGTGACCTTCCACCTCCACTTGGCATTACCAAGCCCTGCTGGAGCAGCAGACGTTGGAGAGCTTTGAAATGAACACGTACGTGTAGTACGGGATCGCACCATAAGAGGGAGATGATTCCCTGTGGATTTTCTGGGGGCCCGTAGCCCTGTCCTGGCCAGTGGGTGCCAGTGTTTGGGCGGAAAGGTGGCTGATTGAGGTTGCAGAGGTCTGGCAAAGAAAGCAAGAAGGGGAGGAGTTCAGGAATATGTCCTTGTGTCAGGAGGTGGAAGCCCTGATGTCCTTTCAGTGGTGATGTTTCCACTGGAAGCACACCTGTGTATTTTTCGGTCTACCTTTTGACACCCATGAGGACTTATTGTGAGAAGCCTCTTCTGTGTGTGTGTGTTTTTTTTTCAGGAGATCCCTTTATTCTCCTCCACACCACTTCATTTATTTTCAGGCCAGGGGCACAAGTCTGTGGACAGCCCGCAGGTGAGGATGCAGGTAGTGCTGCCCAAAACAAAGGCTATAGGGGCTGAGATGCTACAGGAGAGTAGCAATGGCTGGAGGAAAGCATAGGGTGTGCAATCCTGCCTTCGGTCCCACTCCGTTTGCTCTAGCTTATTAAGGATGCTGCCTGAGCACAGGCAGCCTGGGGCAGAGAAAAGGGCTCTCCAGGGAGCTGGGAACGGGCTCTGCCAAGCAGCCACCGAATCCAGGGCACGCTGTGTGGCCGTGTATATGCGTGTCTGTCTGTCTGTCCCGACCTGGCTCCTGCGAAATGAAAACTCTGCCTGCCTGCAGCCCCAGGGCTGGAGCTGGGTTTGTCGCAAGAGGAGGTGGTCGGTGGGTCTGGGAAGAGCTGTTGTACCTGAGGGAGAATTTCAGGTTGTTTTAAATACTCTTCTTTGTAAAGCCAGTTTCCCATAGCACTACAGAAGCACAAGTGAGGTTTGTCTAGCCTTTCTCCAAGAAGGAACATTTTTCCCCAATATCTGAAGTACTCATTTATGCCTTTTGAAATCATGTTTCTTGAACTTCATCAAAAGAAGGGGAAAAAAAAAATCATCTGAAAAATATGTACCAGTGAGGGAATCTGGCATTATCACCCACAGCTGTCTCAAAAAACAGCCCTGTACTCCTCGGTGCTCATTTCTGGAACAGATCTGAATTCAGGGACAAGGTGTGAGACATTTCAAAAAAGTCTTCATTACAGTGCTGAGTGATTTCCCACCTCCTCTTCTTCTCCATTACACCTTTTTTTTTTTTTTTCTCTCCCAAGTCTTGCTGCGGGAGGTTAAGGAGCAGAATTACATCAACTCCCTTTTCTTCCTGCGCACGCCAATCTCCCCAGCTTCAGACACTGTTTTTGCCAAGACTTCTGGAAACTGGAAAAGGCCCAAACCAGGCAAAGCTCAGAAGTGTCTGCAGCAGCCTGAGAAGAGGCTGAGGTATCCTACACGGCACAGAGACATCTCCTCCCCCTGCACTCAGAGACAACCCTGATGCTGGTGTCGTACAGCCACAAGAAGCTCGCCTGAGCTTGCTGTTGTCTGCTCCGCTCGGCGCCATGTGCACGACCTCCCAGGCCTTGTCCTACCAGGCCATGGCTCCCGAGCCATGCCCACGAAGGGGATGGGCCTCAGTGCTGTGGAGGGGGGACAGGGCGGAGGGAGGTCTGCTAACAGGACACAGAGGAAACTCCTCAGCACCTCGGCTGGGCGGGGGTTCGGGGCTGACAGGCCTTGAGGAGGTGGGAGAAGGGCGACGGGGAATCAAGAGCTTCCAGAGAAGGTCAGTGGGCAGGTATGGAGCAAGAAGTCTCCTGTCAGGATAGAGTCTCCTGGATGGCCTTCAGAGAGAGGGAAGGAAGCAGGAAAGCCCTTGAAGGTAGGACTGGGAGGAAAAGGTGGAGAACATCTCCCTTGGGTTTGGTGTCCCCCTGTTGCCACCCCAAGGTGTCACACCAAAGCAAGAGGCAGGGATTGTTGTGCCATAGCTGCTAGCAAGTTTGCTCAAGGTAATGGAGACTAACTCAGAGATTTCTTCCAGGGGCTCCATGCAGTCCTGCAGCTCCTGTGAGACATAATGGAAGTGACAGCAGTCCAGAGACACCACACTGTCACCGACAGAACTTCACAATTCATCTGTTACACCTTAAAAAGGAACTATGAAGGAAAAGAGCAAAGGAGGCAGACTGGGGTGGCAAGGCAGATGGAAATAACTAGCAGTGACTGTGTGGCCTCAGCTTTCTCTTTCCCTGAAGTAAGAGCGAGACAAGGCTAATCTCTCCTGAGAGAGCCATCAGCTGTAGGTATTCCTCAAGCTCTTTGGCTGTCATCACTTCGCCCATCGGGAAAGGTAAATAGTTCAGTATTCATTAACTTGTCAGTCACAGGAGACTTTTGCACCATTTTCCTGTATTGATCCATCTCTGTTCCTTCTGCAAGAGCAGGAACAGGGCAGCTCCAGGAAGGGCCCAGGAACAAACATTTTTCAGGCAGGACGTCAGATGGGTCTTCTGGAGCCACAGGAGAGTGACTAGCAGTATCCTGTGGCTTTTTCTCAAAGCAGGACAAGGCAATAGGAGCTGTAACTCTATTTTGCCAAAAAATGACAGGATTCTTCAATGTCCCTCAAAGAGAAACAGCTTACCAGGACACTCATCTCCTTTGCAGACAGAGCTGTTACTCTGTTCGTTTCATCAGATTGCTCTTCAAATCTCACTGCAGGACTGTCTCTAGTTCATATGAAGTTTCTACATCATTCTGGGAGCAAATTAGCAATTAGCTTGGACTTGCCTTCCCATTATGACCAGGATGCAAGAGTTGTGAACACTTGTTCTCTAGAGCTTCAAACTCTCCTTGCTAAGGCAGCTCTTTTTTTTAGTATCTCGTTATACTTTTGCACCACTTTTTCAGTATTGATCCATCTCCCTTCCTTCTGCAAGAAGATCTCATTAGAGAAAGTGGCTGTGTGAGCAGCCTACTAGAAGTGGTAGGATCACTCTGTCCCTCTAGTAAACATCTGTGTAGGTCAGAACTTTTTTACATTAGACTCTTTGCAAAAGCACAATTGCTTTTCCAAAGAGACAATGGTTCCTCTAAGCAAGATAAAGTGATAGAAGGAAAAAAATCCCACAATGTAAACAGCATTTCCAGACTTCCTTGAAGGTACTCCCATAACGCTGAGGCCAGAGCACTGGTCAGTGCACTGGCTTCCCGTGGCTCCTCTGGGGAGCTCTTTGGGCCGTTTTGCAGATTACAAATCCTGCCCCTCCCACACTATCTCAGAAATCAGAAATGAAGTGGTCTCTAGCGGTTTGAGTAAGTTTCCTTCCTTTCTGGAAGGAAAAAAAAAATGAGTTTCCCCTTGCTGGTCAGCAGAGACTTTATGCAGATGGACACAGGAAATCGGGATTTATTGGTCCCACAGCTCACACAATTCCTTGATTTAGATGACTAGAAAAGTCTTAGCACTCCATGACCTGACTGGATCAGGTTGCAAATCTTTAAATCATACTGACTTCACATTTGTGTTCCATTTCCATAATCAGATGAGAAAATTCACATTTCTTTAAATTCAGCAAAACAAACTCATTGTGGTGTCATGGGATAAGAAGTTGCATCAGATGGAAGCAATACCATCTTCCTTTTCTCTTGTATTTCTTTTTGCCTTTGTTTGTTTGTTTGGTTTGGCTTGTATTTCTTTCTATGGTCCCTTCTGAAACAAAACCAAAATATTCCAAACTTCATTGTGTTAAGCGCTGTACAAATATCAAATAAAGAGTTGCTCCCCATCCTAAAGTGCTTACAGGCAGAATAGATGAGCAATGACAACATGTGGATCTGTGCAAGGGGCTTACCGAAGAGCCAACAAGATGTGGGCTGTGGACAAATCTGTCTGGGAGCTGACACTAGTGCCATGTTTCTTTCTCAGCAATATATCATTTTCATAGGCACATGGCCATGATGGAATTGCTGGTCCAAACCCTGAAGAGGACCAGCCCAGAGCAGTGTGCTTCAGTGAAAGATGGCTGAGCCTGCTTCACTCAAGCAGTGCTTTTTTTTTTTTTTCAAAGAAACTGAATAATTTTGATGGAAGAAATGAGGGTGACTGCCGCCGCAGGTGCAGGTAGAGCACACATGTGGAGCCGTTGCATCAGCTCTGGCAAAGGGAGAGAAGAAGGACCCGTCCAAACCCACGCAGATATAAGAAATTTGAAATCCAACATGCATTGCCTTTTGACATTGATCTTATTAAATGAAGATTAATTTTCACAGATTTTTTTCACCCAAAGATATTACATTTCTTTTCACAAAAATATTTTCATTCTAATTTCCAGGTGAATATCCATTGAGACTCTCTCTTTTCTGAAAAAAAAATAACTAAAAAATATATGGGAGTTGACAAACTTCTACCCACAAAAAAAAGGGAAGGTGAAGTCAATATTTTTTCACCAAGCTGCAGTGTTTGGATCTAATTCTCCTTTCCAGCTGTGCCCTTGGCCCAGTTAAGGAATCATGGGAGCTGCTCAATAGTCTGTCAGCTGGACTGGGGCCCCAGTGACCCAGGACTTCATCTCATGTCCGTGAGGAAACGGCACAACACTTGCTTGATAATCATGGAGTTCACATGGGCTTAAATCCATCCTCACCTTGTCTGCCACTGCCAAATCTGGTCCAGGTTCTCCTTTATTGGCATGATCAGACTTCATTGATCAGACGTTAGGGCTATTGTTCAGGAAGAACAAAACATACCTCCTTCTGGGAGTGAAGCAGTGTTTCACCAAGTTTTGAAATGTGATGGTGGTTTGGTTGCTTGAAGACCCCACCCTAAAATACAGAGGTCAATGTTCGGAGGAATGTTCTCATGGAAAGCCTAATGAAGATGATCAGAAGAATCACTTCAAAATCTCATTTGGGATACAAATTAAAACAGTAGTGTAGAAAATAAATGTCTGCTTTAAGAGGAGTAAAGCTGTCCACAAGAACCAGAGACTGCCTTGACTATAAGGGCAGAACAGGCAGGTTGCTCAGAGACAGATCCTTGCAGGGGAACACCCAAATGTTCCCTTGTTTAGCTGTGTCATAGCACACACCTGAGCCCAGCTGTGTTTTCAACTCAACCCACAACTTTCACACAGAATACCGTGAATAAGTCTGGCTATGTCTGCACTGATGCAAGGTCAGAACCAAAGACAGTCTTCATACCCTCTGAAGACACCATGGAGAGTCGATGCAAGGTCACTGGAGCCCTTCCAGGTGAGCTGAGATCTCTGGGATGGTTTTCTTTGCCTCCGTTCTCCTCATTTCCCCTGGGAGAGGACATTATTCTAAATGAAGCTGTTTGAGCCTTTCAACAGCTCAAAACTGTGGCTGTGATCTGTGTAATAACCACCCCTTGTCTCCCGCAGATTGCGCCAGCTTCTCTTAATGTTGTCTGTATGAGGACAGTCATAAAGATGCAAATTTCTCTATTGTCCCAGAGAAGCATCAGGAGATGCCGTTTACTGCCTACGATGGCCGCACAGGCCAGTCACTAGGGTACCGCCATTTTGAGGAGCAGGCCACAGGTTTCACAGTGACCAAACAACGGCCATGTCAGGCTCTTGTTCAGCTGTAACAGCAGTTGTTCAACAGCCAAGTGAACATCCCCAGCTCTGTCTAAGCTTTAGCTTCACTTTGTGCAACTGGGTACAATGTCCTACATGTGAGATACTCCCATCACTAACAGATAGGAATACCAAGTGCTGAGTGAACTCCCTCTGACCCCAGATGATGCTGTTTTGCTGCACAGCTATTTCACTCTATGTATGTGCAGGGTGTTTGTCTCCACAGCAAATGCAATGCAGAATTGGCCCCTAAAAGGCAGTTTAGGTCAGTGATAGAAAAGTTTGTATTTAAATGTTCTTGCAGACAAAGGCAGACCAAGAAGACTCCCTGGAGTCCATTAATTAACAGCGTTATGTCATCTATGAAAGTGCAGTAGATCAACACCGTGCAAGTTTTCTCTCACCGTTAGAGTGTCAGAGCACTGTGGTTTTGCTTTGGCTAAAGAAAAATGTCTTTCTAGGGTTGCTGTCTGTTAATAAGGGCTCTGCTAGCACACAAAATTGGGCGAGCTAATTATTCATGCCTTTTGTTTGAAAGTTTATGTAATGAGCAAGTCAGAGTTTCTTTTCAGAGTGTTTGAATGGTATCTCTTCAAGAGGTCAGGGGAGGAAACTTGAGATAATAGAGCAAAAATAAATCAGATTCTGCTGCTTTCAAGTGCATCCAGGGGTTACAGTAGCTTGAGTGTGATTTGGAAACTGAAGGCTTTCTCAGTGGCCTGAAACTGGTGTAGTAAAAGAGGCAAAGATACAGGAGGGAGCTTATGAAGGGAAACAATAGGTGCTGCAGTGGCAGCTGATAATATCTTTGCAGAATTAGGACCTGATTCTTTCTGGTGCTCAAAGCTGGGTTGCGCTGCAGAAGCTGTTTTATGTATTTATTCACCTAGGGTTACAGCTTTGCTGATGGAACAGTCTTTCCCTCTAGCTGCATCAAAGAGTATATATACATATATATACACATATATATATATATATATACACACATATATATATATACACCACATAGCCCGTGTAGCTTCTTTCTTTTTCTAGCATAGGAGTAAACATATGAATGCTTTTAAACTGCTGATGTAATGTTCAGACCAAGAGTGGGGAGGGAATTTCACAGCCATTAGCCAACCTATGGAAATCAAAGTAGTGAAACTTACACAGGCACTCAAACCCTGCAATTTTCTGAGCTGCATGTTATCTGAGGAAATCCATACACATTTACCATGGAGGCGTCAGTCAGGAAATTCATTGTGTCTTTTAAAACCAACCTTTTCAAAACATGACTATTTCTCTCTGATGACTGCGGAGAGAACTGGGGCACAGTTGGGTGGTACAACTGAGCTGCAGCAATAGCCTGCTGCCACTGCAACAACTCCCTGCTCCACTTCTGCCTCTTCTCCACTGCCCTGTCCTCCACAAGGGTCATTGTCTCCATCCTCCTCTGCAGGCTCCAGTGCTTATCTGTCCCCTTCTAGAGTCAGTTCAACCCACTGGGGCAGCAGAAAAACATTCGCTGCTTGCTTAGCCTGCGAAGATTGATTTCCGAGCCTGGAAAACAGGGGGAGCTGGGCCCTGCGTGCCTGACCCATTCCCTACTGTCATTTTCAGCCCAAGTGACCTAGAGATTTCACCCTGAGGTGTTAGCCAAAGCTGGCCCATGTTTATTCAACTGGGTTAATTTTCCTCCCTGGTAATGCTTTCTGGCCACAGCCCATTGATACTATTTGGTCTGCTTCATGCTATCAGGGAAAAACAAGACCTTCAGAAGCTCTGCTCTGCTGGTTGTGACATTTGCTGGAAGGGAGGAGAAATAAAATAAGGCAATATTTAAATGGATATATGAGTTCCAAATATCCAGCAATTCACGTGAGCGTCACAACATTTTTTTTCTGTGATCTATTAGAGGTAAAGTATAGAACAGCAACGTGTTATGTTACCTTGACCAGAGACCAGAGGAGAAATGGTCCGTAGGTATTTAAAGGGTTGTTGGGCATTGGAATAGGCTGCCCAGGGAGGTGGTTGAGTCGCCATCCCTGGAGGTCTTTAAAAGACGTTTAGAAGTAGAGCTTAGTGATATGATTTAGTGGAGGATTTGTGAGTGTTAGGTCAGAGGTTGGACTCGGTGATCTTGGAGGTCTCTTCCAACCTGGACGATTCTGTGATTCTGTGATTCTGTGAACTGGTTTTAATTTCAAGTCTAACACCTAAATGCTCAGCATTTGCCTTTGCATCTCTGACTTCATTTCTAAGGTCTATAAAGCAGATCTGTGCAGGGGAAGAAGTCTCTGTTTCTGGATGGGAGGGGATGGCACCTGGATGGTGAGATGGTACTCAAGGCCTTCAGCCATTTCTTCTGAGAGTGGCAAAGAGAGTCCTAGGTACAAGAGTCTAAGCAAATAGAGACACATTGTGTTGTAGGGCTGAGATTAAAAACTGTATTTATGCTTTGCTGGTAACTTAGTTTGCAATCTTCTAACAAAACCCTGACCTTTATCTTGCTGGGTAAACGGGGCTTTGTCCTACCTGCAGCGTCTGTGTTGACTTTTGAGGCGGGCTTAGATGAGGCTGGCAAGGTGAGGCAGAGGTGCTAATCTGCAGGTATCACAAAGATTTGATAAAGTAGATGGCAGATGTGAGGGAGCCTTCACCCAGAGAGATGACTGGATCCCTAAGGACTGACAAAGTATCTGCTAAAAGCTATTCTTAAGCTTGCTATCTCTTAACACTGACTGCTGGTGGAAAACTGTCTTTAGCAAGCAAAAGTCTCTTTCCCAGCCTCTTTTCTCCTCCTAGGAATAAGCAGCTGGAATGTCTCCTATCATTAGTAGCAAACCTGAAGTATCACGGTCTAATCGCATCACCCCATGCCCTGAGTCAGGCTCCCACAAGACAGGAGCCTTGTGAAACAAGGTCTTCTGAAAGCTAGCTAAAGTGCAGCCCGACTTCAGAAATTTGCATGATCTGAGGGTCAGGCTGTGTTTCCTTGATACCTATTGTTTCGTCTGAGAGCTGCAATCTCTATTCGCATGGTAGGTGGAAATTCCTGCTCGCTGGTCACCAGAAGGAGCCTGCATGTAGCCAGTCACACAAAGGTGAAAGTGAGGACAGGGATAATTCTGAAACCATTTGGTTTTGGTTTTGGTTCATGCAGGTTTCGTGATGCCTTCTGCATTTCCCTGCTGTTATACAGCTCTTTCCTAACCGAGGAAGGATTGGCAATAGCCAGAACATAAAGCCTGCCAAAACAGACCTTACTGCCCACAAGTGCCTGATACATGTTGCCACAAAACCGTGAAAAATACAGACACTGTATCCTGAAGAAACCAAAGAAAAAGTTCTATTTTAGGATATGTTAGAAGTACAATAAAACATATTGCATTTATGAAATGACTTTGAGATGTAAATATGAACACTAAAAAGGAAAAAAAATCACAGAGGGAAAGCTTCTTACTTCTGTTACATTGCCATGAATTATTGCATGGGTAACATTTCTCTAGATTTACTCCTGACCAATCACACAAAAATTACTGACAGAGGCTACTGCTTTATTTAAGAAGAAATTATAAAGCTAAAAAAGTATTTTCTGCTACTAGATTTTTAAAGGAGTCTTGCAAATCACAGTCTTGTACTGGCTTCTCTCCTTTGTGCTCTTGAATTTGTCAGCCTGGCAGAACAAGAAAACACAACTTTTTTTGCACTGAAAACACAACTTTTTCCAAATCTAACTATCTAATATGTATTTTTAGTTAAAACTACATACAATGATCTATCCACATAAACATTGAATAATTTTATAATATCAGTTACCTATGAGCTATCTTTAATTATATCATCTCTGTATTTAACAGTTAGTCATCAAATTAGCTTTATAACATCTTTCCAAACTTGTTCTTGAAAATTAAACACAAATTTACAAATGTCATATCCAGCAACCTGACCGCCAAGTCTAAGTTCATTCTGATAAAGAAATTAGCAAATCACAAGTCTCTGTTGGTCTGCTGTTCAATTAAGTTGTGCTATTAATTGGTATATAAAAAAAAAGTAAATAATTCATACTCCTATTTCTGTTTTACCAACTGAAGCAGATTCTACCATGGCGGCCTATCAGGAGCCCTGTTCCTTTTGATACATATTACCAGACTTAGAAAAAATTTTTATCAGATGAGCAAAGGTGGTGTTGGAGAGTACAGTCCAGTATCTACCAGTCTGGATCAGAGTTCTCCATGAACTCAGATGAGAGGTACAGCCTGCATGACTTCCTCTTTCCCCTGATCCTAAAAGGAGAAGACAGACATGGGATAAAAGACAGTAGATTTTGGGTTACGTTATAGAGTCTGTTTATAAACCCAGAGGATAAAATCGTATTTTAGGGTAAAACACAGACTATTTAGAAAGGAAACAGTATATTTTCATAGCACAAGAAAATGATGAGTCACTGAATATTATTTCTCTAGAGAAAAGGTATATCCTAGCTAGGGAAAAGAAAGAAGGAGCATGGAAGAGGAAAAACTTAACAATTTGAATGTAGCACTCTTGTTGACATGTTGGGTACTGATGCAATCCGGAAGGACAGGAATAATCTGGGAGCCAAATACAATGTCACACGTCCTGAGCAATTGCATATTGTCTGTGAATAACAACTTTGCAGCAGAGCTGAGTGCTCCCCCTTCCTCAGGAGGCCTTTCAGGACATTAAACAATGTTTCTGGAAGGAGTCATTGATAGAAAAACTCAGCAAGACCAATATCACAAATCACAATAAATTAAAAGAACCCCACCCTTGGATTTGGCAAATCAGAATCCTATGTGGATTGGACCAATATCATTATTAGAAGCAGATCTCAGCCTGTAGTCCCAAGAAACAGCAAACACGTCTGCTTTGAATCCTGCCTGCAAGGTTTTGTGCCGTGATCGTCTTTGCATATCCCCATCCCTCCGCAGAGGGAAGAGGTGATGTGTATTTGCCTGAGAAAGCAATAAAGTGCAAATCCTCTAATGGAGAAATGGCCTGTTGTTGTGCGAGGGTACAGTTTCCAAGCTCATTCAGTGCTGACACAGATTACATGCTCTCAGCTGAGCCTTAGACTGCTTTGGGTAAAGCCCATCCATTTAATCCAAATCATCTTCAGACAGTTTGATCAGGAAAAAGCTCTGAGATCTGGAATGGAAAAGTACATTTTGAAACAATAAATTACAGATCTCTTTTTTTGTTTGCTAAAGCTATTTATATAGCCACTTGAAAGATGGCATACAACAGGTTTGAGTCACTGCTGAACAGCTGAATTATAAAATTACTAATCTCAGGTCTAATTGCACTGAGGGTTTATTATGTCAAATTTTATTAGACATGTGTGGCTTATTTGTTGCCTGATACAAACAAAAATGACTTTTCCTGGCACTACCCACTCCTACCTTGTGCTTACTGCCACTAGGGACTTAAAAAATAACTGCAGTAATAAAATTTTAAATATTCTTACTGTAATCTCTTGCTTGAGGGGCTAATGCTGCTAAACACGGAAGGCTTTGTAAAGCATTGTGTGTAATGAAGGATGATCTACAAGGAAAGAATTGAAGAAACAATACCATTATCACAAACTGCAAACCTCTTCAGAATCATGTTTGGCAGTAAATTGTAGGCTGTCTGCAACTTCTTTCTGCAGCTGTGAGATGTTTACTATTTGAACACACAACCTTAAATTAGAGGGCAGAGAGAAAGATGGGAAACACAACTAAAATGCTTGCACATCGTAAAGACTATATACTGTGTGTAGAGGATGGCTCCTTGACCCCGGTGACTGTCCTTCCCTCATTCAAATTCCCCTTTAATTCTCTTCTTCTGCAAAGGATTTAGGTGCTAATCTGCCAATAAAAACTTTTTTAAAAAAAAAAATTGTTAGTAATTACATTTTTCCAAAAGCAGCCTGAAAAAATATGCAGCAGACTAATTTGGCATCCTTTTCTCCAGAGGGTACTGTATCTCTCAGAGACATTCTGTCATTTCATTTGCCATTATCCTCTCCGATTTGTCTGTAGCCTGGCATTTTTACATTGCTGGACTTTCAGTGGCACTGAATTCCCACTGAAGCTCCTGCTATTGAGTGAGACTTGCAAGTAGAAGTTTTGGAAATCCAGTGGATTATCTAGGTGACTACAGAAGGAGATGCTGGAATTTTGTTTCCCAAATGCATCCATTTCAGCTAAGATTTGGAAATTTCTAAGCAAATGTTGTAAGTACTTAAATAATCAGGGAAAAAGAAACTCCAAGTAATCTGGTTAGTATTACAGGGAGGAGTAACCTGAGGAGTGTGGGGTAGTTTTATTCAGCCTGTACTTCCGTCTAGATGCTCAAATCCCTTTCAAGCTCCAGGTCACTGCCTTCATTTCTTGGGGATGCTGCACCTGCTTTAAATGGCTTTCTGCAAGCTATAAAGCTAGCGCAGTCAGGAACTGACTCTGCCTCTGCAGGCAAGAAACTGTTGTAATGGATCCTGCATGTCCAATGTCAGCTGGGGATTTCTTCTGCTCTGTGATGCTTGGCTGAAGACTATTTTGACAGAGCATACAGTCATTTTGCTGCTGTGCAGAAACAAAGACAGCGGAGTTATCTTGTGTTTTTTTTTCAGAACCTCATCCTGTCCTACACAAATCTTTTAAAAGCAGGAAGAATACATTAAAACACACAACACAGACTGGTAGGAGTCAGTGGGAATAATCTACATGCACCGCAGAGTCATGTGGAAGAATAATGTTTCTTGCAGGAGTTAGCAATTTATACTAGAGTGGTTATGTAGGGCCTCAGTGAAGGTGCTACTCTGGCTGAGTGGCTGTAATGGGTGCTCTGTGACTGCTGAGCATTTCTTTCCCTCTCTTACTTGCTTTGCTCTTGGAGAATGGTGATAATGTTAGTGCCTTCAGGTGTCTGGTATGCATAGCTGCTGGCAGAGAGAGAGAGATCTAAAATTGCCTGAGTCCCCGAAGCATCATGGATTTATTGCATGTGTTAAGCTCGAAATCTTGTTATGGGTAAAAAGGAAACGTGTTTCATATGTGGAACTAAGAATTTGTTGTTTGCATAACTCAAATCCAAATGATCCAATCAAAGAACTATTATTATTGCAGAAAAGGAAAAAATAATGTGCAGAATGCTGCTGTAGAAAATATTTCAATAATAATAATGATACAGCTAAAATTGTTCTATCCAGTCCTAGTACATAGTCCGTTTTCCAGTGTTTTGCACTGCCCTGCTGGGTGCTAAGGTAGCTTCAGTGGGGAAGTTGTCCCTCCGGAGTCCCTTGCTATGCTGATGGTTTCTTTCCCCTCACAGTTGGAGCCACTTTGGGTCATTTCTGTATTCTTTTGGTTCACACCTTGGTTTTCCAGGATACATTACAAACAACTTTACTATAGGCAGTACCTTTTATTTATGTTAAATATTCATCTTTTCACTGTTTGCTACCCCTAAAATGTGCTTTGTCCAGCTCCCCACTCTTCATTTCTTTAACTGACCATTGATGAGTTGTTTATAGCTCTGGACTCTGCCATGTGACCTTTTTCTTATCATCCCATGCCTGCACACTGTATCCTGTGTTCCAGCTTTCAAGGCCTCTGCTATCATGCCCAGCCTGCATTCCTCTAAACAACTTCATTACATGAGTCATGAATATTTTGTTCTGCGTGAAATAGCTATTTGTTGCTACTGTCAATGGAAACATGATGGTTATACCATGCAAATATAGGCAAAAATAAAACTAATTAGGCACACCTGCCTGGTCATTAGAAAAATTGCAGATACAGATAAACAGGCTAAAAAAAGCTCTAGGCAGGTGAAAACAAGTTCAGACAAAATAAGCCTGATGAACCTCAGTCCTGAGACTTTGCAAACTCATTAGAAAGCCCTTGGACCACTATGAGCAGCAGCAATGCTGTATTTACAGGGCTATGGGGCTACAAGTTGGGGTATGTGAAATGTTGCAGCATCTCAGCACATGTATCTCATCCTTCATCCTCAGCTTCACCGAACTTTGTGACAAGTAGGTCCTTCCCAAGCTGTTAACTCCTCAGGATGTGGACATGAACTTTCTGCCACAATCTGCTGTCCAGTTAGGTGCACAAATAAGTTGCATACCACATATATGTATATGATAACAGCAAGCTAAGAGTGGCATATTAACAAGAAAGAATCTGGAGGTCAGGTACTGAAGAAACCATGCAATAATTCTAAGATGAAAATGTGTTAGCAATTTATAAAAGATGCAAAGAGGAAGAAAAGAGAAGTTGACTAATCATTCAAATGCTAGAGGTGTATAAAAGGTGAGAAAAAAAGATTTTTCTAACAGACAAAGTAGTTAAGGAAAGCAAATGAGAAAAGGTTATTATATTTTCATCCATTGATTTGCATTTCTGAAGCAGCTAGCTCAAAAATTTCTCTGTGTTTGGATGTGGGAGTGAGGACAGCAGAGGTACTAAAGGACATTAGAGCTCTCAAAGTGGAAATAGAAGTGCCCAGGAGGTCTAGCACACCAGCAGAATTGTTAATAAAGAAGTAAAGGTCTCTAGGACTGTCTCAAAGAGCTGAGGTCAGACTAGCCTCCTGCAAAGTGTACAGGAATGGCAGCAAATGTGATTAGAAATATTCTGATCCAAATACAGCATTTAAAAATTCATTGGATCTTCAGCACTGAAAAAAAAAAAAAAAGGCTTCTGGTAAGCTCTAGCAACTTCTGCTAGAGTTTCAGATCTGATCTTTAATTCAAGTTCCTTGCAGAAACCTGTCTCATTAAAACACCGCACTTTGAAGGGCTGGCTGGAACACAAGTTTTTTCTCTTGTTAGCCGGTAATGCAGGTACGTGGGTGACAGAATAGGTTGCGCTTTGCGAGAGCTGTGTTGGCAAAGCAGAAATGGCCAAGTGCTGTGGGATCACTCCAGGTTTCAGGAGTTGGCATTCAGCTGTGCTGCACTGAGGAGCTGGACTTCATTGTTCATACTTCGTGCTGGAAAAGTTGGAACTGTTTTCAGGCACAGCTGGATAAGTGCACCTTGTGCTTCTGCCCATGGTGACCTGTGGCACAGCCTAGCCATGTCTGTGGGGTGGAAGGGAAGCTCTATTCAGCCCTTTCTAAAGGATGCTGGCAGTGAGGAGGGACTTTGGGGATGGGGTGGGGGGTGGGGTGGAGCACTCTTCTGAAGACAAAAATAAGTGTTGAAAAGGAAGGCAATTATAAAGCTAAAGCAGTAGGAGTAATCTGGGCCTGTGTTGTGCTTTCTTGGAAAACTTTCAAAGCCTTTTTAAGCAGTTGGCATGAAACTTTCTTCTGGCTATAAAAATCTCTTTTAAGAATCATCTCCCATTTGTACTTTTACAATTCATCCTTTTAATATGAATATTGTACTTATTAAAAGTGCATACTTACTTGACAACCAGAGAAAATGGACCAAGCAACATCAGTAGGTGTCTCTGCATTATTCCTGCCTTATGTGTGTCAACCCTGCCTTGAAGGGAATGGTCCTGGAGAGAGAAGGCAGGTCTGTTTGTAAGGCTTTTTCAGTCCTTGGCCTTTCTGCTGTCCACATATGAAATGAGTCAGGGCTGTTTGTAGTGACTCTGATCCTGGTATCTTTTCAGAAGGAACTGCAGAGGGCCAATAAGTTAATTTCACACTGATACCATAAGTTTAGATGACTATCACTCTTGGCAGGATTTAAGCTAGCAACCATGACCACGATGCATGCTGCATTCTC
This sequence comes from Cygnus atratus, assembly GCF_013377495.2. Lineage (NCBI taxonomy): Eukaryota > Metazoa > Chordata > Aves > Anseriformes > Anatidae > Cygnus > Cygnus atratus. The sequence goes on along the minus strand of NC_066362.1, from coordinate 187,754,778 downwards.
CTCACCAGGAAAGCACTTAAGTGTACGTTACATTTCACACAAGTTTCTGCTCCACTGAAGAGGATGGGAGTTCAGTGTGTAAACGAGAGCTCCTTTGAGTAAAGATAGATTTAAGTGTGTATTTAAGTACTTTAAAAAAAGTACTGACTGCTCTTTCTGAGAAGAAATGTCTCCTCATTTCCAACCTAAACCACCCCTGGAGCAACATGAGGCCTTTCCCTCTAGTCCTATCACTAGTTACCTGTGAGAAGAGGCCGACCCCCAGCTCCCCACACCTTCCTTTCAGGTAGTTGCAGAGAGCAATGAGGTCTCCCCTGAGCCTCCTCTTCTCCAGACTGAACAAGCCCAGCTCCCTCAGCTGCTCCTCACAGGACTTGTGCTCCAGGCCCTTCACCAGCTTCGTAGCCCTTCTCTGGACACGATCCAGGGCCTCTATGTCCTTCTTGCGCTGAGGGGCCCCAAACTGAACACAATACTCAAGGTGCTGCCTCACCAGAGCTGAGTACAGGGTGACAGTCACCTCCCTGCTCCTGCTGGCTACATTATTCCTGACACAAGCCAGGATGGCGTTGGCCTTCTTGGACAGCTGGGCGCACTGCCAGCTCGTGTTCAGGTGAGCATCAACCAACACCCCCAGAGTTATCATTAGAACTGTCTATATCTCAGAGCTGAGGCACCAAGTTGTGCCTCAGCACTCTCCAGGCTGTCTCCGCAGCAGTGCGTTAAACTTCCCTATGCTGCAGCAGTCCCAGTGTGAACTGAATCCTGAGACAGTTGAAAATAAATCAAAGCAGGCCTCAGGCCTCTACTCTACTTCAGTGATCTTTTTAGCTCACCAGGCTCCTTCTGTAGTCAATGGAGAAAGAACATGGTTAGGCTTCTGCTTTGGATCAACTTTGGGAGATGCTGCTGTTTCACCATTCCCAATGGAAGTCTAATCAGACATGCTAACTAATTGAGTTGCCTAAAATCATTTGATGTGAGCATTCCTCCTGTGTTCCCAGATGTGCTCCTGTGCTAAGCCCTGCTTGAGTAATTTGGGCCTCTGTATTCCAACAGCAGTCCTTTAAGCTCTTCAATCTTCTCTTTTCAATGTAATGTGTTTTTTATATTGCAAACATGAGTGTATAATTCAATGCATATGTTTTGGGAGTGGGGAGTCTATGAGAATGCCAAGCAAATCAATAAAGATTTAGCACATCATTATTCATTGCTGTGATGCCATGAGGCATTTATGTGTGCCCTTTTGTAGGGAGGAAGGAAAAAAAAAAAGAGGAAAACTGTTATATATGTATAGTAAAATTTGATTTGAGAGAAAGAGTTTGCATCTGAATTGCATGAAGTCTATTAAAATTTTGGCCTTCTTTAGACTAACAGGATAATGCCATTCCTGAACTGATTGTTTCCAAGCAACGATGCAGATCCGAGTATGTGTTTGCTTATTTTTTTTTAGTTTGTTGCTAAACCAGAGAAGCTTCCAAAGATAGCCACGCAACTGATGCTATCAGGTGTTATATATAATTTCAAGACTATGACGTTGTTTTGAAAAGATGTTGCATTTGTTCTCGCTTTGGAAACTGACTTAAAAGAGAGCACTGGGACTTGCATAAGGTTACCAGCAAGTGGATTGTTTGTTTATTTATTTATTTATTTATTTATGTGTTTGAGTAAAAGAAATGACCTACACTGTCATCAGCATGGCATGCTCCAATACGTCATTTTCATTTGGACACAGAAACTTTACTGCAGTCAGGGGGAATTGCTCTCTCTAAGGAACAAATCCTGAACCGCAGCTATTAATAGTGGTGCAGGTCTTCAGAAACTGTAGTTCAGATACATTTTTCAAGTGTTTTCAAGCGTGGCTCTCTAAAGGGCCAAATCCTCCTCTTTTCACTAATTGAAAGCTCCCTTCATGTATTATAAAGGAATGCACAGTTATAGAGCCATGTATAATAAATAATAAACAGCCACTTGCAAATGACATTGCTATTTTATATTCAGAACCATCCAAATTGTGTGGAGATTTTGAAAGGTGCATTAAGAGGAGATTAGGGTAACTTCTCTCTTTCCTGTCTGCTTTTGGATTTGATGACATCATGGGATAAATATGATTTAGGAGCCAATGTTTACTATTTTGGCTTTCATAAAGGCTTCCTAAAGAGCTCAGTTGCTAAATGTCATTAATGCATTATATTTAGAGTAAGAAAATTGTGCATTTATACATAATTCAGTATGAAGAAAGGGCTTTATAGAGTTCCCTGATGTCTACATAAAGAATATAGTGCAGCTCTGTGTATATCTGAATTTCCATGGAAGGAAACTGATCACCTCAGAAGAGAAATACATCAGCTATTTAGTGGTGCAAAGCAACAAAGCACAAAGTTTGGAAGTGGAAGTGAAAAATAGTATTATTGTTAGAAATTTTAGAAAGAATTTATTATGTCAGAATGTAATTGCCCAACTGAATGGAGTGCTGTGATTTATATTTGTGCACATGTAAAATTCTTTGGGATGATTATAACCAGCTCAATCCTTTATACTCATAACATTTCTGGTTGTGATCTGTCACTTTGGCTATTGTGTTATTGGGTATATAAGATCCCCTGCATTAGGCTAGCTTGGAGTCTTGGGGCTAGTGAGCGGGTAGATGCAGCTCCATTACTATTCATATTGTGGTATTACCAGAGATCCAATGAGGGATCAGGGATCAAGTGGGCTAGATGTTGAACAGTACTGAAATGGAGGATGGCTTTACTTTTCAGAGTTCATAATTTAATTACGTGATGGGAAACAATAAATAAAGCAGAATGGAGGATTGCATCATAAGAGTTGTGACATTTCATATAATAAACACCAGACTGAGTCCATCATCTATCTGCATCTCTTTCAAGACCACTATTTTATAGAAAATGAAATTATCTTATGTACAAGTTGAAGACAGATGATTTCTTCTCATTTGTACTTCAGCATCAGCCAAAGATATGCTGAGATTCTACTGTTCAAAGTTTGACTGCCCAGTGAGTTGCAGTCAAGGTAGGTAAAATATAATGAGTCAGACTCTGAAAACATCACGTAGAATACGATGGCTTTCATCTTAGTATGGCTGTCTGTTTTTTTGAAGGAAGTGGAGCAGTAAGGAGAAGACAAAGATGCTTTAACATTGTCTGTTCCTTGGCTGGTTTAATGTGGATGCACAACGATTAAACATAAAAATGAAGTGAGGATAGCGTAGGGAAGAACGAGGCAGAGATTGATATAAGGAGTGTGAGGCTGAGATGAAGACATTGGAGGGGCTTGTGAAAGGCCTATGATCAGAGATGGAGAGCGTCCCAAGGAAAATTAACAGTGTAATGATCCAGTGTCCGATAGTCTTTGGAGACTGTTTCTTGTATTTGTTTAAGCCAGTCTGGTGACTGGCTTGGTCCTGAGGCTGACATTTCCCATGCTGAACAACAGAACTTGACATTTACATGCAAAATTAATGGTTCCTCAAAAGAGTGATACCATGATTAGGATTTCCACCAAGCTAGTGAAAGAAACTGTTATTTGTCAATTAAAGGAAAAATACAGTGAAGAAAGCAGGGGAAAAAATATGGTAAAAAATAAAAATCTGTATAAAATCACCAGATTCAAGCTTGACTTCTTCAGCACTGATTTAAACCTGGAAAAAGAAAACAATGATATTGAGAGAGGCATCTGAATTTTGCTCAGTTACACAAGTGTAACTGAGCAAAATTCAGATGCCTCTCTCAATATCATTGTTTTCAGTTACACAAGTGTAACTGAGCAAAAAAAAAAAAGACTGATGTTCTCCCCCTCAGAAAGACAGTAGTTTTGAGTAACTGCTTGGTTTGAATGGTCCAGAACAGGTTTATTTTGTGTGTGACTTTTGGCTGAGGTTTTTTCTCTTGGCTGGGTGCATACACCTCCATTTGTCTCCCTTTTTTTTATTTATGCTTCCCTCATGTTAAGGTCTCATTCCTCTTTCTTCCCCCTTTGCAGAACTGCCAGGCTGCCAGATATGCAGCATTAAAGTAAAAAAAAAGAAAGAAAAAAAAAAAAGAAAACCCACAAACAATTTCGCATTGACCTTTTCAAAGGGCATGATAAGCTATGGAAAATAAAACCGAGGCTTGGCCATAAAACGTATGCAGTAAATAAGCACGTGTCATAAAGCCTGCTGCCCTTCACGGCTGGCTGCAAGGCGGCCTGCGCGCCCGGGTTGGCAGCGGGGAGGAGGGGAAGCAGCGCGGCCACCCCGGCCCGAGCAGCGGCGATAGGGCTCGGAGAGCTTTCACTGAAATGGTGCCTCCGCCCCAGCCACCGGGGCATCCTGGGCGCGTACCCCGCCGAGAGCGCGAGGTGCCCGGCGTGCCAGGCGGCGCTCCCACCCCATCGCCTCCCTGCGTGCCCTGTCCATGGTGCTGAGCGGTCGGGAGGGAGCGGGCTTCGTCGTTAGCAGGGAGGAGTGTTTTCCTTCAGGTTGCATAGGCTCGTACCTTGAATTATTGCTGTGTGCACTGTGCAACAGATGTTCGCCAGCCTGGATTTTCCTCTTTTAGCCACTCTAAGAAGGCAGGGAGATTAATTAAAGCCGGAGTTGCTGTAGGTGAATGGCTCTTCACGTGTTTGCAGGGGCTATCTCACGTTTCCTGTTTATATATTCATCAGTTGTTGGCATAGGACGGAGGATTAAATCAACACTCTGAAAACGGCTTCTGCTTTGATTTGTTTATGTGTTTACTTTTAATTTTTAGGATAACTACAGAAATAATGAGAAACAGCGGGAAACAGGAAACTGATTGAGATTGATTGGTTTGTGTATTCAGCTTGTGATGACCTTTGGGGAAAGTGGGTATTTAATTTTTACTGATATTGTAAAGGCACAAAGTCCTGACCTTTCTGATCCAGGGTGACCACTATGAGCATCCCACTGAGAATTAATTACAATTGCCTGGAGCTGCTCCAAGAAGCATTTATTAGAGTACTATAAATGTGGTAAAAGTGATCAGTATGCCTGGAAGAAGCTATTCCATGTGCCTGCTGTGATATCTAAAAGAAGCTCAGACTTGTCAGCTTGTTGTTTTGTTTTGTTATTCATTAAGAAGACTGAAATAGGAGACACAGCATTAGAACTCCAGGGCAAGTGTTTCCTATCATTCTGCTCTCCACACAGATACTTTTGTATTAGATTAAAGCACAATAGATGGAAATAGGCAGAATAAAAATCAAATGTGTTCCTGAGAGACAGGACATGGTGCAGTTCTCTCACTGTATAAAGCAGAATACAGCAGCTTCTTCTAGTAGCTTCCTAGAAATGTAAAGTGGAAGTGAACAGAGAGCCACACAAGAACTCCGTACAAGGAAGCATTCAAAGTTCAAGGTATGCTATGATGCCATTTTATTACAGCATCCAGCACAAAGCCAGGACTGTTAGTCACCTGGGATTTTGCAGTCCTTTTCCCCAGAGATCAATCTAAAAATGGAAAATCTGAGAAACTTTACACAGTGTTATTTCATATACAGTATGATGATTTTGTCAGATACCTTGCCAAAAGGACTGGAATTGAATAAGAATGTTTAAATAAAAATTGTAAAACCATCTACATTTGTTTTGGAGAAGTATTTAATTGGGAATGATGATGAAAAAGCCAGAAATGTGGATTAACCTAAAATGAAAAGGGCAGCCAAGTTACAGCAGATGGCTTTTTCTTGTACTTTAAGTGCCTTATAATAGGGAAAATATGCTACGTAATCACAGTTGTTTCTAAACTGCCTTTTTTAGGGGTGAGGGGTGGGGAGGGGGGAGATTAGGTTTCCAATGAGGTATTGGTTGAAAAAACAAAATCAAAAAGATGTAACTGCAGACAGTCTGTATTGAACTGTTTTTATTCCGGAGTTCCGGAGCTCAGTTTGATGTATGGTAGGAAAGACAACAGTCTCTGATTCCAACTAAAACCCAATGAGCAAATAGCCTCTATTTCTCCCTTCCGCCTTGCCTTCCTGAGCATCTAAATTTCGTAAGGGCTCTGTCTCTCTTTCTCTCATAGAGCTTCTCAATAACCCTTTCTGTGGCTTCACTGAGATTTCTTTATTCTGACAGGTTTTTTGTTCTGTCTTGCTGTGGCTGCTTTTCTTTCTCTCCTGTATCCGTTAAGAAATCCTCCTCTAATGCTGTTATCCAAACAACAGATTTTCTTGCAGAAAAGGTGCTGTTAAGATTTACTAAAAATCTTCCCTTCGTTCCTTTTTTTTTTTTTTTTTTAAATTTATCTCTACCCAGAATGGGGCTAAGGGGGAGGGGGGGGAGGGAGTGAAGGGAGGGAAATAGAAGAGACAGGCTATTGTGTATGACATATGCTCAATTTCTCAGCAAGGCTTAATTACTGTTGGGAGTTTGTGCTCCTGTTCCCTTTCACAAACTGAGTACTCAGAGTGCAGTGCAATGCCTCTTGCTTATTCCAGTTTGCGTGCACATGGATAACATTTGCTTGTGTATTGGGCCAATTGTAAATGAATTGTGTGTGAGAACAGAGACTGCAGGCGTCGCCCCTGAAGACTGTAGGCAGACTTGCACCTTTCAGGCAGAGTTAATACCCATAGAAAATGCTGCTTTTCATGCTCTTGTGATATAAGGTTTAGTCCTTCAAGTAACTGAGCTCATTGAACCAGGAGGTACAGGTGGAACTTCTAAATCCACACATAGATTAGCCAAAGGCCCTACAATACAAGGGCAAGAGAACTTTGCTGTCAGCAGGACTGAACTCTTGACTGATATCTGAAGAGATTCATGCCTCTTGCTTTGTGGGTACACAAAAATGCATGGGTAATTGGAGACAACAGAAGCCTTGGGATATAACATGCAAGGCAGAGACCTAACACAGTGAATTCATTTCAACTCTGCATAATGAAATGCACCATTGTGCTTTGAAGAAGAGCATGACTTTCCTCACTTTCTAATGTAAAACACTAAATTATGTTAGTTTCAGCCAAAAAGCAGAATAAAAGCTATAGAATTTAAATGTCAAAGCTATGCATTTAAGGCCAATTAAAGAACAAGCTTCATAAAAAAATCGAAGAAACGTAACACTTTCAAACTTCATTACAAAGGAAAAAAAATGTTGTTTCCAAAATTAAAAGCATGCTTGCTTGTGAAAATAAGCTTTTCTTTCCTGTTTCCAAGCTCTACATTTTAGATTATCAGCTGCATCTCAGCTTCAACTAATTTCAGTAACATTCCACACCATTGGGCAAGTCCATTCTATTGGAAGAAGTAATAAGTTGTTGAAACCGTCTTGGTAATTAAACAGTTTAATTTTATATTTATTTGCTGAAAAATCCTCCAGTGACATATTAATTATGCATAAAGCTTTGCCTTGTAAAGAAGTTAGCTGGTTTTCAAATACCCATCTCATCTCTATTTATTTTTAGAAAGCTGATCTTTCAAACTGACAGCATTTCAACCATTTTAATACTTTGATGAAGATCTAACTTTCACTCGGATTATTTTTCAAAATTAATACATATTTTTTTTTAGTCACTGTTACTTCTGAAGCAGGAAATAGCTTTGCTTTTAATTTTGGTTTTCATTCAGCTCTGCCTTATTCAAGCCATCTTCTTTCACCAGAGGGCTGCTCAAAAGATGACTTCAGTGTATCATATCTGGAGCTGCCAAAGAACAAAACCTTTGAAGGGCTTATGGTGGAAAAATATGCATAGAGCAATACATCTCTTTGAGAGGAGCAGGGTGAATATCAAAATGTCCTGATGACTGCTAATTGTTCCAATCTATCATACCAGATATCACTGATCAGTCTTTGCAGTGATAACATCATACTCTTGATAAAGTCCAGGCAAAATTTTGTAATGTCAACTAACTTATTGCTGACAGTCACGTTAATATTTTCTAGGAATGCAATATTGCCTGATACTTTACTGTGGGATACTAGGGAAGCCTAGGGAAGTGATAATTTGCAGTATTAGAGATGGAAGGGGGCTTTCCAGTTTGAGTAGAAGTGACATGGACCCTCAGTCATGTGAGCAAACACTCAAAAACAAATTAAATACTGCATGTTCAAAATCTAAGGACCTCATGTGAGTGAAAATCCCACTTTTGCATACTGGTGTCCAAATGCCCGGCTTTCACCGACAATTCTGAAACACCATTTTGTGTCTCTTGTATGAATATGTGTTGTATGTATACTAGATACAAGAGATAAGTAATAGTCATTAACATAACCACGAATATTAAGGAAATGTTTAACTTTGGTTCCCTTGAAAATGTTGGTATAAATAGAGTTTTTTTACATTGCTATAAACAAGGTGGAGAAAACCTGGCTGAATAGCCTTCTCCAGCCTTTTAAGAAGCTGGAGAAGACTGTTTGGAAAGCAATAATCATAGAATGGTTATCAAAGGTTCGCTGTTACAATGGAAAACTGTTGGCTGAGATTCTCCAGGGATGTGTCCTGAGTTTGGTAATGTTTCATATTTCCTTCAGTGACCTGGATGATGCAATAGAAAGAATGCTTCTCACATTTACAGATGGCACAAACCTGGTGGAGTAGCAATCAAAACAATCTCAACAAATGGGGCAGCTGGTCCAAAAAAGTAGGATGAACTTCAAAAAGGAGAATGCAAGGTCTGCACTTAATCTGGAAAAATTGAGTGTATTAACACAAGATGGAAAACATCTGACCAGGCAGAAGTTTTGCTGAAAAAGATGTTGAGGTTACAGTGACTCACAAGTTGAATATGTATCAACAGTGTCATACTATTACAGGAAAAGCAAACATGCGGCATTGGTATTGAGTGCTGCGTGTCTAGTTCTGTGCAGTGAACTGCAGCAAATGTGGAAGCAATCCAAAAGAAAGAAAGGAAGATGACCAGAGAATTAGAAAACACGTCCTGTGAGGCAGGACTGAAAGAACCAGGGGCTTAATTCACTGGATGAATGACTGGAGAGACATGAGAAGCCTTCAGACAATAAAAGGTTGTAATCTGTTGTCCAAGCCCATTGTTGACAGCACAAGAAAAGAACATGCTAAAATTACGTCATGGAAAAATTATGTTAGACATTAGTAAAAACGTTCTTACCATAAACACTAGGCAAGAATGCGGGAGAAAATTGTGAAATCTTCTTGTTAGATTAAAATCTTTAAAACAACCAAACATACATCAGTCCAAAGTTTGGCCTCTTTTGTTTATCTAACCTTGTCACAGGAGGGTGGATTAAAAGATATCTTGATGTCATTTTTGCCCCATTTTCTAAGTCTATATCACTAATATCCCCATTTAATTTTAGTGCAAAGTTTTCTATTTGCAGTTAATTTATATATATTTTTGAAAGGTGGTCTAAATAAAAATCTGTCTCACCTTGTCCAAACTATTTGAGATTCATGCATTTGATTTTCTTCTGATGTTCCCCTACTTTTACCTCCATACTTCAATTATTTACATATCAGTTTCTTCCACTCTGCGACCCAGATATCAAGTCCACTCAGAAAGAGGAGTTGGAGAAGGCATCCCAAATGGAAAACGTGCCCCTTAGCAAGACACTGGGAGAAGTGCTCGCTGCCTGTAGCCTTTTGTTATTCCCTGTCATATACCAGAACATAACAGTGCACTTGTCATAGGACTCCTAAGAGCCCTCATATATTGGGCTAGGGAGAGGTTCAGTAGTGTTTTGTGCTAGCGTTGTGCAAACTCACACACACATTTGGTCCTTGCCATGAAGGCTGTAATCTAAGAATGGACTTTTAAATGGCTGAGCGTGTTTAGAATTTGATTTCTATGAGGTCAGTAATTGAGGTTTTACCATGACAGTTTTTTTCCAAGGAGTTAAGCATACTTCTGTGGTTGAAAGACTGGTATTGTATTTAATCTTTCATATTTTTTACATTTTATTCACTTTTGATTGTACTCTGCATATTTGTCTGCTATGTAATGTGCCTACTAACAATTCCATGACCGTATACTCTATTGGCACCCACTATGATTTTTATAGTTGAATAAGTGATGGAAAATCATTTAACTTAACTAACCTTTTCATCACAGCCATCTCCTTCATTATCCTTCCCTTAGCCGATCTTACACCCTAGACTGCAGCTAATGTCTGAAGAGGTAGGACACTGCTGTGACATTCCAAGATCTTGAACAAGGGTGGGTCTGGGTCTGAAGTTTTGCTGGAAAAAAACAAGGTATTTTTGACCTGTGTAGTTCCCATCTGCATCTTTCTATGGCTCTTGTTCTGACCCACAGTACAAGGCAGTACTGTAGATTCTGAGTCAGTTGCCTGATAATTTCATTAGTCCTACCAACTCTAAACCCTTGAGCATGGAAGAGAAAAAATGAAAGAGAGAGAAATGGAAACCTTGTGATAATATGAGATAGTTCTCTGCACGTGTGGACAGAGTTGCTACAGAAGTTGTATGGAAAGTAAGGGAGGGTACTTTGAAACTTGCTTTTGTGGAGGTTGGTTCCTTATATCATCCATGCATCATACCAAGTATCTCCACATCTGAGGAAAATGACAAAGTTTCAAATACAGGCCAAAGGCACACGATGGTCAGATGGCCTATCTGCATGCTCTGGCTGTGTCTAACTGTCCCCCTCACTTTGCTAAAGTGAAAGATGTTAGAGGACTGACTGATTCCCTGAGTCATTTGTGTGCTTCTGTGGACTAGAAGAGACATTTATAAAGGCATATATGTGAGTTAGATGATAAACTGTTGCTGAAAGCCAGTGGGAAGTGGATGATTGCAGTCTGAAATGGTAGACCTTACTCATGATACTACAAGAAAGATAGACAAATCAGATGGAGTGAGGCTACTGATATCTATTGGACATCAGTATGGGAGCAATCACAGTTATCATAAATCTTTCAATATCCATGACTTTTTGTGGGCTCAGTAGAGTGAGAAAACAGCTACAGGCTTCCCAGAACTCAGCTGCATAAATACTCTGAACACTGAGCAACATGTTGCTGTTCCTTACCCTTTCATTTGTTATCTGGGAGAGCCTATTTTTAACAAGTAGATTTTTTCCCCTTTGATACTATACCTTCATTATAATTAGTTTAGTAAAAGACTGTAAATAGCATACCTTGACAGTGAATCCAGACAGAATAAATAAAATGCAGCTTATTCTTAGCTGTTGGAGAAGTGCTCTGTACAGCACACTTTGAAACTTCTCACATAGTCCTGTTCTCAGAGTCCCACCTTTCTTTGTGAGCTTCCCTTCCCTTCTCCTATTTTAGACTGGATATTTAGCCCATAGTTTTTGTTTCTTAGTTCTATCCTGTTAGTCCCAAATGTGCCTTGCATAGTACAGCTCCTAAATCAACAGTCTATTCCTAGTTACAGCTTTCTGTATTTCATTTTTTTAATCTCCAATGAACTTGGAACCGTGTCTTTTGTGTGCTTGTTTTTAAAAAGGGAGCTTGTTAACTGACAATGCCGTAAAACTATTAAGAGACTATGTCCACTCCTGCTATACATCACTGATCCCTGCTTCACGGGGTATCCTAATCCACTGCTGTACCAAAGTGTCAGACCCAGCAAAGAAAAATGAGTATTTTGCATAGCAAATAGTTTTTATGACTTACAGTTAATGGACCTTACTATTAATTGGCAGAATTACAACTCTTGATTAGTTGATGAAAGTAGCTGTCTTGAAAAGTTATTAGCCCTCCTTTTGTTCTTGTTTTTCTACATTTTTTTTTCAGGAGATTGATTACACAGAGTGCCTCTTTGAACTTATATTGAATGTTTCCTTTGAGAATCCACTTGCATTGTGTTTTCATAGACTTCGTTAGTTTTTCAGTATTCCAGCAATCTTGTTGTATTAAAAGGAAAAAAAAATCAAAACAAAACAAAAAGCAAAATAGTTAATAGTACCTCAGGAAAATATTCCTGAAAAAAAAAAAAGAATAGTATGAAAATATCAATAATGAAATTTGAATATACAAATACCATAAGAAATACTTACACAGATTTATCAAGGCTAAACAGTTTGCGTTAATGGAAAACAAACTCCATTAACAGAGATGTAGTAATTCATGAAGCATCTTCTGTTGTGCATTGCATGTATCCTCTAGCTGTCCTAAATCAATTACCTCATTCAGGACTTGGAGGCCCTTTCTATAGGGTGAGGCTGTGGCTGTAGGGAAAGCAATTTATTGCAAAAGCTGATTCAGCAAGGAACTCTTCAGGGACCCATCAATGTTCCATTATTAATCAGAGATGCTGTAATGATTATCAGTGGTGTTGTAAATCATTTGCGTAACGCTATTTATTTTAACATTACTCAGCAATTCTGTGTTTCCTGAAAGACAAGATTTCCAAATCATGAAACATGCTCTTCAGCAGGAAGCAACAAGCAATGTAACAGACTTTCAAAAGATTGTTTTGTCTTACGCTTTCAAGGCCAGGCTGGATGGGGCTTCGGGCAACCTGGTCTAGTAGGATGTGTCCCTGTCCATGGCAGGGGGTTGGAACTAGGTGGTCTTTAAGGTCCCTTCCAACCCAAACCATTCTGTGATTCCATGATATATTGTTGTGTGAAACCAACTATTCAAGAAAAGGAGGTCCTTAAAAATTTGATAAGTCTGTGAGCAAATGCTAAGAATATTTCATGCTTGCTTCCACTAACTCATTTTGACTTCAGTCTCCAATAACACTGCCTTTTCATTACCCTCTGAAGCCTGATTCTGCCTTCAAGTGAAATTAATAGCAGAAAGATCAATCCTGAACATCTCTTGGTGTGTCAATCCAAACCTGAAGGTTCTGGCTTCAGAGGGCTTTTCTGAAGCATCATTTTACTTGAAAATATTAATGGTTAGGACAAAAGCTTATTAAATTATTACTTGCAGATAATTTAACCACTTTTTTTTTTTTCTCTGTGTGTATGTGTCTTAATGAAAACTTAGTACAGATTAAATGCAAATGGTTTGGCAGATTTGCCTTATATGCAAATTCTAAGGCAAGGTCAAAATTGCAGTAATAAAGCTCTGCCTGAGTTCCATTTTTACAAGATTTAGATATTAAAAATAGCTATTGGTGCTGAAATGTCATGAATACAGTGGAGAAAAATGAAAGCTGAGAAGAAATCCAAGAGACTGGAAAGCAGGTGGAACAAAATAAATGTTCGTTAATGTCTTGCATCACACAGGATACTTGCTTCTATTGATGGAGCAGAAAAAAATTATGGTAGCGACAGGTCTGTGAAATTAATATTTTTTCCAGCCTCAAGATCCCATTTTCCATATGAAGAAAGCATCACTGAATGAGTATTAATGTGATGGTGTTTTAACAAGGCAAGGTCATTTAGCATGTTTTATTTTACAGTCTCTGAAGTTTCCTCTTTCTTATTGCGTGTGTTTTAGGGAAAATAGTCTCCTTTTTAATAGAATTGGTTCTCTGAAGAGTTGGAGGCTATTATCCCCTTACAATTTTTGTCCTAGCGAGCCGTTATGCTGGATGAAAAGACTGCCACTTCCTTCTTTTAGGGTTGTGTTACTCGGTGACTCCTTTTCTGTTTGCTTTGCTAGTGATCTTAAAGCAGTCACCATCTGCACTTCAAAGCAGAAGAAAGCCGCTCAGATTAATATATTTTTGCTGTATAACCTCCTGTGATTACACCAGTGGTTCTCAGCTGCTGCCTCATACCACGACGGGTGTCAGTGCCTTAAACACAAATCATTTTTCGGTAATTAACAGCAATAACGAGTACTGCTTTTTGTGGGGAGGTGCATGTGAGCCCTGTCTCTGCTGAAGCCAGTGGCACAACTGGAGTTCAGCAAACTTTCAGCTGCCCAAAATGACTGCCTTCAGGCTGCCCTCAGTCACCTCTCCTTTCAGCCCTGATTATTTACCCAAGTGCCCCGGGCCATTAAAGTTCGCGTGGCGATTGTTCCGCGTCCCCCACCCCCCAAATGTCATTCAGATGATAAAATCGGGCTCAGTCTCCTCTAAAGGCTTTGCAGCGAGCAACAAAAGCCGCGGTTGCTGGAACGGCCACAAAGGCCGACACCCGGCGAGGAAGGACGTTGTGCGGGGACAGCTGCGGCTCTCACAAAGCGCCGGGCCCCCGGTGGCACCGGGCAGGCCCCAAAACCCCCCCAACCTCAGCCCGGGGTGGGCGCGGAGCCGTTTGGGGTTGGGATTCGCTAGGAACTGGGTCAGCGGGGCGGGCCGGGGAGAAGGGCTGCGGGCACCAGGGGAGGCAGCGCTGCCTCAGCCCCGTGAGGATCGGCCCCGTCCCTCAGCCCCCGCTGAGGGAAGGCTGGGGCGGGGGGGGGCGGGTGGAGGCGGGAAGCCCCTCAGCGCCATCACCCCCCCGAGGTACTAACCCTGATTGACAGCTCCAACCCCTCCCTCCCTGCGTTCCCATTGGGCGACGCGCACGCCACTCACGGGGGGCCGAAGGAGGGAGGTGAGGGGGCGGGGCCATCGGGCGAGGGGGCGGGGCTTTGGGATGGGGGCGAGGCAGAGGCGGCTCGGCCCGCGCAGGGGCTCGCGCGGCGGCGGTTGTGGCGGCGCCAGGTGGGTGCGGGGCCGTCCTTCCCCCCCCCCCTCCCCGGCCGTTACCGCCTGACGGGCGCTGGGGGGACCCGGTCCCGTCCCCGGCCCGGCGGGGGGGTGGCTTCGGTCCGAGCCCCCCAAATCCGAGCGGGTGGGGGGCTCCTCTGCTCCCGGGGGTCCTCAGAGTCCTGGGGGATAGCCGTCGGGAGCCCTCGGCGAGTCAGAAGTTCTAAAAAGCGCTTTATTTTTATTTTTTTTCCCCTTCTCTACTCGCGCAGATGAATTCCCGTGAGGTGTTTGCCCCAAGTGCCGGCGAGGAGAAGCTCGGAGGAGCGGCTGCAGGAGCGTGAGGACCGCGGTTTGTCAGCGCTGAGTGCCTGGCGCTGGCTGAAAAAAGGTTAGGAAATGTTTTTCCTTCTCATTTCCAACACAGCGTACTAATTCCTGTGGGTATCTAACAGCGTTGGTACCGATTTTCATTCTCTTCAACAATCCGTGAAGTGAGGCCGGTGCCCGAGTGATGGGTATTGAGAGCAGTTGTGAGTTCCCTGACAGAAAATACTTCACAAATGGTTTAGTTTTTGTGCCCTGTTCGTGCAGGGACAGAGGAAAGCTGTCTTGCTGCGGTTCTTTGTGCTGCTTTTGTAAGCCGGAGGGAGCAAGAGGGGAAGTCTTCCTATTAGGAAAAGATGGGAGCAAATTGTGAAAGCAGCCAGGAACTTCCAGAGACTTTAAATTGAGGAGGAGGACGTTGTTTTGCTTCGCGTGTCACGCCAGGCTGGCCTTTTTTATTTTATTTTTAAAGGTTTATGTGGGGAATCACAAAGTATTATGTTTATATGAGGCAGACTGTTGTTTTGACTCTGCCTGATACAGTGTTTTCCGTAGTAGCGAATAGTGTGTGCTTGAAGAAGGGAATGAAGTAATGGAATAACGTTACAGTTCTTATTCTCCAGCATGCTCTCCCATGCTGCAATCTGTAGTTCGGATGCAGAGGTGTGCAGCTTCTGATATATGGAGATCAACGTAACGTTGAATAACTATATAGACTAGTACCCGAGTTGTTAACGTGTAAATGTAAAGTTACAAGTTAGAGTGCTTGCAAACTTCAAGATTCAAAGGATTGAACCCTATATTTGAGCTGTGGAACTGAGCTTTTTTAGGTATTACGTTCAGTTATAGCTTACTTCTGTATTGAAGTTCCCATTAGAAAGAAATACTCGTGTATATGTGGAAGGACCCATCTACACTATGATGAAGGCAGTAAGCCATTTCTGCTCTGTGAATGTAGCTTTCAACTGGTCCTGAAGGAAGGATGTTCTGTCTACAGCTTTTCAGTTCGACACCAGGACCAGACCGTGTGCTCCTTAAGCTATGTGGAAGCTAGATTTATTTCCAGCAGAATTCCAGGGACAAGTTGTGCAAAGCAAGCTCTTCTTACTGCTTGCTGAAGGGTTTTTTTTGGTGTGTTTATGGCTAGTGGAAGTATGAATGTAGTTATTAAGCAGTGAATGGAGAGGTTTTGTTGTACATGAAGTAATAATTGAACCAGTCCTTTTTCTTCTCCTTTTCCACAGCTATTTTCTGCAGATAAAGAACAAATAGAAAACACTTTTTAAACAGATACAGAAACAATAGTCTTGATTATACTCAATAGTTACTGAAATTACATGGTCTTTGCTAATTTTTTGATTTGTCCATGGAAGTAATAAAATGACTTTATATGTCAGAAATAGAATTGCTTATGCTTTAAAAAAGCATGCTTTCATGTCAGGAGTGAGGTATTGAGGCTGCGTGTTTGGTTTATATGGTTCAACACATCCTACTCTCAATAGCAGCATGGACCTGCTTTGTTTTTCAGTATATGCTCTGTCTGTACACCGTACCTCATTTTTGGAGCACTGATACAAACTTCTTGCAGACTGGTTGCTCTTTGGTGTGTGACTACTTTAGCTCAAGTATATACAGATGAGAAGGTGCACACCACATATTTATGTGAAATGAGAAGTGTCTGTGGGCAGTATTCCTCTGTGAAGGAAAGTGGAAGAAAGTCATCGTGTGATAGATGATAGAAACTTTGAACTAATAGTACTTTTATAAAGTGACTAGCAGGACAGGATTTCTAACAAGCAAACCAGAGCAGATATTTCAGAGAAGAATTCCAGAAAAGCTAATGGTAGTTAAGTCATTGAATATGTTACCTGGACACTGGGTAGCTCTACTGCCTTTGAAAGTCTTCATTTCTTGATTAAACTTCCTGCATGGACCCTTCAGTCTTGGTGTAAATAGAAGTGAATGGAATAGGAACGAGAGAAATGATCGTCTTGTAAAAAGATAAACATATGCAGTTAGATCTTTGTTCTTTTGAGCCTTCGCTTAGTACCACCTTCCAAATCTCTTGTGACTGCTTATAGTGAGGAATGAGCAACAAATTTGTTTCAGTTAGGGCTGTTCTTGCAGACCTGTCTCTAGTTGCTGGTGGGAGTTTAGTTTGCATGGTGTGGTCTTGGAACTGAACCCAAATCTGAAATAGATTGGATAACACAGCACTTCATCTTTTTTTTTTTTTTTCATTCAAAGTTCTATTCGTATCTCACATAATAGATATGTGGCACCAGTTAAAAGTTTTGGACTTCATGGACTTCATTGCTAAGACTTGGTTTACAATATTGACGGGGGGACGTTGTCTTCATCTGGCTCATGTCTTAGTTCTCTAGTTTTGAAGCCATCCAGTGTATGGAGATGTTGAGAGGACCACACTGCAGCTAGGTGCCTTCCAGCCTTATCTGCAGCTGCACTCTGCATTCAGAGGCTTCCTTCTGCAAGGGGTGCCAGGGGTCACAGGTAACAACTGCTTGAAAGTAACAATGTAGTCTCTTCAAAGAGCAGAAATGGAAAGAGGGAGAGGGTATTAATTTCTCCTCCGTGTGGAAGTCTCATAAACAGAGTTTGTCATGTAGGAAAATCAGTGGCTTAGCTAAGAATCAAATAAAGGCACCTTGAACCTTAGCTCTGTAGCAGAACTGCTACACTGCACGTTTTCTGCTGAGAACCTAGCCTGTGTTTAGAGATAATGATGAAAATAACGCGAAGTTACACCAGGTTTATTTGCTCAGCTTTAACCTGTGAGTGCTTTCCTTCACACTTACTTTAGATCCAGCTGTTCAGAAGCCAGCCTGTTGTAAAAGCTATTGAAATGTTGCATTGGAGCGTTTTTTTTAACTGGAGAGGCAGTGTGTTTTTTTCATCCTTCTCTTAGAAACTAAAGTCACTGAAATATTTTTAGCTGCTGATAGATGTCATTTCTCTTTCCTCTGCCGAAAGGGGAACAAAACATTTGGGAAGAAATTAACAAATTTGTGTGTAGAAACAGCTGAAGATTAAAATGGAAGTTTTTGTGGTTACTTAAGCAGTGAAATAGGAGCTTGTCTTGCTTGATTTCTTTATTTTTTGTCAGGTGACAGTGCCAGAGAATTTTTGTTGAAGGCTTGTTAGTATGATAAGCATGTATTAGATGTGTTGTTCTTTTGAAAACAAATCTAGTTTTAGGGGTTTTAGTGTTAGGGGTTTACAGGGACTCTTAAACACTCGGCACATCAATTTTCCGATTAAATTATCTGCAATTAAACAGATGGTGTTTTCTGTGCTCATAGTCAATTGTTGTATTTATTTTATTTTTTTTAAGCAGAATTTTAGTTACTCCTCTTCAAGATTTTGGAGTGCCTTCTTACCTGTTGATTACAAATGTCATCGATTTGTTCTCTTAGGGTTTTGATAGCCAAACATGTCCATAGGGGTCAAGATGGGGGGCAATGGGTGTTTGTATTAAGTGTGCAACATCTTCATGCTAAATTTGTTTTATTTTTGAGTTGTCATTACTCATGCCTCTTGAGAAGGTATGCTTTAACTCTGAGTTAACTATCTCTTGTATTTTAAAGGATATATTTGAAAAGCAGAAAAGCTGAGTGTTACTCAGGTTGAACTTGATTAATGCTTGTGTTGGTTTTGACTGACTTCTGTGTTTAAAACAAAAAAGGAGCGAAATGTTTTCCCATCACTTGCATGCTAACAAATGTGTTATATTTAAAGTGTGATGTTTTTTTTCTAATCATTCATAGTTTCGAATCTCCTTGCAAGAGTGTTTTTGTTGTTGTTGTTGGAAGTACTGGAAAGAGCTGGCACAAGGACTGTTGAGTGCTGAGTTACAGAATTGGCTAGGAATTAATGAGCACAGTAACGTAACTAAAATAAATGTCTTGGACACGGCCAGCATACAAATATTTTGGCCTTAGTTTTTGAATTAATCTTGCATTCTGTAGATAGTTAGGTTTTATAATCATTTTCAGAATATGATGCAGCCTTTAAAATGCTGGTAAATGACATAATGTATGTATAGATATCAATGGTAATTTGAATCTGTCCTGAGTTCATGTTTTACACTCCTCATAATTGATACAAATAGGAGTAATCTATGCTAAGGCAAACTTCCATTAATCCGTCCGAAACAGCATTTTAGGCTGACTCCAACTCATTTTTTTTCTTGTCCTGGAAAACAAACAAACTGGTTTTCAAATGTGGTGCACAGCCTGACTTTTCTTTCTAGTTCCAAAAATGAAGACGCTATTTCACTGTTGCTTTGGCACAACCTTTTATTGCACATCCCTGTTGTTGAGGTTATCCCAATGTGGGAACTATAGAATAATTAGTTGTGGTAAAGCTCTATCAAATGTTGTTTATTTACACAGCAGTATGCACAGATAAATTCATGTTGATGAAGATATTTATCCCCATGAAGCTCAAACGAGACAAGTTTTCTTGGAGGCATATGCAGTAGTTGTTTCTTCCCATGCTGTTGCAAAAGCGTATTTAAAGCTTGTTTGACTGTTGTAACTAGTGTTAATATACTTTTGGGGTGCTTTTTGGGTGTCTGAATATGCATTTGGTTTAGAGTTTTATGTGCATTATGGTGATTTTTCAAGTTCTCTGTAAGCCTTATGTTGCTTGCTTATAGAACTTTAAAATCAGGAAGGAAAGTTTATGGTGTAAGTAGTGAAAATGCTGTTTAATGCATGAGCTATATTAAATTGATAGATAAAATATACCTTCAAATTTGTAGCAAGTGTTTCTAGTGATTGTAATTCTTCAGAGATTTGAAATTTTATGTGAGCCTGTTATATTTTCTGTTAGGTGAAGAATGCTGAAACCTTTTCTGCTGTCATCCAGCCTTTTATATCTTTTTTTCTTTGACTTTTTTCTTGAAAGTTGTTCCTCTGTTCTTTTTAAGGCATTGTTCAGCTTTCAGGTTCTTGTCTGTGAGCACACGTAGCTGTATTCTATATATCCTAATGCAACAGCTCAGCAAGCAGCGTATTAAAACAGGGTGCTATTTGGACCGGGGCTGTGCTAGGAAGGTGCAGGGGCTTCTGCATCTTGTTGGCTTGAGGTGGTCTGTTCGGGTGATCATGCTTCAGAGGGTGCTGCATGTACTCTTCCTGTTGGGTTTGCCCAGGCAGAAGTCCTAATCTTTTTGGGGCACGTTTCTTGATACCTAACACAGTACTGTCCCGCTGTTAATGTGTTAGAGGTCGTTCATGGGAATGCTTTGGTCTGCTTGCTGGGAATTGGGGTAATGCTGTTTTCTTGGAGCGCTTTAACTTCTTTCTTCTGCTCCTACCTTTCTATGTGCTGCTTTAGCTTCCTGTCCTTTGGGTTGCTGGGTAATTAATTGGCTGTTAACATCCAGTAGTATTATGGATTAAACTGTCATGTTTTCTTCATGGTTTGTGAAGCATGTTTAATGATCTTATTGTGCTAGTAGATTATGAAGGCAGAGGTCACTGATGACATAAGTATGCCTCCAGTGGATATCTAACATGACAGGTAGGATGTAATAATGTTGTGGAGGCCGCAGAGGACTTGCGTTTCAGAGGCTGTTTACGAGATAGCATGTGCAGTATGTGTGATGATAGGAGAGCTTGAAAGTCACACGTTTCTGAGCTGGGATGTGTTAGAAATTTCTCTTTGACATTGGCAATGTTAGTGGCGTGCTTGTCTTCAGCAGCAGCCCCTGCGTTGTGGTTGCCTGGCCTTGGCGGTGGAACTGGGTGTTGTGGTGTGATTGTACTTGACAGGAGTCCTGCTCTAGGCACTGGCTGTACAGGATGTACTTGGCTAACAGAAGAAAATACGGTTTTCTTAAACACTCTCATTCCTACTGTCTTTCATGTGCTGTATACACAAAGAAGGTTGTATTTATTTAAAGGCCTAGTATAGGTAGTCAAGTTATTTTCTATATGTCATGGCAAACTGAAGAGCAGTGAAGACTGCCAGGCTTGTATAATCTCATGAAAATGTTTTGTGCGAGTCTAGCTGCTTATGCAAAGAGGACAACGTTAATTAAGGCTGTGTGTAGAGGACATTGAGCAGAAGTTGGGAATTTCTGGGCTCTGCCATATTTGTAGGTGGAGAACATTACATAAGCTGTGGCCATCAGGACTTTGTTCCATTGACCGGTTAGGAGGTTGTCTGTCACTTGCTGTAGAGGGGCTGTTAGTAGGGGATGGGCTTCAAGATGAATCCGTGGGTGAAATTTATTCCGTTGTTGCTGATGGTAACGGCCTGCGTGAGTCTGAGTACCCCCTCGTGAGTGTCTGTAGTTTAATGCCTGCAGTCATAGGTGCTGTATGCAGCCGTTGCTCACTATTCCTTCTCCAGCAGCTTTTTCTTGCAGCCCAGAACTGCTGTTCCTGTTGCAACGCCTTCTTTTTGAGGTCAGAAAAGGCTAAACCTTCTTTTCTGTCTTGTGCTTCTTATGTCCTGTAAGGTGAGGACAGTTTGGATTGCTGTTGTGCAGCTGAGCAGAGAGGCCTGGTTAAGCAAGTGAGTGGTATATAACCTTTGTATCCATAACTCCCTTAATTTAAAAAAAGTAAACAAGAAGCTTGGTAAAGGTATAAACAGATTAGTTTCTGTAATCTGTGACTTGGAAAATTGTATGGTATCTTGACACGTACTTTCCTCGTAGCCGGAGACTTCAGTTCTTTAGCTGTTGTATCCCAGGCTTCTTGTGGAAATTCGTAGTGGCAACTACTGCTAGTAACAAGTAAGGGCTGGAGGATTTGTATATTTGATTGGTGATGGATGTAGAATATCAAAATGTTAACAATTTTCCAGCAAATGTTGGAATTGGTCTCTCGTTTTTTGTTTTAAAAACCTGTAGTGGAAAAAGTCACTGTTTCATGGTTCCAAGCAAAACTGTTCATTTACCATGGACTTGATGTTTTCCTAGCAGAGCAGTAGGCAGTGGTGGAGACTAGTGTGGTACAAGAGGAGGTCTGGAAGCTTGTTTTCTTCTGCAGCTTCAAACAGATTGTTTTCTTCAATCTGTTTGGAAACAGATTGAAAAGTTCTTCTGCATCATTACATGCGAATGAGGAGTTGGAACTTCTGAATTAAAACAGGAGCTTTAGTGAAAATTTGGCTTCTTAGTTTTTTTTCTTCTAGCAGTTTGAGCTTACTGTTGAGCTTCCTAGCAAATGCTGAAATTCTCTGGAACTCCTAGCAGCATGGGTTTATTGCAGAATGATTTCCTGGGAAAGTACTGCCTTTCATTTAAAGGTTGGCTGCTGCTCTGAATGCTTGAACAGATGCAAACGTGGAGGAGATAACACCACTTCAAATGAAGCCTACACTTGATTGTTTTAACTTCTGTGCCGAATTTGAAGGCACTCGTGTATTACTTTGTTTGCACACAGCTTGAATACTGAAATCCCTTCTAGTCAACGTGTGCCAGCTTAAGGGCTGGAATGGGGCTGCAATTAATCCCAATTTATATTTTAACAGGTTTTCTTGCTACAAATGTATCAAGTGGTTCAGTGTCGGTTCCAGGTTATTCGGCTTTGTTGTAGGAGTAGAGTATTTGCCAGGCTGTGCTGGCCAAAGAGACCTGGAGGTACGTGGAAAGCCTCCTGCTTTCTGTCCACCCTTCTTTTTACAGAAAGCAGCAGGGACTAGCATTTCTCTTAGCAGCTTCATTTTGTTCTTGATGGTAGGGATCCTGTCTTCTTCAGCTCAGCCAGCTTCTTTCTCTTGAAGCTCTTCATTCTGCAGATCCTAAAGGTCTTGCACATCCCCATTGCAGCATTGCATCATATTTATAGCGAGCTGGTGTGTGGCAAGCATGAAATACCAAAATGCTGAAGCGGGGAGGTACAAATGCTTTCAAGAGGAGAGTCTGAGAATGCACTAGGGTATAGCTGTCCATCCCTGAGCAGAAATGTAGCTATTACAGTCTTTGCCCTTGTCATCAAATGCTGCTTATGCTCTTGTAGAAAATCTGTCTTGAAAATTAAATCATTCTGTGATTTGGGCTGGGCAACTCCACACGAGTGCGTAGATCAGATTAGGGGAATACTGGGTTACATCTCGAGCTACTAATGCTGTGAAGACAGACCCTCGTGCCCCGCTGCTGAATTTCTCTGCTGGATTTGCCCTGCTAACGACAGGAAAAACTTCCATGTTGGCAGACTAATAAGCAGTGGGGTATTTTTATCTTCAGGATTTTTATTAGGCTGAAATAGCTGCATCCGAAATACTACTGGAAGATCGTTGGAATTCTCACATTTTTTCTAGAATATTTGCCATTCAGCTGTATGCTGCACTTCAAACTCCTGGAGGAGGTACACATTTTGCAATAGCATTGTTCTGATTGCCATCCTAGTAACTCTGATGGTCTTTAAAAGCTCCTGGGGCTTCTGCTTGCTGTTGTGTAGAAGGTGGTATTTCTCAGGGTCGCGTGTAGCTGTGTGGCTGAACTGCTGTCTGCCTGGCTGGCTGCTGGGACCAGGTCAGCAGCCTTCAGGAATCTCTGTACCTTACAGAGCGATGGCAAGGTCCTGTACGAGGGGATTTACAACTCTATTTGCAAAAGCTGCTGGGAAATATTAATTAAAATTCCATGACTGGGGAGAGTTTCAAACTTCATTTGTCTTAGAAGATGCTTCAAAAAGATTTTCTTACATTGCCTAGTGAATTGGTTCAGTTACCATTTATGTGAGTGATTTACTTCTAGAGCATTAGTGAAGGATGAAGTAAAATACTGTAGCAGCTTGAAATGTTGTCTTAATATCATGGCTTTCTGAAATGCCCAGAAGTCTCTCTGAAGTACCTGGTTCAAGTTGCACGCTTGTGTTACCTTTGCTGTCTCTCAATTAGAAACTGTTTCAGCAGCAGTGGAGAAAATGCTTCTGAAGAGCAGATAGTGAGGTGGTACTGGTTTTTATTTTATTTTTCCTTCTGTGGTAGCAGCAGCTGAAAACCCCAAATACAATCATTTCCTCTCCCTGCCCTACATCGTAAGATAAAGCCGTTACCACTCTGGGTTGTGTGGTACTTCCTCATCTGGATTTTCTGTTCCGCTTCCTCATGCTGCAGATTCACTCCTATGCATTTCTTCTGAATTCTTCTTTTACTTCCCCCTCAGACTTTCTTTTATATCCTACTATTCCCTGCAAGGAAGAAATGTGTTGTGGTAAACTTCTGCTTTATGCCATTTCTGGTAAAAACCCACAACCCACAGATGCTTTTTTTAAAGAGTGAAATGCTTGGAGATGTGTTTAAAAAACAAACAAAGAAAGAAACGCACACAAGAAACACCAAACAAACAAACAAGAAAGTCCTCCCTCCCCTGCTGCAGTCATCCCAAAAGAAACTTAAGATGGGGGAACGTAGATGCAAGACTTCAAATGCCTTGCCAAACGTAAGCCCTTCTTTCCTCTGCCGAGTGAACTGCCTACTATCACATTTCTTCCAACCACAGAATGTTGTTTTTGGCAGGAACATCAGAAGGAGTATTCTCTCTTTTAAACAGTTGTTGTTTGGAAAACAAGCATATGTCTGGCATCATCATGGGTTTCTAAAAGAGGAAAAAGCGACTCTATTTTCAAAATGTAGTAAAACCGTGTTCTCAGCAGAATCGAATGTTAAATGGTTTTTGGAAGCTTAAGCGTAATGGCGCGTCACTACAGCTGCCTGTCAGGGTTGGAGCAGGGAGCACAGTTAGACCTTAAGCTGCTGAGTGTTAATCACAGCCTGGCAGCAGTTCTCCTCAGCCGAGTTACTGGGCTCCAGAGAAGCACAGAGTCAGCCTTTTACAAAAAGTCAACTTCTTGTATTTGTCAAGCTAAAATTTGTATTTGTTCAGCTAAAATTTGATGTTGAAGTTCGGATACAAACAAAGAAGCTGTCGATTTACAATTGTAATTAAGAAGCTACCTTAAAAACATATGGCGGTAAATTTGTAGTTTGGGCGTCCCTACGCTCCCTTGTCTTGGCTAGAGCTATGGCTCTTAAAGCCTTTAAATATGAAGCATCAGAAAATACATTGAAGTAAGCTTTGCGTGCCGAAGGGGTGACAGTCTAAACAATGAACAACTTTGATTTGTTGGTCAAAGATAACTTTATTCTGTTTTACAGGTGAATAAATACAGCATGTAGCAGTCCCAGATATCCAAAGAAGTTAGCTCACATTCATTAAATGTCAGGGGTAGGATAAGAATGGAGAAACAATGTTTAAGCACAGGGAAACACTGGGGAGATTTAACTGTGAGGGTAGGAAATGGGGTTGTTGAACCTGCAGGAAGAAAAGCAGTGAAATTAATTGAGACTTACTGAAAGTGATTATATTCTTTTTATGATGTTCAACCTCCTGATATTTTAGAACAGAGATATATGTAGAAAACCTTGACACTAAAACTTGATTGAAATGCAGACCTTGAAGGACAAGTTATCTTTTGTTAGAAACGCGTTTTTGAGTCTTCTAAATCCACTTTGAACAAAGCATTAATAAATGTTATTGTAGGAAAGATAAGACTGTAGAAATAATTAAATTCTATTGTGGGTTAATTAATTTGTATGATACTACTAGTGTTCTATAAAATATCTTTGTACACTTGCTGAAGTGAGCAAAAAGGCAATGAAGCGTTGAACTTCTTCCCTTGTTCAAAGCACGCAGAACTTACTGATCTAAATCTAATTTTACAGGGTGTTGAAAGGAGAATAAACTTAGCCAAAGTGGGAAGCTGGAGTGTTATTTTCTGTATGCTTGAAACAACTTTTGGCGATTTTTGAAAAGGAAAAAATGTGACTAATTGAACAGCTGGTCCACAAGGATGAAGTAGTTGCAGGTATCCTATGCTCCCCCCCCCCCAAAGTGTGTTAGTTAATCGTTTTGTGCAAGATTGGGAATAACAGCAGTTTTCTCCAGGAACACTTACTGATACCATAAAGGGTTAGGAGAAAGTGAAGATCTCTCCCTTATTAATGCGCAGTCTTTGCCAAAGAGATTTTTTGTAGCCAAGAAGAGCCTTCATATATCAATCAACTGCTCTGGTAATAGTTTTCACCCACTCTTTATCTATTTTTAATAGCTTTTGTTCCTAATGGACAAATAAATTGTGCTAGAGCTGTTTGTGCTTGGGGCTGATAGCATATCATCACTTCCAGCTATTAAATCAGTCTCCTCATCTTGTGCAGGAGGAGGCAGCCAAGTTGCAAAGGGGCATGAAATCCAAAAACATGCCTTTTGTGTGGTCTTGCATGCTTCTGTTTGAATTCTGCCTAATCCCTTTTATTTGGCTTCTTACGTCTTCAGAAGTGCATCTGGTACGAGATTCCAGTGGTGGATCATGGGTGGTGGGCATTTTATTCAATTTTTGTTTTTTGTTTTATGCTTTAGGGGAGGACATCACGAGTTCTGTAGCAGCAAGATATGATATCTAGAAAGTTGTCTTGATCCAAGTTGTTAAGTCTTAAACCTCAATCTCTTGGGGAGCCCAGCAGGGTGAGGGTTGCTCTGGCTGTTGGGAAGGTTCCACCCCTCTACGGCTGCCTACTTGGTTCTGGTTCCTTTATTTTGGGCTTGTTTTGAAGGACTTAAACATGGGGCTGTTGGCTGTCCTTACAATAGCTTATCTACTCTGAAGTGGTGAGATGTCCTTTTAAAGTAGTGATCCTGGTGCAGACCTTTTAGGTACTTACATGTGAACCTGATAATACACTACTCCTAGACGGAAGCCTTTCTGGAGGACAGGGCAGCTCTGTGCTATTGCAATTCTTGAAAGTGAGCTGGGTGGGAGGTTTTGCTGCCTTTGGTTTTCTCCCATGCATGCCAGCAGCGTGACTAAATCTCTTTGTGGAAGTTGTCTTTAGGTCAAAGGACACGAGGAGTAAAGTTGGCTGGCTAGTAGAGCACAGGTAGAGGCCACATGTAGAGGCCAATCTTACATTTCCGTTGATATAGATGTCCCAAACTTATAAAGATAACAAAGTTAGCACTGACTATTTAGTACCTGCAGTTCTGCGCCCTTGACTGGGGTCTTCCCTGTGTGACACTTCTTTTTAAGTGGGGTTCCTATGGAAAATCTGTAACAAAACATCTAGACTAAAAAAGCCAGTATGCATCTATACTGTTAAAAGAAAAAAAAAGTGGCCTGGGAGATCAGGGGACACTGTTTCTGCAAAAGGTAATTAAGGAAAGGATTCTGTACCTTCTGGGATGACCTGCTTTGGTTCGTGGTACTTGGTGCAGAGTTTGCCAGAAACTTTGTAACTTGTGATAACACGAGTGGTCAGCTCAGGTGATGGCGGTGCTTATAACACCACACTGAATTTTGCTCACAGACTTTACCCGTGAAGAGCTACGTGAGCATTTCACATCCAGATCACATGGTGGAAGAGCAAAGATCTGAGAAAGCATCGAGTTCTCGATCTGCTGTGCCTTTATGTGCTAGCTTCCCCAGATCTAGCATGCACGTGCCTGTGTTTGTGAGCAAAAGCTCAATGCACTTTAATACCAGCACTTCTCAAACTTTAAACTGACTCTCCCTTTTCTGTAGTAGTTTGTTCCTCTACTGCTCTTGCGCCAGCCCCAAGCAGCTGTTAAGCAGGAAGGGAAGGAGGAAGCCATGTGTGTCACAGCTGTGCTGCTCCGTCCCTGTCCTCCGGGATGTGGAGCTGCAGCCCCAGAGCACTTCATGTTCCTATGGGAAGACGTGGATTTGAAGCTGTGCCAGATTCCCTGCAGTCCTTTCCCTTTTTTCCCTTCCTGGAGCAGGCCGGGCAGTGTATCCAAAAGACTCAATAGCTTCCGTTTTCAAGCATGAGCTGCACGCCTGCTTCAGACCTGTCTGCTGCTGCCTGGGCAGGCATGTGGTTCCCTTCCTTTCCCATCTATGCCTCTGCTCCTGTCTGCTCCGTGGTAGAGAGTAGCTTTTGCTCTTTGCCTGAACAAATTAATGTGGATTTCCGGAAGGTCACTGCCTCTCAGCAAGCAGTTGTCACTTCAAACTTCAGTTTTTTTCCTAAAGTCAAGGTATTTCGCATCTTACATGTTGTCTTCACAAGTTGAATGCAGCTGTACAATCTATATTATCTGTCATTTTCCAAAGCTTCGGTAGAGGAAGGCAGTGGGATCATTGAAAACATCACTGGAATGGCTGTTTTTTACAATTTTTGTGGAAGACTGAAGGGAGGACATAGGCAAGAGACTGAGTGAGAATAGTGTGGCATACCTGCAGTTACATTAATATGAACTGCTAAGGGAGATCTAGAGTATACATACACATAAAGTATCGTACATGCTAAGAAATTCAGGTGTTCGTTTGGAATATTAGGTTTGGTTATCAGATACGGTGTTTCTCATTGTTTCAAACTGTCTTCATGGAAATTGTGTTTGTAAGATGCTGCATTTGGAGCAGCTGGTTGCTTCTCCCAAGCAGAAATGCCCTCCAAATAGAAAATACTGACCGTATCTATGAAAATAATACCGAAACAATATGAACAGTAAAACTTACTGGACTGATGAAACAGGGAACAGGCCAACTTAATCTCCTGGTTGGTTGGTGTTGAGGCTTATGGTAAAGCAGTAGAGAACCTAGATGGGTTAAATGATTAGGATAATGAAGTTCATGAACTGCTTTTCCTTCCTTAAACATTGTAAAGCAGAATTGGTTTTAAATTTCCTTTTCATTAAAAGACTTTAATTAAAACCATAAAAATCTAGTAACAGCAGACATGATGGTTTTAAGCTACTTAAACTTTTTTTTCCCAAAAGAAGTGGGCTCTATCTCAAGTGCTTCTCTGTGATTTGTTCGATCTTCCTGAACTGCTTCTCTACATTGAATGAGACTAAGAAGGTCATAGATCTGTGCAGAAATGCTTGAGTAACAGACACAGACACACAGATTTCTAGGTTGGAAGAGACCTCAAGATCATCGAGTCCAACCTCCGACCTAACACTAAGTACTCCATTAAACCATATCGCTAAGCCCTACATCTAAACGTCTTTTAAAGACCTCCAGGGATGGTGACTCCACCACCTCCCTGGGCAGCCCGTTCCAACGCTTAATAACCCTTTCGGTAAAGAAGTACTTCCTAACATCCAACCTAAACCTCCCCTGTCGCAACTTTCGCCCATTCCCCCTCGTCCTGTCACCAGGCACGTGGGAGAACAGACCAACCCCCACCTCGCTACAGCCTCCTTTAAGGTACCTGTAGAGAGCGATAAGGTCGCCCCTGAGCCTCCTCTTCTCCAGGCTGAACAAGCCCAGCTCCCTCAGCCGCTCCTCGTAAGACTTGTTCTCCAGACCCCTCACCAGCTTGGTCGCCCTTCTCTGGACTCGCTTGAGCACGTCCATGTCCTTCCTGTAGCGAGGGGCCCAAAGCTGAACACAGTACTCAAGGTGCGGCCTCACCAGAGCCGAGTACAGGGGCACAATCACCTCCCTAGACCTGCTGGCCACGCTGCTTCTTATACAGGCCAGGATGCTGTTGGCCTTCTTGGCCACCTGAGCACACTGCTGGCTCATATTCAGCCGACTATCAACCAATACTCCCAGGTCCTTCTCGGCCAGGCAGCTTTCCAACCACTCATCTCCCAGCCTGTAGCGCTGCTTGGGGTTGTTGCGCCCCAGGTGCAGGACCCGGCACTTGGCCTTGTTGAACTTCATACAGTTGACCTCAGCCCATCGCTCCAGCCTATCCAGATCCTCCTGCAGAGCCTTCCTGCCCTCGAGCAGATCGACACACGCACTTAGCTTGGTGTCATCTGCAAACTTACTGAGGGTGCACTGGACGCCCTCATCCAGATCATCGATAAAGATATTAAAGAGGACCGGCCCCAGTACCGAGCCCTGGGGGACACCACTTGTGACCAGCCTCCAACCAGATTTGACTCCATTCACCACAACTCTCTGGGCCCGGCTATCCAGCCAGTTTCTAACCCAGCGAAGCGTACGCCAGTCCAAGCCCCGAGCAGCCAGTTTCTTGAGGAGAATGTTGTGGGGAACGGTGTCAAAAGCCTTACTGAGGTCAAGGTAAACCACATCCACAGCCCTTCCCTCATCCACTGTTGTGGTTTAGCCCGGCTGGCAGCCAAACACCACACAGCCGTTCGCTCACCCTCCCCCCTCCCTCTCCGGGATGGGGGAGAGAAACGGGAAAGTGAAGCCTGTGAGTTGAGATAAGGACAGTTTATTAAGACAGGGAAAATAATAACAATAATAATAATAATAATAATAGTAATAATGTGTACAAAGTGATGCACAATGCAATTGCTCACCACCCGTTGACCGATGCCCAGCCTATCCCCGAGCAGCCGGCCCCCCCACCCCGGCTAGCCACCCCTATATATTGTTCAGCATGACGTCAGATGGTATGGAATACCCCTTTGGCCAGTTTGGGTCAGCTGTCCTGGGTCTGTCCCCTCCCAGCTCCTGCTGCACCCCCAGCCTGCTCGCTAGCAGGACAGAGCGAGAAGCTGAAAAGTCCTTGGCTTGGTGTAAGCATTGCTCTACAACAATTAAAACATCAGCATGTTATCAGCGCTCTTCCCATCCTAATCCAAAACATAGCACCCTGCCAGCTACTAGGAGGAAAATTAACTCTGTCCTACCTGAAACCAGGACAGATATCCACCCCTTATTCCATACCATTTATGTCATGCTCAGGTTACACTCTTTCCAATACCTTCTAATTAGTCACCATTTTCATCTATGATATATAGCAACCATGGTAGTGATGACATACAGTGTTATATGATAATTAACATACTACAATTCAACTCATGGGCTATTCTCACCCAGTATTAGGTCCCCTTGAGGTACACACCGAACCTCCCCATTCTTTTGCATTACCCACCAAGTGCATCCAGGTCCCTGGGCAAAAGCAATCCCACGAATGGGCTTGCCTTTTCCTGAGGCAGGAGTAGCCCAGACTGTCTTACCCAGCATGTTTCTTACGTGCACTACAGGAACTTTATCCCCTTCTACAGTGCGTAACAGGTTTGATTGGGCAGGTCCAGCTCGGTTGGCAGATCCTCTAGTATTGACTAACCAGGTGGCCTTTGCCAAATGTGTTTCCCAATTTTTGAATGTCCCAGCACCCATCGCTTTCAGTGTAGTCTTTAACAGTCCATTGTATCGTTCAACTTTCCCGGAGGCTGGTGCATGATAAGGGATGTGATACACCCACTCAATACCATGTTCTTTGGCCCAAGTGTCTATAAGGTTGTTTCGGAAATGAGTCCCATTGTCTGACTCAATTCTTTCTGGGGTGCCATGTCGCCATAGGACTTGCTTTTCAAGGCCCAGGATAGTGTTCCGGGCGGTGGCATGGGGCACAGGATATGTTTCCAGCCATCCGGTGGTTGCTTCCACCATTGTAAGTACGTGGCGCTTGCCGTTGCGGGTTTGGGGGAGTGTGATGTAATCAATCTGCCAGGCCTCTCCATATTTGTATTTCAGCCATCGTCCTCCATACCAGAGAGGCTTTGACCGTTTGGCTTGTTTAATTGCAGCACATGTTTCACAATCATGAATAACCTGTGCTATAGTGTCCATGGTCAGGTCCACCCCTCGGTCACGAGCCCATCTGTATGTTGCATCTCTACCTTGATGGCCTGAGGTGTCATGGGCCCATCGGGCTATAAATAATTCACCTTTATGTTGCCAGTCCAGGTCCACCTGAGCCACTTCAATCTTAGCAGCCTGATCCACCTGCTGGTTGTTTTGATGTTCTTCAGTAGCCCGATTCTTGGGCACATGAGCATCTACATGGCGTACCTTTACAACCAGGTTCTCTACCCGGGCAGCAATATCTTGCCACAATGCAGCAGCCCAGATGGGTTTGCCCCGGCGTTCCCAGTTGTTCTGCTTCCATTGCTGTAGCCACCCCCACAGGGCATTTGCTACCATCCATGAATCAGTGTAGAGATAGAGAACTGGCCACTTTTCTCGTTCAGCAATATCTAAGGCCAGCTGAACAGCTTTCACTTCTGCAAACTGACTCGATTCACCTTCTCCCTCAGCAGCTTCTGCAACTCGTCGTGTAGGACTCCATACGGCAGCTTTCCATCTCCGATGCTTTCCCACCATACGACAGGACCCATCAGTGAACAGGGCGTATTTCTTCTCATTTTCTGGTAGCTTGTTGTACAGTGGGGCTTCTTCAGCACGGACCACCTCCTCCTCTGCTGATATCCCAAAGTACTTGCCTTCTGGCCAGTCCATAATCACTTCCAGGATTCCTGGGCGACTGGGGTTGGCGCGTCACTTTGTCATAGAAGGAGATCAGGTTCATCAAGCAGGACCTGCCTTTCATAAACCCATGCTGACTGGGCCTGATCGCCTGCTTGCCCTGCAAGTGCCGCGTGATGACCCTCAAGATAATCTGCTCCATGAGCTTTCCTGGCACTGAGGTCAAACTGACAGGCCTATAGTTCCCCGGGTCTGCCCTCCGGCCCTTCTTATAGATGGGCGTCACATTGGCTAGCCGCCAGTCAACTGGGACCTCCCCCGATAGCCAGGACTGCCGATAAATGATGGAAAGCGGCTCGGCCAGCTCCTCCGCCAGTTCTTTCAGTACCCTCGGGTGCATCCCATCTGGCCCCATCGACTTGCGTACATCCAAGTGTCGTAGCAGGTCGCCAACCATTTCTTCATGGATAGCGAGGGCCACATCCTGCTCCCCATCCCCTTCCGCCAGCTCAGGGCACTGGGTATCCAGAGAACAACTGGTTTTGCCGCTAAAGACTGAGGCAAAGGCGGCATTAAGCACCTCAGCCTTTTCCTCATCCTTAGTAACTAGGTTTCCCCTCGCATCCAGTAAAGGATGGAGATTCTCCTTAGAATCTTAACGTGCCTGTAAGTAGAAATATTAATAGTAAAAAAGGACCAAAACAAACAAAAATGGTGCATCTGGCCTTCTTAAAATAGAATGGTTAAAAAAAAAAGAAAAAAACCCTTGAGAAATTGGGATGAGCTTGAGCCATGTAGTTAATAGTAAGGTATGGTAATCTTTCAAGAGTAGCTCCCTAGCTGTGGTGTAAAAGGGAATAATTAAATTATTCCCTTTATTTTAATTTAAAACTTCATCTGTTAAAAATGCTGTCATTATTCTTTCTCCCTTCTCACCCTCATTTTTTACACAGTAATTCCCTTAATTGAACCTCATAGGTCACTGTGTCACTAACCATTTAATTCCATTGAGTTATAACTTTATAAATGGTGGTTCTTCAGTGATTTGCAAGTATGATACCTAAGTCTGTCTAAAACCAATTCAAAAGACTTTTTGAAACTTAGGTGGGTTTCATTTTTTTCAAATTTCTCTTCACAGATGTCTTCCAGTATGTTCTACTGATATTGGTTCTAAATAGCGTAAATAATTACTATAGTTGCAGAATGAGAGTTCGAAGAGGTTACTTTGTTCATAAAGTGTTTTCAAGCACCTGCGGACTGTAGAATTTTTTTTTTTAGAAAGCGTGCTGACTTTTCTGATTTTTTTCAGTGGTATACCTATTTTAATGATAAATGCACGTATAAAGTATGTGTAGATACTTCAGCCACTGAATAGTTTTTGTGTTTACATCCTAACGTTTTTAAAGGAGTTATAAGAACTGTATGGGAACGGGAATAAAGCAAAATGATGACCATGGTGTCTTTTGATGGTAAGTTTTATATCAAGATATGCTGGATTACTGTGCTCTGAAATAAAAAGCTACAGGCTGTTCTGTGGTGCCTTTTGAGTGTTTGGTGTGTTGTCAGGCAACTAGAATTTTATTTTGGATACAAAATTAATTAATCCAATGCAGTCAATGCTTTTTTTCTTAAAGTAACTCTTGTCTATATATTGGATTTTTATGTGGCATGTATCTAGCCCTTAAATCTTTGTATAATTGAAGGAAAAAAAATCAAGATAGCCTGATGTTCGTCTCATACCTTTTGAGTTTCAGAATTGTTTTATTTTCCTTCTTGTAAATGTAAGTCATTTCTCTTAAATATTAGGATGGCGTTTAATTTAGGAGAGAAGACTCCAGCTTCTACCTGGAGTCTCTTTCAGTTTATTCTGTAGGTCTGACCCCTCTGACTGAAAGCAGGGCACTGGACTAAAAAGTCGGTTTAGCTCATTCTGGCATTTGCTGTAACGTAGTCTTCTTTCATTCCTTGTTCCTGAATAAAAACGAAGTGTTTGGAGTAGTTGGGAGTTGTTGGGCAGATAGAATAGATTTTAGTTGCTGTTTAGATGTTCTTATGCTGCTTGGGAATGTAATTAGCTATCAGAAGTTTCTATATATCTTCTAAAAGTAAATCTCAGTTTTCACCTAGAAGTAGGCTGCTAGATGCTACGCCATGAATGAAACGGAGGAAGGGAATGCACAGCAGGCAGCCCAGTGCTTGCTTCAAACCTGAGCAGAGTTGCTGATGCTACAGCAGCCCACTGTTGTAAGTCATTTTCATTAGCATATAAAATGAGTAAATGAAGAAAGTGGGAAATTACTCGTCACTGATTATTGCAGTTTAGTTGCACTATAAGGACTTTGTGTATATATATAGATGTGTGTACATTTATTTTTACAGATATCTATAGGTATATCTATAGATATCTAAAACCATGATAAATGGTGAGAACTAAACTGCAGTGATGCATATATCTCATGCATACCAAAGTATGTACATATGAGAGAAGACTGTTGATAAGCGATGGTAGATCAGTTTACAGATAGGCTTCTTAGCTCTGCCAGGTGTTCAAATAAAGGATGTGTCCTCTGAGAACAGCATCACAGTGAAGGGGAAATATTTCCATGAGCCCAGGTCTATGCCACAAAGCAGCTTTTCTGCTAGGGTGAGGGGGTGCCTCCTGTTCTCTGATCATTGTTGAATTGGAGTGCTTTTCTTTGCCATTTCTTTTACACTTCAGAACTGTAGGGAGTTAGCTGTGGAGTGATGCGAGTGGTTACTTTCAGCTAAATCCAGAAGTGGACATGTCTTGTTCCTGCATGGGGCGTGCCAGGGAGAGCAGCTGCTTTCCTGATCTGGCCTGTGACCATCTGCATAGCTCTGATTCCACAGAACGAAGCCGGCTGTCTTCTGTGGCAGCACTAAGATACCATTAAGGGCAGTCTTGCTGCTGCCTCCTTCCCTGTTGCGCTGCTTCATAGATCTGATATTTTCCCTTTTTTAAAAAAAATCACATCAGTTCTGTTTGCCTCTTTTCTTCGGCATTCTGAAGCCTTCCAGACTTCATTTATCCCCTTTACCATATCCATTGCTCTTTTTTAGTGGAGCATTTAACTTGAAGGCTCGTAGCTCCATCTTTCCCACCTAGCCTTGGGCTAATCTCTTTAATGATCCCACAGGTTTTCCTTTTCCCTGGGGTACTTAAATATACATTACACCTGCCTGGATGTTCATGCTTTGCTGCAGTATCTGCTAACCACAAGAAATGAGGTTGCTCCAGAAAGCAAAATTTAATGGATTGTTTTATTTTAAGAAGCATGTTCTTAAGTTTTAACTGACAGAACTATGCTATATAAAGCCCCTGTTGGGTGGGCAGGCAACAACTAAAAACACAGAGCCTCTATCCTCTGGGGAAGGTCCATTAGAAGCAGTAGTGTTACTGAAGTGGATCT
Organism: Cygnus atratus; assembly: GCF_013377495.2. Taxonomy (NCBI): domain Eukaryota; kingdom Metazoa; phylum Chordata; class Aves; order Anseriformes; family Anatidae; genus Cygnus; species Cygnus atratus. Next base: position 187,719,296 of record NC_066362.1, on the reverse strand, counting down.
CCAATGTGATGTAAAGCCAGCAGCACTCCTGAACAGAGTGCTAGGGGGGCATCTCAGGGCACTGGGGCTGGAGCTAGGAGGGACCTCCTTCCCTTTCTGTAAAGGTATGTACTGCACGTCTCTGGAGAAGAGTGCTGTGAAAAGGAGCAGACTAATAAGATGGAAGAGTGCCGTGAGGTTAGGATTGTTACTGATGAAGGTCTAGGGACAGTAAATGCTGCCAGGAAGCACTTTTAGGTGTTTGACATCATCTTGACATCCCAGATTTTATTTTTCCTTCTCAGAGATATTAGGCATATTTCTTTGACAGTGTTTGGGGAATCTTTTCAGATCGAAGATGAGAGAGTGAAAGAGTTGCAAGTGCCTGTTGTGTTTGGTACTGGTCTAGTAAGAGACCTAGAAGGCAGTCGTATTTGTGGTGTAGCATTCTCTTTGGACTTGGCTTCGTTTGTCCCAGAGGATCAGTTCTGACTGCTAAGGAAGACCACTGTCCTGGGCAAGCCTCTTGTCACTGAGGTGCCAAGGAGGTGAGATCTGGGGGCTGCTCAGTGCTGGGATGCTTCTTACCTGCCCAGGATGTCTGACAAACCAGGGCTGATACTGGCTGCCCCATAGTCTTAGCAGGGTGTCCTCTGTAGGTGGTGCAGTCTCTGAAGATCAAGTGTTTAACGGCAGATAAATTCCACCAGGTGTTTAAGATTTTATTAGCTTCTGTTTCATACAGATCTCCTCTGTCAAATATTGTCAGGCAGGGAATATTTTTTTACCATATTCCAATGAGTGACAACGGATGAAAGTGACACTGGTTATTCCAGAACAGGTTGAATATTTTTGCTTTGTTACCTGCTTTAAAGACGAACTTCAAGAGCTTAAACTCGTTTGGAAGGAATTTGTCACAGCATCCAGTGCTCCCACTGCCACCAAGGCAGTTCTCAAAAGGATACAGAGAACAAAGTTGTCCTTGGAGAGCTCAGAAGGCAGATCACTCTCCAAAGTCCAATAACAGCGTATTCTTCAACTGAGTCTATCTCTGGATGTCTTTGTAGGTTCGGAATTCAGACTAGACAACAGCAAGTGAATCGTCAGTTAAAGACCACTTGGCAAACACGAGCTGCTGTGTCTTCCTTTGTGCTGCACCTGTGATATGCCTGAGTTTGAGACTGGGATCTTTAGACCTAGTCTAAAGATAAGACACTTTCTAGTTACCTTTATCAATCTCAAGCAAACTGCTGAGGATGAACCCCCAGGAAACCCCCCCTGGTTTGGAGTAATTACTTTTTATGGCTCTTTCGCAGGAAAAAAAACCAAACATCCCACGGTGGAAGTACTCAGACCGAATGGTATCCGCATGTTGATGTATGGTTCTGCTGTTCAAAAGACCCCAGAAACTCTCAGGGTTTTCCAAATGACTGCTGTAGAGATTCAGTAGTTCACAGGATTTTAGTTGCATGCTTTAAGATTGAATGCATGCAGGAAGCTACCAAGGCAAATCAGTACTGAAGATCTTAAATGCTTCCATGGTGTAATAGGAAAGCAGCTGCTGTTTGGATTCAAACTCGAGATTTGGATGTCCGTATATGAAACCATGTTTTAAAACACTTCCCCCCCATCCCACAAAGCAGACTTTAACGTAAAATCCTTGTTTTACCATTTTGATGATGACCCACTGTTTGGATACTTTTAATCCTCAATCTGTATAAAAGTTATGTCTTGCATTAAATCCTTTTTTTCCCATGGATTTCTGAGGTAATCCCCTGTATGGCATATAGCTTGTTCTTTAAATTGCTGACATACTAGGAGTCCTGTTTAGAAAGTTTTAAAGCATTGGTTTTAAACAATATTCAGCTATATATACATTTGTAATCAAAACTCAGTGTGTTATGCAGTCTGTCCCTCTGAAGTCTTACCCTGTTGAAATTGTTCAGTACTTTCTGTAATTTAGTTGGTGACAATAAATCAAATGGTACACTGGGCAGAGGAGTCGCTGATACACTAGGGAAGGAGCATGTTTTTTTTTTTTTGAAATATGACTTTTGTTGGGGTTTCTTTCTTGAAGATTTTATGGAAAAGTAGTAATCCGTTCATAAGGGAGTGTGTACGTTCAGTTGTGCCAGTAGGTAGACATTGCTGGACTGTTAAGGGTGTACTGAGATGTCTTTTCCTTTATCTCACATGGCATGCATCTGCAATACTTTTGTAATCATAGTTGTGTTTTAAATATAGAAGACATAATGAGAAAGTCCAGTGTTTCTTCTCTTAATCCCCTCTTGTGTTCTCTGCCTTGGGCTGGGTTTTTAGTTTAATATTTTAGTTTTTGTTAAATAAAAATCAGAAAAGTGCCCATTGACAAGACACAAAACTTCCTGACACTGGTGATGTCTTGATATCTTTATTTAACCATGGAAAGGATTTATACTGACCCTTTGAATATATGTAAGGATAGTTAATCTCATTTCACCCTGAAAAATGAACAAAACTCTCATCCTCACTGTTCATGTGGTAATTCTTGGCATCTTCCCCATCCCTATGTAAGTTGTGCATATTGCTGACGTGAGCGGAGAGTTTGTTCCTCTCAGGATGGATTCAGTGATCCTATTTATGCAGTGCAGCCCTGCAGACTTGTGTACATAACCGATGAAGTGCTGGATTGCAGTGAGTAGCTACTGTGGGGAACCGGCACCTTTGGACGTACTTGTGCTGCCCAGGCTAATGTGACACGTGAATATATCCTCAGCCATCCTGTTGGGCATGGTTACTAGAGGGTTTGAGTTACTTTATAAAGTTCCAGTCACTTTGTACTTAGCTAATGCTCCGTGACATCTTTTGTAGTATTTTTTTCAGTCTGGCGATAACTGTTCTAAAGCAGATCAGCTATTTCTTGAACCAGAGGTATAACTGAATGCATCACTCTTGATCGAAATCACTTATGTTAATAGGATCCTGTCTGACGTGATTTTAGTCAGGTTTGCAGAGCTGCGTTTGGAAGGCACCTCTTCCCTGTGTAGAGCACACATCCTGGTGATAAGATAGAGACCTCTGGGTATGAATGAACTAATACATGTGAGCCTTTTATGATGTGTAGCTTCAGAGCAGTTCCTTCTGTAAGCATGTCAACACTTAAATGAGGACCAAGATCTTGGCCAACTGGAAGATGCTGGTAGCAAGCTAACTAGGGGGCAACGCTGTCTGGAATAGGTGTCCACTGCACCACCACTTACTGGAATTGAAGTGGGGGCTCCGTGGTGTTAAAGCTCTGATGTTTTGAGGATGAAGGAAGCTTAGGGAGGGGTGGTGAATTTTCCTCTTGGAGCTAGGATCGGTGACACTTCCATGGAAACAATGCTTAATTTTTGTAAGAGCTTCTCGTTACATTTTTAGGTGGTTTGTTTTAGTGAGTATGTGTTTAGTAATATTTAATCTAGGGTGAAGTATCTCAGTGGGACTTAAACCTGGTGTTTTTATTATGCTTTACTGTAGGCCATTATCTTCCATTTTCCTATCCCCGTAGTCTTTAAATGGGCGCATCATGTTTTCTCTGTAGATACTTCCCGTTAAAAGCAGAGGCATTGATTATAAAATAACACAAGCAATTTTCTGACCTTTAAAAAATATAATTAGGCTCTAGCATGGTGTTATTGTTTAGCTCAAAGTAGTTAAAAGCGTGTCTAGAAACTCATGCATGGTTTTTAATAGTTTAATGGATCAATGATCCAGTGTTTTTTTTAATGCTAATCTTTAGTTTGTCATTCTGATACTGAAAAACGAAGTTAAAATTACTTTGATTTTGTCTTTCTCTTTGCAGATAAAGCCACCTGAGTGTGTTACCAAGTTACGGAACAGCTGTCTTTTCAAACGTATAAACAGAAAGGATATTCTCTACTTCCTTTTTTAAATGGTAAGTTGTTCAACTGAGCTCTTACTGAACGTTGTCATGTAGGAATCTATTACACAAGCTTTGGAACTGTGATAAGTCCTTAAGCTGAAGACCAATGAGGAAGTCTGGAAACTGTCCAGAAGGTTTTTGAATCAAGATTGGAAAGGAGGCTTATTTCTCTCATGTCGAAAATATGCTGTATTAGGCCGAGAAACAAATGTCAAACACTGCTAGCCCAGGAGACTGGTATAATTTAAATGCTAATCTGATTGTGTAGAAAACAGAAATACGTTTGTTGTGTTTGTGGATATTAATGAAATATCAGATTTAAAATTTGCATCTGCTAATTACTTTTGCCCTGTATATTCTGTGCTTTGCTGATGTGTCGTCATAGGGATTTAACCGAAATCTGATGAAGTTATGTTTGACTGCTTGCCTCAAAATGCATAGCACATAATAAATTACCTAAATTTATTGATATTAAACTAGCTTTCTGTGGAAAAACTCCTCCATCCCCAAACTATCTTGGCTGGGACATACACATCCCACAGACTTCTAGATACCTCTTGTGTTGGTGAGAGAGTATAAAAACAGTTATGGGGCACTTTCTTCATCGTGTGATGCAAGGTGATGCATGCTGATTGGCAGAAGTCCTTCTTTAGCACCAAAGTTCAGGCAATTTTTTTAGCATAAGTAAAGCTGATTTTTTTTTTTACGGGACTGCAGCTTGACCACTTCTGCAGTGGGAGGTAGAGAAACCTTTTAAGCAGGGGGTTAACCTGGAAGAGAGGTTTAGTGTTCTTCTGTGGGGAAGGGGAGGTTGAAGATCGTATTAACTACTTGTAGGAGACACCACTTTCCTCCAGACCTGCACCAAATTGTGACCTGTGAGCACAGGTCTTTCCTGTAGTTAGTCCTTACATATGGTCACTCCAGTAGCTGTCTTTAAGGCTCCTAATCTCTCCAGTATCTGGCCCCCAGATTTAATCTCTCTAGGAGCTGGTTTTACCCACTTCTACTGCGTATGGGATTAAAAAAGATGATGCTGTCCCAATAACTTCCAATATTTTGGATTTTTTTTAACACTATAACCTTAGATTGTTGCAACATTCACTTTGGATGTGTTTCATGCTGTATGGAAACACATTTGCTTGTTTTTGAGAGATTAAAGATTGGTTGTTAAAGGAATAGGAACCTAGGCTTAGGATTTTTTTCTACCTAAGTCATGTTTATTCACAAAACTTTATGAATTGTTTTGAGATTTCCTGTTCATACTCAGTGTAGTATTACAAAATACCTTGTGCAGGTAAAGCGTGATTTTCATGTAGAGTTTAAATGAAATGGATCTAGAGTTCAATAGTCTGGTGTTTAATATAGCTGAATGGTATTTGAAGACGATGCTGAACACACTTGAAAATAATCAGCCTTTTAACAACAAAGAAATGTTTTTTAACAATTAAACATCACTTTGAAGGAAATAGTTTAAACAGAAAGGAACAGAAGAATACTAAAAGCTAATTGTAGTAAACATAATAAATTTTAATTCTTTGCTGAACACTGATCGTTCATGCATCACAAATGTTCTAATAGAACATACAGTTGGCAACTCCTCCTGGTCAATAAATGACAAGCCTGTAGTCAAAGTAATGACTGATTTCTAAACAAACGTAGTTACTTTCAGCTTCCAAGGATTTCACTTTTAATTCGTCATTTTTAAAATGCCTTAATTGGCCTATTTTGCGTATATAGTAAGGTGTTTTCATTTTAAGTCAAGTCATTCTTATTGTCACTTGGATTGTAATTGTGCCTTGTCTCTTCTTGCTTCTATGGATTTTCTAGTGTACTTAGGTAATATAAACACCCCCAACAGTTGTCAAGTTACTCAAAATGAAATACAACTGTTAAATGTTTGTCAAAGGTACTGATTCCTTAACATGCCATCATCTGTAAGTAGCATGCACAGGCTTTTTTTTTAAATTTCCATTGTAATGCTACAATGGTACACTACAAAAGTGAGTCCCTTAGAGTTAAAGAGCGTGTAGCCAGGAAGGAAATATAAAATGTAGGGCTTGGAAAAAGGATTGTGGTGCGTACCAGCCTCAAATGTCATGTTCATTAGACCAGCTGAAGAACTCCTTTGTCATCACGTACAAGTAATTCTAAGAAATAAGTGTTTATAGTTAGTATGGCAAATACAAATGTTTTGTATTCAATTAAATGTTTTTGAAGCCAGATGTTAAAATTTTGTATATGATTGCCGTGTGGGTAAGACTGTTCCAGTCTTTAGAAATGCTTCTATTGTGAGAGCACATTAGACTTTTTTGTCAAGGTTAAACCAAATTTATTTGTGAAGACTTTTGTCTCTACTCTTGGACTTTTCAATCACATAACCTGTGTTCTTCATGGCTGGTTAATTATGGAATGATTTAGTAACTTGTGTTCTTGATTTACAATGAAGTCCTAAGCAAAGCTACCTCCAGATCTTCTTCAGAAGACTACAGTTAGCGTTTTCCCAAAAGGAATAAGCTTCTCAGAACAGGAGAGCATGAGTGTGAGGTAGGTTGTGCAGAGGAGAGAAATAGGCTCCTGGAGAGTAGGAGGAAGATTTTAGGCTACTCAGTCAGCAAAAAGCTGAAGGCCTCTAATAATGTAGCAGTGTATGGAGGGAGAGGTAGGACCATGTTTCCCAGATGGTGTCCTGTGGAGCAGGGAGGGGAAACAGCTGTTTGAGAGAGGACCAAGTATCCCAGAATCCTTGTATTCCAAGTGGTAAAGCCAAAATGAGGTGGAACTGTTTTTAGGTAGAAATGACCTAAAACATGAGCAGTCTGATCACAGATTCTGATGTTAATTAAGAGGTGCATGCGTTGTCCATGAGCTTTGCTGTTTTCTGTCTGATTTTAAGATTTCTGTCTGATTTTAAGAGACTCAGTAGTTGGGCTTAACTCTTGTCAAAATTGGGTTAGAGTTCTATTCAGTGCTCACTTATTTGCTTTAGACCTGACTGATGCTTGGAGTTGAGGGGCTTTATATTTTTAAACTGTGGCCTGTCAAAAAGGATTTGATGGTAGTACATGAGGAATAATTTGCTAAAGCTGGCATCTGTGCAGTGAGTATGCCCATACTTCTCAAGATAGTGGTTTGGACACATTCTCTATTATGACCGTATGTGGGCAGTTCAGTGCCACTTCTGTAGGGCAAATAAATGCAGTCATAGACCTCTTCTTTGAACTTTGTATGTGATTGGCATCATAGTGATTTCCCTTCTGAATTATACAGCTAGTGTTTAGGGATCTGCTTGAAGATGAGGTTTAAATCTTGGTTGTCTGTGCAGTGATTAACTAAATCAGTTTCTAAATTTAACTGATGCAGTTAAATTGCTTCTTGAACTGCGTGTAGATTAGTCTCTAGTGGCTTGATTTTTTTTCCATACATGCAGCTTGTAGTCTCCGTAGATTGCATTGACTATTTAAAGAGCAGTTGAATAGCAATGTAAGTATTGATTGGTTCATTACATAACTTGGTGGTGGGGGTGTGGAAGGTCCATGTGATCTTAAATTACTTAAATGACACTTTCTGAATCAAAAGGGTGTCAAAGCCTTTGTGCCTAGCTAGCATTAACTTACCAGTCCACAAAAACTCTGGTCTGCAATGCAGTTGCACAAGTTCTGCTCGGTTTGGTGTGGTTCTCAAGCGGTCTTAGGCTGGGTGCTGACAATCATGACACTGCCTCATGGTGCCTTATCAGAGAGGTGGCAAGAGGAGTACTCATCTTGCTCAGTAGCCAGCTGCTTAGGGCTATCATCACGAAGTCCGCTCTTCTTGGATTGTGGGGTCTCACTGGCTCAGTGGGATTTAAACTAACAATTACATTTTCCAAGAGAATGTCATGCTCACCAGGCTAACAGCAACAGCAGCGCTGGGATGGAGACGTGCTTCTTAGCTTTTTGAGGCTGTGAACTTGGGAATACATTGTTTGAAGGGAAGGAAGAGGACCTGACTCCGCTGTCTGATGAGGGGGGTCCTCGCATCTGACTTCTGATCCTAGAACTGTTCACGTATCCTTCTTTTAAATAATATGTTTGGATAACAATGTAGCCTTGGGGGTAAAAAGGGGGAGTCTGCACAGAGGTTGGAAACATGGACAAGATGTTTTTAGATGAGAGCTCACTTTGGGGGAAGTGAGCAATGATGCATGATGATGTTGGGAACTGATGATGATTATCTCTGACCTGGTATACAAAAAAAAAAAAAAAAAAGCTTGTTGTGTTGCATCGTCTTAGGGATTTTTTTTTTTTTTTTTAAAAAGGCATGCATTTCACTTAAGGGAAAACTTTCAGCACAAGTCTTGTGACAAGATTTACGTAGTGACCAAAGGTATAAGAAGGAGAGCCTTTGGGTATCTTTGCATCCACTGGAAACTTTCTGTCTAGGTCAGCTGAGAAAAGGAAAGCTGGGATGTATTGTATGTGTGGAGATTAAACATTCCTGAACTGAGATGAAAACTGTATGAAGCTCAGGCAGTAACATTTATATGTTCAACTGTATCTTTTTTCATAAAGCTTGGATTGCCATTCAAGTGCTAATGATTTGTTCAATGAAAAATTAATGTAGTATGAAATCGTAATGTATGTTTAAAAGGATTTAATTATTTTGTTTCACTGCTTGCAGTATTGAGTAATGAAGCCATACCTAATTTTCAGATGCTTTGAGATATTAAGGGTAGAACTTGTTAGGCGCTACAATGAATACATTTTTTTAAACCTTTTTCGTAAGGGTGGATAGAGGCAATCTGTAGCGTAGTGCCCAAGCCTGAAATCTGTATCAGCTGATAAGCATAAAACAATCAGAAACTTACTTTGGTGTTGCAATTTTAATGGAAATGATTAAATATCTTGAGTAAAATGGAGTAGTTAGCTATTGGAAGGGAAAAAGTCGTGAAGGACAAGCTTCTAGTAAGCATGCTGTAGAGTTCTACTGTTACTTCAGGATGTGGTTGTTAAAGAGAAACGTCATAGACATTAAAACTGCAGAATTTTTGTTTTGTTGTTTCACTTTAGTGTGTTTGGGTTCAAAATCTACTTGTGTTAAGAATGGACATCTGATTCTAGGAGACCTCTTTTCTTCAAAACAGTTTCATGATAGATCAATATTAATAATATTTTTGTCCAATATGCAAAATATGTTGAGGCAAACTCATGGCAACTTTAGGACTAAACGTTGTGGTGTGGGAGTGGGGAAAAGTAATCAAAACTTTCTTGGAAACAGCCATGTAAGAGTAATTTCAATCTGCTTTTCACAAGAGCCTGCAGTGATTGTCAGGAGTCTAGATGGTTGCTCTTTCCTCTTTAACTTCAGAAATAAAATTAAAGCATGTTTTATCAATGCTTATTGCAGTCATCTGCCTTTTCTTGTGAATAAAACAAGCTTGGAAAACTTTTTTTTTACTATGCAGCTTGTTAGGTATTTATAGAACTACCCTTAAACATCTGATTGCAGCTACACAGCATTTTCATGTAGCTGCCTCAGCTATGCGTTAGAATGGTTTAAAAAAATCCATATTAATGTTTATAGTTTAAACAAATGATTTAACATTGATGCTAGTAGGAAGCATTAATTCATACCTCTCCTGTTAGATACGAGTGGCTCCAACTCCTGTTGGACCAGGTGGCAGCTGCCGAAGGAGCAGTGAGACGTGGCATTGCCAAAAGCAAGGACTGCAGAGCAGAGATGAAGCTAGTAAACTCTGCTGCCCAGGGGCTGTGGGGTGCATGAAGGACACTATAGCCTTCTTTGCTGTGTTGGAAGCTGGAGTGGAGAGTAGGAAGGCAGTGGTCCTAGAAGGACCTGGAAGGAGAAGAGAGCCCTGTCAGTAGGGTTCCTATCAAGGAAGAAAAAGTTGGACTAGTGCTCTAAAATGTGGACAAGGCATCTTATTAGCCGTTAGTGTAAAAGTGATCGGATTTTCTTCAGGTGTTTGTTGGATTTTGATAGATGGAAGTTCTCAAAGTATGAAATATGAATGATGTAATCAGTTTAACATATATATACTACTCTAAGGTATTTGATGACAAAGTGATGGGAAACAAGTTATGTTAAGAAGTGTTGTGTTTGCTGTGACTTAGAGGAATTGAGGCTTTCTAGACTGGTATTTCAAAACATAGAGCGAGTAGGTTCCTCTGATTTTTTTTTAATGGTTTATTGTTGATTCAACCCCACACATTTGAAAGCTTTTTTTTTTTTTTTTAAAAAAAAAAGGCCATCAGACTTGAGCAGGAGTGAAGAGCAACTGCTTTTCTCAAGATGTAATGCTGTCTTTCATCTGACTGGAGACATGCTGTTCCTGAAAAGAAGGCAGCAGTTTCTGCTGAGTTTCTACCCACCGTTCTCTTTCAGAGTACTGTCTGTTTATTGGGCTGGGAGGGACACACACTAAAAGAAAACTTAATGCCTTTTAAATTAATTTTGTCTTAAATTTTTACAGATACATGCTGTTTTTCTCATAAATAAACAATTGAAACCAATATATACCACATTAACGTTTACCAAAAGCATCTTTCTATGAAAAAAATAGAAATGATGCAGGTATGAATTTCTCATTTGGCTAACAAGAGACATAGCGTTTGTAATGCATGCAGGAGAAATGTCACGTAATACAGTCCTTACAACATGACAGATGCCTCTGTGACTCTGGAGAATAAATATATACAAAATGCCTGTTTTCATCTGTCTGATAAGATTTTATTGGCCTCAGAGTTTACTGGGACTCCTATGTGATTTTGGTAAATGTGACAGCAGAGGGTGACAGAAAATTACAACAACTCTGAACTCTTTGTCATAATTCTGTTTTTCTACCAATAAGATGGACAAGACTTCAGTCCTCTTTCTATGACAATATTGACAGTGTTTCTTTCTTGTGGAAAACAGTTATTAATCTCCCGGACCAATACATCTTTCAGGTCTAGTTACGATATTTTAAGTAATCATGTTCGTTTAGCTTGCTATTCACCCGTGCAGTTCAATGCTGTAACTGACCTTTTGAAGGCCTCTATTCTGTTTCAGTATGAAATGAGTTTAGTTTGATTCACCGTTGTTTTTCCCTTCGTTCTGAAGCAGATTGAGTGCTCTCACTGTCACTTACGTGGCCTCAGCCATAAGGACAGTAACTCCATAAACTGCTTTGACTTCTTTCCTCCGGATTATGTTTCTGCTCACATGTGACTGATTCCAGCCCTGAAAGCAGCTCAGCCAGGAGCAGCAGCTTCAATGGGAGAAATGTTGAAATGGAATGGGAAGAGGAATCCATTTAATTAAAGCAAGGAGTAGTTGGCTTGCAGCTGTCTTAAAAAGCACAGCTGTAAGTGGAGTGGGTCCTAAGGCAATAGCTGGGTTTTGCTTCTGAGAAGGAAACACAACTCATCTTGTGGTTAAAGCTTCATTGCTAAGAATCAGTGTGATCTAGGTCCAATTTCCGATCCTTACACGGGCTTTGTGTGCTTGTAAGCATCATCAAATAGCTTTGTCTCCCAGCTGCGTAGCTGAGATGCTGCTTGCCTTTGTCAAGTTTGGAGAGGAAATTTAATGTCTGGGTGTACAGATAGTGTAGTAACACAGGTACCACGTAACCTTAGTGTAACAGGCTTTCTGAAGCTAGTCTGCAGTGGCAGCCTTGTCAGACTGGGGCAGTCCATTTCTTCTTCACTGTTTTTTCGTTGGCCTTATTGCCAAGGCTTTGGTTTGTGGCTTGCTGCTGGCAAGATGAGTGCCAGCTAGTGGGTAAGATGAGGTCCTTTCCCCAGCGTTTGGTGGCCGAGTAAGTTGTAGGGAAGGAGAGGGTAGATAAAGCCATGAATCTTGCATAGAATAGAATGTCTTTATTCCCTCCTTTCCTGTGGAGCCTTTATTCACAAAAATTGGAGGGAGCCATATTTCAAAACTATTATGTGACAGGTTTTCAGCCTTCAGATGATGGGATTTTTTTATCTTTTCAACCAGTATTTTCCCTTTCCTATTTACCTTGTCCCCAGAAAAGCAAAACCAAATGAAAGTTCTTTTTTGACCTTTATGTAGTGAATAGTCTTTTAGGGTGCGTTACTCTATCACTTTGGTTTGGATCATATTGGAGATCTGGGGACTCTGAGTGTGTAATAATGCAAGTTGAATTTACATTTCAGAAAGAAGCTTTAACTATGACTCTAGTGAGAGAACATTGGGACAGCATTTCCCCCTCTGCAGTCACTTGGGAGAGAACAAGGGAGCAGAGACCCAGCCTATATACTGTTTCAGAAAAAGAAAGAGGTGAGGAAAAGCAATCATTGCATTGTTAACAAGGTCAGATACCTGTCTCTGGAAGGGATGTACTCCTGAAGGAGCTTGCTAACTGCCGCAAATCCAAGACAGGATCAAACAGTGAATAACGCGATAATATGGAGAGACGCACGCCCAGTAGTATCTTAGCTCAGAAGTTGGGGGGTTGGAAAGAACCACAGATGGCAAGCTTTTAGTCGAAAGGACCGTTCTTTAGTAAGTATAAACTTCTTAACCAGACCTCTCAAATTTTAATAATTTTAGCACCACGGTCCAGTGTATGTTGATGCAGCTGTGTAGTATATCAGCTATTTTTGGTGAGTGTAAAACTGTAGGGTTCTCTCTAGGAGATGAGAATCTAATGGGCCATGATACTTTGAGAGCTAGCTGGGAACAGTTAGAGAGAGCTGTCAGTCGGTACGATGCTTCCAAATGCTCGGTGTTAGGTTCTGAAACTTTGTAGACTCATAAAAACCAAAGTTTGCGTCTTCAAAACTGTGAGGAGTGGGAGTGTGTGAGGGGTGGGGGGATGTGTGTGAGGGGTGTGATAATTATATAAACAAAGAAGATTCTCCCCATGTATTTAAAATAAGTTCCACAAAATATATTTAAATGCACCCATTTGAAATACTCAAACAAAGATAACTTTAAAAATGATTTAGTGTTACTGGTAATCTCCATCCCCAGTAACTAACTGGAAGAAGTCACTTAAGCTTCTTCTAAGGGATGGATTATATATGCTAAGATTTTTTTTCCTTGAAGCTGGTTTCTGGAGCACTTCTACCCTGCCAGCACCATGGAGATGTGTTGATACACTGCCAGATTTCATGGAACACAGCTTTTCAGCCTTCTGAGCCTTGAAAAGGGATTCTTACGGAAGGCTAACTATTTGGTCTGAGACTCATGATGGTTTTATAGTAGCTTATTTGTCTCATAATGGGAGTTACTGTATGTGTAGTGAGGAAATCTCTTAAGTGCTACAAATAAGATTTTGTAAGCCAGTGTTGCTGTATCAAAGCACGTTATTTTTTCTAATGCCTGATGTTCATTTAAAAAGAAAACAACCCCCCCCAAAACTGAGACAAGGATTATAGATTGAATTATTAGGAAGCTAATGCAGAGCAGAACATTGACATATGTATATGGGATGCTAGTAAAAGGGAAAATGTGTGACAAAAGAAGTAGAGACACCAAGGGGAAGTAATGTTTTATATCTGGGGAGATGTAGCTGCTTTTGATCTTTGTATATTAATGTGCTTCATATACTAATTAAATAGTAGATGTATCACATTCACTTTTTTTTGTATTAGGCTACAGGTTTTTCTCTTAGTATACTGTTCATGGTGAAAGATGTGAATTGGTATCTGTCCAGGTAGCTTAATTTTTGAAACATGTCATCAGTAGTGATGAGGCAGGAAAGAGGTATGATCCGTTCTGATCTCTGCTGGACATGCCTGTTACTTGATTATAATTCAGTTATAGATGTATATGGATTTTTTGTGGTTCTAATAACTGTGTGCGGTGCCATCTGTAAGTATTACTATTTTAATTTATGAACTGGAAAATTATGAGTTGCTATTTTCTTGTTTCAAAGATGAATGGTTTTTGTGGTTAGCTTGAAGATGGTAACCATGTGGAAAACACAGAAGAAGGCTACCTCAGAGAGAAATTGCATCGTGAGTGCTCAAGTTACCAAACTCGGGCAGATAACATGTAGGAGAGATCTGAAAAGTATCCAGGCAAACCTCTACTCAGTGGTCAGCCCTCCTTAGGCATGGAAGCAAAAATAACCATACAGAGCTGCAGAATACCTGGCTGCAGTAATGCTGGTGCTTAGTTAAGACTGCTTCGTGTTTCATGGGTTGTGTGCTTGTTTTCCCTACTGTCTTTTGATGTACTTCTGACACTCGGGGCATCTTTCTTAACTTATGCACCAGATCTTGATCACCTAAGGCTTTGTGATACGCTGTAGTCCATCTTCTGGTGACTGGCGTGCTTTGTGGGAACAGATGGCGTGCTTGGCTCGGGATGAAAATAGTTGGGAGTTTTTATGTTGCTTTACTTAGACTCAGCTGTTAATAACAGGATGTAATCACAAAATATTTTCCCACTTTTTCCCTTAAAATGAACCCAAAATAAACTTTTTTTTCCCCACATAGACTTACCAGAAACTTGGAAGGGGCGCTTACGTAGGGAAAGGGGAATATTGGTAGTAGTGTCATAATTGGGAAAATTAAGGAAATCCAGAGTTCAGTGCTGAAATCCCTTGATGGGAGTAGGTGGGAGGCTCTGCCTTGAGGAATTTTAAGATTGCTGGTTTATGTTATGTTAACATAAATCTTCATGGGTTGTGTTGTGCTGGAGACATGTGACAGGAAGTTCATGCTGCTGTCTCGAAGGCCTTGGTTTTCAGGTGGGTGCTGCAGTTGCTTGACTGCGAGGTTTTTTAGGCATTGTGATGTACGGTGGTGGCCTGAACATTGTTAGAGTTGTTTCCCAGTGGGAAAGTCTGTCCTGCCTGATGAGAACTGGGACTCTGGGAGGCACACTAGGAGCCGAGGCAAAGATTAATGCTGAATTGTCAGGGTACAAAATGGGTTTTCTTTCCAGTTTGACCTATGTCATTGCATTCTTCCATCATCCCAGAGTGTCATGTGTATAATAAATATATATCTACATGTAATGCATGCATACATGTGTATATATATCAAATATATATGTGCACACTGTGTATGTGTATATATACAATAAATAAATACATGTCTGTGTATATTATACACGTTAGATTTTTGGTCTTACATGAAAAATAACTGTGAGAACTTAGCACTTCTCCATGATATTTTAGATTAACTGCAGAGGGGAAAGTTTTAGAACAACAGACTTTTTTTTTTTCTTGAAAAATGCTTTTCTGAAAGGATTCTAATGGTAAATAAATATTAGATTCTAAAGGAAATAGGGAACACTGTATTGCTGTAAAATGGGTGTTATTGGACATGGAGTGGATCCTTCATCGCTTTTGTACTTTCCCCTGCAATTTAGGGTTAATTGGAGTCCTGAGAACCAAGTTACTGAATTTGCTTCTGGTTTAGCTTAAGGTGATTTGAGGATTTGAACTCCATGTGCTCACTGCGGACTGGATCCTGAAGGTCTTAATGTTATGCCTTTGTCACATGGGCTGTGACCCAGACAGGTATTTCAAGCACTTTAAATCCAGTAAGGCTCTGTTAAATGGGATCAGGGTAAGTCAGCAAGGCCTATCTGCAATTTACATTTTCTTTAATCAAGGAATTTGCTTCTGATAACAGTTAGTGTTTGTGAAGGAGGAGCGTTGGTACAAGTGTGTTCTAAACAGGCTCCAAGAGTGACATCTGCGTTATTGTAGTTTAAATGTGAAGAAAAAGCATTTTTAGTATTGCAGTTTATTTAATATTCTCTTACAGAAGTTGGTCCAGCATCAAATTGTCTAAAGTAGCCTGCGATACCTTACAGTAATGATGTTGCTGATGTTCTCGTATTACCAAACTATTAAATTTCTGTAATACAGAAAAAAAGTGACTTTCCATAATTCAAAATAAACTGCTAGAAGAATATGTACAGGAATGCTTGCTTTAGCTGTGTTTTGGTTGCCTAAGATTTAAAAGGTCATCATTCGAGAGACCTTATTGAAAGAATTGACGTTACAGTAGTCTCTTGGTAGTTTATAGTAAATTGGAAAGTGATAAGCCACTGCCTTTTTTTTTAATCGTCAGATTGATGAAGAGGGAATCTGTGTTTTTAATGATGCTTTTGGTCTGAAGTCCTGTCAGATCATGAAACATGCAGACACACCTCCTCTAGGTGGGAAGGAAATGTCCTGGTATGCTTGACTGTTAGCTGAATAATATCTGTGAAATAATGGTGTTCTTCTTGTTGGCATTAGATTTTACTGCCCTGTAAAGAGAAGAGTAAGAGAAGCAGTGAAGAGAAGAGATAAGAGCAGCTAGAAAAATTAACAGGTACCGGGCAGGTAGGAATCAGTAGTGTTTTAAGTGTATTGCAAAGTGTTTGAACCATGATTTCCTTTAAGGCTAGATTTATCTTAGCTATTTCATGGGAATGCTTCTGCTGGGCGGTATGACACGTAGACACTTTTCTGGGTACCTGGGCTGCTGAGTTTCCCCGTAGTGAGGGTGAACTGTGTGACTTTATCTACGCTATTAACTCTGTACTCAAACTTGATGAGATCCGTAGAGATGACATCTGGAAAGAATTTTGACCTGGTATTGGATGTCTGTTCCTGACCTAATTAGCTTGGCTGTATAACTAGCTCTCCACTGCTTTGTGATTGTGCTGCTTTTGACCTCATACAGCTTTTACTCCTTGCTGAATGTCATAAAGGTGAAAAGAAAATAAGATTTTACAAGATGCCATTTTTCCCATCAGTGTTCTTTCAGTACTTGCATGTTTTCATATGTGTAATCATTGGGTTTTCAAAGTAGCAAGAGCTGAAAAAATCTAGCCGACGTATGGTTTGCATATGCTGGGATGATACAGAAGCTGGGGGGGGAAGGGAGGAGATTTTCAATCCAAGTCTTTGTTGTGCCCTAGGACAAAGCGTTTCTGCTTTCTTAACTCAGTGCTGAGTTCCTTGTCCTTGTTCTGGCTGAGTGCTTCTTTACAAGAGATGGTATGTTTAAAGGCTTCTTTGAGAGTTACACTGTAGTGCATGCAGTAACGTATCTTTGTATTTAGTTCTTTCACCTCTGCTTAAAAAATGAAGAGCTGCCACTATTTCTGAGAATGCACAAGGAAAATATTTTTCAGTTGCTGTACAAAACTATTGAATAAAATTTAAACAAGCTTCAGCAAATGCATAGTGTATATTTTCAGTAAAGTCAAACAGAAATAAAGAAAAACAAATGGTGACTCAGTTCAGTTCTGTTTGTTTGAATAGGAGAAGGGATGATAAATTCTTGGAGTATGATACAGATTTCAAGAAAGGTCATATGAAAGAAAAATGTTTTCAGTGCAGCCTAAGTACTTGCTTTATTGAAACAAGTCCATTTTTAAGATAGCAAAACCCAAGCAAATGCTCTTATGTGACTTGAAAAGCCATTTTTCTTGTGCACACTTGTAAAATTTACACAGTAGTTGGTGTTAGCATAGTAGCATTAAGTTGGAAGAGTAAAATGGACGGGGGCAGTAAGGTTTTCTTAATGTATAAAGGAAGCTGAACAGATGTTCAGAACAGTATGGAATATTCCTTCTTCCCCAGACCACCATCCCTCTCACCCCGAGCCATCTGGAGAGGACTGTGTGCAGGATGAGCAGCCATCACGCTACGAACACCACTAATGTGTCACCTCTTTTGTTGGTACTTTACACTGGTCACCGTGCATTCAGGGGAAAGCAACAATGTCAGTTGTCGTCATTGCGTGTGTGGTTAATTATCCCCACGGATATGGAAAGAAGATGAGAAATTGTTGTTTAGACTGAACAATAAAATACACCTTGTGGTGGTTAGTCTGGATTTGCACTCATGCAGGCACAATTCAACTTTTTTTTTCACTGTTCACTGTGCTACAGTGTTGCAGCGGGGCACCTTTTACCCTTAAACAGTGTCCTGTTAAACCAGATTTAAATTTATCTATGTTTGCATTCAGCAAAACTTTTGTATATGTTTTTCCTGTGTTTTGTTCCCTGCTTTTAATGTCTTATTCTATTTTTTAACCTTTATTTTTTTTTTTCCCAGCAACAAGTATACCACTGGTGGATGCCTCCCAGTTTACTGTGATTTCTTTAGTATCCTCTAGCCTTCCTTAATTTGAGAGAGAGCGTGAGCAGCATTTTGGCTTAATGAAACAGATTTTGGTTAGAGAAAGGACAGCTTATGATCTTAGCAATGAGAGACTGGTCATGTGTGAAGGTGTCCTGGATCTTCTGTTTCCTGATACAGGATGAGTAGAAAGGAGTAGGTGGAACCTATGTGGGCAGAGTGATTGAATTCAGTATAGCAAGCTATTGTATTGTGCTGTCTGTGAACCTTCATTAAATTTCAGGGGTGCAAATCTTTCCCAAAATAGGTATCTCAGTAGCAGGTAACAAGGAAGATTGAGTTATGTTAATGAATGAGAAATCTTATTTAAAAATATAAAAATTTCACTGGGACAACATTGTTTTTCTTCCAATGTTTCATGTTTCTTTTTATGGACAATAGCTTAAAGAATGTGAATCTGACATTAGTTTCAAGAAGGTTACTTGAAAACGAAATGTTTAAAGCCTGAAACTACTCACTTAAAGTAGTTTATTGTACTACGCTAGTAGAAGGTGGATCAGAAGAAGTTGACTACCAAACAAGTATCTCAGGTGGCTTTCAGAGGAAAAACATAGGGGGTGAGGGACGCATAAAACTATCTGAGGAATATCATCCAAATCAATGGATATTACAATGAGAAAACTTAGTACAGGAAAAAATGATGTTCCACAGATAATGCTCTAGTTAGACCTAAAAAGAAAAATAGTGCTGTTCTCCAGAAATGAAGATAAAAGCGGTAACCTCAGTTACACTGCCGATTGTCTGTATGTTTGCTTCATTAGCAGAGCATGAAGTATCTTTTATTTCTTCCTCTAACAATGGCAAAGCCACTTAATTGTATGAGATGAATGTGATCCTTTATTTTGGAGCAAAAGATGAAACATCATAATTTGTCTGTACTTCATATTGTCACAATTTTTATCTCCTTGGAAACTGCTGGGGAAAAATGATTTGGAGAAAAGTTAGTGTTAGGATTGTATCTCTGAAATGATTTATTTCTGTTGGGAAGAAAGAACGTAAAGCAGTAATGTCCCTCGGTCTTGTTCATTGTGGCATGCTTAATAGGTGGCGGACTGTAGACACAATCACAAAATCACGGAATATCCTGAGCTGGAAGGGACCCACAAGGATCATTGAGTCCAACTGCTGGCTCCACATAGGACCACCCAAAAACCAAACCACGTGTCTGAGAGCGTTGTCCAAATGTTCCTTGAACTCCAGCAGGCTCGGGGCTGTGACCACTGCCCTGGGGAGCCTGTCCCAGTGCCCGACCACCCTCTGGGTGCAGAACCTTTCCCTAACCCCCAGCCTGACCCTCCCCTGTCCCAGCTCCAGGCCGTTCCCTCGGGTCCTGTCGCTGTCCCCAGAGAGCAGAGCTCAGCGCCTGCCCCTCCGCTCCCCTCGTGAGGGAGCTGCCGGCCGCCATGAGGCCTCCCCTCAGCCTGCTCTGCTCTGGGCTGAGCAAACCAAGTGCTTAACTGGAAGTTGTTGGGACCTTTGATGCTACTACATCTTGGGAGAGAAACAAATATCTTCTTGAACCACGATCAACAGGTAATGCAAAGATGGGGTTTTAGAAAACTAAGAAAAGAAAAAATCATCCGTCAAACTTGAGAGAATATAAGGCAGATTTCTAACTTGTCTTCAAAGTTGTTTTAATAGTTTAAAACAACTTTTATGTTATAATCCTTAATTTAATGGAAAAAATAACTATTCTATTTCAGGTTAAATCATTCTCAAAACCTTTTTTCCCCTGCATTAATGAATGTCATCTTGTGTATGTTTGTTTAGAGTTAATGTTAGTGTAAAATCTAGGTAATTGCAAACTGAAATGTTCAGTGCTGTGGAGATCCATTTACATTTTTTTCACTCCCAATGCTTTAAGTAGAGGAAACTTCTGAATTGATGTGTTCACCTTCTAATGATTGAGTAAACTTTGTGTTGCTGGCCCATGGTGTTAGCACAGGTAACTACTGACTCAACAATTTTGTTACACTTTTCATAGGATTTTTGGATATGCAGAGGGTTGTCTAGGGAAACCTAGGCCCATAAAATAGGTTGTAAGTAAACAAAACCAAACTCTATCTCCTTCTCTGTCCTTTCTCTTGTCATTACTGAATGTCTTTTTCCTTCATAATATCATTGAACCATAAGATATATTCTGAAGAGCTCAGTGCAGACAAAACCCCAGCCAAATTAAAAAAAAAAAAAGGCAACAAAACAACACCCTCTAAGTTTATAAAACTTCAGAAATAGTTTACTGCAACAGCTATTACAGTAAGAGCTCTGTTAATGTGGAGAAGGACAGCAAAAACAGCGCTCTGGGTTCATTCATCTTCCTGCTTTCCCTTCTTCTCTCATTTAACATATGCAAAGCATCTAGAACTATAAACATGACTAGGAAAATGGACAGTATTACCAAATCGGGTGCAATGCAAAGATGGAAATCTAGGGTTTTCAGTTGGGTGGTAGGACATCAAGTATTGCAACATGTAGCTGCCTGCAGACGTTTGAAAAGTTAAAGTACCCTACGCATAGAGGCAATGTGATTTAAGTAGGAGGCAGTGTAATTGGATTGTGGGACTAGAGGCAGGGAAACCTACGGCATTTCTGTTTTGAGAGGTGGAATTCATTCAGTTTTACATTCAGACACCTAAATTTAGGTGGCTGCATAGCAGAGGCTATGCTTGAGGAATGCGAGCTCTCCTTATTGTGCTTGTACTTATCCATCAATAGATGCAGTAATTTAGTTCTCTAGGCTTCTGAACTCTCATGAGAGACATAGACGCTGAGCTCCTGTGTGTGTAATACAAACGTAGGTGTTTAATTTTGAATGGAATCCCATCCACTCCACCGGTTCCAGTGAGCTACATATTCAAGCCATCTCTTTCTTTGCCATAGAAAGTGAATTGTGGTAGTTTCTCTTTTTTTATAGAGGGCTGTGAGATTCATCAGTGAAAAGCTCTAATGCTTCCTGACAATAATAGAATGTATTCAGAGAAAAATTGGGATGAATATATGGAAAGCTTTTTTTTGTGGCAAGTAGGTTCAGCTTTGTTATATTCTACTAGTGAGTATAAGAAGTAATCTCCTCTCAAGAGCTTTAAAAAAAAAGGAATTGAACAATGTCTTTGAGGAAAATGAAATAAGGGAACATTCACACGGAGAGGGACTGTATAATAAATTGGTGTTCATTTCACAGAGTTAGTGATTATATAAAGAACTTTAATATCGTAAGAATCATGAAATCCAGTCACATACTTCTCATGTTGGTGGGATGTTTTTAGTGTAAATGACAGTGCCTGTGGGGGACGTGGAAGGGCAAAGGCAGGTTCTAGGAGCAGCTGTTGGTTTGAGTTTTTGCCAGTTCAAATACTTGAAAACCCCACTTGCCTCTTATAATAGTCCTGCTCTGCTGTTGTTTAGAAAGATTGTACATTGTGTTTGTCGTCTTTCATCTTTGTTACTGCACATCTGCTTCCTACTCGATTTTTAAATCTGCCTCGCCAAGGCAATGTCAAGCTCCTTGCATGCAGTTTAACAGCTGCTGGCCGCAGGAAGTCGGTCTGAGGTGACCTGGGGCGATGCTTTGGAAGAGCAGGAAGAAAAGCACCGATTCCTCCGTTGTTTCTATCTGTATGTACCCCGCTATCTTGTAAAGCAGTAACTGCCAGATAAGTGCCTTCTAATTTGAAAGCATGAGGCAGTTAAGCACATTATTATGGGGGAAGAGGGGGAAGGAAAAAGGAAGTGAGAATATTGAGGGAACATACCTAAAGTGAATTTTAATGGGATGATCTAAGCTAATTCCAGTTTCTGATGTGCTGCCCTTTCCAAATGTGCATGGAAATCGAGTTAACCGTGCTCTTGTTGATGTCTGTAGGGTTTGGAGAGCAGCGTCTGTTTGTGCTCCAGTCGGAGTTGGGTCCAGCGAGATGTCGTCTCTGGTCTACATCCAACGTGCCAGTACACAGAAAGCATGTGTGGATGTAGGGAGATGTTACACGATGTCCACCCCTCTTTTTCTTCCTCCCCTGTATCACTGCTGGTGATAAGCTGAGGCTGAAGAGTGGCCTGAAAAAGCACAGAGAGGAATGTGGAACTCAGTGAGCCACCGTTACCATAACCGTATTCACTGCACACCACAAACCCAGGGAGGCCGCTTTTAATTTCCTGAGATCTCCTTGGAAAATACAGCATCTTAGCCTCTCTAATGACTCCTAATACTTCAATTGGGAGAGAATAATCTGTCTGATGTTTGTTTTGGATACAGAGATTTAATTTAGTTACCTGTAAACAGGAGTTACGGGCAAGCCAGAATCCACAGTAGATCATACAGCTAAAGCAAGCGTCTGATCTCTGAAAGTCCATCCGACCTCTGTGCAGGTTGTTGTTGTCTGGGGATGGTTCTGCAGAACTGAAGCTAGAAGTGTGCTCCTCAGAGGGGCAGCGTGCACCCAGCTTCTGGCTGGCCCCAGCACCTTGCACGGCTGGTGGGAAGAAGCTTGGTAACTGCAGAAGGTGAGAGGGGGCTGGCTCGGGGTCAGAAAGAAAACCACAGGAAAGCAGGTTTTATCCTGCTGGTTTTTGGTCTTTTTATATAAGTAAGATCAGTTTAAAAAAAAAAAAGAGTATGAACATGTATAGTAAATAGAGAAAAACAAATTTCCAATAACTTGAAAAACAAAACAAACCCACAATTACGACCCCCTTCCCCCTTAAAAAAAAAAAAAAAAGCAACAACCCATGATCCTACAGTATCACGGTTGCCTTCTTCACTAGTGTGTTTTAGTGATGAGTTGCACAAGAAAACTGGTTCCAAGGAAAAAACACTTTGTGATGGTAAGTCACCCATCAATATTTCAGAAAGGGCTTGTATTTCCCCCATAGTTGCAATGCTGCATTCCTAAGATACTCCTTAATAATTATGAATTTCCAGTTTGTATCTATTTTGCTCAAGTTCAGCAAACTGATTGCATTGGATATTAAGTAATACTTCTAAATATCTCTGTAGAGGGATACAAAAACAGAGAACAAGCATTTCGATGGTCTAATAGAATAAAAATGGTTCCTCTATTGCTTTTGTTATATTGTTTAAAAATTAGCAGGCTCAATTGGCTTTAAATTATGCCATATTCAAATAAACCATTTTATATTAAATATAAAATATAATTCAAGACTGCTGCTTGGAAGTCATGAGCCTATTTCTCTCTGGGCTGTTATGAAGTCATCTTATAGTTCAAATAATTTGCTTTTTACTAATTAAGATTTGTCAGCTTTTTACAAGTGTCCTTGAGAAGAAAATATTTTAAACCTTTGGGGGGAAAAAGTCATTACTAGAATTGCTATACCACATATGAAAAGCAAAAAGGTCTTTTTTAATTTACTAATATGATTGTAATTATAGAAATTGGAAGCCCATTTTAATTGCTTTAGTGTAATAAAAAAGAAATGTTAGTTAAGTCTCTTCCACATGAACTTGTGCCCTTGATAGTATTATGAATTTGTCACTCCAGAATATTTTAGTGCCGCATGGTCTTTAAATGGAATGTAATTCATAAATAGTTCATGGGTATTGAATTGTCAGTACTGGAGAAGGCTAATCAAGTTGACTCATAATTGTGTTAAGCAGTTCTGTTTAAAATGGCACTAAGTTTTGTTTTTTTTAATATGCTCTCCTTTTACCTTTGGAAGAACTCTGTTCCATTTGGGCATCCTTGCTGTCAAAGTTGTTTTCTACAGGATAGTGTTGCTTAAGCCCTTTTGTGATACTCTTCCCTTTGTTGAATTTGTTGAATGCAAAAAAATGTGGGGTGCTGCACGTGGGACGGAGCAGTGCCGGGCACAGGCACAGGCTGGGAGGCCCTGTGCCTGTCAGTGTTCAAGAGACATTTGGGCAGGGCCCTCAACAATACGCTTTAACGTTGGTTAGCCCTGAAGAGGTCAGGCAGTTGGCCTTGGTGATCTTTGCAGATCACTTCCAACTGAGCTTTTCTATACTATTTTCTCTATCCTAGTTTTTTTCTGGTTTTCCAGGAAGGCCGGTTCTAACAGCCTTTGTTTTCTCAGATAAATGTCTTCCCTCATCTGGCTTGTGTCCAAAATCTGGTAAATACATGCTCTTACCTGAGACTGTTGTTCAAAAACACCGATGGAAAACTGTCTTTCTCATCACATTACAACTTCTTTCTTAATCTCACCCGGTGTATTTCTGCATAGGTGCAATGCCCTTATCCGTCAGATGAGTTTATCATTTTGATTGAAAACCTGTCGGAGCAAGGTTTGGTCAGCATCTGACGCGGTTACGGGGCTGTAAAGCGTGGATGGTCAGTCTTTGGCCTGCTGGGCAAATGCTCTGTGCCAAGGCAGTGACCCGGCTCGCTCCAGACAGCATCCTCTTCTGTGAGTCTTGGGGGAACTGCCAGTTTTGAATAAATGCAAATGTGCTCTGAAGTCCAGTGATTCTACTAAGCATTTGTACGCTGTGACACAGGTCTCTGTATGCAATAAATAGTATGCTTGCCTTGGGTTTGGTGCATGTTATTTATGTGGACTGCATCCTCTGAGTGTACTTGCTTATCTCTCGTCATGTTCTGGCTTGAGTACATGACTCCAGTGTCTCGGTAGAAATGGTACAATGCCTTACGACAGGAAGACTGAAGCAAATGCTTTAAAAGAAGAAAGATGAAGTATGTTTTGCAGAAAAACGCTGGATGTGTGCTGTTTAAATTCCTAGCTTGTATTTCCACGGTTGTAAATACACTGTCTTTTTTTTGTGTAAATTCCAGGTTGAGCCATGCCTTTGGTGAAAAGGAATATCGAACCAAGGCATCTCTGCCGAGGAGCTCTGCCAGAGGGAATAACTAGTGAACTGGAATGTGTAACGAATAGTACCCTCGCTGCTATCATCCGCCAGCTAAGCAGCTTAAGTAAGTATCTGTATCTTCCTGCAAGCATTTGATTGCTGATGGGAAAACTGAATAAATGAAAGGCTCCGAGATAGCTTGTTTTAAATAGCAAAACTATGATACAGAACACTGTTACTGACAATAATATAATGCTACTTCATTACTTTTATGCTGTCATGTATTTTTAGTTTTGTACAAGCAGACCCTCTCTAAGATTTTTAAGATTTTTTTTAAGGGAAAAAAACAACTATGGATAGTAAACTAGTGATTTGTTTTTAAAGTGTAAGAAATTGATGCAGGAAACAAAGCTAGCACTTGAGTTGTTCTTGGCCTTCAGTTGTATGAGATGAAGGCAGCCAAGTCTTCTGCTTCTTGTCATTAAATGACATTTGACTGAACTTTCAGTTTATTTAAAGTGTTATTTCTTAAGGCTTTTCTTTGTGTGTGAACGATTAATATGAACAAAATAAAAAACATACATCAAAAGAATAGAATTCGCCATAACAAACCTGCAGACTGCTCTTAGCATTATCTCTACAGAGAAGAGCCTGCACAGTACACCTATCAGTTGACCCTACAGCTAGCAATTCTAGAAGCATGTCTGGAGTGCGTGCAAGAAGAATAATACTTCTTAATGAGAAGACAGACGTCTTCAGAGAGTGTTTAACAGTCAGCAGCTGTTGTTTGTGTCGATAATTCTGGTCCTAGAAAAGAAATGATCACTTCATCAGCTTTTTACTTTGTAAATGTAAACGGTTTAAGAGCATTAGAAAGTCCCCATGGTTAGACTGTGGGTCCCACTAGCCCGGTGTTCAGTTTGTGATGATAGCAAATAGCCTATGATTAGGGAAAGAGTACAAGAAACACATCATGTTCCACTTCCTAGTAGTCAGTGATTAGGGATTTTTCTAAGCTGGAGGTCTATCTGAATCATCCTATGTAACAAGCATTTGTAAACCTGTCATCTGTGGGATTGTTTAGATGTGCTCAGATAGGACCGTACTTCTTTCACACACAGTGACCTATGGCAAAATGTCCCACAATAGAAATTGTTCCATTTCTTTCTGATACCTACAAAAAATAATGGAAAGTGATTACCTCCCACATACTTTTGTATTAGCTGTGATTTCATAAATCATTATTGCGTCCTACTAGTGATATCTAGAAGATGGAATGTCCTGATCTGTTAACACTTTTTTTGGATTAGAAACCTTTTTGTAATTTTGATGGTGGTTATTTGTGCCTTGGATATTGAAGTTAGATTTTTTTTAAAATGTGGAGTCCCATCATAGTCCAAAGAGTGTCACAGTGACTTTTTATCATAAGTTCCCTAAAAGTTTATAAAACCTTTTTTTCCCTGCTAAACTTTGAGATGACACTTTCAGAAAAGTCTCTAAGTAATTGTCAGATCTTTTTTGAGCAGTAGCTGCTGATTTAGAGCCTCAAGTTATTTATAGTTAAAGTGCATTTGCATTTACTGTCACTGAGTTTCACTTACCATTTTATTAGGCAGTTTCTCAGTATCAACATCCTTAAGCTTCAGAAAATTGAGAAGAAAGGCTGATGCCTCCTGATAACGTTCAAGGATATCTGACCTTGTTTTGGTGTTAACACAATGATGGCCAGAGTGTGGGTAGTACCTTTCACTTCTCTGGCTTGTTAAGTCTTGCTAGAAATGTCTAACTTTCACTTCTCCAGATTTGGTCTTGGGGCTAATATTAATTAGTTAATGTTAATTTGTGTTTTCAGGTCCTCTTATGACTACTGCTGAGAAACTTGCCAAGAAACAACTCATGTCATGCTGTTTTCATTTAGCAGATTTCTCAGGTTATCAGAAGTCTCTTCAGACAACCCTAATGCACTTTATTCATGTCAAGTTAAATATCTATGCAGATAATGATGCATCATTTGTTTTAATAGATGAATATGTTTTTTTAATGAGTGAAGTGTACAACCAGGCTTATCCATGGTCTAACAGTAAAATCTGTCATATTTGCAGAGGTCTTTTAGCGGACAGCACTTGTTTTGCCTGTGTTTCAAGCCAACTGGGAGCAAGGAAATGATTGCAGAAAAACATGGTACTTGAGCTAAGGTAGTATGTGCTGTTGATGGTATCAGAGCTTGTTGGTGTTCCCACAGCTTGAAGAATCGAGAGAGTGAGTACAGGTCCATCTTGCAGCCATGCTGTGTTTTAGTGTTGTACTGAGTCTGCCGTGGATTTAAAAAGCTGGCAGATCTGTGCTGTTGCGTACAAATTTGGCTTGCTTCTGCTCTTTTCAGGAGACATGAATAAGTTCCCATCCAAAGGGAATGTGCTCTCAGTGGAGCTTTTTTTTATGTCTTCAGATTTGGGTTTGTTTGCAGCCAGCTGGCTTGGAGCACAGGCAGAGTGAGCAGAGTTCTGCATGAAACTCTGCATTTTTATGTAAGGCAAAAGCTTGCCTAGGGGAGTCACCTCCTCTTGGGGGAAAGAATCTACTGTGTGGGAGGACTGGGAGCATTTGCAGCCTGTACTTTTAAGCGTTATGTTTGCTTTACCTGGTAAATGCACAGAGTGAAGGCTTTGAAGAAACAGCCTATGCAAATAGTCCATAACTTTTGGCAGTGGAGATGGATCTGAAGGCAGCAGGGCACTAGTCAATGAAAAAGCTGGACTCTACAACAGGATCTGTTGCACCATGGTTTTGTTACCGACTTGAGCTTATGTGCATACATGGGGAAGAAATAATTACATCAGATTACCTTTGAAGAGTAAATATTACCCTGTATTGAGCACTTTTAAATTAGATTTCAGCCTGTACATTAACATACTTCTTTCAAGTTACATTATCACTTGGCTTCTTTCCTTTCTGTGAGTCATAAATATTTCATGTTTTTTTAATCTTTGGCTTCTCCATTGATTGACATACTACCTCTGAGGCTGAAGTCTTGTTTCTAGATGGACAAAAACCATAGCCAGTACAGAGCTCCTTTCTTTGAGCCATGTGCAAGTGTGATTGTACAACATATAAAGGGAAGACGTGTCATCTGTGGGGAGTTGAAAAACATTTTCTTCCATGGAAGGAGCAGTGCCCATCCAGTTGTTTCCTGGTATTTTCGTCAGGCTGTTGGCTCAGAATTTGGCTGTTTTGCACACAGGCCTGAGTACACCGTGTCCTGCTTTGTGTGACTTCTTCGCTGCTAAATTGGATGAAGTTATGAAGCTGGTTATTTTGGCATTGGTTATGATGATCTAGATCCTGTGAGGAGTTGGGTGATTATCAAGGCCTGGTCAGTAACAGCCTACCTCTTTTCCGTATTAAAAAAAAAAAAGAGGAGAGTGTTCTGCTAATGTTAATTAACCTGGTTACAAATGGGTGGATGGAATCACTGTTTTCTGCTCCATGTTGTGATGAAATGGACGTATCCTGGGTGAATTCCAGCTTACAAAGTGCCAGCTAGCTCTGTGGGACTCTAGTCCTTCCCTTAGACCCCAAGGAGAGCCTTAGCGCAGCACCAGCTCACCTGGGGGCAGCCCTGGTGTCATCTCCCTTCCGGTGTCCTTTAGAACTGACACCTGAATGACATGGCTCACCTTCTGTCGGTGGAAATGTATGTTCATGGTGAGAAAAATTATAGTTCTTTAAACCTGTAAATCTTTCCATTAACTTGAATATGTTCTTCAGTGTATGTGTGCTGTGGAGCAAGGAATGGAAAGGAATGCTGCGCTTTTAGGACTCAAATCTGTGAAATGGAGGTAGCCAAAGTAATAAACACAGTTGGGTTTCTGGACTTCAGACAAGGCAGCGTCATTGTTTGATTTCTTTTCTGTTACAGCACTGAGTGTTTTGATTGCAGACAAAAGATAGCTTTGGGGCAGCACGTTCAAAGTGTTAGTGCCCACCTTTTTGTGCAGTATGTGAAAATCAATTGTAATCAATTTAGATGGTGTCATGTCTCTACTAGAGATTTTATAAGCTGATGTGGCAAGATGACATTCCATGTAATCACTGCAGAACTTGAATAGAGGTATTATGGTTTCAATTTTTTGGAAATTGTGACCTCCAGACATATCTCACAATGCTTGGAAATTTTTGTGAGCAATCAAACATACAGCTGTGTGAAGATTATCAGTGGAAGTGCTAGAAAGAAGCACTTCTGTTAGTTGATGTTAAAACCTTTTGAGAGCAGGGATTTGGTGAGGTAACATCGTGACTACATTTCCACTCAACTATTTCTGTGGGTGGAGGAAGCCTTAAAAGGACAGACGACATAGTCCTTTGGTGGTGGTTTTTTAGTTAGTTAGGTTGCCTGTATGTTGAGATGCACTTGATGGTTTTTAAATGAAATCTTACAGTACCAAACCCAGCTCTTAAGTTGCAAGATGTATACTTGTAACTTAGGGTAGTTTTTCTGCTTGTTTGTGTTGTTACAAGTCTAATTTAAAAAGGTGGTAGTACGGTGGGCAGTCTTACCTCAGTCTCACAAACGAATTCAGTGACAGAGCAATGTGTAGGGTGAGCATATGTCAAGGTAAGTGGGCCCTCTTGCATGAGGAACCTCGTCTAGTTGTTTCACTTTGCCTTCGTTTTGATGTTGGCTTGTGCTCATGCCTATAATTAAATAAATCTTAATAACTGTGGATTACTAGATCTTAGTTTTCCGAATTTACTTCAGCAGCCTTTGTAGACAGCAATAACTTAGGCTCTTCCTTTTCATTCTGGAGGCAGGTTTTAATTATCAGTTGTATGAATGTTGGCAGTCTCCCTGTGTGTGGGGCTTGTACGTTTGCTTCATTCTTTAAGATGGCCAACCAGGGCGTCCAGGAGAACAGGCATCAGGTAGCAATTAGGGTATATTTTGAGATTTTGTTCAAATCTATTGTCCCAAACTTTGCTGAACTGAAGAACTGCGCTGTCATAATCCTACACATACTGTTTTATTATAATTGCAGGATATTAAAGCCATTTGTCTTGTGTTTTGTAAGTCTCTAGCAAAGGGATTTTCCTGTCTATTTTCTTACACAGGCAAACATGCTGAAGACATATTTGGTGAATTGTTTAATGAGGCTAACAGCTTCTACATCAGAGCAAATTCCCTTCAAGACAGAATTGATCGCCTTGCTGTCAAAGTTACCCAGCTGGATTCAACAGTAGAAGAGGGTAGGTAATTGCATGAAAGCATTGAGCCAGAAGTGATGTTGACAAGTCCACGGTATTTAATTACACAACAATCTCTCTCTTTTCAAAGTAATCCTGAACTGATATTTCATCTTTTCTTAGTAAGACAAGCTGGGAAAAATCATGTTAGCAGGGGTGTGGAAGGGGGAGGGAATTCTTCAGTTGTATAGCTGTCTTCATTTTTGACTTAGCATTACTTGAAGAGCCCCTGTAGTAATGGAGCCATTAACCTGCCTTTTTCACAGGGAGGACTTTTAGTCTGTGAATATAATAAATCATAAGTGAATAATCATACTGGAAGTAAATCGGTAAATTGGAAAACGTTTGAGACAGTAAGACCTATTTATTTCAAGATAGAGTAGTGACAAACTAATTATTAGTGTCTGTTCAGGATCGCTGACTACAGTTACCTAAGATCTTAATAACGCTCCTTTCCAAAATGGGTCATTGCATGTTTGTACTGACCAGCTGAAATTCTCTAGGGGGTTCTAGTTACTAGAAACAGTATTTTCTGCTGTTGTGTCTTCACTTGCTTACGTGTTTCATCACTTACATCATAAATAGAGCAAAAATGAAGAATTTAAATAATATCATTTCATTGTTTGAAAGCACTTACTTCATTGAGGTAAGTAGAACATATTTCTCTGTCTAGGCCTAAAAGCTGTAAAGTGCATGTTTCCTGACATGCTTAGTTTACCTGTCTGAGCCAGCCGTTGCATGTATGTCCTGGACAAATCATTGCTTCTTTCTTCCAGAAAAATTAGAATTCCTGACATATGTTACATCAGGAAAACAGTTTAATTCTTACTTGGTAGTTAATACTACTTATAGTATATTTAATACTACTATTTATACAGTTTATGTATTATATTTAGTATTGCTATTCGTGCCAATATTAAATGGTACTATTAAAATTTAATAGTATATTTAGCCTTCCATTTCTAGCTAGCTGGTGACTAGAAACCATTACGAGATGGATGTTTTTTTTGCTGTTTTAAAAAATAGTTAACTGGCTGTTGTGGTTTAGCCCGGCTGGCAGCCAAACACCACACAGCCGTTCGCTCACCCTCCCCCCTCCCTCTCCGGGATGGGGGAGAGAAACGGGAAAGTGAAGCCTGTGAGTTGAGATAAAGACAGTTTATTAAGACAGGAAAAATAATAACAATAATAATAATAATAATAATAGTATTAATAGTAATAATGTGTACGAAATAAGTGATGCACAATGCAATTGCTCACCACCCGTTGACCGATGCCCAGCCTATCCCCGAGCAGCCGGCCCCCCACCCTGGCTAGCCACCCCTATATATTGCTCAGCATGACGTCAGATGGTATGGAATACCCCTTTGGCCAGTTTGGGTCAGCTGTCCTGGGTCTGTCCCCTCCCAGCTCCTGCTGCACCCCCAGCCTGCTCGCTAGCAGGACAGAGCGAGAAGCTGAAAAGTCCTTGGCTTGGTGTAAGCACTGCTCTACAACAATTAAAACATCAGCATGTTATCAGCGCTCTTCTCATTCTAATCCAAAACATAGCACCCTGCCAGCTACTAGGAGGAAAATTAACTCTGTCCTACCTGAAACCAGGACACTGGCAGAGTATCACAGTTGACACTAGCACCTCTCTTTGTCTAGAGAGGTCATGAGCTATGTGGAACATAAGCTAAGCTTACAGAGTCACTTTTCAGCTTAGATTTTGAGGCATGTTGTGGTAATACGAGCAGAGTAGATGATATTTGTAGAGTGAACTTATTCCATGCTGAGATGAATGATGTCAGTTTTCGTGACTTTCAAGTACATGATTTTTAGAAATGCTATCCTCATTTGAGTTGTCTTTTTTTCCTCGTTTGTGCGCTTTTGTTTACTTTTTCTAACATCTTCTCATTTGTTTCCAGAGTTTGAAGTTATTAAGAGTCTGTTGGAAGGGGAAAATAGTGAATGGACTGAGATTGTCATCAGATTTTACATTAAACTGTCATCAGTTTATACTTAATGCTAAGCATCTTTCATGTTAACAAGCTATATGTACAAATATATTTATGTATGTATTATATACAATCAATTCAAGAAATAGTGTCATTGTAGACAAGTCAGTGAAGACTTCAGTTCTCTGTTTGACTGTAGTCAAAACAAAAACCAAAAAAAAAACCACCAATCCATCAGTATTTTGAGTTGCCTAAGAATAGAAGATAACATGGAGAGCGTACGATCACTTTTAAATTGTGATTGGCATTATCTGGAACTTTTTAGTGTTGGACACTCCATCTCAGGGAAATATATAGTAAGAATGAAAGAAGAAATATATAGTAAGAATGAAAGAAAGTCTATCCAAAAGTGACTGCAACTTACATCTTTCATCTGAACAAAACAAGGAAAAGGCTTGTATTATTTTCCCCATAACTGTGTACCAGAAAAGATGGAATAAAAGTGTATTATTGATCTGTATGAAGAAGATATCTATTCCTCTCTGTAGAGAGGTGAAGAAGACTTTAGACTGAAGGATGGTCAATTATATGGAAAGATAGGGAATTGAAAGATCGTAAAAGATGAGGAACTCTTTCACAGGAATTGCAGAGGCCATAATTTAGTAACCATAGGATGAGATTGAATATGGGTGGATACCAGATGTAATTATAAAACATGCTGTGAAAGAAGAATATCAAACTTTGTTTCATGGTTGAAGCCAGTCTTTCTACTACTAGAAATCCAGGTTAAACTTGTTAAAAGGGGATATTATTGCACAGCTGCGTGTGACAGGATTCCTGTCACAACTTCCAAGACAAACAAATCATGTTCCTGTTATTTTAAGTGAAATTCTGGAACAAGAGGGATGCAAATTTATTATGGCAATTCTTATATGCCTTTGTACTTAAATATCATGATTGTCCCTGAAAGTAAAACCAAAACTTTGTTTTCCTTCTATAGTTAGCTACAGATATTTTAAATAGCTATTATTATTATTATTATAGATGCTATTATTTTTATAGAAATTTTAAAATGAATTTTCACTTAAGTTAATTTCAGATGTGATAAATGTATTTTTGTTTGTAACAGTATCGTTACAGGATATCAACATGAAAAAAGCTTTCAAAAGTTCAACGATTCAAGATCAGCAGGTAGTGTCAAAGAACAGCATTCCTAACCCAGTGGCTGATATTTATAATCAGAGTGACAAACCGCCTCCTCTGAATATTCTTTCGCCTTATAGGTATGCAAACATTCAGTGCTTCCATTCTTCTGCTTTTTATATAGAGAACAATTACAGCCAAAGAGAAAATATATGTTGGTTATTGAGATACGTTGTTGAGGACTTCTGCGTTCGTGAAAACAAAAATTGCTGTTACCACACTGAAAGTCATAGGTTGTACCTGACAAAAATTACTGCATTTCAGCATAGCAATGTTACATGGCATCATGGGATCAGAGAGCAAGTGCCATTCATCACTTCAAAAGTTAAAAGAAAATTAATAATACAATAAACAAGGATTTCTTTGGTTTATTTATCTAGAAATTTGGATTTTTAGCTTTTGCCTTCTCTTCCCTCCCAACATAGACATACGTGCATGCACACCCTCTCTACTTTTCTTTCTCCTGCTTACGGACTAGTGAAGAAATCAGCAAGCAGGATTTATTTCACTTCCTGTTTCCTTTAAGTTTATAGTTGTTCATGAAATCAGTATCATCCGTCTGAAGTGTTGTAGGCACCGTGGTTTTACTGTGTCCTTTAACATTTGAAAAGTACTGGATCACCAGATTGGTGAGTTATCTGTAATAAAGCAGGTACTCAATCTGCAGTTAACTTGATTTTTTTTTTAGGAATGTTGTAGAACACCTGCAATGTATTTTTTTTACAGCTTTTACTTGGAAAGTAAGATTGTTAGACTTACATCTGAAGTACACTGTTTTTTCCACTGCTATGGACAATTGTGTTCTATTGTTTATAGTCACCCAGTGAGTTGTTTATCAATCAAGTGTTCTGTACAGTTACGGTCCAATATGTATCTGGATGATATTGTCAGCGAGCTTTATTGTGTTATTCCTTTTATATTAGGGATGTGTTAGTGAAACTTACTTGACTTTTATTTCTTAGTAAGTCTTACACCTACTGAATTTAAATTATTTTTATTTGCCTTGGCCAAAATTTACAGGCTCTGCAGTGCACCAGTTTAGGAAGCTAGACTGGCATCACTGTTACATGCTGTTTAGGCCATGCCAGTTGCTCTGTCGTGTTGACTCCCCCCTACACCTATTCCTTTTCAAGCAGGTAGGATGTCAGCAGTTTCCATATTTCTGGGCCACCTCAAATTAGGATTTGATAGCATACCCTTTCTGTGACCTCTTAGTCTGTGTGACCATGGCTCCTGCTGCCGTTTAGAGCTCCCAAGCCCAAATGAGCTTTGTCTCAAATCCTACTGGAACAGTTTGGCAGAACTGTGGCAGAACTTCAGTTGCCACTCCTTTCCTAGTCCTTTTCCAAATTTAGAGTAAAAATATGTGCTTCCTGTCATAAGGGTGAAGGTACTCAGACTTACCTTGTTCCTAAATTTGGTTCCAAAAACCTGTCTGGATTTTGAGCCAAATATCCCATTTCTGTTTCTTTTGAGTCAGTTGATTTCCATTCATAACATATGCTACTCTGTCCCCTGTGCATCCTGTTTTGGCACGGATGTTCGTGTAGCGCCAGGGTAGTTCACTCCAGCAGTCAGCTCCTGCCTGGGAGCGTGCCTCCTGAAACGCTGTGGATTCCAGCTCTTTTCCCTGAAATTCTTGGCATGAATCAACCCAATTGCAAGCTGTAATTACAAAGAGTGGCACTTTGTGCACTTGGCATGCTGTCATTTCATGATGCAAAAAAAAAAAAAATCAGTTTGGATGATCTTTGAAGGTAAGTTTTGCTAGTTTAAAAATGCTGCTTGATATTTTCTTAGCTTTTGTTCTGCATTTCCAGGGATGATAAGAAAGACGGATTGAAGTTCTATACTGATCCTTCCTATTTTTTTGATCTCTGGAAAGAAAAAATGTTACAAGATACCGAAGATAAGCGAAAAGAAAAGAGGAGACAAAAGGTAAAAGCAGAAACATAATAGAAAAAACACATTAAAATTCTGTGTACACTTGTCCAGGTATAAAATTGATAGGGTGTAGTTTGTGTGTGTGGAAGGACTGTTCCACTGTAATATGTGGCTGTGGACTCCGAGTTGGTTCAGTTTTTATAGCTCATGTCTGTTTTAAGTTGGCAAATTGAACGCTAGGAGAACTATAGTTATCTTCCAACATACTTCCTTTAATCCTTTGCCAGTATCTGCTTATTAATACTCAGTGAAGTAGCCCTGTTGTGCTTCACAAAAAAGACCCTGTGATTTAGGTGGTGGGGGGAAGGAATTAGAATTACAGTTTTATTTTCTTAGTTCTTTATCCAGCAGCAGCAACTGCTCTAGCAAAACATGGGCTTATTCAGAAGTGTATATTCATTTTTTTAAATTCCATTATAGTGACTCTTCACTTTTCTACACATCACAAGTTAGCAAGATGTTAATACACAGCAAAATTCTCTGGTTTAGCAATGAGAGAAGACATTTTAGTCATAATATCGTTCACTTCCTAAAAATTTGAAAACAACAAAAAGGCTTTTTCATAGACAGATGTCTTCAGTCCTGGATTCTTTTCAGCAGTTTGATCCAAAATGTGCAGTTTGAAGCAATCAAGATTTCTTCTTTTAATGGTTTTTAGTTTTGAATGAAGAAGTTGCTACTTCTGCAGCTTCTTTGCTGTCAATTTTTTGATCAAATCTGAGAGCCATAGTAAGACTTTTGAAGATAATTCTAAAAAAAAAAAAAGAGTGAAGAAGGAAAGTTTGATGAAGCAATGACTGCCTATCTTATCCAGCAGCAGGTGCCCTTCTAGATGGGTTCAGTGAGAGATAAGGGATTTGAATTGAGAGGAATCCAAACAAGGTGGAAAGACTGTCCAGAGGAAATAGAAGGAAGTTACTTAGTTTTCAGGACATATATAAGCACACACGCATTGTAGATGAAGACTTACTTTAACTAAAACAGTTGGTGAATTCGTGATTCTAAAAGTTTTGGAAAAAAATAAATCAGATCTTCCTGTTAGGAGTATGAGTCAAAAATGTTTACTGTTTTGACAGATATCTCAGCATTAAAGTATTAAATATAGTTGAAAAAGCTAAGTGAACATTTTCAGTACAAGATACTGTCTGAAGCATAGCATTGGAAAACATTCACTTGGTTATGTGTATAATTGTAAACAAAAATATATGCAGGGTTATAATCCTACTCGATCCTCAGTATGATAAGCTGTAGAGTTGATTGAAAGATGGGAAACAATTACAGCAGCTTTTGTTTTCCAGTTCAGTTGTTTTTAAATTGAATTCAGTATTTCTTTGTGCGAAAAAAAATACATAGGGGTAATTAGAACCTGATTTTTTTTTCCTCCCAGCCTTTTTTCCCCTTCAAATTTAGAGCTTGTCACTAGAGAAAAGGATAAAAAGAAACTATTAACTGCTAATTTTTTCATTCTGATTTGAAACTAAAAAGGGGAAAATTACAATAGTGTTTTTTAAGCTTATAGCTAATTTCATTTGAAAACATTTTGATAGCTTTAGAGAGATTTTTACAGAACCCTTTATAGACTTGCTTCCAGCCTACTTTACGTAATACATCTCACCTTCCACCCATGGTATATTTTTGGTAGATTTTAATTGCTGTATCACAGTCTACAACCAAGATGCAAAATGTGTTCAATTACAGGATTATCAAGGTGTTTTTGTGATATATGGCTATAAGTTCTGCCTGAAGTGCTGTTTGGATTTTTTTTACATGTATAACAAGACCAGCTAAGAAGAAAGCAACACACAGATTTAAATTTTCATAAATAGGTGTGACTTTAACAGGTAGAAAACAGAAACAGGTAGAAACAGGTAGAAAAACAGGCAGTTTTCTGGAAGTTGGTGTGCAAATAAGCATATTATTATCTGAACCTTTGTGGAGCTGCAGGGTTTGAGTGAGATGTCGCTCAGGCGCTGTCAGTTTCACAGGTTGATTAAGACTGGCATTTTCTTTTGCTCTTGGCCCTACAATAGCAGTGGCCGAGAATGAATCCAGGGTATCTACTAGCATTTTTACAGTTAAAGTTACATTTTTGATCTACTAACTGAGACTTCTGCAAGCAATTTCTATTTTACAGAAGCACAAAATATAAAAGCTGTTGAAAAACCGTGTGCAAAAGAAATCGATATGTATAGGTTAGCGTATTATAAACTAGGCATCCAAATGCTGTCCTTTTCAGCTGACCAAATATAGCTGTTTTTTAGCCTCATCTTTTCATGTGGTCAGTGAAGGTTAAGAGTAGACATCGCACAGGAGGATTTGTTTTCCAATATTATTTTGGTAATTTGTCTTAAATGCTTGAGTTACTGTGGCAGGTTTATGAGGCATTTCATTTTCCTGCCTTGAAATATCACATTTCTTGTTTAACTGTGGAGAATTCTAACAGACTTTGATTTGACTCTTTCACATAAATGTTTTCTCCAAAGGAAACTGTAATTTTAATTCTTTTTAAGTTGAAAATCTGTTATACTGTCCGGGTTTTTTACTTTCAAGCTTTCAGTAGGTCAGTGAGTAGGAGTTCAGTGAGGTTAGTTTTGACTTGTAGCTAGCAGTAATACTCAGAACTGAATGACTGCAGACCAGTTATTAATTGCTGGTTAACCAAAGGTGAGTTGTTCTACCTTGCTTTTTATTGTTCCCCATATTTTCATGAGGAGTGATTAGTTATTTAAATAATTAGAAATCTTTAAATTTGAGGGTTTATATGCTTGCAATTCAAAAATTCTTGATAACTTGAGTTTGGTAGGATCTTGTAAATTTCTGAAGTCAGGAAAATACACTAGGCTCATGCTTCCGTTCTTTTTTTGTTATGTAAGTAATGAAAATACTTGATGAAGCTGCTTTCAGTTACCAGTGGTCATTCTTTATAACAATGCTTGAAATGTCATTTGCTAACTCTTGATGCAAATATGAAACTTAAAGTTAACTTAACCATGTTTGAGGGCACTAATACATTTGCTGTGTGGCTGAAATCCTGCCAACAGATAAATCTTGTACCTGCTTTCTGGCTTAACCTACAGCATCCATTTGTCTACCAAAGCTTCTACTACATTCAGTTAAAAGGGAGTAACTCTTAATAATGCTTAACTTTCCTAAAAACACAAAACTATAGTTATTTTAAAGGCTTCAGCTCCACTAGAACTCTATCATTGCTCTGTGTGTTAAAACTAGAGTTGTCACCATTGTTCCAGTCACGAAAGTACTTCCCCAACATGTAAGAACATATGTGTTCCTTTTCCTGGAACAACATAAAGCTGCTCTACTACAGGTGTATATGGTTTTATCTGCTGCTAATAATTGGCCTGCCCCACTGTTTGGGAAGAAATTAAACGTTTTAATGAAAATAAATGTCTTCGTATAGTAATCTAAAAATCAATACAAGTAGGGTTTAGTACAGTTTGAGTAAAAAGGGTTCCAGCATATTCATTCATTAGCATACCTACAGATGCTTGTTTGGAACAACCTGTCCAACTGAAGTCTGAGCCAGTAAAATCAAACTACTTTGTATGTACAAGACTAAGTATTTATTTACTTATGCACACAATTTTATGAAAAAGGTAAATACATACATAGTGATCTCTTAAAAGTTTGCTCCTTTTTAAAAAGGGTAATCATGTGTAAGCAGTCATGTAAGCATTCCTGATTTGTATCAAAAGGATTATCTTCCAAGGAGCATTTTGTGTGGTTCAAAAGGCTGATATTTACATCAGAAACTTAAAAGAAACACATAGTAGTGACCCTCAGAGGATGGAGTTAATATTCTGTGAGGAGGAAAAAAAAAGGCAAGTCTGAATCTGCCTCCCTTGTGCTCTGATTCCTGTATTTGGAAATTGTGACATGAAAAAATGGTATTGAAGGAGAAGGTAATGTTGTGTAACCTGAAAAATAATGGATTGATGCTTGAATAATGGGATGATAAAAGTTTGGGAAGGAAAAAGAATTAATAGGCAGAAAAAAATAACCAAGGTAATGATCTTTACAGACATCAATCAGGTCAGAAATCTCCTCCTTCCAGGGACCAGGAATGAGCAAGTGTTGTCAGGAATATTTAGATGTTGAACTTCAGAAGTTTTTTCTCTGTCATTCTTAATGCTAGCAAATATGGTTCAGCAGGTCCAGGACATAGATGTGCACAAACAAGCCAGAGGTCCAAAACAATGGCAAGCAATTATTTGGTAATTTATTAATTGTATAATGCCAAATAAATTATTTCAGAATTATTTAATTGGTGCTGTTTGACAGCTGGAGAAGTACCTATGATCATCTGTGAGATACCTTTTTTTCTTCTTTTTTTGATGGGACTGTTTGGCTTTCCAGCCATCATCCCTTACTTTGGAGGTAGAGGCTCAATGTATGCTTCCATATCAGCATTTTTTTGAACTCCTATCTAAATGAAATTGAGTATGATTGCATTATCAGAATACCAATGTAATTATTTCCTGAGAATCATCTTCTAGCAGCTGAAAGGTTAATGTCAAATTATAAATTGATAAAGAATCTTTAACTTATTTATTAATTAGTATTGTAAGATGTGGGATCTAGAGCTGGTTTACAAGGGCACTGGGTTGTTTCTTTTTAGATCTTGAGAAAAGAAGCAGCACATATATACGTTTCTGTTTGGATTGTTCAAACTTCCTTATTTTCCAGCTGAAGCACCTGTATGATCTTATATTCAAAACTGAGAAGCTTAGAGGTAGGTGAAGGGGATATTGCAGAGGTGTGAAAGCATTGAGTCCCACTGTTAGGAGAGCTGATAGATGGCCACTGACATCAACTGGGCCTGAAATGATGTAGAAAAAGATCAAAAACTAAACCGACTGATTCGTCATGAAGCTATCAAGCTGTAATATACCACTGGCCTGAATATTACTGACACGTTGCAGAGGGGATGACTGCAATTCATTTTTGTATATAATAATCAGAAACAAGGATGAGGGAAAAACTAGGAGGAGTTTTGGTAGTTTACCAGATCTACGAAGGGAAAGCATGTTAAAATTAAAAAATAATTCCCATAGAATTATAGCATGTAACATAGGAAAGTGTTTCTAATTTTTCTCTGCTTACCCAGGGCCTCAGGTGATTGTGACCCTAACAAATAACCAAAATAACCCTGAGCATACTTAACATGAGTTACTTGCAGAAGGAAATTATAGGTGATTAAGGACCGTAATAAACGATTGTCATATGATGTCAGAAGAAGTTAAACTTCTGGCTTTTAAAATCAGTCACATTCCTGTCTGTACTGGGAAAAACAGTAGGTCAGTATCACACTGGCATGTGCATCCTACAGAAGAAGGGCAAAGCAGAGCAGTATTGCTACTAATGAGGTTCATAATTTAGGGAGATAATCTCATTTTCAGACATTTTATGAAGACTTGGCTTCATCTGTAAATCTGGTCTTATTTTCATGCGCTCTAACTGCATTTTAACCTGCTTTTTTCCTTTCCTTTTTTCTCTCTTTGCATGCTTTATTTCTTTTGTTTGAACATCAGGAGCAAAAGCGTATAGATGGCACCACCCGTGAGGTGAAAAAGGTTAGAAAAGCCAGAAACAGACGCCAGGAGTGGAATATGATGGCGTATGACAAAGAGCTTAGACCTGACAACAGGTTGTCTCAAAGTGTGTACCATGGAGCATCTTCCGAGGGATCCCTGTCCCCAGATACTAGGTCTGTTTACAACAAAGCTGCTTGTTATGCCACAGTTGTATGTTCAGAAGTACTGAGTAGAATTAGGTGTTTTTACAGGCTGGGAATAGTTAGACTAGACAAAACGTACATTCTGCTTTTTAAAGCTCTTCTCAAATTATTTTAAAGCATAAATAACATAAATTCTGTAATTAATGATTTTTTTTCTTCCTCAGCATCAGATGAGCTTTTTGTTGTCATAATTTTCCATGCACTGGGACGGAATAAGTGTTTGCTTTATGTTTTATGTTTGATCTTGACTAGCTGTAGTTGCAAAAGCATTTAAATTGGCTTCCACAAGATAACGTCAATGCCTCTTTCTTCATGACTGCTTTGTCACATGTTACGCTGCTGATAGTTTAATAAATATTTTTCTGCCATCAGTCCAATCAGGCATACTCTTGCCTTTAATAGAAAGCTTTAACGGGGGAATAGGCTACTCAGCTTTATCCACGTTCTGTTTGTCTATAAGTCAAGCTACAAAGCCAGATGCAACATTACTGCTTGCGATATTTCTCTGAAGAAAAATCGCTGCTTAGAGAGAAGCAGCAGAATTCCTCTACATTGTGTGAGTTTCCCTTTGAGCTCAGTGGGAGTTAACTTCTCCTGGCGTGTACGGAAGTCTGAGTTTGTTCACTGAGCTGCTCTCGCTAAAGGATTTTCTCTCATTTTATTTCTGTTTGTCAAGGTTAATTGCTAGCAGTAGTGTTAGGAATGAACAGAACCTAGTGGAAAACTTGGACAATTTATGTTTAAATTGTTGAATGCTAGGATGAGAAAACAACCACCACCACAAAAGTATGCGCTAATGTCTTAAGTCTGCTGTCCAGCTGAGCTAAAGAATATAAAAAACAAAACAAAAACAAACCTCCTCAGATCTCTGTAAACCTCATGTTTCCATCTTTGTGAAGATGAATAATATTCCAACCAAAACAAAAATTGTAAAGACAATTTCTACTGGTGTTTCAATGTGTTCAGACCCCACTCTCTCTAAAATCTTGTAACCACCATTTTATTAAAGTTTCTAATGCAAAATGTTGTCTTCTGGTTGTTGGTCTGTGATATTTCATTGACTGTGCTTTCCATAGGTTGATCTGATAAGATGACATTGATGTTCCCCTGTGAAATGCAAGATGTGGATTTTTATTATCTCTGAGCTCTGTTTTTCACAGGTTTCAAGTCTCTTTTTGGGCTTAACACTTTGCTTCCAGGGTTCCTGAGTTTAAATAGTTGCCTTGGAGTTATTTGTTTTTCTAATCTCCCAACAATGTCAAAATGTATTTGACTATTTGCAGATAGCCATAATAGTTGCGATCTGTAGGATTTTAACAGCAACAGTTGTAAAGATGCATCATTACGTTGCGTATAGATTTGATGGTATGATGGTTATCTGGTGCTTGTTATAAAACTTCAAGGGCTTATAAAGTGGAGAACTTTAAATTTCAGTGAATCAAGTATCAGTGGTTAAATCCTGAAATCTGTCTTACGTGCATGAAAGGTTAATTTTGTGACTAGTACTGAGGTGGAGAGAAGGCTTGCTGTTGTATTTTGGGGTAGTCTCAGTTGTGGGAGCTAAGCTATGAAAAGCATGATGCATACAGAAATACTGATTTCAGAGAGGTTTTCGTGCTGACAGCTACTGCGTGAGCAGTGTGTAACGCTTCTTTAGGACCTTATTTGTATTTCCCTATGTTGTTTTTTACTGTTAAAAAAGGCTTATTTCTCCTAGCTTGGTAACTGTAAAACTTGCACGTTAAAGGTTGATGTCCAAGTGTCCAGACTGTGGCGATTTACAATGTATTTGTTATACTTATTGTACTTTAGAGAGAGAAACACAAGCTGAATCCAAACAGAAACCAGCAGATTAATGTGAGAAAAGTAAGAACAAGAAAAGAAGAGTGGGAGAGAAGGAAAATGGGCATTGAGTTCATGAGTGACGCAAAGAAAATGGAGCAGGCAGGAAGCATGAAAGAGGACAAAATGCCCAAAGGGTTTGTCATTTTGTTTTACTCAAAGCCCTGGCTTTTTGTTGCTTACCTTGCTTCCAGTCTTACAGATAAGTGCATCAGTTTACTGTGTTCACTAAAAGCCAGGCTGCACGATTGTTTGTTACTAATACAATACAGCTCTGTGCAGTAATGGGACGAAGAGATCCTTTTGCTCCCTCTCTTGGGCTTATTTGACAGAGCATCCTAGACTTTGTATCTTTATGAACTCTCTGCTCAACTAATATTTACGTTTCCCAGTTTCTCTAAGCTTTTGCAACAAAATTATTTGTGCAAACAAAAAGCATTTTCTAACTTTTGAAATTAGTTTTCTCTGCTTTGGTAAAGTATATTCTTCTGCATAATTGTGAGTGCTTGCAATATTGCTTTCCTTTTTCTGCTGCTGCTGTTAATGTAAGACCAATCTGATAAGCATTATCACTTCAAACAATGGACTGTCAAAATCATCGACCAAAACAACGTGCTTCATCATGGCTACTAAAGAATTGTAAAACCTGGATAACTTCTTTTCTTGTGTTTTTAAAGTCTCCACTGTAAGGGAGCATTGTGCATGTGGTTAGTGCGCTGAAATATTTAAAGCATTAAGTTTTAGTCCTTTTATGCTGACTTGTCAGACTAATTTATTTTCAAGTCATGTTAAGCTGAACCATGATTTTCTGTTGCATTTGTTCTTGTGCTTTCCAATGGGCTTAGATGGGAATGGTGCTTGACAATCAGGGAGTCCTGCTGCAAGAGAAAATAATTCTGCTTATATTTTTAGGTTTTCTTGCGAGTTGTTTAGATAATGTCATTACACTTACATAATCTGTTCTTCTACATCCATTTACTTTAATTTTAGGTCCCATGCATCTGATGTTACAGATTATTCTTATCCTGCCACTCCGAATCATTCCCTCCATCAGCAGATAGCAATGCCTTCATATGGAACAGGAGATGGTCCACAGTACATGGGAGTATCCCAAAGCCATGAGCATGAATACAGACCACCTTCTACCACCGCACGACATGCTACTTTAAACAGACCTCAGCAACCACCTCCACCTCCACCCCAGCCTTCAGATGGCCAACATAGCTCAGTACCTGTGGTACCAGCAGAATATGGGTAAAACTCCTGATTTACTCCAGTGAATTGTTGACAAAGCTAGAGAGATGCATGTTTTTCATAACCATCAACATCAAATGGCATGCACAAAAAAACCCCACGTACCTTAGTTATTTCACTGGGGAGAACAGAACAAGCTTGATGCAATTTGTACGTATGAATTGAATTTGAGTGAGGAAATGGGAAAAGCAGAAATAATTAGTTGTATATTGAATGTGGTGAAATCAATGTATTTGTAACATATTAGAGGTCCCTAGTATAATTTAAAAAGGGCATAATTTTCCTTTATAGTAAAAAGTAGTTACAACATAATTTGAATATTTTAAACTCCAGGAAAGGTATGGGAAAAGGTATTGCTGAATGTGATTAATATGAACATTTTTATGCTGCATCACTGAAATGATTTTTAAAGGAGCTTATGCTGGAACTGGAAGGGATCCCTTCAGACACAGAATCAAGTTCCCTACTGCCACAGACATCTTTGTAACTCAGTTTATGCACTTACCAAACTCCTTTGTAAATATTTTGCCTGAAAACATTTTGAAGAAAGGCTTGTTCCAGGGTACTGGTTCTCTGATGGCAAGAAACCATTTATTTTCTAACCAGTCTGTACCTATTTTTTCTTTTGTCCTTTTGCTCAAGTAACTTGCAATTTCAGGTCACAACCCCAGCAAAGTTGTATTTGTTTTCGTCTGTGTCACTTTGAGCTAAGCCAGCCAAGCTTTTTCAACCTCACTTGATGCATCCCAGAATAGCATTTGCCTGATTAATGACAATATCATGCTGTAGATGACTCAGTAATGCTATGAGTGACTGCTCCAACATGCATTTTCTCTCTGTTATTTCCAGTTTTAGCAAAAA
The DNA here is from genome assembly GCF_013377495.2 of Cygnus atratus. Taxonomy (NCBI): domain Eukaryota; kingdom Metazoa; phylum Chordata; class Aves; order Anseriformes; family Anatidae; genus Cygnus; species Cygnus atratus. The sequence continues at coordinate 187,674,476 of NC_066362.1, read as the reverse complement.
TTCTTGTGGTTAGTCCCCAGGTACACGACCACTGGCAGTGTATCACTGCTGTCAGACATTGACATCTGTTGCTGATTGTCATTAACTTTACTTCATCTCCTGTATCTAGTTCTTTACCTACTTTATAACTCTTACACTAATTCTCCATTTTTTTCTGTTTAACTCTGTTAATGACATTTTAACAAATAAATTAGCTCTTCCCTGTTCTCTTCCTTGCTTCTTTAAATTATCAATCAAATTTACCAATTTAATTGAATGATACTTAAATTGATAAACTTGACTAAAGAAGCACATGAGATGCATGATAGACTCTCGGGTAAATGTTTCCATTCCTACTTTCCATTTTCCTCCATGCCCATCTCTTATTATCTCTTAATGTTTGTTCCAAGGTTGTATTTTATGGAAGTGGTATGCATAGTATACAATTTTCTTGGTCCCTTCCTAATCATAGGCACTGTATATAATATTTTTTTATAGAGTAGATGTTTAGAAACAAATATAGATGTATAGTTAACTAGGCAGGAGTAATAAGATAATTCTATTTTTTTGTGGACTACTGAAAGGAGGTTGCTCTTTACTACTACTTCTGCTTTAAATTTCGATACTATCAATATTTGATAATTTACATGCCTGTGATCATTTACATATGTAATACACCAGTTGAAATTCCTCTCAAATTTTTGATTTGAGTTAAGGCTGGATGAGAGCAGTTTAAGGGGTGGTGATTCTGTAAATCCTAACTTCTGATGCATTAAAGATTTTTATTTTGTTTTATATAGGATGGTTCCAGCTCAGATGGTGGATTATTACAATCCTACGGGGCCTCCCCCTCCTCCTCCCCCCCCAATGATCCCTTCAGCACAAACTGCGTTTGTGAGTCCCCTTCAGCTTCCTGTGCCGCCTTCCCATCCCGGACTGGTGACGGGCTCTACATATGCAGCTACTCATCCTCCTCCTCCTACTGGGCTTGTTGTCACTGCTCCTCCTCCTCCTGGCCCACCTCCCCCCCCTCCAGGCCCTCCTGCTGCAGCTTCATCCCTCTCTTCCTCCCCCATGCATGCTCCTCCAGCTGCTGAGGCAAAACGCCATGACGCTGCACAGCCGCCAATAAGTGATGCGCGAAGTGATCTTCTTGCTGCCATCCGAATGGGTAAGAGAATGCTGAGTCTTAGCTATTTCTTTTTTTTTTTCGATGAAAGCACTGTTTTTTTACTGATTTTCCAGTAATCTGAGCTCAAGGCTTCTCTTCCTAGTTAGGCCAAATTTTGTTGAGAGAATTAGTTGACCACAACAGGTACCACACACATATTCTAACATTTGTCAACCTTGATCTGTTTCTAAAACCTCATGTTCCAAGATCTGCAGCTTTGTTAAAAACATTCTAGTATTTGTGTGGACATAATAAAATGAAAATGGTATTTATGTTTATCATGTAGAACTTCATTAGAAGTACACGAATTTTCAGTTCTGTTCAGAACTGAGTTATCCAACACCAGGTTTCAGCCTAGTGATTTTTAATCCATGACTAATGGCTATTCCCCACTTGAATTATACTACAGAGCTGTAGTTCTTAATGGTATTTCCAAACACTTGTGAGAAGTGTCATCTTCAGATCAAAAGGATATGTATTGGATATAAAGGATATTCAGTCTTGAATATTCACTTTTAACATATTGTTGGCAATTTTAGAAGTCTAGAAGCACTTAGACTCTGAGAATGGATTCCAATCTGCCTTTTTTTCTCTCTCTCTTCTTTGCTTGGGAAAACTCTAATTCAACGGTTCTTTCGTTTTTCTTCCTGAATATACTGCTAGAACACAAAACTCACCAATAACAACGTGAAATTTAAAAAAAAAAAAAAAATCTGAAAAGTTAATTTGGGCGTATTTGTCTCCACAGGAATTCAGCTGAAAAAAGTGCAAGAACAACGTGAACAAGAAGCAAAGCGAGAACCAGTGGGAAATGATGTGGCAACCATCCTTTCAAGACGCATCGCTGTGGAATACAGCGATTCTGACGACGATTCAGAATTTGATGAGAACGATTGGTCAGATTGAACCTGCTCTAAGCACACTGGCAAGTTCATGAAATACTTGGCTTCAGTGATTGCTTTCTTAGCACGATGTAAAGCAGGATGTTGACATGTATTAAGGCTAGTGATTGAAGTGCTAAAATTGAATTGGTATTATTCAGAATGCTGTAGCTTAGCAACTCTGGTAATAATGTGATTATGCTTATGCAGATCAGAAACTTGTCTTACTTTCAGTATTTACCGCATAATACTTAAGTGCCACTAAATGTAGCAAATCATGTGCTGCGTGCAAAATACGCTGCAGTTGTTGCACTGTTACAGAACCAGCATTTTATTTTACTTTCCTGATCTTAAGGGATAAAATATATTTTTTTGACTTTGCATCTTACTCTTTCAATTATGTAAACAAGTTGGGTACTTGTGAATTGGTCTGCATGTTAGCTTTTGAGGACAGTTAACTGTATGACTGGGTGAAGTGCTGAGTTCCATAAATACACAACTTTTTAAATTTTTATTAGATGCTAATTATGCCCATGTTAAAATGCAGCAGACAGTAACCAAATACCTACTTAGTCTATTTTTAAGCACATCTGGGCTTAGTTTTTTTGCATACAGATTTAATTCTATATAACTCAACCTTTTTTAATATTACAAATGTAGCAGATGATGAAATGTATGCTCTGAAGAATGAGTCCACGTGATCCAAAATTAACATGTTATGAGCAGACTGGACAAATTTGTAACAGCAATAGCCCTAGGTTGCTGCCTGCTTGTTGGGTAGAATGCTGGGAAGCCTCAGGTAGGTGGTGAATGTGTGTCTGTATTATAAAAGAGGGTTAAAACACCTGTACAGCTTTTCAGTTTTATGATACAGATCAACTAGACACAAAAATTTCAGGATAGACCTGATTGAAGCCATGTGGGTGTTGCATTGTAGAAACGTCATGCTGTTATTGCTGAAGAATGGAACTCTGCCAGTCTACATCTAGCAATCAGATACATTTCACAAGTATTAAACTTGGTCCTTTTGCTTGTAGGTACAAATATTTGTAAATAAGTTTTGTTTGTTGATTTGTGTATGTATAGTCATGACAGATTGTTTTCGGTTTCCTGTAGCACATTTACTCAAAACTACCATTACTTTGAATGTATTTCTTTCCTAGTACATCGCATTTATGTAACAGTTATTGGCAGATAAAGCAGTTTTAATGGCTGTTTAGGTACTGTGCTGTCTGTGTACATTCTTTTTCTCTTTCCCTTGGAACAGTGGCTGACATAGTCTGCTTTGGCTGTCTGTTTTCTTTAAAAGTAATTCATATTTTTTTCTCAGTACAGTATTAAAATGTTTTTTTCTTTTGGACTGGGAGTAGGGCTGCTGCTTTGCCTAATGAGGCTTTTAAAAATGTATTAAGAGGAGAAATTTCTTTCATTAACAGGTTAATTTTAATCTTTGTAACAGAAGTCAGTGTAATTCCAGGTCTAAACATTTGGTAAAACTCCTTTGTTCTGTGAGGCCCTGTCTGTTCTTAAAAATAACAAAGAAAAAAAGTATATGAAATGAAAACAAACAAATGAAATGGAAGATCATTATCTAACCTCTGTTTACACAATTAACAGTTTTTAGTCCTGAGAATGTAACAGCCTAACAAAATGTTTGCATGCAAGCTGCTGGCGATTTCATTGCTGTTTAATCTGCATTTATTTTTTTTCAATTTGTGATGGTTGCTTATATGGTAGGGTGGCAACATGCTGCCTCAATGTCGGTGTTAAAGATTTATCTTATAAAGTACAACCAATCTCTGCATAATGCAATCTGCAACTACAGTTCCTGCTAATCAGTGGCAGCTGAAGGTACTCATCTCAGTTTGCTAGATCTGTTCTTGTCTTTGCCTTAAATACAAAGCTGACTTTTGCTTTATTTTGTGCACTGGAGTCTGAGGTCTGCGTGTCCACAGAGGCCGTAGCTTGATGATGGCTTTCACTAATGCACGAGGGATGGTTTGTTCTGATCATAACGATGCACGTGCACGGTGGCTTGCAAAATGTTCTCCAGATGAGTCGGATCGAAGCGCGACTCAGACTGCAGTGTTACGCTGCTGTACAGGTGGGGAGAGTACTCTCAGTATTCTTTTAATACGTGTTGAAATATATCAGCAGAAAATTCTTTCCATTCTACTGAAATTTGATATGACAGAAGATTTATTTTATGAGCACAGAGGCTGGGTGTATCTGAAATTTTGTAACTTGTTGTTTTTAAATAATAAACCTTAAACAAGCAACCAGTTGTGACCAGTTAAGGTGGTGTAGATTTTTCAGTCTTATTAGCCAACCTGTTTTTCTGAACCTGCTATGTTGTCATTTTCCTTTCAGCATTAATTAATAAAAATGTGAATTTAGTGATGTAAACTAACATTCTAGGCTGTTTTTATCAGTTTTATCATACTTCGGGTTGTGAATAAGTAACAAATATGAATAAAATCTCACTTTTGAGCCTGTCTTTCTTTCCTTAGGTTACTAAGACTTTACTATTAATCTTTATCCCTTTTTGTTGAATAACATAAATGAAAATAGAACACTTACAAATGCTGTCTGTGATCCCAGGAGCCACAGTTTTATTGGGACATAGGCCAGAGACCGCAAAAACAGACTGTGTTAAGGCACTGCTGTGCCTAACTAATGTTTTTTCATAATCCACTTTTTTTTTTTTTTGCAACCTGGATTAAAACTGAGTGAAGATTCTTGGCTGGTGTACGCAGGTATTAATTTCCCTACAGATAGGTTAATTTTTTTTAGGGAAACATTAAGCAGCACCTTGGCTCTCAGAACAGGGCAGAACGTATCAATGGTATTAGTAAGCCCCTTTCCCCCCACCATTTTTATAAGGAAGAGTCTTTGTAGATTAATGATACCAAGCACACTACTGTAAAATGCAAGCCCATGTTTGCCTACCACAGAACATTTGTAATTAATTTTTTTAATAGAGTTAAAGCCTCATATGGTAACAAGGATAAGCTTTCCCATCATGCTGGGAAGAACTCACATAGAACAGTTGTGTAATCTAGTAGCCTAATTGCATGTTAAACAAATTTATTTGTGCATTTTAAACTTAGTTGTTCCCTGGAAAAATGAATTCATTTTTACTCAGAACTGAACATTCTAGTCCCTCTTGTGCACGTTTTTTTTTCCTGATTCGAACTTAATTCAGGTAACTGAGAGCAAAGACACCAATTCTAAATACAAACTGAATATATGGACTCGCAACTCTTGTTCAAAGGCTACTTTGGTAAAGCCAGCTGATACAATCGTTTAAACACTGTAAATACTCATTTATCAGTTGGACTGATGATTGCGCTGACAACATCACTTGGCATACTGTTCTCTACAGCTTTTATGGTTGTCTTTTTGAATATTTAATATTAAAAAATATTTTGAATATTAAAGAGTATTTCCATGCAGCTAACCTGACAGACCAGTTGGATTTTTGGTATTTCAGATTCCTCAGTACCAAGATGAACTGAATGGAGAAGATCTTTATTGTAAGAGAGGTGCATGCAGTTTCAGAACAAGTTCAAAACTCATCTAAGTTTGCAATGTGTGAATTAGTTCAGGAGGAAAGGAAGAGAGTCCTTGTTGGAAAATCGGTTCTTGTGATGCATTTTTCAGGTGCTGCCTCGTCACGTGCTGGGCATTGTTTTTAATACTAAAGAGGTGTTCCCTTCCACTTCAAACAACACACCTAAAGAATGCAGCAAATGTGTTACTTTAAAATATCCATGTACACTGAAGGGGGTATAAACCTGATAATAATGGAAATTCAATGTAAGTCCTGTGTCTGAAAGCTATCCAAAGATTACTCTGAAAACTGTACAAACAGAGCTTCAACCTTGTGTTGTCTGCTTTGGGGAAAGTTTCTTGCCCTCTGGAGGGCAGCCAGCCTGCCTCACTAATTCTGAGCGAGTTTGAGGAGTTTCTGGTACCAGTACTTAGGGACGTAAGGATCTTGTGGCAGCTTTGTGCTCATGTACTGAAGCATTATCAATGTGCTTGGCGATGTATGGGGAATGGAAATAAATGATGATCCCTGCTGGAAGCCCTCAGGCCCTGGCATCAGCCACAAAATAACGAGGAGTGCCTTGGGAAGTTTGTTCAATGACGAGCTCAGTTCTCTTGGACATTAAAGGAAGTGTGGGTACTTGGAAGGACTTGCTGTAGGTTTCCAATCAAACATCATCTTTCTTTGAAGAGGGGAATAGAAAGAATGGGAACACTAGAAAGAAAAATGTTAAGTGCGGAACAGGGAGAAGGAATTTCATATTTGCCTTCTCTAGCAGTAGCTGGAGGCGCAGAGTGATTTTTCATGTGCTATCCAATATCTTCAAATTTCTCTGGAGCCATGCGTTCTTGTCTGGGTGACACAGGTGCATGCTCATATGTGGGGAAAGCAGTCTCATATGTTTGTGCTGGGCTGGGCTTTTTTTCAGTGCCGTAAGAAAACAAGTAGCCTTTAAGATTCTTAGCTAAATATAGTAAACTCTGTGGAGATTAATCCTTAATGTTGCAGATAAATAAAGAAGTTCTTATCTGATTAGCTGGAGCAGGAGGTACTTCTGCGCTTCGCTCCTGGGGAGGAGGTCACATGCAAAGTACTTTGGGGATTAGGGCTGAGGGCAACTGTTCCTTAAAGGTCTTAGCAGCTTGTCTTCATTTTTGCGCTTGTCTTCATTTTTGCGTGGTATGACAGTGTGTTGCTGAGTGAAAATGCTGAGTGACTCAGAGACAGCACATCTGCCTTCCTGCTCAGCAATCACTCATGCCAATGTGATGCAGGTTAAGGGAAGGAAGAGGGCTGGGAATCTGGCAAACTTACCCTAAAGCCAATTAATAGTGGGGCATCTGTCCCACCTGTCTTTGAGAGCAACTCTAGCAAGCAGGAGTCCTACAGAGTGTACTGACGGATATGGCAGAACTCACCTAACTAGGTTTTCTCCAATTTTCGTGAAAGCTGTGATGCCTTGTAATGTCAGCCAACTCTGATTAATTCTTCATTCAGTTTTCAGAGTAATTCTGCTGCTAATGTTTTATTTCTCTGGTAAATTTTCCAGTAAAAACTTTCTAGTCCCTTATCAGTTACCTTTCTCTGACTTGCTGAATTGTCTGCATCTCTTGCTTTTTACCCTTAAATTGGATGCAGTCATCAACCCTTGTAGAATTACCTTTGCTTTTCTGAAGTTATTAGCCTGCTGCTGATTTTCATCAGCAGCCTGCCCCTCTGCACCCTTCTGTTTTCTTCCTTCTGGTGTTTTTTTCAATAGACTGTGTGTTATCAAAGATATTTCCATCGACTGCTTCAGCAGGACTTTCAGTTTGGTTGGGTGGCTGTGGTTTCTTCCCTTGAATAGATTCTTGCTATGAGCAGTCACACAACAGTGGGTGTTACAAGGGATGCCATTTCCAGGTGCAGGGCCTTTTCTCCTCCCCTGTGGATGATGCTGGTAGTAGCAGGATTATTTATCCTAGGCTTAAGTTAGTGGTTAAACTTGAATCTTTGTAAAATTACTGCTCATGAAGTCCTCACCTTGGCTTCCCGTGGGCATACCTTCAGGTTTCTTTATATTCATTCTCTCTGATCTGTCTCTGTGGTGTTTGCGGCCACACCTGGATTGGTTCATTCTACTCTGTTTGGTTTTCCTTCCAAATCTAGCATACTTCCTAAAACTTTTTCTTAGGTTGCTTTCAAGCAGTGTGCTAAACTGCTCCTGACTTCCAGATGTCATGGATGTTACTTCTGTATTTAGGCAAGAAGAATTTTCTTTTGTGTGTTTCATGTTCTTCAAATGGCTGCCAAAGAGTGGTAGTTTCACACTGATGGGCAGCAGAACCCCACCACAGCCCCTCTCTCATTCCCCCTCAAAAGAAGAGGGAGAGAAAATATGGTGGAAAAGGGCTCAAGGGCTGAGATAAGGACAGCTTGCCAGTTACTGTCATGGGCAAAACGGACTCAGTGTAAAGGAGATTCATGTAGTTTATTGCCTATCACTGGCAGACTAGAGCAGTGAGAACTAAAAACAAAACCAAAAACACCTTCCCCCCACCCAACCTCTTCCACCTCCTCCCCCTGAGTGGTGCAGGGGAACAGGGAATGGGGGCTGCGGTCAGTCCCTGACGCTTCGTCTCCGCCGCTCCCTCACGGTCCCTCCCTGCCCCTGCTCCCCGTGGGGTCCCTCCCACAGGATGCCGTCCTTCCCGAACTGAGCCTGCGGGGGCTGCCCACAGGCTGCAGCTCTTCAAGAACTGCTCCCACACGGCTCCGTACCGCGGGGTCCATCCCCCAGGAGCAAACTGCTCCAGCACGGGTCCCCCACGGGCGGCAGCTCCCCCCAGACCCCCTGCTCCTGCGTGGGCTCCTCTCCACGGGCTGCAGCTCCGGCCCGGGGCCTGCTCCTGCGGGGGCTCTCCATGGGCCGCAGCCTCCTCCAGGCCACATCCCCCTGCTCCACCGGGGGCTCCTTCACGGGCTGCAGCGTGGAGATCTGCTCCGTGTGGGACCCGTGGGCTGCAGGGGGACAGCCTGCTCCACCAGGGGCCTCTCCACGGGCCGCAGGGGAACTTGTGCTGCGTGCCTGGAGCACCTCCTGCCCTCCTGCTGCACTCACCTTGGGGGCTGCAGGGCTGCTTCTCTCTCAGCTCTCACCCCTCTCTCCCAGCTGCTGTAGAACAGCAGGTTTTTTTTTCCCCTTTCTTAAATGGGTTCTCACACAGGTGCAAATATCGCTCATGGCTCTGCTCTTGCCAGCAGCAGGTTCCTTTGGAGCTGGCCCTTATCTGACATGGGCAGCTTCTGGTTTCTTCTCACAGAGGCCACCCCTGCAGCCCCCCACTACCAAAACCTCTCCACATAAACCCAATACAAGTGTGAAGCGCTATGCTTTAGTTTCTAATTTGAAATACATATACTGAGGTTTCCATTATTTATAAATGTCAGTGGTTCCTGGGAGCATAACTTACTTAAAATCTATGGCTCCTGCTGGTTGGCTCATTGCTTCTCTCAGTGATGGATCACTGATTTTCTTTCACTGTTGAAAATCACCATTGTGGCATATCACAAACCCTTTTTACAAAGATATCCAAGATCGCCTTCTTTGTACCCACCTAACTTATATAAGACAAATTCTTATCTGAAAAAAAATAGTTATATTTTATCTCATCCTCTGTATTCTCTTCAAAACCCCTAGCGACTGTCAAGTCACTCTTTGCTTTTTAAATGATTTAAGAGCCATCTTCATTCTTTAAGTTGACATAATCTGTCTAGAAAACTGAATTTAGGTCTACCACATGCTCCAAGTAAAGGGCATTCCATCCCTCTCCTCTGGCGCCCCTCCTGACCTATATTCCTTGATATGTCTCTAGGATTTATATGAATTATTTATATGGCATGATAGATTTACTTCATTCTTTGCTGAAAGAGATAATAAATCCTCACTTTAGGGATTTCTAAATCTTGTTAAAATATACCAAATTGGGAGGCAGCTGCTAACAGCTACGGTTATTTGAGATGAGAGACGCGGAGAGTCGTCTAGCTTTTCTCTTACTGTAGCATCTAAGAAAAAGCATTTAAGTACAGCATGCTTCAGTTAAATGGGGACAATAACACCATAATTTCATGGCATTCTTTTTTCTTTTAAATGGCAGATAGGAAAATAGAGATTTTAGGACTGAGATGGGGAAGAAGAGAAAGGCCAAGATCTTTCCTGTGCTAAAGAATAGGTGAAGATATTTCAGTGAATAATTGATGACACATTGTATTTGTTTTATTTTATCTCCATACAGAAATGCCCTCTGGATGGTGAGGCTAAGTTTTAACCTTCTCCCTGAAGGTCACCTTACATATTTTATTCTCTTCACCTCATCAGTTCCAGTATGGAATGACCTTTCCTTTCAATCCAGTCATCTGTGTGCTTCAGCTTTTATTTCTTTCATTGATCATATGAGACGCGAGAGTACAAACAGCACTGACACGCTGCTGGCCTTGCTACCCGATTAGGGTGAATAGATTAAGATGACATTTAAATAGTAAATAGATCTTTTTTAAAATTCATGAATACAGGAATTATTAAAAGGAGTGTAGTGAACCAGGAATGTTTTCTGCTCACAAAGTAAAGCACGGAAAATCAGGGTGGTAGGATATTTAAGGAATATGTGGGTAAAATGTACTTCCAAAGCACAGCTCAATTTTAAGGCTTCCAGTTGTGAGCTTTGCACAATTGCTGTAATTACCAGTCTGCTGCAGGTATTTCTTCTGTTTTGTTGGGCTGCAACCATTTATTCTCACCTATCTGTTTGCTGAACGCTGCCGGGGATCCCAATGCTGCCCAGGAGATAAGAAGTGAAAAAAAATGTAGGCTCAGGAAGAGTAAGTGCAATGGAAATGGAGAAGTGGTGGGAAGGTAAGAGCAAAGCTGAACCCTTAGGATATCTGACTTCTTGGCAGAACAGAACCGAAGTTATCAGGGCACCGTTCATTTCTTAGAACAGAAGTTAAAGACAGTAATGTGGATTTTGGGGTTTCCATCTCTTCAGATACGTGGCACTGGGGACACTGTCACACCTAATCACACTTAATGCCTCACATTTTCTCTTTGGTGCCCAATTTAGACAGACAGGTAAAGAGAGTCCTTGATAGCATTACTTTCCTTCTACTCAAATTGTTTTGAGATTTATGCATGACAAGCACACTACTGGAAATAGGTGAAACTGCTGCTTAAACAGCTGTGATGTCAACTAGCGGGTCAGACCGTGTCCATGTTACACGAACCTCAGAAAGCGTGTCTGTAAATTCATGCAGGGAGCACTGGTCGGCACTATGGACATTTCAGGACTTCTGCTTCATCCTGGTTTTAGTCTGGTTCTGTGAACAAAACCCAGAGGGAGCATGTCTGAGGCTTAGCTTCAGCTGGAAGGAGTTGAATTCATGCACTGCTCCATCACGTGTATTAAGGGATGGCGAGTGGGATGAAGCAGGAGATTTGCTTCAGAAGCACTTGTGATCCAAAATATTGGTATGGACAATGCCCAGGAGGTGGCTGTGATAAGTGCACGACTGCCAAACAGCTCCATGTCGCAGCTGTCTACACTTCCAATACACATTCACTCTTGTCCACTAATACCGTCATTCCTCACCATCGTATATCTCTAAGTCTGGGAGAGGCAGAAACCTGCATCTTCACACCCTGTGCCTCATAAGATGAAGAAGCATTGCTGTCGTGCTTCTGAAAGTGATATAGTGCAGCAGAGCTCTCCTAGGCAGCTCGCGTGGCTGCCTGACCAGGCAGCTTCCCCGGTGCTAATCCTAGAAAACGAGCCAAGTAGGATTAACAAGATAGTGAAAACCTATCATCCGGCCATTGCATTTTTGAGTTTGATTCAAATACGAGGCCAGATAATGAAGTAAGCAGGAAATATCTGAGCACAGTGTCACCAGCTAGGAGTTCCCTGCTCAGTGAGACGCTGCCGGACCTGGGAGGGGAGCGAGGGGTTTGACTCCCACTGGAGCTGGGAGAGGGCCCTGGCAGCCTCTGCCCTGCTGGAGCCTGCCCAGCACCTGGGAAAATGGTCAATCTGAGGTTCATTCACTTCTTTGTGTGATGTTATTAAAGACTTAGCTTGATGGAGAAGGGAAGTGCAAGCAGAGATCTTCCCTTGAGACTGATGGACCCACACTAGGCTTCTGTCTTCATCTCATTGTACCAGAAGCCTTAAAAATCTGCTGTCAGGAGAATTGGGTGCTGCTGTGATGTTTCTGTCCCCTGCAAACCTTTACACCAGACAAGAGGAGCGGTATTTCTGTAGAAAGATGCTGACCTCCAGTGGACAAAAGGGGCAAGCCTCGGAATTTATTCTAATTAAGATTTAGCTGTATGAGACCCCAGCCAAGAGATGAAGATAAGGAGATTCACGCAGTTCACTATTCCCCAAACTCTTAATGCCTGTATTTAATTCTACTACACAGTCCCAGAGCAAATATTCCTGTGTAACTTGGTAAGGTTTCAGGGTCTTTAAAACTGCTGATTGTCTCACTAAAATGTTTCTGACTTCTTTCCCCGGAGGCACCCGACTGACCCACGTTCTGCAACAAGAGAAACAGCTCCTGGGACGTGATCTGCTCTACTAGTAGGGTGGCTCTAAGAGGATAAAGACCCCGGGAATGGCCCTCGGCAGATGATTTTAACTGGTCCTGTGTCAGTAACCGAGTGGCACCAATGGGCACGCCCCAGGCCTCCACAAAGCTGGGAGAGGTGTTGACTGCAGCAGCTTTGTGCTGGTGAGTGCTTCCAGCTTCATTCAGATGTGTGCTTGAGCCCTAGGGAAGCTGAGCATCTATGTTCAGTGTGTGAAGTAATAAAAGTCACCAGAATAATTAATTGTGCAGACTGCATTTGTGCAGCAGGTTTCATCGTCAGACCTTTGATGGCCGTAGCGGAGCCTAAAATGCCCAACCCAGATGACCTTGGTGGTCCCTCTGCAGCCTGGCTTGGGAGAAGTGCCGTGGATTTTGCCATGCTCCGAGATCTCCTAATGTGGGTCCTGTCACTGTCTCCACCACCATTATGAGGAGGAGAAAGCAAATGTTTCCTGGTCTCCAAGGGAAGAGCCTGTAGGAAACACCCTCACCAAGTGCGGTCAGAGCTGTTCGCAGCGCCCATGTTCGTGACTGCACGCTGTTAGGGGAGAAGCCAGCTGGGATTTTGGATTTGCTTTCTGTGAAAGATCCTAGCACATTTATATTGCTGCTTCTCTTTCTCTTGCTGTCCTGGAACTTCTCCAAATGCTGGAAGGATGTGAATAGTTGGTAGATGGAAGATGTTGGCACCTTCTGCTGTCCCCCTCCAGTGAAAAATGGGAATCATTCTTCCCCTAAAATAATGAAGGTGACTGATGCTTTTTGCAGCACCACTAAGTACACCACTCATTCTTTCATTAAAAAAAAAAAGGTAAAATATAAAATTCACCCAAAATTTTCCTCAGGAAACCTGATGATATAGCCAAAACCACAGGCGTTAATGCTCAAAGGTCGAACCAGATTTCATTAGGTGTGTTATTGTCTGGAAGCTATCAGCTGTCAGCCTGCTGGTGTAAGAATAGATCAGTGCTTGAATGACAACTAATCTATAACGTGAAATACGTTATAGAATCTTTAATTTACATAGAGATGAAGCCTGCTTACAGGGAATGAAAATCAATAGTGGCTTTTATATCATCCTCTGGGCAGAATATTAGATCTGAAACTCTGTAATGTCTAAACTGCATCAACAGATTACAAGCCAATAGTGCTAATAACATAAAAAAGATCAGTTTTGCCTTTCTTAATAAGCATGACAGGTCTGCAGTTTGCAGATGGGGTTTTTGTTCTTTCAGAACAATAAATGGGTTGCAGACATTTCCATTTTATTAGCATTTGAGGTTATGGCCAGAAGCTTGCGATGCCAAGAGCCATATAACCACAGAAAAAAAAAAAAAAGATGAACCCTGCAGTCTAGCCTGAATTTGAGGGATAATTGGCAGGCAGCTATGTTACCTGAACAGGAGTCCGGGCAATTTCATATTTAAAAGCCCACCCATGAGCAGAGAGATTTGCCAAATTAATTTTTATGCTGCAAGGACATAAGGCAGGGAGTGGACTCAGATTGAAACAAGTCATCTCAGCAAGCTCCGTGCTGTCAGTGCATGCGTACGGCATGCGGCGTGTCTCCCCGTACAGCCTCCTTCTGGTCTGGATCTGTCCAGGGAGTAACCACAGCACCAGTCAGCACCGTGTCTGGGAAAGGAATTGCTCTGTCTTGGTTGTGTTGTTCATTCCTCCGGGCTGGCGGGAGCCCCGTAACAACCTGCTTCCCCAGTTCTGTTCTCCAGGCTCTATTTCGCTACAATCTGCTTTGATCTTGAATAGAAGGGAAAGGTGACAACGAAAGAAAACATTTCCATCAGAACAATGTCTCTTTCCAAGAGCTTGTCACAACACAAAACACGATTAAAATTGACTGAACACCCACAGGAGGTACATAAAACTGCGTGCTGTGCAGTTTGTGGTGAGTCACGGGAGCAGCGCGCGGTGAACGTGGCACGCCAGCACAGTGGCTGGGTCCCTGCACCCTGTTCTGCAAGTCTCAGCTGCGCTGCTATTTCACCTCTTTTTTCCCCCCCCATCAGCTGCTCTCCGTCCTTCTGTATAATAAATGCAGTCATTAGTGCCACAAGGAACTTTATTTGGGCTCTTGACATCATTTTTTTCCTCGTCTGGTTTTAATCAGCTTTGCACAACTCAGGTCTGTCTTGAATCTGATGGACTTAGGGAGATGCAAGAAGAAGGAGCAGGTGCCAGAGGACAGAAGAAGGTGGTGGGAGGAGAAAAGGTGTGTGGTGCGATGGGAGAAGTAGGGCTGGCTGCAGAGAGGGGATGGGGATGGTTGGGCAGGGGGCTGCAGCTGGGAATGGATCTGGGGAGCTTGAAGGGCTGACACAAGGACTGCTGGTACCAAAGTGGGGACACCTGGTGCACACAGCAACCCAAAGGACAAGCATGAGCTGGAGAAGGTAGGCAAAGGAAAAGTATGTGAGGGAAATGGGCAGAGGTGCCTGTGCCTCGTAGGCAAATCATCGCCATGCCTTGGAGTGGCATCCAGAGCCCTCCTACTGCTGGGACAGGTCCTGGGGACCAGAGGCAGAGCCCCTTCTCCAGGTGTCAGTCCAGAGGGAAGGTGACCACAGGTGCCCTTGGGATGGCAGTGCTGGGTGTGGGATGACATTTTGGAAGGTTCTTCAGGCAGCCTGATTTAACAGCTTGTATCTCCCTGGCATTCCTTGTTTCTCCATTTCTCATGCTGCTGTGGGGAAGTCCTTTGATTTCTTTGGTTGTGCCCTATCTAGGCAAATAAAAGAGGAATGAAAGCTTCTGATACAGCAAATTTCATTAAACAGATTGATGTTTTAAAGAACAGGGAATGGATTCTGATACCTTTATTTTTCTTTTCTTTTTTGAAGATGCAGCCCATTTAATTAGTTATTGCAATGAATGATTTCTTTCAAGGCAATTTATTTCATTTTGCCCGCAGATAATTCTATTGAAGCGGCTAGAGTCTGAATTGTACAATTATCATATCATCCTATCTCTGCAGATATCCAGCCAAAACAAATTCTGGGGCTGACATTTTAATTTGTATTTGCATTTCAGCTCTGCCAGATGACTGCAGTTTCTTGAAGTGAACTAAACCAAAAAAAAAAAAAAAACCTCCTGTGAACAGGTGGCAAAAATGCAGCAAACAGACTTCTTTTCATCATTCTCTTCCCATTCTCTTCCCAGCAAAGAAATCTTTCTTAGGATCTGACGCTGTCAGGAGTGCACTCACTTTGCTGCATTTTCATTAGCTTCTAGTGAAATCCTTTTTTTTTTTTTTTTTTCCCTAGGGTAATTTAGTGAATCTGTTTTCTCTGTTGAGAGAGGCTGCACAGTGCTGGGCACTGCATAAGCACTTGTACGCATGCCTACCATAAAACAAGTATTTGGAACATCCCCAGCAATGTGCTGCATGGCCCTTACCCACCAGTAGTTTTAATAATTCTGGTCAAAATTAAGAATGGACATGAAAACAGCCTTATGCACATCAAAACTTCTTTTTTTCTTCTTTTTTTTCCAGATATGTCAATTTCGGTAAAGTGTCACCTTTTCCTACAACTGTTGCTTCATTTATAACCACTGAAAACTTGAAGTTTTGGCCATGAAAACATGTTGTAAGAACAGAAATGAACAGAAGTGAATTCAGTAGTAACCTGAAATGGTACAACACAGTCTGTACTATGATGATAAAGGCCTGAAATGCTCTTACCATCAACCAAAAAGCTAAATATTTCTGAAAAATCTGATTTGCTTCATACATGGTGGAAGTGCTGGTAATCATCTTCATTTGAGAACCCAACAGTTGCCGTATTAATAACGTGGAGGTAAGGGGCATGGCATTGCAGAGCAGTCTCTAAATGCAGATGATGTGTTATGATGCTGCTGATGCAAATACTCAACAAAGCTTAAAAAAAAAAAGTGACTGAGGCTATTTGATGTTGCAAGGTTTACGAATAGGACTGCAGTTGACGTTGCCCTAAAGGATTGTTATGGTCAAAGGAGTTCTTCTGTCTTAATGACTGGAGTTTATAGGATGGATCCTTGCACACATATGTAGTAATAGTTGATGTTTTTCTTAACTTTTGTCTTTTTCTACTGGCAAAATCTGATAAGAAAGGAGCGTGGAAACAGAACTGCTGCACTAAGTGAAGAGGAGATGATTATTTAAGAGCCACATCCTCTGGCAAGTGTTATTTCACGTGCACACATGGCTGTGAACAAAGGAGGCAGCCGGCACAACTGCTATCAGATTCTTACTGCTTTAGTCTGGACAGGGGTTCAGGGATTTGGTTTGCTCAATGCGCATGGACTGGACCCAGAGCAGCGATCACGGTGGGGAAGCAGAGGAGAGGACAGCTCAGCACTGAGCGTCCGCTCGTGCCAGAAAGGCAGCGTGCATCAGATCTGAGCCTCAGCTTCACACAGAGAAGCTAATAAGCTGAAGTAGTAGCTTGTGCGTTGCAAGAGCAAATATTGCTGCTGGTGAGTGGTGTCAGGAGGCAGAAAACACTGAATGTCCCCAGCTGTGCCGTATCTCATCAGGAGGGTGAGCCTCTGCGTGCCACCTGGTTACGGTGCTGGTCTGAGCTGGCCTTTGGTAGCCCAGGCCCGCACCTTTACAGGTGACATGTTCGGTATTTTTCCTTTTTTGTTAATTTTTAACCATCCTGTAGACTTCCTGGGTGTTCCTTCAGTTGTTGGCTCTGGCTGTGCCACAGCTGCTGCCACCATCACTCAGCTTGGTTCTCCGTGCTGCACGCTTGTGGTAGATGGGGTGCACCAAGGCCTGAGACTTACCTCTGAAACTCAAATTGCCAGTAGAGTGAAAGCCAAGCAAAGAAGGGAGCCTTCTAATTAGGTGTAATGACAGGGAGGCCAGAAAAAGCATGTGTGACAAGGAGGTTGGAGCTGGTGGCTGGGGGCAGCGAGCAGACCTAGCAGGTCCAGGATTGAACAGCAAGGTGCAAAACCTTGCACGCTGTTTTTGTGTGTGTTTTAGTACATGTCAAGCTAGGAAAGAATGTTTTCTTGAAGGTGAAGTCTGGCATGGCTTGTAGCCCATACTCTCCCCATGACAAGGCTTGTGCCCACGCTGAGCTGCTGAAGAGATGAAGCTCTCCAGCAGACCTTGTCCTTCCACAGGCCAGCTGCTGGGGGCGGGAGCACGGCAACTTCTGCAGTGTTTCAAGGTGGGCGAGTGTGTAATTTGTGAGTCAGCACTTGGGGTCTCCAATGACTGACTGCAAATCAACCAGGAAAATGTGTTCTTCTCAGGCTGATGGAAACAGCAGCTGCTGCATGAGCAGGTGTTGGCTGGGTGGGATGGTGGTGGGCCTGCAGTGAGCAGCCCAGGTGGCTTACGTGGAGATCTCCATTGGGTGTTTTTGAGTGTGAAAATGTAGAAGAATGCATGTAAAACATAAGTCAGAAAAAATTGTTGCAGGCCCAAAGCTTTCAAAGACATTTTTCAACAGGACAAAACCCTAAAATCAGATGCAAAAGTAGTTTGTGAACAGGCCTCCCAGCAAGGGTTTTACACAGTCACCTGGGGCACTGAAAAGCAGGCTGCTCCTTCACTTACTTGGGCATTTTTGTGCACTGTCAAACTGGAGCAGGGGGGAATTTCTATAAACTGTGGGCTCACGTTATTTTATTATTTCAGCATTACATTTAAAGATAGAATGCCAGAGGTGCTGGAGATCACATGGAAAATAGTATTAGGGAACATATAATAGTTTAGCAAAACACTGGCTGCCATAGAAATTTTTTTTTCATAAACCTCAGTACTTGTTCATCAGTACTAGCAGGAGCAGGATTTTAGTTGGTGGTGCTTTTGTTTTTCTTGTCTTTTTTTCCCCTCTGCCCTCAGTGTTTCTGAGGATGCCATTTTGGTAGTGCTGGAGATGGAAAGCCACATTTCATCCAGAAATTGTACACGCTTCTCCCTGTGCCTCTGTCCCAGAAGGACAGGGCACCTTTAACTCAATTACGTGTACTCCGACCTTTTCCAGTCTGGCACTGTGAATAAAAAAGCCAGATGTTAAAAAAGTTGTGGGTCAGTCTGAACCAAATAGACTGATACCCCTAAATGATTTCAAGTGGACTAGTAAATCATGGTTGATTGATAATTTTAAAAAATTTGCGTTACGTATAGGTTATCTACAATTCTAAGGTGAGGACCAGGGTATGTTGTGCCAAGTATCCTGCAGACACAGCATCTTGCATTGACTATTTAGATGATCTGGCCCTGAGGACTTCAAGTATGCCTACAGGTTGGGCTGGAGCTGAATGGCTGTGAGCCACTTGGTTTCTCAAAGGATACACTTTTAATGGTATCTTTCTACCTGTTCTGGTCCATCTGCTGGGGAGACAGTCAAGTGTTAACTTATTTTTGAAAATGCCACTTCTGCCTCTGATAGGGCATAAACACATCATAGGACAAGGGAGACCTCGGTGTAATTTGAAATAGTTTTATTTCCAAAGCTCGTGCCCCATGGGAAATCTTTCTGTAATACCCCAGTTCAAAGTTTTAAAATGTTTGTTACTTTTAATGTGTACTCAGTATTACAAATAACGGGGGAAATACTTAAAATTTCAAATGGCATCCTGTGAAAAGTGAAACAAATGGCTAGATATCCATCCTTTCCCTGCCCTCTCCCAAAATTTAGTCAGTGAAGTCATTTGCAACTGTTTAAGACAGCTGATTCCAAGAGGTTGGAGAAAAAGCTCCAGTATTTAACCTGTGGAGGCCATTTTATAGGCTCTTTTTATTTTACACCCATTTATTCCTGTACTGAGTCCCATGGCTCAAGCCATCCCATCAGCAGCTACGGGAACCCCCATTTCCTGGGGACTGTCACCCGATGCTCACCTACCCGTGTGTTGTAGTGGACCTACAAGGCTTCTGCTTCCATCCATGAGCTCACCTTACATCATTTTCCGATTGATTCATGGGCTTCTCAGACCTCCAAGTTTCTCCAGATGTTATTTCTAATATGCTATACTCATGTCACTTTTTAGCTTTCCTTGACTAAGAAAAATAATTTGTGTTCTTAATCCTCCCAGTGTCCATAAACATTATTTTTCAGACTCCTGATGTAAAAATTTACTTTCACAAGCATGAGAACAGACTGGGTGGCAGTGTTCAGTGCTCATTGTCACCTCAGCTGCATGGGGGGGGGGGGGGGGGGGGGGGGAAGGCAAAATCACCTCCCAGCTCCCACTCATGGCACCTCTCATTCAAGACTTATGAAAAAATGTTTTGGGGTACTCCCAAAGTGTGTCTGTCATTTAGCACTGACGGATGGGCCCCTGGAGGAATGCGTGGCCCTGTGCAGAAGGGAGAGCCGTGGGGCTGTCCACCTTGTCCTTGGCAAGGCTTCCAGGTGATACTAGCGGGAGGTATGAGAGGATGGGTGGACTTGCTGTCTGAAGGAGAAAGCAGACGGGTCACCAGATTTGGAGTGCAGCTGGCAGCTAATGATGAGGGCTGTTCTTCAGAGGCTGACACCTGGGCCAATGCTGCCTAACATTTTCATCAGACCTGAATGGTGGGACAGGATCCACGTAAGTTCACAGACGACACCAAGCTGGGAGGAAGAGCGGGTACACCGGAGGGCAGGGCTGCTGTTCATGAGTATTTTTTTCTCCTTTTAAAATCAGTTGGAAAAGACCTTTAAGATCATCAAGTCCAACCATCAACCTGACTTACTAAGTCCCACCACTAAACCACATCCCTTGGTGCCACATCCACACACATCTTAAATACCTCCAGGGCTGGGGACTCCACCGCTTCCCTGGGCAGCCTGATCCAACACTTGACCAACCTCTACATGAAGAAATTCTTCCTAATGCCCAATCTAAACCTCCCCTGGTGCGACTTGAGACCATTTCCTTGCATCCTATCACTCGACAGGGATCTTGGTAAGCTGAAGGAATGAACTGACAGAAACCTCATGGTGGCATTAGTGAGAACAGAGCCAGCAATGACAGTTCTCCTCTACCTAGCAGGTATGAAAACACATCAGGAGTACTGTGTCCAGTCCTGTGCTGCCATGTAAGAGAGGTCTTCACCAGCAGAAGAGGGGCTGGCAGAGTGCTGCTGAGACAGTGAGAGGCCTGGAGGATGTATGAGAAGAGCCTAAGAGGACTGAGTTTGTTCAGCCTGAAGAAGATAAGGATAAGGGGAGATCTAATTGCTTTATTACTCAGGAGAGACAAACTTCTCAGAAGTGCATGGCAGCAGGACAAGAAGCAATGGTCACAAGTTGTAAAACAAGGAAAATACTGACCAGGTGTAAGGAAAAAATAAATAAAATCACACACCTCCCATATGGCTGTGTGTTTGTAAAATGAACGCTTGACACAAAAAGGCAGCACAATGTGATGTTGATTTGATCAGCCTGATCAGAATTTGGGTGTTATAAACACTTTGTTGGATAACGCAGAGATCTATACATTTCACAGAAATGCAAAAGCCTCCCCTCAGCTCCCCTCTGCTGCTAAACTTGATATTGTACACTGGGAAGGTGTTGTCTTGGGCTGCTGGCACCTAGGGGACTGTGCCCCCTCTCACCACCTGTACACCCTCCCTCCAGCTGGACGCACAGGCAGCAAGCTCAGATCCTTCCCCCAGCCTGGTCCGGGCTGGCTGCCTCCCAGCCGCCCCGCTGGCAGCCCATCGTCCCAGCTCACAGGCACCTCAAACGTCATCGCCATACCTCGCAAGCTACCTTGACCTCTGCTGCTCCTGGTGGAGAACCAGAGGGAAAGCAGAGCCAGAGGTTGTTTCCTGAAGCCTTTTACAGCGTTCACCGAAGAGAGGACAGGCTCTCAAATTATACGTGGCTCATTACCCCCTTTATTTCTGAGACACCACATCCTAAAAGTCTAGCCATGATGATTTGCACGCTTGGGTACAGTCCTGTTCTTCTACTTACTTGCTCTGTGACTAGCAGTAAAATTGCTCTGAGCCACAACCAGCCTGAGATCAAGCTTCTGGTTTTACCATCAGCAGCAAACCCGTAAGCTCTCCTGGGCAGGATTTTTTTTCTAGTTCTGATTCACACAGTTAGCTGCTGCGACCCAGGGGCAGGCACAGGGCTCCACACAGCTGCTAGGTGGTTTTTAGGTGGAGTTTTAAGGTTTGGTTTTGACTCAGAAAACTGTAAATGGCCTGTGACCTTTCTGCAGGAAACATCAGCTCTGCTGCAGCTGAACCAGTTGATGCTGGTTCCAAAACACCTCTTGGGCTGTCTTCACCAGGAACAAAATGAAGCCATTCTTCATCTGTTAGCAAGCACCAGGCAAAACCCTACCGGACATGAGGCTTTCTGTAATTTTCTGTAAGTTAAGGGGTCAGGTAAGCCATATGCTTCTTACAGGCTGTAACCTGATGCACCAGCTAACAGTTGCTGTGTCTCCAGGTGGATTTTCACTGGTTGTGTCTGGAGGCACATCCACAGCACACGACAGAAGGTGGTGCCAGGAAACCAAAGCCCCACAGAACCCATGAGGCATCTTCCCCACAGCCTGTCACTGGAAGCCCTCCATGTTACTGGCTCTTTTTCACAGACATGAGCTTCTGCCTCACCAGAAGGTTGACACCAGCCTGTAAGCTCAACGTGGTAACTTTAAGTTGTCAAGTTTTCATACAACTATCTTTTGCGGGAGTGGAAATTGTTCAACACTTTTAAAAAGATGTTAAACTCACTGTGCTAATTTCTCTTAGGCATTCATCCCACAAACGCAGAGCTAGTCTTACCTGCCACCTTCTCACAGCAAGCACTGGGGCAGGGGAGCAGGAAGAGCAGCAGGTATTTGTATTTCCTGCGTGCTTGACACGACCTCTTTCTGTTCGTGTTGCCATCTGCTGTGAAGTGCTTCACACGTGTTTGCCAAAGCTTCTTTATCTTTAAAAACAACACTATCATAAATGGCCTGAATTATTCCGCATACGGCCTTACCTTTCCATGTATGCTGACATCCTTCGAGGTACTTTGCTGCTGTTCAGGATTTTTCCTGCTGGTTTCCACTGTGGTGATCAGCGCCCTGCTGACTTTTATCTCAGAACAGCTTTCCAGAAGGAAGTGCTCTCCACAGTGATATAATATCAGGGAAGCTTCACCTACTGCCGCAGCACAGCTCTGTCTGATGTTAAATATGGAATCCACAGATATTTTGACACATGGAAAAGACCTGCGCTGGGGAAGTCCTTTATCATACGATTAAGCTGTCATTTAAATGGTGTAAAAAATAACTTCTAAGCGGAGGAAAAAGCAACAGTCATTTTGCAAATCACTGCTGAAGGTGAGATGATTGAAAGGGGAAGAGAGCAGCATTTTGTTCTGTTTTTAACTTGACTAAAATAAAGTGTCGCATCGCTTTGTACAGCAGCGGAAAAGATGGAGATTCCGCTGCTTAGATCTCTGGAGACAGATGTGTACAGTAATGAGTGCTCATTAAAACAGAATAATAGAATCAAGCACAAGCAGAAAAATGCTAAACAGAATAGGGGAAACTACTGTGCTCTGATGAATGCTTTGTCTCATCTCTGGAGAGGAATACAGCATTCCCTGGTAAGAGAAATTAAGTGTAAAATGCAAAGACAACACTGAGTTGACACGAGCTGGAGATCAAACAGCTGCTGCGGCTCTGCTGTGTCCATGGGACAAGCCAGCTTTAGGCCATGTGCCCATCTACCCGGGTGGCTTTTCCCTCTAGGAGATGCACCACAGGAGCTCGAGCAGTGAATATATCCCAGACAGGCCAGCGGCTATTCCTGCACCTGCTCACTAGTTGATATCACACGGCAAAGATCAGCCCCTCTGCCCAGGACCTGTTCCAGCAGTAATCAGCACCCTGGGACCACTCTCTGGGCTCCTCATCTGCTAGCAGAAAAGACCGAATTCAGCGAATGCACGGAGGGGTGCTGGGCCAGCCCAAGCTATCCTGTGAAAAATGTGGTGGCCTTAGCCAGGAGCAGCTGTTGGCAAGGGTGACTGTATTTTGGTAAAGCTGTGGATGGACTGAAGGCAGACTTACAGTGGCTGGAAAGAGCCTGATGAATGAAACGAACTGAGCACTAAGGAGTCATGACATTTTTCTGTGACCTCTTCCTAAAAGGAAAAAAAAAAAACAAACCACAAAACCAGCCTCAGCACCCCAGAGACTGAAAATACGTTGCTTAATTAAAACTAAAAAACAATCATCAACCACCACAACAAAAAACATCTGCTTTATTACTTCTCACTGAAAGCTGGCTGAAGGGATTGGGAAGCCAGCACTGACAATAAATCCTGGAGTCCATTTCAGCAAGAAACCAGGCTGCGGAAGCAGCCAAAGCATCAAGGGAGAGATGAGCTGCTGCTGCGTGGCCCTGGCGCGGCGTAGCACATGCTACCTTGCCAAGCAGTGAACTCAACTGCATCTGCAGAGAAACGGAGGCAGCGGTGGGCCTGAAGGGTGTGCAGACCTGTTCCTCCTCTCAAGCAGCCTTTCCTGCTTCTTGGTCAGTGGGAGCGAGGTGGGAGCTTGCTCTTGCTCCCCTCTCAAAAGCAGAGAGTCCAGGGAGAGCAGGCAGGAGAGCAGGAAGGGCTCTCCTACCCTAACTTGCCACATCCTCTGCATCTTTCTGCATCCCCCCTGCTGTAAGCTGAATGATTAGGAGTGTGATGATCCTTGTCCTGGAAATCATAAGAGGACGCTTTTGAGCTTGACAGCTCAAAATGATGATGATGGCAAACTTACTGCGTCTTAAAAACATACTTATTTGGGCTCTCCGACAAGCATCATTTAGACCCCATACATCATGATAAAAAAATACAGATGAAACCAGTTCTACCATGCCTCTGATGTGAAAGTCAGTGTCCTGGTACAGTAAAATCGCTTTTGTTGTCAGATAAAGGATGATCCCCTGAGTTGAAAGGCAATCTTTACAATTAGCACAAAATAAAGGAATGAAACACTTTGGCAGGTATGAAAGAATAAAAGCCCAGTAAAATTAGGCAGCTGAAGATGCTCAGGTCAGAGCCGACCTGTGTGTAATAACCAAGTGTTGGTTGTTACATGCTCTACAGCACTGGGTTTGCTCAACTCACATCCCAGGTCAGAGGAATGCAAAAAGTAACAAATCCAGGAAGCATTTACAAGGACCATATTTTCAATAAAAAACAAGGGGCGGGGCGAGGGCTGCTGTCTTTAAAAGCAATTCTAGAAAGAAACTTAGATCTATATAATATAATCCTGGATCCTTTCAAAATACCTTTAAAAGGTATATACGATTTGGAGGTTATTTGAAAGCCTGAGTATCTGCAAATGGAATTGTCTTTGTCATTTATACCAGATCAATGCTATTTCTATGCAATTTTCAGTGATGAGGGTAAAATACCCATTAACTGCATGGGCCCTGCACTTTGAATAGACATCAAGGATTCTGGCTATGCGACAGTGGTGAGGTTGTAGATGCTCTCTGGTCTCCTGCCATTCATAACAATTCAGTAAGATAATTTAGTAAGATAATTGACAGTTCAGTAACAAGGGAAGATACGCTCTACTTAGTCCAAATGTCCACCTAACCCAGCAACTCGTCTCCGACGTGACCTACAGGCACTTCAGAGAAGAATGTAAGAAGAGGTACAGGCATCTGCAATGCTGCAGCTGCGTCTCCTTGACCCAAAGGGTAACAGTGGGCTGTAGTCTTTCATCTCCCCTAGCGAACCCAATGAAACTTTATTTTGCTCACTACAGCAGGGCAATTATTTGGTGTGCCTGATAAATAGCTTTCAATTATTTTATCCCTGTAAATATGCTGTTTACTATTGGCCACAGAAGTTTTCTGTTGCATATCCATTACTAAAAGTTCATCTGTTTCCCTCTGCTTAATTGCAGACACAGCTGACAAAAGTATCTGCTATCCAACCGGAGTGCACAAAATGCTATCCATTTGGAAAGGGGGCACAAAGTCGCGGCTACTGGGTGGTCTAAGCATTGCCAATGCCTTCAGTTCCTGGTTAATCCAAAACCCTCTTAATAACACTCTGTGTCCTTAGCCTGTGATGCTGCTGGATCACTTTGTGAGGAGGAGGACGTTATCTGTAAAAATGCAGCCAGGATATCCACCAGTTCTGTAATACCATTAATACTTCCACCATTTTAATAGGGATCCCTTTACAGGTCTGGCTGAGCACCATTAAGATTTGGCAGCTTTATACTATTTGATTTATTGATTTGGTCAGCCACTTTGCCCTCCTAATGATATTTCCATTTGAGACTGCTAGGAAGCCGCTAAGATGATGCCAGTGCTGTCAGGTTTGGAAGAGGCACCAACACTCTGATGCCAAAACGGATCCATCCATCCCTGCTGCTCCCCTGCCAGCAAGGGCAAACACCCAGCTCGTTCCTGGCCCTCCTGACTGCACAGACAAGTTAAACGCACGTGTTGTGGTCAGAAAAAGTTGGGTTTGTTGTCCTGCTTTAAGATACTGACAAAGCACAGGGCTGCCCAAAGAGACCCTCAGACAGCCCTGGTGATGTGACGTGAATTTTTTTTGTCCATTTTCCTGCTTCGCCATCTTTTCCACCACTCCTTTGTCCCACCCCATTCTCCACCCCAGCTTCCTCCCAGACAGCCTGACCCTAATTACCTTTTTCCCATTGGATCCTGTTTTGATACATCTATATGCCAATTATTATTTTGGTATTGTTACCTAGGTAATCTTGGCCTTCTACAGTACTACTACTGAGGTGGTCACTGAGGTAGTGCTGTGCTGTGAGGCTCCAGTACCAAAAAGTCCCCAGCACTGCCCTTGAATCACCTGCAAAGTCTGGCTGCTTCCTGTGGAACTTCCCCTAACAACACGGGAAATCCAGCCCTCCTTTGTCATGTTACCTAACCTTCCTACACCTTTATCCATCACGTTGAGCAACTTCTTGTGTCTCAGCCAGTTTTTCTTCTCACATGCCATTCATTTAGCTAAACCTCGAGTCAGGCCTCAGCAATGGCACAACCATTTTCGTGCCACCCCAGCAGACGACTCCTCAGCCTCTTCCCTCTGCAAAGAAAGTATCCAGTATGTGGATTCCTAAATCCTTTTAAAAACAAAACAAAACAAAACAAAAACACAAAACAACAATGCAAATAATTCATTTTACTTTCCTCCACAGCTTTTTCGTGACCGCCCTTACTGTATCCACAGATTGTCTGGGCAAGCTTCCTGCTTGCGACAGTTTTTATCAGAGGTTTCTTTATGCTTTGGCAGGCTGCTCTTCAAAGTCTTTTAGGATTTGCCTTATTATGGCTATCCATTTAACTAGTCAGAGGTCTCCATTTTGCATATTTTGTTTCTAACAGCCTTCTTAACCTCTCATCTAATCTCACACACTTTTTGATGTCCTTTCAATCTTTTTTTGAGAGGAAAAATACATTTATTTTGTATACCTTATTGGGGATCTTGGAAGAATCTCTGAGATGCCTGCCAGCAATTCAACATTTTAGCTGCTCCTTTAATTGGAAGTAGAATTCACCTTTACAGCATTACCTCTCCTAATGTTAAACCTCACTGAAATATTATGGCTTCTCTTCTCTTACAAGGGTGCTGAGTTTGAATAAACAGTCATTATTACAGAGCATTTGTTTGATACTTGCATGTTGAATCTCAGCCTTTTCCTTCTTCCTGTTGTCTCTGTCAGCAACGAGATAGAAAATGTGCAAAGCAGGACAAAATTTTTCACAAACTGAGCCTTTACCCTTACGGAATACATTTGACGTCAATGGGTGTGGTACCTCCACTCTACTGTATATTGATTTTCGTATCTATTGTAACATGCTTTATGACATGTTGTGGCTTTTCTGTTAGGTAAAACATTTCTTTCTCCTCCTCCTTTTTTTCCCCATTGATTTTTGTTCAATTTCCAGTTTAGCAGATCGAATGGCTGGTAGATCCTAAGGGTCTCTATCGTGTACTTACGGTTCACGTTAAGTTAAAACCATTTGTTAAATACATCCTGATTGCCATCGTGTTGTAGCATTTTTGGCTGTACTTTAACTGCAGAAAGACAACTTGGGCGTGACCCTGTTTGTCCCCTGCTCCACTCCATCATACTGATTTCTTCCTCTCTAGAGAAAGCAGTTAGTGCCCGTGTGTGATGTGAGGTGGAGAGGACAGCTTTGTCTGGTAGAAGTGAACATCACCAGGGTCTTCTCCAGACGTGGAGGCAGAGGAGAGCGCTGAGCTGCAGCACTGCAGCCCTGCCTCGTACAAGGGAAGCAGCCTCACTCCATCACTTACCTGGTTATCTGCCAACCACCAGGCAGGTTCAGAAGCCATGTTTTCATTGACTACGATAAGGACTAGTCAGCTTTAAAGTTAGAGATGTAGCTCTTTCCATCAATTCATGTGCCTGGAAAACAAGTTAGGTATTCAAGAAAATAATTCAGATCACTTGTATATATAAATTTAATTTGGAAAATGAGACAGTTCACCCTTTTCTTTTGGCGTGTCTGTAAGAGTCAGAGTGGAAACAGAACTCTGATCACGTATCTGATTCGCAGTTACTTAACAGGAAGATCAGGACCAAATTTAACTAAAAAAAGAAGGAATCCAAGTTAACGTAATTTCTTTCTACTCTTCTCCCAGTTAATGATCACTAATCAAACTTAGTATTTAAGTACTGACATCCATTTAGCAAGATCCACTGCAGATCCTCTTGCACATGGCAGCTGATTTTTTTTCACCAAAATTGAGCATATACAATGAAAATAAATGGCAGCGGACTAGAAAAGAAGTGCAGCAGAAGTAAGTTAATTTGGATAAAAAAAGGTAGACTTAGAAGGACACTCTGGCTTTCATTTACAAGTCTACATTCAAGAATTCCTGTTAGCTATTCTTTCAGACTTTTTGTAGCAAACCATAGAGCCTGGTATTTCCTTCTGCGGTGTTAGTGGAATTACAGAAGTTCAGCTGATATTTACACATCTGAATTTAATCCCCCAAGTTTAGTTAGTAGCTACTGCCATCTTTTGCTCTAGAACATATTTAATTTTTATATTTTTTAGCAAGAACACTGTTTTGTTATTTGAAATAGAATGTGAAATTCAATGACATAGACAACCACTCTTTTCTTATAAAGGAAAATTTATTTATAGTTACATATACCACATATAAAATTAACATTTAATTGAAACATGTAATTGTTTCAATCATTTATGACTAAACACTTACAATGTTGACTACAAAACTGTACAGTTTATTAACCGATTCTTACAGCATAGTGCAATTGTAACATTTTATAAACAAAATAATTTGTGCCTTTTTTAAATAAAGTGCATTAAATGACTATCTTGTATACAACAAGAAGCTCTGTAGTTGCAATCCAAAGCTTTAATCCTAAGGGAAACTGAGGCAAAGATGTTTCGCTTCCCTTTAAAATTACTTGATATACTGGCAAGCTATGGTTCAAACTTCAACCACAGTTAAATGAAAAGACCTAAACGGTATAAGAAATAACCACAGGCCCCTATTTATGAAACCAGTAATTGGTTCTCATACAAAACGCACAACATGCAGAATTCAAATTACTGGTTTAAAGCCGCTTGGCTCCTAATGGGATGTGGGGAGTGCAACCTATCACCGTGCAGCTGCTTTTGCTAAAGCTTGCGGAATTCCATATGGAACCACACTGCAGTCAGTAGTATCAGGAGTTCACGTGCATTGCTCAATGTTTCCTAGGAACAGCTCTCTCTGAAAAATTCATGGATGAGCATGGTAAACCAGAGGTTATTTTTAATTGCATTTGGCAACAGAAAGAAAGTAGGGGTCTAGTTAGTATGTCTAGAAAATTATGAGCGCTTCTACCAGCCCAGGGTATTCTAAATTTCATGGCCTGGAGTTAAATACTGAGTTTTAAAGCTTTTTTTTTTTTTTTTTCAGAGGCACAGTTATAACATTTTATTCTACGAGATCTCTTTTTATTTGTAAACACATTTACAATCAACTTTTGTAGGTTTTGGCTGTGACAATGAAGCTGAGACCAAAGTACAACGTGACTGTAGATTTTAGCCTCGGAGTAAGAAGACGTAGGCGTAGGAATTGGATAGATGTCTGATGTGGCTACTTCTAGAAATAATGACAAAAGAAGGGTGCCCACCTCCTAGAAGAGCCCATATTCTCCTCCTCACTACATGCATGGGGCTGCTATCAGCTCCAATGGAAAACACATTTGAGCACAGGCAAGTAGCCCTAGGGATTGCATGAATATTTTGCTGTATACGTAACCCATTTACCTGCCTCTTCAGCTGCAATACCCATTCCGCATTTTTGAAGCTGTTTCCAAATTCTGGAAAAGCACATCTTGCTCCTGTACGCTCCTATACTTGGGGGAGCAGCCTGAGTTCAGGAGCAGACTAACACACATTCAGCCCCTCTGCTCTGGGACAGCTGCTGGCTAACAATCTGCATGCTGGAGCACGCTAATTCCCAACAGCGAGCTACTCCCCTCCTCACAGGTAAGGGCAGCCTCTGCTTCCAGAGTGGCAAACGCAAAAGAAAAGAGATGGAATTTGGTTGAAATGTCATTGAAGAAGGCTAATTTATATCTTGTCTTCAGAAAGGTCTCTGCTGAGAGCAGAGGTTGCCTCCAAAACCAGCCTGTGATTAGCACTGCTAGAAATCCTCACCCCATGCTCTTCTTGTGGGCCCCCTGGGGCAGAGGCACCACGAGGTGGACTGAGCACTGCTCGCGTATGGAGGGAGGACGTTGTCAGAGAGGAACCAACGAGCAGCAAAGCAAAAGCCCGTGGATGGAACACAACTCCCTGAGCTCCACAGGACACAAAGGGACAGGGGCATCTGTTTTCAGAGGGCCAGCTCATGCTGCTTTCATGTGTACACTACAAAATACCCCTTCCGTGAAAGCAGAGGGAGCTGAATTCCCTATTATTTTGGTGGGTTTCATCTTAGCAAATGCTGCAGTAAGAGGAAACTTCTGTGAGGACCAAAAGTAACCAATGCATTAAGAGCTCCACACCTTGGCTCCAGCTCTTACGGATCCTATCAGCAGAGGCTTGGAGAGCTGGGGCTGCTCAGCCTGGAGGAGGCTCAGGGGGATCTCATCCATGTCCCTAAATCCCTGAAGGGAGGGTGCAGAGAGGACGGAGCCAGGCTCTGCTCAGCGGTGCCCAGTGCCAGGACAGGAGGCCATGGGCACAGCCGGGCACCCAGGAGGCTCCCTCTGAGCCCCAGGCAGCACTTCTGTGCTGGGCGGGTGACGGAGCCCTGGCACAGGCTGCCCAGAGAGGCTGTGGGGTCTCCTCCTTGGGGATCTCCAGAAGCCGCCTGGACGTGGTCCTGGGCAGCCTGCTCTGGGTGTCCCTGCTTGGGCAGGGGTGGCACCAGGGGCCTCCAGGGGGCCCTGCCAGCCTCAGCCCTTCTGTGGTTGTGTAGTGCCTTTCCTGGAATGCCCCTGTGAAAAATGTGTATTTGGTGTATCCTTTAAAAAGAAACGTGTAAGAATTTTTAGTTACTGCAATGTCCCGCAGGTTAGCCTCAGTCGGTGCAAAATGTGCACCTGTGCCATGTGACTGTGTGGCATGTTAGACTCGTGATCTGTGCTGTTTCCAAAGCATCTGTGAAAGACAGAGGGAGAAAAAACAGGAAACAGGGGTAAGTAGGAACATCTAGCTGCTCTACAGGCTCATGTTAGTGATAAATATCCCTCTTGTATTCTGTCCCAGATGTGAGCACACAGAACATACCTGCAATCCCAAAGCCTGCAGTGGGACATGTCCAAATTAAAGACACAAGAATTCACACACAACCACACAGGATGGCTGAGGCTGGCAGGGCCCCCTGGAGGCCCCTGGTGCCACCCCTGCCCAAGCAGGGACACCCAGAGCAGGCTGCCCAGGACCACGTCCAGGCGGCTTCTGGAGATCCCCAAGGAGGAGACCCCACAGCCTCTCTGGGCAGCCTGTGCCAGGGCTCCGTCACCCGCCCAGCACAGAAGTGCTGCCTGGTGTTATTTAACAAACAAACACCACCACCACCACAAACCTAGTTTGTTGGAGTCTGTTCCTTAAAAGTGGAAGGCCCCTCCATTTTCTAAGGTAGATCTTTGTAGCACAGTCTTCAGCACGTGCAGTTAGCATTGACTTGGCTTTTCCTTGAGAAACCAGGACCAGGTCTGGGCTCAGACATCACAGGACATCATATGTTTGGGATCAAATGGTTTGAGGAAAAAAAATTTTCACCATTATAAAGAAAATGGTAACTGTTCAGTCACTTTTTTTTCCCCTGAAAGTGAATCAGGAACATTTCCAGGGTAAAGCAAATGCTCAAAGGTGTTCAATGAGATAAAGTGCTGCTGATATATTTGAGAGAGTTACAACAAACTGTAAAATTATGGGGTTAACAAACATTCTCTAAATGTTCTCAGTTAAGAAATATATTTGTGAAGCTTGCACAGAGCTATGAATTTACTTCAATGCTTTCGTTTGTTTGTTTGTTTTAAAAGGGTCTCCTGAATAGAAATCTATTAAAACCGTCCCATACAAGATTTTACCTAAGAATGCAGCACCATGCTTATGGGAGAGAATGACAGGTAGGTTCCTGAAACAAAAGAGACTGTGCCAGACATCTTACTGCTGGGGAAAAAATAAATAAAAAAAAATGTAACCCTGTGGCCATCAGTTGGATTACACTACACTACCAATTTGATGAAGCCCTTAAATGTGCAGCAAATGTCCCTAAGTACTCCAGGCACAGAAAAGTCTCCCCTCAACCTAGGGGGAAACCCCTAATACTGTCTTGTCCAGTTAAATACTCAGCTCGTCAGCAAGGGTTTGTAAAAATTGCCTTTATATATGCAGAATGCGAAATAAAAGGTCTGAGGAGGTGAGGAAAACTCCCTCAAAAGGCAATTCAAGGAATTTAGGATGGCAAGTTTAATTGACCTTTGTTTTCAAAATACGAGATTTACTCTCAACCCATTTGCAAAACTTCCCCTGGAAACTCTTCCCGTATCCTTCCAATGGCACGGAATTACTCTGCATCACAGCAGCGAGGCACCAGTTAATCGTAATACGGTTTCATCTAACCTACATTCAGAACGCTTCCAGAAGAGGTCTGTATAGCAGTGAAATATGCAACTGTTTCTTCTTTTCGTCTGGCTTGCAAGACCCACAATGATTTTGTGACTAAACCTCAGCGCAGACATTTTTAGTGCAAAGGCACATTGTTTTCGAAGAAACAGGGATTGTGAAGTTACGGGCCCAGCTGGTCCTCAGAAAAAAAAAAAGGAATATATAATGACTTACTGTGAGATAACCAGCTCTTGGCTCTAATATTTTCAACATTTATCCACAAAAATCCTCTGGTTTCGAGTGGAACCATGACAAACTGTAATAATCCAAATAAAACACACGAGGTTGTGTTTTCAAGGGAGGAACACCTCACTTGTGATTGCATTTCCTCCTTTCTGTCCTCTGGACGCCATCCAACAACAACAGCGCCGGCCTCAAGGACACGGGGACTGCTGCCCTGTGCCCCACAACAGCGGCAGCTCCAGGGCGTCGTTCAGGTGCTCCGTGTGTGCCATGGAAGGCTCAAAATGCACAGCTCAAAATAACCCTCTCACAGGGGATGCCTTCATTCAAGCATCCTTCCCATCCGAGCTCAAGCACCAAGCTCTTGGCTGATTCCCCAAGCCACAAAGACTTGCTTCCCCTCATCTGTCATTATCTACTTAACGTGAAAGCAGACATCCTTGAGGTACACCCAGATCTGTGCCCATTAAAAGGATCTGCACATTCTTGGTCTCAAGAAGCCTTTCAAGATTGCTGGGCATCCCAGCATTCTTTTACTGAGCGACAGGGGGACATGAGCATGCCTCTGTTATCTCCCCTGCACTATTTTTAACTTAGTACGTATAAAGCACGACCCTTCCTTTTGTTTGCCCTCTTTATAGGCAGAGATTGAGAGGTCTTACTGTCACTGCATTGCACATCTCTGGACTACCACTAAGCCAAACTAAATGTGGCACTGAAAGAGAGGATAAACCACTGTTTTATGTAACAGCATTCAAAAAAATTTAAAAAAAAAACAGAAAATTCAAATATTACTTATAACTGTGTTTCCCAATTACAGTGACGCACGTATCTGCAGCAGCCTCTTATTTTTAAGCACCAAATTTCACATGGTTTTGGGTAACCCTGCTGCCTAATATCAGTCAAGTTACAGGGCTTCTTCCTACATGCAAGGACCCGCTCTATTAGGACTTAACTTACTGCACACTGTAAATTATCTGAAAATTCTGCTTTTCAAAGTTTATCACTGAAGTTATCAAACTCTCTTCCTAAGGTGGCTTCCTGCGTATTATTAAACAGATGTTTTGTAGTTGCAAAGAGTCCTGACTGCAAGTAGCTGTTTGCTGCTTTTGGTAAACACGTAAAGGACAGATTCCTTCCTGCATTTAACGTATACACTGGAGCAGCCACGTGTTCTGCTCCAAAAGGCAGCCATGTAAAACATCAAGATGATTCTCAGACCTTCTCCCAAACAGATGTGATAAAACTGCATGTAGATATTTAACATTAACCTTAATTAATCCTTTTACAAGTCCGGCTGAACTCCCCATCCTGCCCCCAGAAGGACACCACTGACACCACCTCCACGACAGCTGGCCAGCAGCACTTTTTTTTTTACATGTTCTTCAATTCCTGCCACGCAGGATCTGTATTCAGTGGGAGTGCACCTGATACGGACTTCTCGCAGCAGTATGACTCAAGGAAACGCTGTTCATCTGTTTCTGGTGCTATCCCTGTACACCTAGGACTCGATCTGTCTGCGCTGGTGTGCAGATATCCTGTCCCCTGTACCCTCTCACAACAGAGCTGTTCTGTCAAACTGCTTTGTACTGGAACCACGGTAGTC
Organism: Cygnus atratus; assembly: GCF_013377495.2. NCBI lineage: Eukaryota > Metazoa > Chordata > Aves > Anseriformes > Anatidae > Cygnus > Cygnus atratus. Next base: position 187,640,351 of record NC_066362.1, on the reverse strand, counting down.
CCCTGATTTTTGCTGCAAAAGCCTGTACACTGACTTGAGGGCACTTGGGATTTTCAAGACATTTGCCCGAGTTAGTTTCTGTTTGAAGGACAGAGAACCGCTCAGTACCCCAGAGGTGGCTGAAAAGCTGGCGTTTCTTAAATAGCGGCCACTCTGCCCAACTCTAGATTTCTTTCTTTATTGTACATAGAGAAGCAGACCATACATACTTTCTCTGCATCAAAGTCAGGGCCAGCATTTTGAAAAAAAGATTCTGAACGTTACAGAACACTGCATTTAAAAGGACTGAGTGTGCAGTTATGTGTCAGGGGCCTCATTTTTAGTGATGCTGTTTTATCCCAACACTCACTCATACTGCAGGTTGCTCAGAGCTTTTGAGAAATGAATCCACAGCTATCTTATTTTTAAAAGCTACGTGACCCCTAAGAAAATGAGGCAACAGAACAGGAACTCTTTGGGGATGAAACAGCAGCTGGCCTTAGCCAAGGCTCACTGCTGACCATGGCGGGGCTTCAGTGACTCCAGGATATTTCGAGGCTGGCCAAGGAATGCAAAGGATGGATGCAATCGCTTGTGTCACAGAGCACCCGTGCTAGGAAGACACAGCAACCGCAGCAGGCTTTTCAGCTCGCTTCCAAATATCCCAGGTATTGGTGGTGGGGGGGGGTTCTTCAATGGTATCATAACCTTGTTGTTTTAAAAACCAAGCTGGCTCCAGAACGGGCTAGCACCAGTTATCACATCCATCTTGATGGGCATCTCAGATTTGGGTATTCTCAGTATTAAGTAACAACCAGAAATGCTAAACGCCATTAATTTATCGAGAGACCGCTGTAGAACTAAATGCCCAACGCTGAGAAGAGTAAAAATCCCCACTGCAGTACATTGCTCTCTCTAGCAAACAGCATGAATTCAGGATTCAAAACCTAAGGTAAACAGTTATTGCTGAGTAATCCTATCCAATAACTCTGTGACAAAAGCCAACCAGAAATAACGTCCCACATCAGTCCTGTAGCAACTGCTTAACAAAGGAAGACTTCTGCTTAAAGTCCTTATGCAAATTACTATTTTTTTGCCTAAAGAATATATTGCTTCCTTTCTATTGCTCTGAGTTTACTCAGCTGTTTATAGTACCTGCAACACGGAGGATTTTATTGCTGTTATATTAAAAACATTTTTCCCTTATTGCTGAAATTCTTACTGTTAGGAGAAACGGTTAAAAAAAGACAACTAAAATAAACCTTTCCCTAAGCTTTGAGGTTGAACGGGTGACAAAAAATGACTACAGTAAATTTTGCCCATCAAGATACAAGCCTGTTATTTAACTTAAGGTCAGGAATGTCAATAAATTAAAATGAACTTTAAATCTTTAAACTGAGTTACTCATTCATTAAAAAAAATCTTCTGTCACTATAATTAAGATACTTCGCATAGCATTGTGAATTCAACAACGGCCTTACGCAGAGGTGCTGTTCAGTGGGGCCATAAAATGACAGATTCCTGCATGCTGCCCAGATTTCTGCCAGTTTCAGAAGGACTGTGGATGGGTACTGGCGCCTCACCATAAAGAGGTGAGGCCTATGTGTTCTGAGGTAAGAGCAGTGAGATGTTTAACTCCGCAGAGTCTGAAACGCCTGAAAGGCAGCTGCTTTTCTCCTCGTGGAAGTGAGGTAGGTGGCTTTGTACCCACAGCTCAGCCTCTCCTCCCAATAACTCACTCGCAGGGGCGTTATCCAGCATCCCTCCAGTACTGCAAACCATGCTAAAGCTTGGTCTGGCAGCGGTGGACAAATCGGCGTCACTGACCTCCAGGATTTTCCAACCTATGCTGCACGGTTGCAATTTAAGAACATTTCTGAAGAGCCAGCATCCTCAGTGGTCACAGCAGTAGCTCGGGAGGCAACACCAGGCTTCTCACCTGTTTGCGGCGAAAGGCAAAACACTCGCTACTCATCAAATGAGGGCAAATCCCATCCGTACGAGCCAGTCGTGTGTGACTTCTATAATTAATCCTGCTCTCCTCTGTTTGACTCAGACTGCTCCTCAGGAGAGGAGCTTCCAATTACAAATCTCTCTGCTCTGGCACACGGATAAGGTCGGCTGCCCCGGCACTCTAGAGAGCCTCTGCGGACTTGGGCAGCCTGTGGAATGAGGAAGGTGACAAGGACATTGGGTGAACCAGCACGGAAGAGGGGATGACGTTATTCCCTCCGTGCTTTTTCTGCCTTGCCTACCACCCAGGTAGAAGAGAGAAGAACACTAGTGCCTGTGAGGTGATCCGAGATGAGAACAGGTCTGCGTAAGCAGCAGAGCGGTTGCCCTCAGGACTGAATTATGGTCACAGTTGTAGCTGCTCATCCTCATATCACTGCTCAGCAATTTGATACAGGTGAACAATTGCAAAAAGAATAAGAAAAAACAAAAAGAGGGGGCTAGACTTTGTACTTCAACACACCTCATTTGTTATTTTAAAAATTGCCACTCTACATTATTCAGTTCATGACTTTTGCTGCCATTTATTCCCAGTACTTTGCATACTTGCAAAACTGCACGCATACAGAGCATGGATATTTATGAAGTGATTATTTCTTATACAAAAATCCGTAACAAAATAGGGACTTGGCAACGACTAGAGTTTCATTAGCATTCGGAAGTAGATAAAGAACACCAATATCCTACGCGGAGTAGGGGCCACAGTCTAACTGTGCTGAGCATCTGTAAATTGCAGCGAAGCCAAGGGAGCTGCACGCTCACAGCTCTACTAGACCATGCCATGCAATTATTGAACTAATCAGATTACAAAGTAAGAGCCAAATATCATGAAGGTTGAATCAAGTAGATAATGGACTTTGAACCCAGCATTGCAACTTAAATTAGTTATTGCTCATAAAACCTCTACAGAGCCTCGTTTACAGACAATTCATTCACATTTGAGATTCAGCTTTGTGTATAGCATATGATCCTAACATCACAGAAACTTTGCCACAAAAAGCTACAGTCACCCAAACATCCATGTGAAAAGGACAGATTCCATTTGGAAAAATCCAGACCAGCAACACAGTTGTCTCTACAATCTATACTATACAGGCATATTTTTTTTTTCATTGAACTGTAAATATTGCTATTTTTACACTTGAGATTTTTTTTTTTTTAAAACTGTAACGGAAGATACTGAAGCAACAACACAGTATACCGACTTCGACATTCAAGGGAGTGTAACCTCCTACTGATGCCAGGGCATGGCCACAGCGAGCTCCCATGTGGAACGCCAGTGGAAGTGGTGCCATGGGCTCCCATGCACTGACAGTAGCGTACGCCTTAAATTTCATGAAGAAATTGCCCAGGAAGGTTTCCTCTCTGACAATCACGTCTTCGAATTAGAAAACAACATTTTATTCCTATTGCATTCTAATGTGGCTTCAGTAAAAGGCTAGAAGCAGTTCTAAATTTAACCATGAGAGGAAGCTTTTTAGACCAGAACTATCGTCCTATAACGAAGTGAACTGACATGCACACAGTGCGCAGAATCACAGTCTGTAATGGATGAAACTGCCAGAGAAGGAGAAAACGTCGTTTCATGTTGCAGTTCTGGTTGCATACAATTACGGACCAGATATGCTCTGAGAATTTATAAACTTCTGTATTTTAAATTATAGCAGAAGAGCAAAACCAAGTGTAGTAAGTGCAAATAGTTTTGACTTGATAACAAACTTAGGGGGAACCATTTCATGCAGAAATGAACTAAATACATGTTGCAAGTAATTTGTAGGTTATTTTATTTGATGTTTCCTTATTAAAAGGCAAACTTGTCCGAGAAACTTGGAAGTGTTGCCTCTATTACAAATGCACAGCCGAAAGAGGCCATATTGTTTCATCAGTTTTGAAACTCCCCACTGAATTCTTTTAAAATTAATAATATAATGAGCTCTGATGCCCCATATCTAAGTGGAAACAGACACCTGGCTTTTGAATTGGAAGACAAAGCATATCTTCTGTTTCAACATCCAGCCAGAACTCAGTAGAGGCCAGGTAACTCTTTAAAAATAACGATCAAGCTAATTCATGCTGAGATATAAAATAAAAGCCATACAAGTACTTCCTCACTTAGAGCAAATCTGCTGCACTGAGATTATTATAATACATACCATATAAACCAGTACAATTGGCCATTATTTTGAAGAGTATTCTGATGATATACATTTGGGTTTGTGGTAACAGGACACGTGTTTTCTTTTTTTTTTTTTTTCCTCCTGCTTTAGTAAGAAAAAATGAGGGGAAAAAAATACCCTGACAACGGACTGTAACATGCAGTATGGCTGAACTCAATCACATAAACAATTTCAGATGAGGTATGCTGTTTTGATCTATTTTTAATTAGCAAACTTAATGTAAAATTATGGCAAACGTGGCAAAGTCTGGGTTATATATTCATAACAAAAGACCCTGAGCAACATTATAAATCTGTAAGAACACTGATTATTTTGATTTTGGAAATCTCTCTTAAACCGCTTGATTCATTTTGGTCTCTGGGGTTTGCTGTTTACAAAGAGGTCAGCACATTCTGTGGTTTTTATACGAACCCATCACACACCCTTTAATGAATGCATCTAAACCAAAGACAGTGTCGCAAGAATGTCTGGAAAGTAACGCGTTAAGCAGCGTGCTCCTAGCTGCCAGTCAGACATCACTGGGCGATCTTGCTCTCTGGGACAGGTTGGAAGGAATACAGCCACAACAGATGAGCCAAAGTGCTTTCTGGATCTCCTGGTTTCTAAAAGCATATATTACAGGATTGATGATGGAATTGTAGGTAGCTGGCAGGAGGGTGGCATAGGTGTATATAGAAGGATAGGTGTAATCTGCTATTAGAGAATAGAGTGTAAAAGGCATCCAGCAAGCAGCAAAAGTCCCCAAAATAATGGCCAAAGTAGACACTCCTTTTCGGGTGGTCACATAGTGGGAAGTGGCCAGGAAATGGTGTTGCAAGGCAATCTGATGGGCATGGCGCATCACGATTTTACAGATCTGAATGTAGAGCTGCAGCATGAGGGCAAACATAAGCAAGAAAGAGACCGAAAGGACAGCTGCGTTATTTTTAGTGAGCGGTCTGATAACACTGCAGGTGGATTCATCTCTGAGGCAGTTCCAGCCCATTACAGGCAGCAGTCCAATACAGATAGATGCTCCCCAGAGCAATATAAGCATGACATAGGTAAAAGTGACAGTCCTCTCTGAATTGTAAGTCAAAGCGTAATACAGGGAGAGGTAACGATCAACAGTAATAGCCAGCAAGCTGCCGACAGATGCTGAGAAAGAGGCAACAATCAGTCCAATCGTAACCAGTTTTGTAGCTTCTGATTGCAGCAGGTATGCAAAAACGAAATTGATGATCAGTCCAATTCCCGCTAAGAGATCTGCGAGCGCCAGGCTGCCTATCAGGAGGAACATGGGGGCGCGGAGACTGGGGTTATGGAAAATGATAAGGACCACAATGGCATTTTCGCAGGAGATGAGGGTCCCTGAAGTGCACAAGACAATGTCCCAGGGGTTTACCAAGAGCTCTGGCTCTGGGTCTACGACAGGAACCAGGGAGGAGCCTGCAGCTGAGGCATTCTCGGTAGAGCTGGCTTCTACATGGTCCTGAGGCAGCCAGCTCAAATTAACCTTCAGATCTTCATTCATTTTAACCCCTGTCTTCTTCAACGGAAAGACATTTTTTTTAATGTTCAGACACACAGCACTGGAGACAGCACCCCGAGAGCATGCAACGCCCAAGAGACGGCGACACCAACCTAATGTGCGGGCAGGCACTTGTTACATAAATGTGACAATTAAAAATAAATGAGAAAAGAGGGAGAAAACACTGAAAACCGCCCGAGATTATCTGCCAAGGGACCGACACCCTGAGGGATCCTCAGGGTAATTCCCTTCACCTGCAGAGGGAAACAGGCACAGGACAGCGCGCTGAGAGCCCATAAAAGGGTTTTAAAAAAAACAACACACAGATTTAAGGAAAAAAAAAAACACACAATCAAACCCCAAACGCTGCAGCCAGAGGGTGTAAACCCGTTATTCAGCATGCCCGACCCCGGGGGTGGGGAGGCTCCTTCACCGACCCCCTGTGAGGAGAACCTCGCCCGGGGATGAAAGGGGGGGGGGGCGGTGTTGGTATTTATCCTCAGAAAACTCACAAAAAACTCCGCGCAGGTACCGAAGGGGCACGGCTCTGACACCACCACGGCCCCCCCTCCCCACACAGCCCGGCGCCGGTCACCTGCGTTTTCCCGGAGGAGGAGGAGGAGGAGGAGGAGAAGACGAGGGTCGCCAGCGGCGCCCGGCCGCGCTCACACGGCTCAGGCGCAGGGGGCCGAGGGAGGGCGCAGGTGCGCGCGCGCGCGCGCGCCCCCCCCCCCAACCGCCCCCAAAGCCTTGCGCGAGCGCGCAACGGTTTTCGGAGGGGAGGGGGGAGCTCGCCTCGTGCGCGCGCGCCTGCGCAGGTGCTTCCCGCGGCGTGCGCGCGCGCCTGTGTGGGGATGGGAGGGGGGCGGGCGGTGCTGAGGGGGCGCCGCGCCCCCACCGCCCCCTCAGCGGCGTCCGCCCGTTCGTGTAATTACAGAATCGGTAGGGTTGGGAAAGCCCTCCAAGATCATCTGGTCCAAGCATCCTCCTACCAGCAATGTCACCCACTAAACCATGTCCCCAAGCACCACGTCCAACCTTTCCTTGAACACCCCCAGGGACAGTGACACCTCCACCTCCCTGAAGTTTTGTGGTCCTGTGTGTTGTAACAGTATGAAAATGAAAATATTGTATAAAATATATAGGGACTGTGCAAAGCATCTGGGCTGGAGCAGGTAGCACCCCTCAGAGAGCCAACGGGAGGTCAGGGAAGCCGGCTGTCACCCTCCTAGGACATTAGGGACATGCGGCTGTCACATATTTAATAGTACAGGTCAGCACTGTTAAGGGTTTTTGTTGAGCTGGAAATTGCAATTCCCCTGAGGCCACAGGGATGAGGAACCACGCCACCCAGTTGGAGACACCACACGCAGATGTTTGCCTACAGAAGATGGCTTCCCAGTGGCCCCTATATTGCCAATGGAGAGAGACATCTCCTCCGGGTCATGCCAAAATAGCGGGGTAAGTTGGGAGGCTGAAACATCTCTAGAAGAGCTTGAGCACTTTTAAGAAAACATGCTTTGTCCTCATTTGCACTGGCATATACCTACAGTACGTTGGAAAGCCTGGACCTGGAGTCGGCAGAGAAGAATTCCTCCTCCCTTGTTGAGTAATGGGTTCAGGCCTACCCCCGTCATGGTGCTAAGGCTTGTGAGGCTCTGCTGGGTGACTCAAGATGATTTATCCTTACTTCTGGTGACCCTCCTGCTTTATAACAAGGACTAAAAATGGATTTCACCTTGCTGCTGATTGCGGTCTTTGTGATTTATCTGTTGATTTCTTATGTGACAGTGTAACAAATGTTTTCCCTTCATCTAGACTGAGTATGTCTGTTGTGTTTCGGCATCCATCACTCTTTCTTTTAGAGCAGTTGCATTAAAAAATGGCAAAAGCTTTTCTTCATCCAGCTTTAACATTTGTTTCACAAATGGGGAAAACCAGCATTTCAATTAAATATTTTAATTTAGGACTTTGGAGAGCTGTGTTTATTCACTTAGTTAATTTGTGAATGATTTCCATTCCAATTAGGACACATTATAAACAAGCTAATGTTTGTATCCTGTATTGTCAGGTTGTCACTTTTTAGAGAGACAGTGGACTGTCTTAGTCATTAGGGCAGATGGCATTGGCACAGATTTCACTCTGCAGCACTACAGAGCAGTTGTAATTTAGAGGAGGATCTCTTTTTCTGTATCCTGAAGATTAACAGATGTAAAAATTAGTGATGGGTCATAGCTAAAGAGCTCTTGTACCACTGTCTTAATCCTGAATTCAGTCTCTCTCTCATGAGCATGCTCCTACAGATGACGTTTGCTGACCCTCAGGCTAGCACAGAACAGCCCAGTCCTGGAACAGGAGGCAGAGGTCGGGCTGTGCTGGCTGTGGATATGAGCTAGGATCCCTGTCTGACGCTCTGACTGCCATGGTGATGTACAAAGATGCTCTGGCCTGTCTCAGGTAACACAAAATGGCTTTCATAACATTGGTGTATCCCGAGGCATGGGAAGTCTAGTGCTTTTATCTATCGCAGGGCATGGTTTGGAAGTTACTCACTCTTCAGGCAGCCTCTGGCCTGCTGTCTTCAGGACATCTGTGTGATTTTGTCAATGTACACTGGTGCCCTTCAGGTAGCTGTGGCTGGAGATAAGTGGGAACTGCTCTTCTGGGTCTTTCCCCCAACCATGTGCTGGTGAGTCTGCTTCCAGGACCCTGTATGCTGTGGGTGGGAAACCTGTTCATACAGCTTAGGAATGAAAGACATCACCCTGTCCTGTGACCTCATGGTCTGAGTGGAGCGAGCATCAGGCTTTGGGATGCATCCTGATTTACCCAGTGTGTAAGTACAAAGCTGACCATAGCAATCAAACAGCCCCGTTCAAAGAGAAAAAATAATCCTTAAATAACATGAGATATTCTTCACCTGGAGCCTTACCACTTTGCAGACCTTCCTTCAGAAAATCCAGCTGGGTCCCATGCCTTTGTCTTGCTTCTTCCTAAGCACTCTGTCTTTTTAATGCCTTTTTATAGGTTCCTTTATAGGTTCCTAGACCCTTGCCTGTATAGCCAAAACCACCCTGAAGGTGCACCAGGTCAAATGACAGTCTGGAACTCTTTTTACTTTTGATTTTTCCCTATAAGTAGTTTCGTAGTAACCTAAATCAAAATATTAGAAAAGTTCATGTTCTAGTGATAACCCATGCAGATAGTAATGGGTAGTTGAATAAAGGAAGCGTGAAAAATCCAGATATAGGACAATAGCCTGTGTGTATTTTAGAAAAGGCTTTTGTTAAAAGTTTCTTTAAAAAGATTTAGAATCTTCTTAACTATCCACAGTGAACTTGTTAAGTGTAAAATTCATTGAAACCCAAATACTTGGTAAAGCAGAGAAGTAACTTATAGATAGAATTCTATATGCAACTGTACAAAGTTATAAAAAATATTCTGTCACACTGAGCTATACATAGTGTTAACGTACATACAGCTACCTTATCCCTGAACTTACCTCTATATTTTCTCTATTATGGAACATTAACAATTTTAGATAGCAATAAAAAGAAGGATAAGTTTTATTTTTAAATGTGCATCCATCTTCTCCACCTAGCTTTGGCCTGTCTCTTAATTACTTTAGAGATTCCCTCCTGTGAAGTGAGAAGTGACTTGAGGTTCCATAAATGAGTTTGTCACTTCTTTTTAATTCCTTGCTCATTGCCAATTCAGTTTCTATTTTGACAGGGAGCTAGCTTTACGTTGATTTAATCTTCAGTGTCACATGAGTGTCATTTAGATGCTCAGACAACCTAAAGAGCCAAACACTGCCCCTGCAACAAAACTGTCCAGTTATCACTGACCTTTCAGAATCTTTGAGCTTTTATTTTGTTACAATTTTTTTCTCCTTTTGGTGGACCAAATGTTGAAGTCTTCACTCATTTTATCTCAACTACTTAGACAAGCTGAAAGCAATAGGAGCATAACTAAAGTAAGGATTATATAGAGGATGCTTTGGGTTCACTCCTTTAGCCCAAATCAGTCCTTTGTCAATTTTTGAAGGAAAGAAAGAAAATGGAGAATAAAAGAATACTTGCCAATATATATCAATTTAATGGAAAATAAATCTTGTCAAACAGACCTGATGTTATTACAAGGGGAAGATATATTTTGTTCCTCCATAGGTGCAACAGATTTTGAAAGGCATTTGTCTTACCGTATGGCACTATAATACCAGTACCAATTTTAATTAAAATAGATGGGAAATACCTAGTTTAATAAAATCTCTTAAAACACTAGTTGGCTATATATGAGAGTTACCCATGCAGGGCTGTAACAAAGAGGGCTGCTGTGACATAGGGAGAACCATGAACAGAAACAGGGAGGTGATATTAACTCTGGACAGGGCACTGATGAGATCAGTATTTGAAAGCTGGATACAGTTCAGACTAACATATTTTTTAAAGGTACTGGGAAACAAAAGATAATTCAGGAATGAGTCACGAGTATGACATTGAAGACCTGAGAAATTGTCTCATAGGGAAGGATTTATAGAACTTACCGTTTTCAGTTTCTCTAAAAGAAGATTGAGAGATGACTGGGTTACAGCATATTTTCACCGGATTTTATATGGCTCTTGAATCTAACAGAAAACTGTGTAATGCCTGGAAGCCAAAGTTAGAGAAGTTCAGATTCAAAATTAAGCATATTTAATAGCATGATAATTACTCACTGGAACAACACATCCAGCGCGATTAATGGCTCCATTTCTGCTTAATACTTTTTTGGAAGATGCCTTTATCAAATACAAGTTCTACATGGGCACAAGCCAGAATAAAAAAGTTACCCCAAAGTAATAACAATTGATTTTTTTTTTTTTTTTTTTTTACAGCTTATTTTAGCAAGGAAAATTTTCCTCTCACAGTTTGTTCTCTTCAGGTAAACGAATGTGATACTCTGATGGATTTAGATGTTTGAAACCTACCCCTTTTTCCCTGGGTGCCAACTGCTTTCTATAGCCATGGCTAGTCTGAGGAGTCCTCTGCCAGAGGGCACTATTCTTTCCTGTCTAGTAAATAGTTCAGTATTCAGTCTTCAAAATTGTCTGACTTGGGGACATGTTTCCCTGCATATACATTGCCCGCTTTTTCCCTAGCTACTGTTTATCTTTCCTGCTTCCTTTAACAAAACATACGGATTTTCTTTTACTTCTTCTGCTTATGGTAACATTAAATAACGTATTTTTCTCTTTTTTTTATGATTTATTGTGGCTGGATTATTCTGGAACTGGGGACAGTGCACTTTGTTTCTGCTTTTGTGCAGTTTTCAGCTATTTTTGGTTACATCTACAAAAAGTGCTTTCATGCCAGTCTCCATTTGCTAATTGGGAATAAAGCTTGAGATGAGCATGAGATGCACTGAGCTTCTTCAGGCCACCACAAAGTACCTGGAGTTCTTCAAAGCACCACAGAGAACATTGTTGGCATGCTAACTTCTCAGGGTTTCTAAAACAGAAAACAAGACAAGCGTAATAAAAAAGGTGTGTTATCATGGCAGAAGTTTGTACTACAAACCATTGGACTGAACATGCTTAAGTGGAAAGGCTGGCTTGCAGCTATATTTGGTTCCTCTGTTTGCTGGCAACGTAATATCCCACAGCTGAAAATGAATCAAGGCACATTGATAATTTTAGTTATTTAAAATGAGATAATGGGCATCCTGACTCTTAAAAGCATAGGCAATATTTCTGAGAACATTTCTGAAAAGTATGTTCAGTTACAATAGATGAGACGACCAACTTCTCTGACAGAAGGGCAAGTGCCTATATTCCTGCCATATGTAGATGATGATTTAAATGTTCAAGCTTGTACATTGGTAGAAATTGTGGTAGCAATGCTTAAAGATTATCTTATCACATCTGAATGTTGGAACTGGCAATTGTTGGAGGCAACGTTGTCATAGTGTCTTAACAAGCTGTATAACCTATATGATGATCAGGCTGCTAAAGAAAGAAATGGGAGCTATGCACATTCATGATCTGAGCATGGTACAACTGAAACTGTTAGTAAACTCACAAATGTAATTAAAAAAATTATCCAAGTGAAATGCATTGCAGTGCATAACAGCAAAAGTTAGTTGTTAGGACGTTGGATGGAGGCATTGTCCAACAAGATGTACTCTTTGTGCAGAAACATTAGTGTTATTGCCTGTTGACTGCTTTGTATGACAGGTGATGTTCAGTGAAAGAGCTTTAACTGTGAGCTTGGTAGGTAGCCAAATAAATTAAATGGAAAAGTTGGACTTCCTCTTTTGTATCAGAGGAAACTATCTCAGAAATTATTGACAGATCCAACATGTCTTTCACAGAATTAATACCTTTATGAAAGGGATGCTTAAATTTAATCCATGTAATCAAATGAAGTTAGAATTTAGTCTGGGAGGAATCCACTGGAAAGAAAAACGTTGCAGCTATACTCTGAGATATACTCTGAATGGAAGCACCCTTCTGAATTGCTGCCTCTCAAGCTTCAAATATAAGGTGCTTATTGTCTCTTCCAAAGCTCCTCAGGGAGTATTTCATTTGATATTGAGAAGTGTTCATCATTTTTGACTGGCTTCTGGAGCCAGCCTCCACTGTCTATTGATTACATATAGTTGAGCAACTCACTTTGCACTTTTTCTTGCGCTCCCTTTGGCACTCGGCGGCAGCAGCCTTCCATAAAACGTATCTGACACTCTCTCTGCATCCATTTTCAAGCGACTTGTTAAGTATGTTGACTGATTTATTAAAATCTAAGGAGTATTAGAAGTCTTACAGAAGTCAGACTTGTTGATCCAAAGATACCTCTTGGTCTTAAAATGCTATGAATCTCCAAGATTTCTGAGGTTTATTTGTTTGTGCCGAGTGCTACTTTTTTCCATATCCATATCCATTATACATATCCATGTAAGTAGCTGGAAATGCTTGTTATGCTTTACTTTTGTATATCATGCTTCCAGAAGTGTTCTTATTTTCTACAAAATTGAGGTATTTAGTGATCCTTTTCTGTACTCTTCACATAGTTAATGTGACATCTGATAAAATAGCTTCTTCAGAAACCTTCCTGCTCTTCTGACTGCCTTTACTACGTTTGTCTAATACAGACCAAATTGATACACAAACAAAACTGTTATTGATGATGCTGTACATTAAACAGAAGAGCTTGATCCCAGTGACAAATAATCAAACACACGGGCTTTTAACTTTTTTATTACTTCCAGCATTCCCTTTCAAAGATAAAGGTGCAGTGACAAGGAAAATCTGTTTCCTATTAGCTGATCTAATATTCATTTCCACTCTGAAGTTAAACAAAAATTAATAAAGCTATTAATGTACTTTTCATTGATGCTCTGACCATAGCTCCATCCTGTTTGAATCCTGAACTAAATGCTGTTATTCTCCCTTTTAAAATACAATTAATTCCTCCTTGCCTACAAAGCTCTGATTCCACTAATGACCATGACTCTAGCCTTATTCCATTTTTCACACCTTTTCCTTTCCTGAAATACCTCTTTAGGATTCAGCTGGGGACAAATGTTTTGTTAATCTGAAAAGTAATGCTCTTCCTCTACATTAAATTTTCTTTTGTCTTGTTTGCCTATTCATAACCAGTGTTACTTTTCTGTGCTGTAGTCCTTGTTCTGAATGGTCTATGAGAGCTGAGAAACATGATCAAGAGACAGTAGTTTATCAAGTTCCTGTATGTTAGCTGGTATGTACTAACTGCCCATTTCCTTGTTCTTAGACCCAGCTGAGTAGTTACATGACTTAATGTAGTTTATGATCAAGAATAATTAAATGGAATCATCTTTCATTTTTCATGGTCCAAGACTTATGGCACAGGCAACTCCAGAGACATTTGGTGACTTGTTAATGAAAGAATCATAGAATATCCCAAGTTGGAAGGGACCCACAAGGAACATTGAATCCAACTCTGGGCTCCACACAGGACCACCCAAAACCCAGCCATTTGTCTGAGACGTTGTCCAAACGCTGCTTGAACTCCAGAAATGTCAGTGCCATGACCACTGCCCTGGGGAGCCTGTCCCAGTGCCCGACCACCCTCTGGGTGCAGAACCTTTCCCTAACACCCAGCCTGACCCTCCCCTGTCCCAGCTCCATGCCATTCCCTTCGGGTCCTGTCGCTGTCCCCAGAGAGCAGAGCTCAGCGCCTGCCCCTCCGCTCCCCTCGTGAGGGAGCTGCAGGCCGCCATGAGGCCTCCCGTCAGCCTGCTCTGCTCTGGGCTGAGCAAACCAAAGGAGCTCAGCCACTCCTCATACTTGCCTTTCAGACCCTTCACCATCTTCGTAGCCCTCCTTTGGACACTTTTTAACTGTTTTATATCTTTCTTAGACTGTGGTGCCCAGAACGGCACACAGTGCTTGAGGTGAGGCTGTACCAGTACAGAGCAGAGCGGGACAATCCCTTCCTCTGATGAGGCCGCACCTTGAGTACTGTGTTCAGTTTTGGGCCCCACAGTACAGGAAGGACATTGAAGCCCTGGAACATGTTCAGTGAAGGGCCACAAAACTGGTGTAAAGGGTCTGGAGCACTAGTCCCATGCAGAGCAGCTGAGGGAACTGGGGTTGTTTAGTCTGGAGAAGAGGAGGCTCAGGGGAGTCCTTATTGCTCTCTACAACTGCTGAAATGAAGCTGTGGAGAGCTGGGGGTTGGCCTCTTCTCACAGGTAACTAGTGATAGGACTAGAGGGAATGGCCTCAAGTTGCACCAGGGGAGGTTTAGGTTAGAAATGAGGAGGCATTTCTTCTCAGAAAGAGCAGTCAGGCATTGGAACGTGTTGTCCAGGGAGGTGGTGGCGTCACCGTCCCTGGGGGTGTTCAAAGAAAGGTTGGACCTGGTACTTAGGGGCATGGTTTAGTGGGTGACATTGGTAGTAGGGTGATGGTTGGACCAGATGATCTGGAAGGTCTTTTCCAACCTCAGTGATTCTATGATTCTACGATTCTATGATTCCCTCGCCCGTCTGGCAGTGCTGTGCCTGATGCATCCCAGGGTATAGTTGGCCCTTTTGGCTGCCAGGGCACACTTCTGTCTCAAATTCAGCTTGCTGTTGACCAAAACCCCCAGGTCCCTTTCTGCAGGGCTGCTCTCCAGCATTGTCCTTCAGGTGGTTTTGAAAATTTCCAGGATAATTTTCTCCATAATTTTACCAGCCACTGAAGTGAGACTTGACTGGGTCTTCTTTCTTGCTCTTCTTGAAAATCGGAACAATATTTGCCAGCTTCCAGTCACCTGAGACCTCTCCAGATTCCCAAGACCATTGAAAAATAATTGAAAGAGGTTGCAATAACATTAGCCAGCTCTCTGAGTACCCTGGGATGAATCCCATCGGGCCCCGTATATGCATCCAGGTGGAACAGCAAATCCTGCACAAGTTTAGGGTTGGCTGAGAATTTATTGTTACCACAATTGAGGTCCTCCAACTCAAGGCACCTGGAGTCTCAGAGCCCATCATTGGTGTTGAAGACAGAAGCAAAGAAGGCATTAAACATCTCTGCTTTGTCTATGTCCCTGTTGGTGAGGTAAGCATCCTCATCAAGTAATGGATCAATGTTTTCTCTGGTCTTTCTTTTGCTGTTAAGACATTAAAACAAACAAACAAACAAAAAAACACACACACACACAAAAATACACACCACCACCACCAATAAAACTTTTTGTTGTACCCCACAATACTGGCCAGCTTCAACTCTGTTTGAGCTTTGGATGCATGCAAGTTCTTCTTTGCAAAGGCCAACAGCAACCCTGTAATTCTCCCATGTTGCCTTCCCAAACTTCCAGCAACCATACATTTTCTTTGTCCACCTAAGCTGTAGAAGATGATCTCTGCTCAGCCAAGCCAACCTTCTTCCCCACCTAATTTGAATTCTTACATTTTGGAATTGCCTGTTCCTGTGCTCTAAGGAGGTGGTACTTAAAAAG
The DNA here is from genome assembly GCF_013377495.2 of Cygnus atratus. NCBI lineage: Eukaryota > Metazoa > Chordata > Aves > Anseriformes > Anatidae > Cygnus > Cygnus atratus. Next base: position 187,624,704 of record NC_066362.1, on the reverse strand, counting down.
TGACTGGAACTAATGGACCCCTATGTCTTCAAAACAGTTTCCCAGGGGACCTTACTAATTAGTTCCCTGAGCAGTTTGAAGTCTGGTCTCCCCATATCGAGGGTTGAAGTTTTGGTGGCAGTTTTCCTCCTATCAGCAAAGATTTTAAACTCAACTTCTTCATGTTCACTGTGGCCAAGACAGCCATCAATTGCCACTTCACCCTTGAGCCTTCTCTGTTCACAAACAACATGTCTAGGAGAGTACCTTTCCCAGTCAGCTCCCTTAGTACCTGCACCAAGAAGTTATCAAGGTGTTTTAAGAATCTCCTGGATCTGTTTGTATCAGCTGTGTGATATTCTCAGTCAACGTCTGGCAAGTTGGAATCCCCCATAAGGACAAAGGCAGCTGATCTAGAGGTATCTCTTAGATCCTTAAAGAACAATTCGTCAGTGTCATCATCCTGTCTGGGTGGTCTGTAGTAGACTCCCACAGTGACATCCCCTTTATTTTCTTGGCCCTTAATCCTTACACAGAGGCTCTCAACTGTGTCATCGCCAACTGCAAGCTTGGTACAGTCCAGCCCCTCCACACCAGTCACAGGACTGTTCCCACCAAGTTTCACTTATGCCAATGATGTTGTAACTCTGGGACTGAGCCAAGGCTCCTAGCTCCTCTTGCTTGTAATGGTAGCAATTTGTCAGAAAATCAATAGGTTAGAAACTCTGGAATCAGTCAAAGAATCGGATTGGCAAGAAGGGCCCCACGTAGGTCTCTAAACCAAACCTCTGCTCAAAGCAGGTCTGGTTATACAATTGGTCACCCTGGGCTATGTCCAGTTTAAATATCTCCAGAGATGGAGATATCCTGGCCCTCTGGTCAGCCAATGTATGAGCTGAAATTTCACTAAATATTGAAAAAATGTTATAATAATCCATAAGGCTTTATAATGGGCAATATTATATTGCTTTTTAGCATAATAAAGTAATAAAGGTTGCTAGTTTTCTTTTAGTTTTTGCAAATATGCTTTGTAATTTTTCCTAGTGGTAAAAGAACAAACAAACAAAAACAAACAAACAAACAAAAAAACAAACTAAGATACTGGTAATAACGTTTTGGGCTTGAGAAGGAAATAATTTGTTTTTCATTTAGAATCATGGAAAAGTCTTCACAGTAATACCTTTAGCACAGCACTAATAATGCAGTGACTGTGTATATATTCATAGTGACGTTTATTTGGTCTATGTTATGTACATAAGAAGTAAAGCCAGTAAAATTTTATTTACCTAGTTAGGCATTTTTACATGTTCAACATGACTGAAATTTTAATTTTTATGAGGAAATGATTGGATATATTACTTGCCATTCATTTTTCTTTTCATGTCCTTGGGAGCAAAGCAGTTAAGGACAGCAAGCATGTAAGTCCTGTGATTTGTTTTTGGTTTACATGCTAATTTCTGCCTCATCTAGACATTAACTTTTGGCCTTCCTGCACTATCAAAACATCCACTGATGTTTTCTGAAGAACTGTATACCCATGGAATACACTGCTGGGCTCAAGTATTTCACTGTAATTGTATTGTTAGTCATACTGATAATGATTAACTCATGCTGAATTTCCATGTGTTTGCAGAAATACTGAAATTTTAAGAGCTAGGTTCATTGATGCATTTTCTTTTGGGATGTCCATCTCAACTACTAATCAACAATTTATTCAAGTGTTTTCTAACTTACAGGCAAATATTAATCAAATGATTGGGCTTGACATTTAAACTTTAAGCTGCAGAAGTCTCTTGAGCAATTTCAGTTTCAGGAGGTGCAAGAAAAAGATTTTTAATATCTGTAGGGCTAACTATAACCTATAATGAATTATAAACTAGATCATAGTCTTCTAATATTTTACTCTCTGGACAGTAACCCAGAACAACCTCTTTCTGTAACCATAAAAGTGATTAATTTTCATGGCTCATTCATCCATAGAAATATTTTCAGCTAAGATAACCAGTCTCTGTAATGAGAATGATTTTAAGTAACAGATTTCTGAAGTTCACAGGGAACACATCTTCTCAAAAATCAATTATTTGTAACCAGTGTCAGTTCATACTATGGAATTTATATGCACACATGCTAATTGTGCATTTATGCATATTTTTGGTTCAGTGATCATGCTGATATGTCTTTTTTTTTATACTAGCAACAGTTCTCATTTAAATTTTAAAATGCTTTAAATTGGTGATTTTAAATTATGTATATTAGGGTTGAAATTAAGGCTTGAAAATTGCATGCTTATTAGCAGCTGTTGTCTGAAAATTAGTGCATGGTCATAACTTTGGGGAGTTGTTATAATGCTGGTGTTTCCCTAAATGTCAAACGCTTTATACATCTGACATTTCAAAACTGTGAAGGAAAGAGGAATGGTGAAACGTACGACCACAAAGCTGATAATTGAAAGCTGGCCTTAATAAGTCAGGTCTACAGGGCTGCTACCCTGGTCATAAATGCAGTAGGTGTGTGATTAAGTATCTGAACCTGTGAAGATTTATAAGAGCAATCATTATTCACAGCAGTCATATGAATAAAGTGGATATAAAAGAAGATTTTAGGATTAGCAGGAAAAGGGTGATGAGCAGAGCTAGTAGTTCATCATGATCTCATTTACATGGCTATAAATCTCTAGCTTCTTGGTGTCACTTTTACATATTTGAGATCAGTGTCTGATATTTAATCATCCAGCAGTTCTGGTAGGGAACCTGGGGCTGATACAGCCACAGGATAAATAGTGCAATTGTACAGCTGCTGTACACATGTGCAACTGTATATCATCTGCCTGAGAACATGGGGCTGCACTGGCTTACCCTAATTGGACAGTAAATACATGCCCAGTAAATACAGCCAGTGTTTCTATTCCAATAAAGCACAGACAGCTCTTCCTTGCAGGGTGTATTTAGAATACTTCAGTGATCTCTGTCCCTTGCCATTAAGGGGAATGAATATTCAAGAAATTCCTGAGATGAAACAGTTGTGAGAGCGATGCTTGATTATGATGAAGGCTCTATCCTTCAGCCTGATGGTTTGCAATGTAATTTTATCTGCTCATTCTGTTAAAAATTGCTCACTGGGGAAATCACAACCACTAAAAGCATTTGGGGATTTCAAGCCTGGTAGAAGGATTTTTCTCTCATTTGTCTCTCTCTGGCAAGAGCTGAAATATAGCACTTCTTTCCAGGGCTGAAGAGGAGGGGGGATGAGCGGGACAAAAGCAATCGGAAGTGGTTCTCTTGGGAGCCTTTCTTGGGGAGAACACCACTTCTGAATCTACAGCAATGCTGTTCCAGTGCCTTTGTGTAAAACTAGTCCATACTGATAGCTTAACGCTCTGTAACAAACTCATTCACGGAGCTGAAGAATCTCGCCTCATTTTTTCTATCTTTGTTTCTTCCTTTGATGTGGGGTTGGTGTATATCTTTCCTGGCAGGTCCTGAGCTCTCTTTTTAAGAATCTTGCTACAAAGGCTGCTATAACCCATTAGGTTTCAGCTGATCCCAGGAGAACTGCTATACATGCCAATAACCACCCTAGCAGTGGCCTGAAAAGAAGCTATAATAACTCTCTGTCCTCATTTATGGATGCAATGACCGATACATTTCTTCTTTCCATCTTTTTCTTTCTAAACCTCTGTGGCACAGCGATGGTTTGTAGCAAATGAAGCAGGACAGAAGATGGCTAAGTGGCCAGATGAAGAAGTACAGTGCTGACTAACTGCGACATGAGAAGTTTCTGAATTCCAGCATGGTGGCTATTGTATGAAAAAAAAAAATATATATATATATATAAAAATATACCTTTGCTCATGTCCTTGCAACTGTAATGTTCCTGTAGTAGAAATGCTCCAAGCCATGAACTGTAGACATTCTCGCATAACTATTTCTTCCTCTTATATGTTTTTGAGTAATTCTGTGGATATTTGTTGTCAGCTTGAGACCAGCCTGTTTTTCCATTATTACCTTGTGTGCTAAGCAGTATAGAAGCGAGTATAGAAGCTGGGACAGCTCTGAGAAACAGACATGGCTTGGATCCACATTGAATATATATCTGAGTGGTGAATCCAGTGGAAGGACCTTGATGTTGTTATCGCCACTGCTTGTTGTAGCACTATTCAAATTCATGGCATGTTGCAGTGGAAGACATTTTGAGGGTTGTCTGAAGTCTTTTGGTATCAGAGAACCACTTGGGGGAATTTGAGGCAAAATATGCTGAGGAATATTAGCTTCTTTTGACATAGGCCAGGCTAGTTCTCGGTGACATAGTGATGGAAATTTAATTTAAATGGGTTTGAAAAATGGTTTGGGTGTGGCTTTATCTGTTTGCAGGGTACACATAGGACAAGGACTTCTAGATCCACCATCTGGCAAACAATAGTCATGTGCTGGTCTGAAAGGCACCCCAATTATAACTGTTATTTGCTACTTGAATTGGGCACTTGGAAATATGACAGGTGTAGTAAGTGAGACAAGAAATATAGGAAGTGTGTTATTAAGCAAAGCAATGAGTTAGAGAGCATGAGCCTTGCTACCCTGATTGTAGGTGGCTGATAATGAATGTGAAAACGTATGGTACGAAAAGTAAAGAAATAATAAATACGTATACAATTAGAGCTGGAATGCACAGCAGTCATTGGACTCAAGCTGCTGGACAGTTCAACCTCTTTGTGTTCATTTTGATTCCTAATTTGCCATGTCTTGTCTCAGTGTAAATTCAGTCTTTGTTTCCAGATGAATTCAGATCTGTGACTATTGGAAGAGGAAAATTTTGTACCTAGGTAGAACTTGGTAAGAGCCCTTACTTACAGGAGAAAGAGCTTTAATAATCAGTGGCTGACCCCATATATTTTCATTTATGCCTGGAATGTGTTTCCTTGATATATTTTTTTTCCTTTAAGTATATTTTTCTTGGTATTTCTAAGAAAAAAGCAGCAACATAATAGACTCTTGATATAAGTGGTTAAAACACACTTGCATCCGTTTTCAGGAAACAAATTTTGCCAACTAAAAGAGAAACCTCCAAGGTCTAGCCCACTGACTGACTTGTACTATTTATGAGATATATATTATTTATTTGACCTAAATATTCTTGACTTCCCATCTTGTAAAAACAAGCACAAGAGATTGTATGGCCAGTGTATTGACAAGTTGCCTGGAACTACTCATCTAGATAGTAGGAGCACTCTGCTATTCCTTTTTTTTTTCCTTCCTCTTTTTTTTTTTTTTTTTTTTTTTTTTGGCTCTGTAGCTGCTGCAGCGTTGTTGTGTATCGATTCCACAGACTGATTTCTTTGGTCTGTTTCTTCAGTGCTTTGACATTTCGTTGCCTGTGCAGTATGAAAGCTGTGATTGCCAGAGTTAAACAGTGTTTGGCATATATTTATTTTAAAGCATTTCAGTTCCTCTTTAAATTAGTAGATATATGGGCTGGCTAATTAGAAGGATTTGAGAATGAATAGAAATATTGAAAAAAATCCAGTTTTGTAAAAGAAAAGAAAAGATTCTTCCTCCTAGATTTCTCAGCTGTATGCTTTCACAGCATACAAAGACAAGCCCAGCAGAAACCAGATCTTTATCTGAATTTCATGATTGATTGCCTTGTATGTTGTCAAACCATTACAAAAATGAAATAAATAAGATCACTATGTTAAACCCAAAGCACTTTGGCTGCAACTTGGTTTCCAAAATGTGGAATACATTTTAATACTAGTTTAAATAGGCTTACAGTTTGGCCACCCTCTTCTGTCTGTTCTAAACACCTGCTTTCATTTAACTGTATGAGATGGACAAAATTCTGCACTAACTTTATGCTCCAAACAACTCCACTGAAATCAGCAATACCAGCTGATTTTGAACACAATCCATAGCATCACACTTCATTTCTTCTGGAAAAGAATGGTTATGGAAAAACCACAGTGCAACTAGCCAAACTGATGGGAATTTTACAAGATGCCTGTAACACTCAAAAACCAACTGTGCTTTTGTGGATTCATTCCGTCCAATCTCTTCAGATGCTAGCTCATTTTCTCCTGTCCTTGTGTTACTTTAAAGCTGCCACATTTTATGCAGAAGCTCCAGGAAAGATGTGTGATAGAGGATTATTTTAAGGAAATATAAGGAATATAAATGGAAAAAACAAGTAAAAACTATGTTTAACAAACAAACCAGATGTGTTCTTAAATTTGTGAAATGGCTTGGTTGGTACATTTTCGTCCAAAAATCCAGGCTGTTTTTTGACCTTACATTTTCATTTGCCGTCCCAGCAGATGCAAAAGAAAAAACAGTTGCATGATCCATCTATGGGTTTCATGACTTACTGAATGCGTTTTTAAACCTTTTTTTTTTTGTAGCCTTGTCACTGTTTTTACCATTTTTATATATAATAATCTTTTCATGCATTGCTGTACCTATCAAGCAATTTCAGACAAGATACTTTAGTCTGCATCTCTAATAGATGCATTATAGAATTAGTAATAGATTAAACTTATTTCATAATTTCCATATATATTGCATCAAATCCATCCAAGGAGATTTTTAGCAAATGTGTATTTTACTATCTTGTCCGGTTTTGAGTGTTTGGACACAGTTTTTTGTGTCTCAGCAGTTAAGATGTGGGCTCAGCTCTCGAGATGAGTTCAAAATCGTGTTGTCTTTTTTTGCATGATTCCTTTTCAATCCAAGGAAGTCTGCATGTGTGGGAATTATCTAAACAAATTAATGTGTCGTCTTCTGTAGCAAATAAGTTTCCTTCTGTAGCCAGCTTAGGCATAGATGATCTGCAAGAGTAATTTTAAATTATTTATCTAAGGAAGGACCAGCCACCCTTTGAAAGTGCTTACTTCTCTTTCTGTTCATGATGGAGAGAGCTTAGGTTACTATTTAAGACAAAGTGTCTAACTTCTGGATGCTTAAATTCTAGTGAGATGAACCACAGTCTTTTGGCTCCTCCTTGTAAAATGAACATAGCAGCATTACCATGCCTCATGAAGCCACCACGAGGATGTTAGTAATTGTAAATAAATTATGGTAGAAGTTATATGAATATAAAGATTAATCTCATGGAAAAAAGAGAACTTCTATCTCTCCTTAGGAGAGAGAGAGAACTCTCAGTTTCTCCAAATGGAGAATGGACTCTCCATTTGAGAGTCCATTTGAGACTTCCTTGCTCTTTTGCATTTTATTAAAGATATATTTGCTACAATTTAATGTAAAAAAGATTTTTACATAGAATATGAAAAATATTCATTTTTACATATTGATATATGAAAGATTGTTACAGGCTTATTTAAAAACCCAAATTTAATGGCATCTATTTTACCAAACCTTTTTAAAAAAGCTCAGGCCCTTAAACTGTCTCACTGCACCTTAAAAAAAAAAAAGCAACCCATCTCACTGCCATCTCTGTGAAAAGTACAAGGAGTACAAGGAGCCACTGCCAGTACAAGGAGCCACAGCAAGGAGGATTTGGGGACTTGCTAAATGACAGTATGGAGGTTTTGATCTAGACTGTGGATTTCCATGGGCATTTGAGTTCTGCTGTGCCATTTCCAGCAGCAGTAGGTGAATGTACTAAAATGCAGGCAGCTTGAATGGCTCATGATGACCTCATGTCAACTTGCAACAAATATAGGATGCTGCATAATCAGACAGTATGTTAAGCTGAAGGAAACGATCTAAATTTCTCTGAAAACTTTCCTAAGTTTATTTGGTCCCTTTTTTTTTTTTTTTTTAATAAGAGACTGCATGGAAGATGAGTCAATCGAATGTCTCAGTATGAATCATTGTAGCCAAGGAAAATAATTCATGTAGTGGCAAAACTGATGGTAACCTCACAAGTCCATCCAGTGGGCTGTGTTGCTGTTCCGTATAACTTTCTCTCCATGTGTATGGGAGGGGATCTGTGATAAATCTGGGCTATCTGAAGCTGGTTCTTCCTCAAAGTGAATGGTACGGGCATTGAATATGTTTATATACAGGGGGTTAATATTGGTGTAGAGTGCTTAACAGGTACCCCTGCATATGGTACAGCATTCACAGTGCTGTGTCACTTAGCATTATATCAGTTCTTGCTCTCTTTGTCTTATTGCAGCTCACCAACTGATAAGTTTAAAGTTAACGTGCAGCAGTATCTCCCTGTGGAGCAGATATTTAAGACCAGTATTTCAATATCAGAATCCCATAGGCACAAATTAAAACCAAGCTCTCCGTGCAAGATTTACAGCTGGTTTTCCCATTAGCAAGAGCCAGACATTGTTTCCTGGAATGTCAGTACTGCTGCAGCTCAGTAATGGCTGTGACACTAATTAAAGAAAGCAGAGGAGACAAAAGCACTCCTGTAGTAACTTTAGCAAAGCCACAGTCAAATATGGATTTGACCCTACCGTTGGATTTTGGACACTTGCACAGAGTAATACTTGTGTCTGTGCCAGCAGCTTGTAACCCAGGTTACTTCTCTTTGGCTTCCTTACTTTTGTATTACCTATTGACAATGTCAGAAGCATTTAGTTTCTTTTTCTGTGGAACAAGCTGTGTGACTCAGGGAAAACACATTCTATTTCATGTGCATTTTGTTAAGGAGCAATCTGCTCTTTTGTCTTCACAGTTAGAATGAAAGAAGTTCGGAAAAAAACCAGAAGTTAGAGCCATGGTTCACATGAAAAGCAATGGAAACTTGTGATACAAACAGGGTGTAATAGGCGAGAAAGAAAGTATTGAAATGCAAAATGCCATCACTGGTCTGCACTGCAACATTTCACAAAGGGAGTATTCTATTTCTTTATAACTATCTACAAAAAATGAATTGAAACAGTCAGGGTTTTGGGAGAGGGTCCTGACCCTGCTAGTTTCTCTTGTTCTATAACACTGACCTGGGGCTGTCAGGACGTAGTCTGAACTTCAAAAAGTGCCAATAGCTCCATATGAACAATTTGAATGCATATCACAACTTTGCTGTGAGGGGGAGATCACTCAGTCCTTGGAGTCTGGATGCACCTTGTTTCATCCCCTCTCTTTACTCTGTTTGGAGCAGGATGGTTCCCTGTGAAGCCTTGCCCTGGAAACTCATCCCAGCAGTCAATGAGTATTTTTTATTTTTATGGTTGTTGACATTCTGTGTCTTGGATGGGCTTGTACAAGATGGGAAGGTTAAGCGTACCAGTCATGATTATTTTCCTGTTTATGCGGCTTTTGTCGGAGACATTACTGAGCTGGTAAGGGAGTAAGTAACCGGGATTTATTTGGCTGTGCCAGCAGCCAATGCTGAGTGAAACACTGGGTTGGACACAGGTTCTAGGAAGCTGCTGTACTCTCCTCAACAGTCTTCAGTCTTTGTCCAAACAGTCAGGTCACTTTAGAATTGACGTCAAAGTTAAGAGAATTAGTTACTTCTTCTGGAAATCGAAGACTTCCACACACAGGGAAGGAGAAATTCCTTCCATAATTCCCTAAGTCCTTCTGTAAATGTTACGTAGAAGTATAAAAGAACAAAAAATCCTAATGTCTTGAGCTCCTTTTGCTAAAAGGAGAGGGTTGCAAATATTCAGCTTGCTTACTTGGCACCTTGCCCTTATGATGTGGACTTGGCTGGGACAGATGGAGCAATCGCAGGTGGCTCCCCAGTTGCTTCATACTGAGGTAACTACCTGTGTGGACATATATAACTATATCTGTGTAGACATACCATCTTGTGGGGTGTACAAGGGACACTCCTTTGGTCTCTAGAGAAGGAACCAAAACCTCCAGACTTCACACACAGTTCCCTTCCTGACGTATTGTTCTTGCAGTGAGCAACTGGAAGTGGGTTCAATGCTATGTTCTCCATAGAGAGATTACAGGGTTAAATGTTTCGTTCGCTTCAACATCACTGTCATGTTTTTCAGATCGTCCTCTGGCTGGTCTCATTGCTGGTTGTCACAGCGTGCTGATCACCACCACAGAGCAAAGGCAGGCCCGTCTGTTGTTACCTACCAAGAGGTCAGTGCTGTATTGAGTAGTGCAGCAAAGATGTGTTACTGTGCAAATAAAAAGGTTTAGCACTGTCACTAATGGTAGAAATGGATAAATGAGCCAAGAATAAAAATCTTGAATAAATGAAAAGCTGGGGTATCAAGTTTGTTTCCTTTAGGTGAGTGAATTTACCCGATTCAGATGAAAATTGTATAGTTCCAGGGTCTTGTTATCATCACTCTACTGCTAACTTCGTTAATGCCTCAGCACTGGCACGTGTCATTTTGTGCTAATTACTATACAAACATGTAGTACATCTTACCAGTGAAGGCAGTGGAAGGCACAACAGATGGAAGGGGAAAAAGAAACAACACACAGATGAGCCAGCAAACAGGCAGTGAGTGTGAGGAGGGATGAGATGACATTGCAGCAGATTTTTCTATACCTGCTGGTTAGCTGGGCACAAGTTGCTCCATAGGAGATATGCTCAGCTAGATCTCACAACCGAGCTCAAACTCAAGGAGTTTAAGACTGTAGTGGCTTGATGAAGGAGAACTTTTGCCACACATGAAGGGCAAAATCAGAGATAGTGCTGATCCTTGAGGTGTGTAAGAACAGCAAGGAGGCAGTGAAGGGACCTCTGGTTTAGGTGATCAGGAAGGTCACTCTTACTTGCTCTTGTTTTCTCTTGGATCTTTTGTTACTTGAGGATATGGGTGGCAGCTTTCAGTCTTTTGTTTCAGTGTTTAATCAATTCTGTAGACGTTTCAGATGGAGATTCACTACGCAGCTTGACTGAGCTTGGAATTCCTTTTTCCACACAGCTGGTGCCTATGTGGCTTCTTCTGGCACCGCTGTGTTCTGGAGCAAAGTGCACCTATATCCTGTTATCAAAGCAGCAGTTGATGAGATGCAGCGTTATGTACAAAAAGTAAAAAGAGAAAAGTGAGGAGAACAAGGGGATTATGAAGAAAATACATTAGAATTCTTTTCCTGTATTCAAATCCTAAAGTGAAGAAACATTCCTCCTTTGTTCAGCCAAGTAAGCAAAAATTCCTGAGGTAGGAAGCTAGTAATTCCCACCATAAATGAATTATATTTGCAAATAAAATTTTTAACTATGCTTGGCACATCTGAGCCTCCAGCTGGTGAGAGCCCAATGCAAGAACCTGTAAACAAGAAACCAACTAGTTCAATGTTCATCTAGTGTTTGTCACCTATTGTTTCAGGTTAAGTTGGTAGATTGTTTAGCCATTCTCTAACAGAAAAAAAAAAAGTAAGAATTTTGCTGATTCATACTTTTAAATGTACAGATTTTAAAGATAGCAGTTCTTTACACACTGGAAAATAAGATGAAGGAGGCTGTCAGCAATGGGACTGCTGCCCCACTCAGAGGCAGCAGTAACAAAATACAAGGGCAAAGTCTGCAGCTCCAAATGTTCAAAACCATGACTCACGCATCTAAAACTAATGAGAATGGCCTGCATGCTACAAGTTTTTTTATTTTGTGTGTTTGTTTTATTTAGTAATAAATTGTTTGTTGTTGTAATTGTTTTATTGTTTATTTATTTATTTATTTATTTACCTTGTCTGTCTTTGAGCCCTTAGGATTCACAGGAATGCACAGCTCATGTTTGTAAGTTACTTGTTCGGGCTTCTGCATACAGCATTGAAGCTGGGTCTCCGGAGAAGTCTTTCAAAATCGCAAGCTATTTAAATCTGTAGCTCTCACTATTTTCTATGGTAAATACATGTCCAAGTATTCTGAGCCCCCAAGTCACTGTTTTAAAGGTGATAAACTGAGGTGGAGAGATCAAGAGCATCCTCCCCTTTCTTTTTCTTGCAGGCTATAGTTATGACTGTAAGCTCTATGTTGCAAAGAGGACTGATTTCATCTATATTGCACGTTGCATTGTATACACAATGCCCCTGGTATATAAATAGTAAACAAAGATGATTTACAAATTCAGATAACTAAGTAGCTGTCTCTGCCTTTGTTGCTTTGAGAATTGGGGATCTTCTCTTTAGCAGGGGAATAAGGCAGACATGTAAGAATTGAAGCGTTCCTTTTGAAAAGAAGCTTTGTACCTTATGCTTGAAAGATATTGTGATTATTAAGACCCCAAGAGAAATTAAAATGTGTATGGCTCAATTTGAAAAATTGCTTCTTCAGGCACCCAGAGTGCCATTGCCAATTGCTGAGATTTTGTTGGTGTTAGGGGAAGGAAAGCAAACAATCAGAAAACTCCAACTTACATTGAGAGAAACCCAGGAGACAGGAAAAAAAAAAGACACCAACAAAACCAACCAGCCCCCACCAACCTAAATCTCAGAAATACAGAAGAACTGGGAGCTGCTATAGAAACAACCTATTTACATTGATCACATTTTATAAATAATCTACCAAATTGTGGTGTGTGTTTCCCCATCCATTGTCCTCATGGGGCTTCGCTTGGTTTAGTTTCTGCTGTTGCATGTAGCCAGCTTGACTTTCTGCTGAAATCCATGTGACCTGCCAGCCAGCAAGGTCCAGGAACAGCAGTTTTAAGAAAGCAGGACTGTTTATGCTGTGAAAGGCATGTCTGAATCACTTAAAACATTACAGAAGGAAAAAAAAATAAATCCAATGCTTTCATCCAAACAGCTAAGTAATAAATACAAAATGCTGAACCTTGAGCTGGATGTCATTCAGTGCAGAGTTGCTGAACTCTCTTGTGCTGGTTACCAGGATAAATACAGATGTAATGCATATTTCTGTTTGTTTTTGTTTGGATCTGTCTGTTTTTGCTGATGGGAGAGCTCTCCCCTGACCCAAGCATTTTTATAATGCATGCAAATATCTGCCATAGTTATTTTGTTGCTGAAACAATTTATTTTCATATTACTTAAGGCATTACATAGATATATATGGTGCACAAGCTCTGAATATATGGGAGCTTTAACTAGATAATACTGTAAGCTTTGAAATAAACTGATTTGAACTGAGTAGTTGTAGAAATCCGTTGGTGTAGAAAGGTAGCGGTAACATAAATTTGAACTTCTTTAGTCTTAAAGTTAATTCAGTTTGTTCTCAAAGATACTTTACTGAAATTTGAATGGCTCAGGTTGGAAGGGACCTTAAAGATCACCTAAATTTCCTTTTAGTGTGTTCCTAAATTTCCTATTTTGCTGTACCAGCCTTCAAAGAAAAATAAAACAACAACAACAACAAAAAAAAGAGGACAAGCAGGGTTTGTCATGTTGTGTCCATCCCCCCATTTTTATGCTTTTATTTGGAGTGAGCCAAGGGTCCTGCCTGACAGCTTTTCCTCTTGTATTGAGTATTGTATTCTGAGATGCCCTCAGAAATGCAACCACACCATCAGCCATTACCTTCTAGCCTCTGCAAATCCTTGCGGTCCCCACTGCACTGAGAAGTACCTGCGTAATTTTTCTCTCTGTACCCGTCTCCCCCCTCTCCTGCCCCTCCCCAGCCCCTAAATCACAGCCAACATTTCCTTCCCACTCCATGGGTGCTTCCCTAGGCTCTCTGCCAGCCAGCATTTGCCAGCCGCTCATCTACATAAACACTGCCAGGCTGTCCTTCAGACGTGAGGGAAGTGGAAAATTATAGAAACATGCTTCCAGTCATCCACAGGCTGTGTCTACACAGTGCCTGTCAAATCTACCACCAAAAAAGCCCAGGCAGGGTGAAAGTGGAAATGACCGCCTCTCAGCTGATGTACAGCAACAGTACACATCTTCTTAGTGGCAAAATCAAATCACGGACTTGTGAGTCCTTTGTTGCACGTGTTTAACATGCGTGCACACAGCCATGGCAGGGTGGCCAACACACAATGCCTTGTCACCACACAGCAACCTGTCTGTGTGCCTGAGGCTTCTCATTTTTTGGCCGTGTTGCTAAGCTACGTGCAAGTTCACCAACGGGCAGGGAAGAAGAGTGATGTTTGAATCCGAAAGCATGTCCTGAAAATACAGTCTCTCGGAGAATAGCAGTTGGAAACCTTCTGTGTAAATTCCCTGTTTTCTCCACCCATTAATGCGTCGGAAGGGGAGCATATCCAGGGGGAACCTGTCCTGGTGCAGGATACCGGGGAGCAGGTAGACGAGCAGGGATATAAAGCCATTTCGGGGCGTGCTGTGCTGCAGCAGCAGCTGTGCTGATCACGGCTGTGCAGGGAGTGCGGGCATGCCCGACCTCGGGGAGGGAGCAGGAATGAGGGAGCGATAGATACAGCGCTGCAGGCTCCGGGGAAATCCCTGCTGTGCAGCTCCCCTCCTAGCCCAGCACATCAGGACTGCAGGAGCAGCACCTTCACCAGCTGCGAGGAACAGAGAATTTGTGGCAGTAGATTTTTAGAGAGATGAGACTGATATGTCAGGAGAGATACTGGTGTCCCCAGTCTGCACCGAGTGCGGCGCATGTATAATTTGCTGCATCTCTTTTTTTTTTTTTTTTTTCTCTGTGTGCACCATCAGTTTGGCTGTGGGTTAGCTTTCCTCAAGCCAGAAAAAAGAACTCCCATAGAAGCAAACAAATGACAAAAAAACTAAGTCTCCACCATGTTTCTGAGGAAATAATTTTTCTCTGAAGTTAATGTTAATCTTGATTTCTAAGATTGGCTAGTAACTTATCTAGAGGGTAAAAAAAATAGCAGAAGTAGTACTTTTTTTTTTTTTCCCTTCCCCATGCTCTAGCCTAAATTTTATAGCCCCTTTTGTGTCCAGATCATGGATGTATAAAACAATTATTTGGTGTGCTTCAGTGCCGAAATAGAAACGTACAGCAGGAGAACAGGAAATAGATGTGGGCAGGGGAGGGTAGGGTCTGCTGTAAGTAGGACCTACTGCCACGAGAGGAGTTTCTATTCTGTATTACTGGTCACTTTTGGGGGGGGGTTCACATGTCAAAGGGGGAAGCTCGTGGTTGTTCACACCTCCCTTGGCACTCAGAACAAAACAGGAGCTCTCTACAGTAGAACAGCTCCTTGAAGGGCAGATCTTTCCTTCTAGCAATGGGGTATTGAACTTAAATTAGAGCTCTCAAAGAGCCCAAGGAAGCCAGTTTCCATGTCGTGCTAGAGGGATTAATTTGCTGCCCCACTTCTGAGCCCAGCAGAGCAGACTGCATTCTTGCAGCACACACTTAGACTGCAATTGCCCCCTGAGCATGCTTTGATTCACATCAAAAAGTGATCTTGGAGCACATGAGTTGAATTCCTTTCAAAGGAACTAAACCAAAAGACACCCTCCAGGAGCATCCCCAGTGCACTGCTGCTGCTGGCAGCATTTGATCCATGGGGCCTGAATCCTAGAGCTTGTTTTAAGTACAGACTCTGAACTGCTTCTGCTCTGGTGCTAGGTCTTCAGTCCTGTCTGGTTTCCTCTACCAATCCATTCCTTTTGCTTCTCACTATGTCACAGGCAGATGTCACTTTAGCATCTGCGTGGCCAGTAACAAACTTTCCTACAGGTTTTCTATCTTGCGTATAATTTCTTTGTTCGAGTTACAACTGCAAAAACAGAGGCTCAGGGAATCACCTTTATTGGCAAAGTCTTGAGAAGTGCCATCCACAATATTTAGTAGAGGTATCCCATTCACTACCACCTTAGGAGAGGGGGAAAGAAAAATAGTGTTGCTTTTTTGGTGGGAGCTTTGTCATAAGTATTGCAAAAGTACTAGAGTTTGTTCAGGCTTAAGTCTGCACTGAGAGGAAGATTAATGAGAATCTTAGGGGTGCTCTTCAGAGGCTTAATTAATAGATTCAGACCTCATGTGACAAATGAATCTTTGGCGTAAGGGATGAGGATAAACCCATGGAACAAATCAAGGAAATAAAGGATGTTTAAAGTAAAGAGGGGATAATCATCTACCTGAAGAGATCCTGAAACCAGCTTACTATTGTATGGACTCAGTAATGTTTACAGACCCACCTTTAAGCTGTTTTATTTGGTCTTGCTAATTTTATTTAGGTTCCTAGTTCATATTTAACTTGCTGATGAGCTAATTTGTTGTTCTTTTCCCAATTAATTTTGCAGTCAGCTGGACACTGCATTTATTTTCAAAAGCTGGCAATAATGTTTGTTACATTTCATCTTTCATTTTCTTATTTGTCTATATTGATATTATTTTGGCATTTTCTTGACGTGTAACTTGCTTTTCTTTGATGTGCTCTGACATAATTTTGTGTTTTCCTGAAAGTATCAGGTGCTCCCCATGGATCCCAATTAATGTTGTTTTGAGGTTGAGTTTCTGACAAGACACAGCTGTTGTGACAATGCTGTCATCTTCAAGGGAAGGCGAATGAAGCTGGCTTTAGCTGAGCAAACATCTCCAGCTGCTGTAGTCACCACTTAAAAGGCAGTCTTTGCTCAACACATGCCACCAACATCAGCTATTTCTGTCCTATGATGAAGAAATGAGCATCAGTTTGTGGTTACTGATAGCAAAAATGAAGATTTTCAAGTAGGAGTGTTAAGTACCAAAGCTGTTTTTAAGTGGGTGATTGTCATACTTGAAGCCAAGCTGAAATCAGCTTGGTGTTACACATAGATGCTGTAATGTTCCCAGGCTTGCCTTGAAACCATTTTGCTACAGCCCAGCTATTGCTAGTCTAGAGTCTTAGCTCACACCAGAGCCCATCTAAGGCTGTTTTATAAATGTCTTCAGTTAGCTTTTGTGACGGCCAAGCTAGCAGAACACTTAAATTCAGGCTCTGTTGGAAGCCCAGGAGCAGTCCTTGGGGAAGCTGATCAGACAATTCATGAGTTTAAAGATAATCACTCTTAAATGCCTTTGTGGAGGGAAGCCTAAAATCACCTTGATAACTTCTATCATTTAGTATGAATGGAATCTCTCTTTAGCTATTAGTGATTTATATACTTATAAAACCTCCCTCTAAATGTCATTTTTAGGGGCAAAGGACTCTATTTCATTCATAGTGACCCCCCAAGATCTCCCAACTCAACAAGTTAGGGAGAATAATTTCTTCTTCACCAGAAATCTCTGGAACAAATTTTGCTGCTTATACATGCAATGGTTATACAAGAGGTAATACTGTCCAGATGATGCCAGAAGTCCCTTCGGGCTCTAAGATCTATTAACCTACTGGATAATTTACAAATGGAACAATTTATGGAGTGAGAGTCTGTCTATTGTGCGTGAGGAATGAGAAGTTGAAGTCTGCATCATTCATTCTGATAGAGACCCTGTTTACACAGTGCGTGCGTGCTTGTTGCAAGGGAGCAAGAATAAATTAGTAAAGAGTATCGAGTGCTGATGTAATATTATTCAGGCTATCCAGAAGCAACAATCTTGTTTAAATTTCATGTTGGTCTGTAACAAATGTGTTCCCCGACAAATGCAGCTATGTGGAATTTTCCAAAACACGAGGCAACGATAATGAAATATCATGGGTGGGCAGGGTGGGGACACTGACAAATGGAAGTAATTTTCAACAGTGGTAAAGGTTTAGGTAATTGCAGTAGCCTACAGCACTGCAGGCTGGATTCTTCAAAGCAAGCCGTTCTCGTAGCTGCTTTCAAGGATCTGCTTACAGCAACAGACTTTAAAATTTGTAGAAAAGGAGGGTGAGAGACATTATGAATAAGTATGAGTTTATCCCATTAGTTTTAATGAAATCTGATAAGCCGGAGTGCCTGAATATTTACAGCTAAGCTGCTGTCAGGGCCCTGAGGGCACTAATAGCCCTTAATGACCCTGTCTGTCCTCCCATGGGGCTCGCCTCACCTGCATAGGGCTCAGGGTCCCATTTCAGCCTCATGCCCGTCAGCCCCTGCCCCAGTGATGCTGCAGCAGCGCTGGGCTCCAGGTCCCCACAGCCCTGCCCTGCCTGGCCATGGGCCCCAAGGGCTGCTGTCCCAGTCTGTCCTCAGATTGTCCCCATCCCCAAAGCCCTGCCTGGCCATCCTGGGGCTGTGTCTGACCCTGGGTATCCCCACAGGGCCTGACGCTGACCTGTGGATTGATTTCCCAGCTCCACTTTGGACCTGCCCCATCACCACAAACTTGCCATCCCCAGGTCTGTCCTGCTGGCTTGCATGAGCAAATGCCAAGACGAACAATTTCTACCACCACCGAACTAGATGATAAAAAGGAAAAATTATCCCAGTGATTTTATCTGCTCAGTCCTGTGTTACCTGAGAAATCAGCCCATTTCCCAAACTCTTTTTCCAGGTCTGCTCTGAACAGAGCGGTGTTGGGCAAAATTAGGCTTCCACAGTGAGTTGGGTGCGAGGCAGGTACCTTCAGAGAGGGCTTAGCCCAGTCTAAGAAGTGAAGGTTTCTTTCCTTCTCCTGTAGGCTATAGGTTCTCATCCTCCTCCCTGAAGCGCCTACAATTTGGTCTGGTGAATATGACTCCAGTATTAGTTTCCTGGTAGGTCTAGCAGTATTTTTCATTCCCAGTACAAAAAAGACAGGGTTCTCCTGGAAAGAGTCCAGCAGAGGGCAACAAAGATGATACGGGGCCTGGAGCATCTTCCCTGTGAGGAAAGGCTGAGAGACCTGGGTCTGTTCAGCCTTGAGAAGAGAAGACTGAGAGGGGATGTTATCAATGTTTACAAATACCTTAAGTGTGGGAGACAGTGGGATTTGGCCAACCTCTTTTCAGTGGTTTGTGGGGACAGGACAGGGGGCAACGGCCACAAAATGGAGCACAGGAAGTTCCGCACCAACATGAGAAAGAACTTCTTCAAGGTGAGGATGACAGAGCACTGGAACAGGCTGCCCAGGGAAGTTGTGGAGTCTCCTTCTCTGGAGATATTCAAGGCCTGTCTGGACGCCTACCTGGGCAACCTGCTCTAGGGAACCTGCTTTGGCTGGGGAGTTGGACCCGATGATCTTTCGAGGTCCCTTCCAACCCCTACAATTCTGTGATTCTGTGATGCTTTTTTGCTGTAGTTAGCAAATACCTTTCTGGTGCTTTCTGCCTAGAGATCTGTTCATCTTCCTAAGCAATGGCTGTTTCTAAATTATGTCCAAATAACCAGCATTAAATCCTTCCCTAAACATAAGTTTTCATGGTAAAAAAATGTCTGCAGTCACTACAGAGATACCTTTTGTTAGCCCAAGGAGGTGGAAGGATCTGGAAAAATATGAAATAGGAGGGAACCTGAAAGCAGTCTCTTTGTTAGGTTTGTCTATGCTGTGAAACATGCTTGCTGCATGAACCCAAAGTTATTATGCCAAATTTGGAAGTGATGTAGGTGTAAACCATGTGTTAATAAAAGAATGAGATTTGCAAGGATGAGGTTACAGAAAGGCAAGTATAAGATGCCCATACATCATCCTGCAGGAGTTTAGTTTGTTACTGCTGCTGACTGTTTGGTCTTCCTGCCACAGTCTTTCCCTTCTGCTCATCAGCAAGGCAGTCACTAGTAATCATTTATGTGCAGTCTTAACTTACCTCTGAAATTGTGTCACCAGAATGCTGATCCAAACCCAATTCAGGTCAATGGGAGTTTTGTCATTGACTTCTTGGAGGCTTGTTTCAGGCCTGGGTAGCACCC
The DNA here is from genome assembly GCF_013377495.2 of Cygnus atratus. NCBI lineage: Eukaryota > Metazoa > Chordata > Aves > Anseriformes > Anatidae > Cygnus > Cygnus atratus. The sequence goes on along the minus strand of NC_066362.1, from coordinate 187,605,208 downwards.
TGATGGTTTGCACCGCAGACTCATTGCTGTCCCGCCCTTGGAGCTGGTGCAATGCTCTACGTGTAGGCCAGGACTATGCCTTCATTCCCACCCAGAGTCTTAGACATAGGGAACTGTGGTGAGAAATGAGGCTCCATGAGGTGCTGCAATCCTTGCCTAGCTCTGGACAGCCCAGAAGCAGATGATCACCTCCTGATCTGAAGGATTCAGTTAAAAGAAAGAGAAGAAAGGGTTCTGGTGCAAGGGCAAGAACAGGCAAAGCCTCTGTTGTTCAGTGGCGGAAAGTGATGAGAATGGGGATGAAGGAGGAGGAAAATGAGCAACATGAAAAAAATAGTTTGATCCTTTCAAAACCACATCACACCATAATTTTTATTGTGGAGAGAAAACATTGGTGACACAAAGTCTTTAATTCTTGTATCTCTCCTTGCTTTCTTGCTGCAGCTCTTGGACTGTCACTGTATCTTCATCTTGGTAGACAAGTAGCTTTAGGTGACACCTGAAACGTTGTGGGAAGTGCTTGACTGTGGGACTAGCCAAATGCTGAAGGCTCTCCGTTGTTGTGAATGCCAAAGCACAGCTCAGTTCTCTCTCTACAGGGGCCCATATTGCACTCTGGACAGCTTTCTCTTTTTTCTCTAGTGAAATGAGTATCTTCCACTTTGACTTTCTTGGGTTGTGCTCAAAAGATTTTGGCATCATCCACACTGAAACTGGAAGGTAGAGAGTTTCTGCCTAGCGTTCAGCCTAGAAATAAAAACACGTGGGGATGTCTGACATAAAGATTCAAATGGCTTTCATTTGCTAATGCGTTCACCTAGTGGCTATGATGCTAAGCATCTTCCACCCCTTCTCTGAGGCTACTGTAAATTAAATGGTGCATCCCTGATTTTGCTGTCAGATATCGCTACGTCTAGCTCTTGGAGGCTGGTGGGTTTCAGGTGACTTCAGAAGTCTGCCAGTGCTGGGTCTGTCTGGTCACTGGAGCAGCGAGCAGGTCTAAATGCCTGTCTTGCAACTGAATGTGAATCAGTAATCCTTGCCATGTCATGGCCAAAGCTCAATGTCCAGGTGGAGACCTGTGAAAAATGGTGTCCCTCAGGGGTCTGTATTGGGATTGGTATTATTTAACGTCTTTGGTGGCGGCATGGACAGTGGATCCATGCACCCTCAGCAAGTTTGCTGATGACACCAAGCTGTGCAGTGTGGTCTACGCTGGAGGGAAGAGATGCCATCCAGAGGGACCTTTGGTAGCTCAGGAGGTGGGCCAATGCAGACAACATGTGGTTCAGCAAGACCCTGTGCAAGGTCCTGCACCTGGGACACGAGTACAGGCTGGGTCATGAGTGGATGGAGGGCAGCCCTGTGGAGAAGGACTTGGGGGTATTGGTGGATGAAAATCTGCAAATGAGCCGGTGATGTGCACATGTAGCCCAGAAAGCCACCCATATCCTGGGCTGCTTCAAAAGCAGCATGGCCAGTGGGGTGAGGGAGGTGACCCTCCCCCTCTGCTCTGTTCTTGTGACATCCCACCCGGAGCCCTGCGTTCAGCTCTAGGGCCCCCAGCACAAGAAGGACGTGGACCTGTTAGAATGAATCCAGAGGAGGGCCACAAGGATGATCAGAGGGCTGGAGCACCTCTCCTACAAAGACAGGCTGAGGGAGTTGGGGTTGGTCAGCCTAGAGGAGAGAAGGCTCTGGGGAGACCTCATTGTGGCCTTCTAGTACTTAAAGGAGGCCTGCAGAAAAGCTGGGGAGGGACTCTTTATCAGGAAATATAGTGATAGGACACAGGGTAACAGCTTTAAACTAAAAAAGGGTAGATTTAGGTTTCATATGAGGAAAAAATTATTGACTATGAGGGTGGTGAGGCCCTGGCACAGGCTGCCCAGAGAAGCTGTGGATGCCCCATCCCTGGAGGTGTTCAAGGCCAGGCTGGATGGGGCTTTGGGCAACCTGGTCTGGTGGGAGGTGTCCCTGCCCATGGCAGGGGGTTGGAACTGGGTGGGCTTTAAGGTCCCTTCCAACCCAACACAAACCATTCTGGTTCTCTATGAGTCTGTGAGGCCTTATACAACCTTTGGGAGGTTGGGAGAGGGGTGGAAGGTAACCTCATGGCCCAGATGAAGCAAATGCAACTAAGGATCAGGTAAGCTGAAGTGCTTGACATAACCATGGCACTGATAAAGGTGGCTCCACACTGGTCGGGCTGTTCCCCTGCCATATGATTTCAGTTGCCACTTACACAATGTCTTTGCAGTGATGTTAGCGTTTCTTTGCCTGTAACAGGGGACAATGTTATACATTATTAAAAATACAAAGCATTGAAATTGCTCTTGATGTCTTTATTAAGAACAAGCAGTTCTGAAAAGCCACCCACCTCTGAAATGACAGCTGAGTGAGGAAAGGTAATTGACACAAGAGCTGGAAGATCCACGTGTGCTGCTGTCACTAGCAGGTACCAGGAGAGACAGGGAGGGGGTTTTATGCTCTGGGGACTGTTTGTGTTCCCCTCTATGTGACGGTCCTGTGGGAGGTGGCCTTGCCTTATACAGGTTCATAAAGCATTTGTGTGGCGGGTTTTTTTGGTACTGTGATTCTTATACTGGGAAGGTAATTATCCTCTGTCCCAGAGAAAGCTATTGAGGACGTACCTGCCACGAGAACAAGCTATCACTACAGGTTCCCTGTTGTCCCTGTGGGCTGGTGCCAGCATAATAACAAAGCTGTGTGTTTAAATTATACAGAGGCAGTTAATGAGTTTTCACCTTGTCAGGAGAGCAGCCCAAGGTTAAAGAATGATGTGCCCCAGAAACCTGAGTGACAAAAGCTGAGTTTTGAAAATATGCAACCTTCTGGGTGAGCCAGTATTTCAAAACAAAACTCTTATAGGGTTTCCCTCTTTATGGAAGCAAAGTGCAGAATCACAAAAGGCAAGAGAGGGGCACTCCGATTGTGAGTGCAGTGTGGCAGCTAGACAATATTTAACATGTTATTATGTTATCAGCAGAAGTGTTTAATGAGATTTGGTAGATGTTCCCAAGGCTGTATTATCATGTTTATATTATCAGACAGGAGGTGTATGAAACGATGTAATTTATTTGGTTGGGAAGCCAGGGCAAAGGGGTATTTCAGTATTCCAAGCTATATATGATCAAGCAAATCTGGTTCCTTTTTTTTTTTTTTCTGAGATCATAAATATTGCAAACGAAGGGACTGAAGCAGATGCAGTTTCTTTAGATTTTGGGAGGCATTTCTATTATTTGCCATTTGTCATTTTGATTGCAAGGGTAGCCCTGCACATTATGAAGAATGTGTGTTTAAATACGTTAGTAGCCAGTTAATTGGTAGAGACCAAAAAGAATCATATTGACTCAAAAAATGAGGTGGAGGGAGAGGAAGATTTGTAAATATTTGGGAGAAAACACTTTCAGCTCTGACTATAAGGGGGTTACATCCTCAGAGCTGTGTTGCCCACATCACCCATCCTTTGTGCACCTGGATCTGAAGCTCCGTCCTCTTCTCGTAGGACAGACCAGGACCCAAAATCAATGTCCCCACCTCCCTCACTGGTACCCCCTGTCTCCACAGCCCCAACTGGTTTTGACTCATTTTCTGTGTCACCAACGTGTGGAGCCTGTGGTGGGCAGTGGTCTGGGAACATTTGCCTCATGCTAGCACAAACTGCTGCTGTTTGATAATTGGCACTCATTGCCTGTGTGAAATGTTTTATTCTCATCCCATTCACACTCCTGATTACTTTATTTCCATACGTATTACACCATGGTCCATTTTGGTTTTGGTACACACATATTTAAGGCCAGACTCTCCAGCAGGCATCTCTCGATTGCTCATTGAAAGCAAGACATAAGTAGAATATTAGATGTATTCTTCCAGCAGTTTTCCTAGAAACACCTTAAATTGCCTTGAATTTGTTTAAATCTAGAAGCTTTTTATAACGAATCATCATCAGATTAAAGCATGTCTCATGAGAGTCTTCAAGATTCTGTTCAAGACTACTCAATATTTTTAGTACTCAGCTGTAAGCCAGGATAAAACTTGCAGCTCTCACAAAGGCTGTAGAAAACCCCATAGAGATAAGGAAGCAGACCTATGGTGCTGTCTGGATTGCTGGATGAGTTGGGCTTGCTGCACAAAATGTACTTAAGTGCAATCAAATGGATGCTATACATCAGGAAAACAGTGCTGCTGTTAAAAGTTTAGGAATCACAGTGAGAATATGAAATCCTAGTTTCATGTTACAGCTAAAATGGCCATGAGATGGACAAACAGAAGACTGCTGAGTCAAAATGGAACTGAAGACCGTATTTAGCACCCAGTTTATGTATTCATGTTTTTTGAAAGAAAACAAGCAAACAATAAACACTCTCAGGGGTGGCAAAAAAAGAGTCACATAATTTTCTGAAGAAAATGCTTTACAGTGAGAGTAACCATGAAAAAATCTGAGCTTGTGACAAATGAGGGAATGCATACTGGAGCATCTAGTGGTTCCCTGAGCCCTAAAATCTTTATCTGTTTGCAGTGATAAAATCTTGAGGTGAATTAAAAGAAAGCTAATTTCAGCTACGTGTATAAATGCCTCACTTTAGCTGCATGGTCAAGGGACAGCTTCCTTTAACCTTTTAAAGGACTTTTCACCTCCTAAGTTATTAAGTGACAATACCACTGAGCAAATGACACAGAAGATGACATGGCTACACCACCTCCTGCTATGTAACCAGGTCAGTGGACCTGGCATCTCTCTGAAGGACTGATCATCTACCCAGCTTGTGACTACTGGGATCTCTTGGTATATCTCTTCAGTGGGTATTCATTCTTGCCTTGAGAGAAGCCCAAAGATGCCTCTCTGCTGCTGTAGAAGCAGGGCAGGGTTTGAAACAGGCTGTTATTCACTGCCTCTGTGCAGCTTGCTGCTGCCTGCTGTGCATCCTGGTATGAAGCGACCAAGCAACCAGAGCCACTGAGCTCCAGGGTGGTAAAAGTCAGGTAATTTATTGTTCGTGTCCTATTTCCAGGATCTGGTGTTAGCCTCGTGGTGCTGTAATTCCTCCTCTGTCTAGTGCTGTAAGATAATGGGGGTAGCACAATCTTAAATATGTTACAGCTGTTACAACAGGTTAATTTGTGAATTTGTGCGTAACCCAATTTGGTGATGGGGACCTTGCAGTGCCTTGGGCTAACAGCTCCCCAGATCAGCTGCCATCTCCAGCTGTGACACAGCCTGGAGGGAAGAGTCAAGCAAAGAAGCACAGCCATTTTACCAAATGGAGATGGGAAAAAAACCTCCTATGACCACGCTGGCAGCTTTGTTTTTTCCATTTGGAAAATCTTCTTATAAATTTAATGAGTCCCGTAGAGTCACAAAGACAGAAAGTTTCATGGAAGAGCTTGATGGTGATAAAATCTATATGTAACGCTTCTAATGGAAGGGTGGATATTCTTGGTGTCTCCTCTCATTTCTTTCCCTGCAATCATAATTAGCGTGCCTTAGCCAGTGTCACCAAAGATTCATGGCCAGACACACTGGGGAAATTGTGCGTGTCACTACTACTTCCTTTAATTGTATCAGATGCACATTAACTGCCACTGTCTAGACACTTGTGTCCTACAAGGCAGTGTTTAAATCAGAATCAGAGATAAAAAACACAGCTGTTAAAACACAGCCCTTTCTCTCTTGATTCATCTCTGTATTCAGTCTCTGCATTTTAGAGTACGTTGAGTTTTCTAACTGTTGTGATTTTACAATGTCTTCTTTAGTGCATAGTGTTTTATGATGGTGCCTTATGAATTAGTTATCAGTGACTGCAGAGCTGTTGCACCCTTTAGTTATGACAGTACTATAACTATATAATAAATGCAATCAGCTATTGCTTTTATAATCAATTTTTACTGTTCAGGTCACATTTTCACTAGTTTATTTTACTGTTATGTACCTTTTCCAGCTGGGTTTATGTAATTTTCCAACCATTATCTTCATAGATGCGATACAGAATATTTACCTTTAATGTCTAAAAGACATTTTTCTGATGGGGAAGCTCAGAAGGCTGTTTCTTACGTCTTCAGAGAAAAAATTAGAGAAAAACATATGACAGAACTGTATGATTTTTGGAGGGTCTATAGGTGGAGAATCTCAACAGAAACATCAGAGACATTTCTGGAGTCCATTAGCACCTCGCTACAATTTTGGCTGCAGGCATGAGAGATGGTTGGACTGCCACACACCAGAAAGCTTCTGGTTCTTGAAAGTGAACTCTGCAATCAGAAATACATTTTTGTAAAATATCCCATTGAAATGCAGAAAACGCTAGGAAATCTCTTTGAATATTTTGTGAACCTATGTCTTGTTTGTTCTGTCTTGGAGATTTCAGGATGTAATTGCCACAAAGAAAACATGGTCCTGTGTTGTCTATTTAGGCAATGAGAAGCAGTCAAAGGTGCACTAAACCTCTAAACACCACAAGGCTAAGTATGAGACATAAATATTCAGAGCAAAGCATTATTATTTGACCCTTGTCTTGTACGTACATTAGCAGGAGTGAAACTTGGGGAAGTGTTCATATTTTGCTGTATTTCACGCTGGATTGGAATAATAATGTTAGAGTTTTATGTTTGGCTTGTGGACAGATCCCCAGCAAAAGGCTTATGTGCCTGGACAGCAGTTCAGTTTCCATATCCCTGGCATCAACAACAATTTGGGATTTATTTCAAAAGAAATAATAATAAAAAAAAAAGCTGAAGTCTCTCTGGTAAACAGTCACAGAATGGAGCTTGACTAATAGGTGCAAATCAAATAACAAATCTAACACCAAATTCAATGCTTATGTACAGGTGAAACAGGCTGTTTAATAATCTGTTATTTCTAAAGAGTATGTTTTCTATGGCATTCAGAGTAATTTAAATGGTGAGGGGAAACTTGGAACCAGTTTGCTTTCAAGCTTGTGGGAAGATTTGTACTTTAATTTCTATGAAGTTCATATTTATGAGAAAGGAGTGAGTTAAATATATGTTTTATTCTTACTGGTTTACAATATTTACACTTAAAATGTGTCCTGGTCTTTCGGTGCTCCTATTCCAAATTATTTGCATGAAACACTGCAAACCATGGCTTAAGGCTCAGCTGGGCTGGAAAAAAAGAAAAAAGAAGATTTTTCATCTCATGAAAAAAAAAAATGCAGTTCCAAAGTCTGCTTTCACTTTTTTGTCAAAATGAAACTGTGAATTTTCAAAATACATTCACTAAGACTGATGAGATGCATAGTGACAAGAGGGCTCTCTTGGGATTCAGGACACGTAGATGTCATTGCTTCATGATTTAGGCACAAGGAGGGCTGGAACCCAGGCTTCATATCAACCATGTTGATTGTTGGTTATTCTGGGCTGTGGTCCTGAGTCCTCTTGGATGTGGCATCATCCAATGCATTTCAGTCTTACCACTCGCAATGGACAAGCAGTATTCAGATTTTGCAGGTCAAATGAGGACTTTACCTCTCTCTGGCTTTTATTAAAACATCCACTCTCACTTGGACTTCTTGCAGGTTCCTTGAAATAAACACATTGCTGTAAAACCCCTTGGTCTTGCCAGACTGGAGGTTTCTCCATCAGCTCTTGATTCTGTTCCACAAATATCTGACGGCTTGGATAAACCACTTGTAAAATCTTCCAGTAAGTAACTTCTCATTCTCTCCCCTGGCTTAAGAGAGGGTGTATGAGAAGCTGTGAAGTTACCTATGGAAGATTACTTGCTGGATGCCTTCCATGTGTGAAGGAGCTCCAGATGAATAACAGCAAAGTCACCTCAGCGTTAGCACTCACATTCCCCTCTGAAACCATTCTTGCTGCAACATTTTCAAAATGCTGGTGCTGGTTATCCAGAGGGTGTGCTGTTGCTGCTCCTAGCACTGGTTTGTTTCTCCCTGCTGTCTCCTCTACTCCTCTGCCAGCTAAACCTGCTTCCCGTGCCTCATCTGTGCATCACGGGGCCGGGGCTGTCTTTTTGTTGTGGATCTGTACCATTTCTAACAGACTAGCCCTAGGACTTCTGCATGCTAATAATGACTTTCCTGCTAAAGCGAAATGAAATCAGGAATCTCAGCTTAGTCACACTGCCAAGTTTGCCTAGTTTAAGCAAGTACAGAAAAGCTTTCCTAGGGTAAGATAGAACCACGTGCCTGATTTACATTGCAAACAAAATCCTTGTCCCAAAATATCCTCTCGTGTGCCAGAACTGAAATCTAGATAGACACAGCCTCAAATACTTCACACAATCCCAGTCTTTACAAGTGGCTATTCTACAACAGATTCTTCCTGCAGAAAGTTGAGAAAAAATGTATGTTCATTGCTTCTTCTTCTTCTTTTGTGTATGTGTGTGTACATGCACATTGTCATTTTTGAGGCTTTTAGCCTTTTATATGAAAGATCTGAAGCTTGTTGGAGCATGTTATATTTTTTGTTTGTTTGTTTTTATGGCTTGCATTTGTCAGGTACACCGGAATGGATGTTACTTATACCTAGTTGTTATGCTCCCGGGACTCCTCTTCCCAGATTCAAGCAAAAACATAAATCATTTCATCTGGTCCTTGGCATCTTGCAACGGCAACAGGCAAATTGTATTTTAGTACACTGGGAAGTGATATTACAACAGCTCCAGGTGTCTTGGGACTGCAGCAAGGACAAGTGGTGGAGTCTAAGAAGAAATAAATAAGCCACCCCATCATTCTGGATAGGGCTTGGTGTGATTTATCTAATACCCTGAAAAAAAGAAATCATAAAGATATCATTATCTCCTCATGTATTTCAAATGAATACAGTGATAACATTGCCAAAACATGTAGATTTGAAACATGACTGGATGCATTACCTCACTGGATACATTGCTGAAAATCTGGGGAAAAAACACGACAGACTTTGTGGGATCTCCTCCCTCCCACTCTGCACAGGAGCTGTGGGAAAACAGGAGCAAAGTCAGCCAGTTACAAAAAAAGAAAACCCAAAATACTGAATTTCCTGTGATGATATTCGTAACCAGCTATGTCTAAATGCAATAGAGAGGCAGAAGAACTGGAGGCATGAGAGTAAGATGGGCAAGTCAGGGAAAACACAAGTGCAGAGCTCTTGTTGCTTCTGTCCATGTTGCACCAAAATGCTTCAATAGCCTGGGGAAGGAGAACAGGGGTTCTGAATCTTCCTGTCTGTGTGCCTGGACTCCTGAGCACAGACTCATGTTCAGCCTTGATTATCATCTGCTCGCCTTTCATGCAGCACTTAATGTTTCCCTGCACTGCGGAGCAGAAAACATGATGGGAGCAGCAATAGGAGCAGCCCTTTATGGAGGGGAGGAGAAAATCAGGAGGTCAGGAATCAGGAAAGAAGACGCCTGGGGAGCCCCATGGGCAGCAGGAGCTCGTAGTGGTGCTTAGCAAGTCCCTGATCCTCCATGGTGACACGGTGACACGTTGACAGCAATGCCCGAAGGAGAGAGGAGCGTCAGTGGGGCGAGGTGTGAGGAGCTGGTGGTGGGGCAGTGCCCCAGTGGTGGTTCTGGGGGCTGATCCCAAACTGGTTTGCTGCAGCTAGCACGGTGCCAGGGACAGAAATGCTGCTGCCTGTAGCTTGTAAATAAGAATTCACACATAGCACTAAGCCAATTTGTTGCTGTTATTTCCTTGTTCCTGTTGTTGAAAGCCAAAGGGATTGAAAGGGACAGAAGTGTAAGGAAGAACTGCAGATGCTAAAGTAAGCATTTGAAGGGCTTTCTTCTTCTGCATTGACTATAAAACAGCTTTCATTTCTGTACAAGCATTGATGGACTCAGGATTTATTTTGTGGATGAAGAGATGAATTGGAATTTACCTGCTCGGTGGCTGGTTCTGCATCCCACATGGGCAGAGAAGTCCTGTTGCCTTTGACAAGGATATTACCTAAGGAAGGTGATGGTCACAGACATGATATCTTGGTGTCTGCCCAGCTACTTGCAGGGTCTTTTTTTTAACAGATTCTTTTATGCTTGAGATGCAGCCTTTTTGGGTAAATTCATCATGTCAAGAAACTAAACATTCAAACTTTGCAAAGGCATTTTCATGCTCTTATTTTGTTTGTTTGTTTGTTTCTCCTTAAAAGAACCAGCTGGGATTGGAAGTAGACCTTTCAAGATTTGACAAGACAACATTTGCTCTCCCAGTCTCCTGCTGATTTCGCTGAGTGCTCAGTTATGGGACAGGCAAGGGGAAAGCAGCAGTAACTGTGGTGAGCAGACAGGGCGATGCAAGGAAAGCACTAGGGGATGCACTGGGCAGCAAAGCTGCGTGTGAAACATTACCAGGGGGTGATGTGCAAGGCAGGGTTCTGTGCTGGAGCGATGGCTTGTGCACATCAGAGAGGAATGCCAGGAGAGCGGAGAAGGGGTGATGGACTGGACATGCTGGGTGCGGTCACCACAGGTCTGCTCAGGGCCAGGGAGAGCATCAGCAGTGCATCCTTTACAGCCCATTTATCTTTGTTTCCCAGTCCAAAGCTGGTGAGGAAAGGCACCAGAGGGGGCCATGCACCGCTGGGCATGGACACCCATGCTGTAGGCTAGCATGGCCCAGAGAAGCATGGATCCGTCCCTCTTCCTTTTTTAATTCGGCAGCAACTTCCTGAGACTTGTGACATCTAAAGTCACATTGATGCTGCAGTAATTGGTGAAATTAAATAATTTGCACACTGACAGCAGCACCTTAACCTTCTTAAAATACTCATGCACTTTCAAAGTACACAAGGTTAGCATGCCACAGAAAGCGTGCTCAGTGCTAGTTTTTGGATATATAGCCAGGCTATTTCTCTGCCAAGATTTGTGCTCTGAAATGCTGCCAGTATTGAGTTATTCAGGTGGATAGAAGACACTCTAATGAGGCAACAGTTTATTCACACACTTATCCTTGTAAAGTGGCTGGAAGTTATCTCCATAAAACTTTTAAAACCAGAAATAGTTTTAGAATGTCATGTTTAAGTGAGGGTTAGATGGTAAAACAGAAAATACTTCAAAATCCATACAGGAATAGATTTTATATAGTAGTAGAATTGATCAAACAATATGTCCGGTTTTCTTTCAAAATTGTCCACAAAACTTAGTTAACTTTGATTTCATACAACGTAACCTGAAAAGTGATACAAGGGTTGTAGCTGCAAACCTTTCTGTTTCTGTATGGCTATTTGTATGGGCAGGCATAGCACAACTAGTGCTAGGAGCTGGATTCAATGATTAAAACCTGTAGAATGTAGATTTTACAACTGAGCTGCTCCTCTGGGCTCCATTTACAGATCAAGGAAAGCAGCAGCTCTTCCAGGGTGTAGTTCACCCCATCTATAAGGAGATGAAAGCCATTAGATAAACCGTTCTCTGTAAATGATGTTGCTGCTCTTGTTTTTGAGGTCCCAAAAGAGCATCTCATTGCTTGGGCTGGCTCCACTGAGCGGAGGAGCTGCTCCTCCTGCAGAGCTTCACCCTTTGTGGGTCTAAGGCCTTCATTCAGGCCTTCATCCTTGAACTTCAGGTGATTTCAGATATCCTTGGAGAAGGTCACAAAGTACTTTGATGATAAAATCTGCTTCGTAAGCCACTATAGAGAGTAAAGTGTGGTGTGGAAGCTCCTATTTTAGCCCAGTGGTAGTGCAAGACGCTGTCATGTTCTCCATGAGGCCAAGCTTCCCCAGACAGCGAGGCCAGGCATAGAGCAATGCTATGCCCCAAGCAGCAGGTGATGCAGTTGCTCATAACTCAGGCCATATTGCAGGCTGCTGGAGTGGGACACAGCCTCTTAACAGACCAGCCATGGAAGTATTGCAACCTGGACAAACTTTGCTAAGCCCTGAAATAGCTGTTCTGGAAATCAATGCTATTCACACTCTCTCCTCTCCTCTGAATGGTATCATTTACCCCGAATACAGCATTGCACCTAGTGCTGCATCTTGCTGTCATTGAAGAATTCCTCATTGTATTTCTCAGTGCAAAGCTTTTATAGAAGAGGAACCTGAGACTTAAAAGTAAAAGAAAAAGAAAAAGAAGACGACGACTGTCTTAGAAAACCTGCCTGTTCAAAGGTATATTTAGAATATATGGTAACAAAAGAACTGCCAAACCAAAAGCTTTGCTTCTCGAGATTTAACATGCCCATGGTTCATGGGAGTGAGAATAGATCAGGACATTTTGGCTTCACTTACACTCGTAAATTAAACAGGTTGAAGAATGTCCTCTGGAGCTTAGGTCAGCTTGGAAATCATCCTGATAAATTCCTTCTGTCTCAAAAACAGGAGGGCTGCATGAAAACTGCCTACATGCGATTGTTCCTGGCAGAAAGGGTCAGTCCTCTAAAGTCTGCCCTTTACCTACCTCTTCAGGTCAAGTCCCCAAGTTTACCATTGAGCAACAGTGAGCTCAAAACCCTTCTGTGCAACTCCAGTGACAGGCCAGTCATCAAGAGGTGTGTGTCCTGTGCACATATCCCAGTGCTGATGGACCTCAGTGTGCCCCTCGGGGATGCGTAGGTCCAGCACAGCTGAGCTGAAACTGTGGAGTGGGGTGGAGTAGGTATTGCCCAATCTAGACTATACCACATCCTTCCTATCTGCTCTAGAGTAAGTTAAACAGGTGGCTAGCAAGCCCTGTTTATCAAGTATGGATACTATTTGTGCCCTTGGCAACTGCTACACTCCAAGAGAAATTTATGAAAATTTGGAAGAAAACTGGTCTTGTGAAGAGCAAACACAAAGAAGAGAGAATGTTTAAAAACTGACAAGCAAATCTGTTCTGTAGGTACGATAGCCAGTGAGAAAACCTTGGGCATCACAGAAGAGGCTTATGGTTTGTGTTAGCCAGAAGTGCTGCTGTTTTGCTTATGGGCTTTTAGATACTTGTTCAATTAGGTGGTGTGCTGTGTATAGAAGAGGCACTGGAATAAGCTGTGATTTTAGCTACGTCTTTTGTGCTTTGAGATAGCAGATACTGCTGGATCAGACACAGGGAGAGGCAAAGAGAGTGTAAGGTCTGAGATCTGCTGTGACAGCTTCAGAGTACCTCAGTTCTTCTCCAGACCGCCAGTAAGTCCTGCTGCCACTCCTGTGAGACAGGAAGGATGTCCTGTCATGACAGCCACACATCACAGCTCCTTGGGGAACAATGACAGATGAGCCCAGAAGATTGAAAGCACCGTCACTCATATGTGTGAAGGCACGTATCTCCCACCCCAGATCTGTTCAGATGAAAACCCAGGAGGTCTGTGCAGGACAAGCAATCAAATTGACCCTATAGTAGTGCAGATAGTGCCAAATAAATTGATTGACTTATGCCCACTTCTTCTGAAGGGATGATGAAACAATTTTCTGGGGACAATTGTGTTTCTGTCTGTATATTGTGGCAGGTGAATGGGTTTTTGTTACACTGCTTTTCATGCTTTCAGTGCCATCCCTTACTGCCAATAATAACTATTATTTCTATTGGCATAACGTTTCCACTTCAAAATTCTATAAATGGAGCTACGTTCCTGTGATAGATACTGTGCAATACAGAACCTAAGTGAAAACTCATGATATGAAAAAAACATTCCTGAGATTAAGAATCATCAATTTACAGCCATATTCAGATATGTGAATATAAAAACAGGTATTTCAGTTGATGGGAAAGATTTATCTGTGTTGCACACCTGTTTTTCTTTGCAGTGTTCCTAACTGCTAAAACATAACTGTACAACGCACCTCTCCTCATCTATTTTTCAGGTCCTTCTCTGTCTAACAAGCCTTAAGAACAGAGTAATTTCTTTTTACAGTAAGCACCAGGTTGCCAAAAATAGATTAATTACCAAATGATAAAATTAGAAATATTGAAATGGACTAGCTTGATGGATTCTAATTAATTATGGACACCAGTGCTATAATCAGAGATTGTTCCTTGGGTAATGGTGATATTTGATTTCAGCTGGATAGTCTTTCCCCTCCTGGTTTCACCCATGCAATTTCAAAAGGCTGAAGTGGAGAAACCTAATTCAGAATTAGGAACAGCTTCTTCCCTCCTATAATCACTAAAGAACCTATGTGAAAATTTTGAAAAGTGGTCATTTTGTGCAGGCAGCTTACATGACGTTAGGCATGTTTGTCTATATCCATGACTCAACTAGATATTATCTTGATCTTCAGTGGGCTTAATGCTTAGAGGATCTGCACCAGGCTGTGTACATGTCTCATCCCTGCAGTGAGAGAAGGTGGAACATCTGCATGCATGTGACACGTCCTGCTGGATGGGATGCATTTACCCACTCGGGCTGGTTAAAGAAACAAGGTTTGTATTTTACAAGGAGGCACTGAAGTGGAGTGCAGGCAAAGTGATTCTCCAGGAATGGAAATCAGGGTTCAAGTCCCAGAATATCTTCTGGCCTCCAGCTGCTGTGTTTTGTGTGTGTTCACTTGAGGGCAGAGCATGATAAGTAGGGCCAAGAAGACTTTCACAGCTTGAACATCCAGATGTCATATGGAAGCCAAGATCCACCAAAAGTACTGGGGCAGGCGCAGGTCACCTTCCCACTTGCTGCTGTATATTCCTGTCACAAAAGTTTTTATGATGAAGTCTTATACAGCCTAAGCATGCATAGCTTCCCAAATAGTACAGTTTTATTATAATACAACTACATTTTTTTTTTCTTCTCAAAAGTGACAAGTATCTGAATTAAAAACATTTTGAGCCAAATCAAAAGCCTCTGCTCTCTTAATTCTGTTCAGCCTCCCTCTGAATGTGCTGGCTTCAGCTGAGCCCACAAGCACAGGGATGTTGGAAGATCTCCTTTTCTAAGAATATTTTCATTTCGGCTAAAGCCAGTGGGTAGTAAAGTCTTGTCAGAAGCCAAAGCTCATGAGATTTCCGAGCCAAGAAAGGTTTTGACAAGTTCAGCTCTTGAGCACTTGGCTGTTCTCCTGAAACCACCCAAAATCAGAGGTAACAGTTTTCTGTGACTGAAAGTGAAAGTGACAGGAGAGTCACTACCGTGTCCCCCAAAATGTTTATAAAGGTCTTAAATTTGGCCTCATCTCAAACTCAACTGGGAGTTGGTTGTTGTTTTATTTTTTTCCCAATCCTACAAAAACATCTCAGTGTCATGAGGAATGACAGAGAATTTAATACATAGTGTATATTTTTTCTGCACATATCTGGGTTATACATGTGATAATATTAATTATTACTTAATTAAGTTATATGTAACATGTGATGTTTATTTTCCATAATATTGACTTTTATTTTTTTAACCCAAGAAAGATGTTGACCCTTTGCTAGGGGTTGTGATCTGTGTTTCTGTATTGATTCCAGTGAACAGCCTTCCTGGCCCTCCAGAAGGCATTTGTGGGTGACCTGATTTCCTAGCAGTGTGTTGTCCAGAAATTCCTAGAATACTGAATAAACTACTAAAATGCAATTTTACTCCAAGATGCATAGAAGCACATTACATTTATATTGATTGGAGACCCATGGCGGTCTTCCAAAGTACATATTTCTTTTTCATTTGGTACGGACAGGCAATTAACTTTACTTGCTTTAATATAAATTAGAGTTTAAAATAGCTGCTTAGGTTCCCTGCCCCAGAAGGTACAATTAATTACATCGTTGCAAAATACATTACATACCCAGATATTTGAGATATATCAGATACAATTCTCATGGCGGACCATTTCAAATGCAGCATATATAGCAAACTGAAACCTTTCAGAGAAGTCCCAAATGTGCAACGTTATGCCAGGAACCAGGTTCTTTGGGGGAAAAAACACAGCCTTCCCAGATAAAGCATCATCTCAGCTCAGATGAAGACTTCCACAGAGCTTGCTGGAGTGAGGCAAGGTGGTCTGTGCTCATCTGAGCAGGAACTAGCTCCTGCTGCTGCAGTGAGGAGGTTTTTCTCCCTCTTTCTCCTCTCTACCTCTGCCTACAGGTAGTGGTGTACCAGGTTTCTGACCTTAAATAAAGCAGGAGTGCAGCCAAGAGAGGACATAGCTGGTGAGAAAAGGGGTGGGTTTGCACAGGGTATTTGCCCACCAAGTAAAAGCTGACATTAAGTGGGTCCTTCCCAATTCCCAGCAGAGAAGCAGAGCATCTAAGGTGCAACTCAGCCCATCCCATGGCAGTGTCAGGTACTGAAATAATATGGGTTGTCTGTCCTGCACTGAAAGGTTACTGAAGGGCAGCTCTGAGCAGCCCTTATTAGACTGTAACCCACCCCTTCCCAACTTGCTAGATCCCCTGATGAGCTCCAATGGCCATTTGTGATTCTGCAGGGAAAAACTGGCTGCTGATGTTTTGAATGCAATGTGGAAGCAGCTGGGAGAGGAGCTGAACCGCTCCCTGAGGTGCCATCAGCTCACACAGCCTGATATTTCCATTGTGGGAAGGTGATGAGTGGGTCTTGGCACTCCTAGCTGTCTGTCAGTGGCGTAATAACAAGAAGGTAGAACTGTCTTCTTCCTTTGCTGTACAGCGGTGATGAAGCTGTAATTCAGGGCTGAGTGCCCAGGGATTAAAGATACTAAACCACAGCTTGTAGAGCCCTAGCTGGTGCTGTTCCAGTGACGCTCTCCAGCCTGTCCGCTAGCATGCTGCCAAGAGGAGGTGTGCACGGAAGGGAGCAGCCCCAAACATCGCTGTCTATGCCCAGGCTTTTCTTCTGGTGGGCAGGAAATGAAGGAAAATTGTTTCTCATGATACCTCTGATATGCAGCCTGACCTAGAGATGTTCACAGTCATGGAGCTGCCAATATGAAGAAGGGGCTGGAGCATCTCTGCTGTGAAGCTGGGAGAGCTGGGGCTGCTCAGCCTGGAGAAGAGGAGGCTCAGGAGGATCTCATCCATGTCCCTAAATCCCTGAAGGGAGGGTGCAGAGAGGACGGAGCCAGGCTCTGCTCAGTGGTGCCCAGTGCCAGGACAGGAGGGCATGGGCACAGCCGGGCACCCAGGAGGCTCCCTCTGAGCCCCAGGCAGCACTTCTGTGCTGGGCGGGTGACGGAGCCCTGGCACAGGCTGCCCAGAGACTGTTTCAGGAGATATCCAACACTTACATAGTTTTAATGATATAGCAGCAATTTGCTTTATTATAGTAAGTAGATTTATATCATTAATTCATAATGATGACAAGAGTCACAGTGATTAGTCCATTGCTAAATCTCAACATAAATCAGGTACCTTTAAAAATTAAAGTTTCAGTCACCAATAAGCATAGTTAGTAAGGATCTGTTGACCTCCAGGAGTAACCTTCAGAGGTGTCCCTGCTCAGGGGGAGATTGCTGCGCAGCCCACTGCTTCAGCAAGGAGACTTCAAATTAGGCTTTCTCTAAAGATGAAGTTACTTGAAATAAATGAAAGACATTAAAAATAACTTAAAATAAAGATAAAATATCTTTCTTCATAAGATAAAATGACTGGTTCATAGTCCAACTTATCACATTGCTCTCAACCTTTGATGTAATATGTTATTTCCCCATCAGGGGTTTTAAATGATCATCTCTTCTAGGGCTGTACCCCACATTGTTCATGGTCATGGCCATGAGCACCCACCTGGTGCTCTGTTTTTAGTGAGCTGGCCTGTTCAAGGAACGGTCACATCGGGGCCTACCGTGGTTCATAGGCCTGAGCAAGACTTATGTCAAATGCATGAGTTGACTGTATCCATTACCCCGTGTCAGTTAAGACCCAGTTTCAACCTGCTCCAAAAGGGACCCACCTGTCCTTATCTCAACCCCTGAGCCCTTCCCATCATATTTTCTCCCCTTTTTCTTTTGAGGAGAGGGAGTGAGAAAGTGGTTGTGGCAGAGTTCAGCCTGCGTAGCTGGGTAAAACCACCACAGATATTCAGTCCCGTTTCCTCTTTCAGGTGTCAGAAATACACAGCCCTATGAGGAGAAATCACCGAGTTCCCCCACGAGTGATCTTTATTTGAAATGTGACCGTGCCCCCGCAGCCTGCTGTCAGCACTGGAGTGATGGACACGCTGCTCCTGAATCTCTGCCCCGAGCTGTGGGGCTGTCACAAAGCTTTGCTTCGTATTCATGGTACCAGTGCTCTCAAGCCAACAAACTGCTTCATTAAAGAAGCAGAACCATAAAGATGTAAATTAAAACTGTATCAGATGGAGTTTTTCTGCAGGGAGCCGGCAGTCAGGAGGAGTGTGCACCACACGCAGATGGGAAGGTAGAACGCGCCAGGCTCTGGGCTTAGCACAAACCAGGCACAATCAAACACACTCGGTCTGTCACCAATAGCGCACATTTTATGGGTGAAAATTAGGCCAATAACTCATCTCGGGGTGTTATATTTCTCCATCAAAGCCATAGGAGGTGATTCAATAAAAGAGGTTTTTGCTTTTTCTCTCACTTAGGCTTTGAGGCCTTGCAGGCTTTGAGTAACAAAACAGGCAGAGGTCTTTTTGGCATGGAGGGTCCTCTGAAAATCTATCAGTGCAGACCAAAAAAGAGGAAGGTGCTGTAACACCAAGGGCTCTTCCCTGTCACAAATCCTTTGGCAGCAGGGCAGTTAAAGAGGCTCCAGCACCTGGAGGAATTTCAGCCCCCCCCACAGGCTTGCTCCCTCCAGACTGGGCTGGTTTGCTTCTTTTGTGTCTCTGTGCCTTGCAAAATTGGCAAATCTTGCTCAAGTGCTCCAGCAACTTGCACAGGACAGACCTGCAATGACTTCTTGTGCCAGAGCTGGAGCCTCTTTATCTATCACCCCTTGGAGAAAATTCTCTTTGGATCTGTCCAGCCTTTCTGGGAGCTGTGCAAAATCTCACCACCTGCCATGTCCTGAGGCATTTTTTTCTTTCCATGTAGGGTTTGCGGGTGTAAGGACGAGAGGGCTCCCTCTCCTCATAGGATGAAAAGTCAGAAGACTGCTGAAGTGTTTGGTTCAACCAGATGACCACCACAAGTCCCACCCAACTCAAATTATTCTACTGTTTGTAAAAAAGTTCAGGCATGTTTTCAGAGAGGGTAACACTTTTTTATTTATGCATTAGCTGTCAAGATTTATTGTATCACTTACTATGCTGTTGAACAACAGCCCTAGTAAAGCCTAGCGGGGTGAAAAAGAGCAGAATGAATCCATAGCACCTGTGGTTTTTAATGTTATTTGTTACTTGGAGAAAATGTACTTTACTTGTTAGCGCGAAAAGGTATCTAAATAGATGATGCACTTAAAATTACTGTTAAATATGGACTTTTGCATGAGTGCGGGTTCTAGCACCACCCTTTCATCAATACGTTTTCTTTTCCTGTTAGGAGACATGACCCTAGAAAGCCCTTTTTTTCATTACTTGTATCGGTCACTGGTGAAGCAGGTGGCTGTGCTCATTCAGTAGCTACCCTGCAATACTGGGGAGCAAGCTGAAGCACCAAACTGCCCATCAGTAACTGATATCGTCGAAGGTAGGGGCGGTGTTCATCAGTGCTATCCAAGAAGCACCTGGGATTCAGCTTCATGCCAAGGAGCCTGATTTAGGAATGTATGTGGGATTTCTTTGTAACAACAACTTGGTTTCCATTTGATACCTTGCTGATTTCACATGTACTATGGATTTTACCTCCTGCACACACTGCAGAGGAGCTGGCTGAGCCTTTCAGCTTCTCATCCTAATATTGATCTAGCATCTGCTCTAATAACCAGCCCTTCAGGGGCTGCCCAGTCACTATTCACAGACTTCCATGTGCTAAATGGATGAGGATATCCCAGCGTGGCATGGGACCTCCCGTGCTGCAGACCCCGCTGCCATTTCCATCCCCTGCTCCCCGTCACCTCCATTCCAGACGGGGCCTCTCTGCAAAGGGCTCCTTGGCACATCCTCCTCGGTGCTGGGGCTCCTCCCTGTCCTCCCTGGCTCTTTCTGATGCATTCACTCAGTGCAGATGAGTTTTTATCGCCAAGCTGGCTCTGCTGTAGGATCACATCTCCCAGCTCCCCAGCAGGGATTTCCTTGGCTCCTGCCTGCCAATTCCTGTGCTGCTGCCTGTTTTCTCCACAGCCCTTGTGATTACTGATACTGCCTCCTGTTATTTTTTCCTGGTGGAGGAGCCTTGAATAAGGCAAAATGAGATTATTTCTGCACCTCGGGGGCCAGCCATGCACTTAACAGACCTGAAGTGAATTTTCTGCATGTGATTTTCTGCGCAGCGGGCTGAGGTTGTAGGTGGAAACAACGGCTCTGAGTCCCCAGCTGGGAAACTTGCAGCTTGGGTTATGTGTGAGTGGCAGATCTGAAGCAAAGGAGACCTGGCTTGCTCGGATCTTGCTCAGGAGGTGGGCCTGTACTCTCTTGTTTCCAGTTACTGAGAAAGAGAAGGAGAAAAAAACCTCTTTCCCCAGTGGAGGGTGTAGAATTTGAAAACGTTTTATTTTCTTTTCACAAAAATTACATATGTGTGTGTGCACATACAGAATACCACAAATACATACATATTTAAATGAACCTTGGCTGGAGAGAGGTGTGGGTTGTTAAAGCGTGTGTTTTCCAAGATTGCCATTTTTTTTGTGTTAAGTCAGACACGTCCTTCCTTCAAGGGGAAGAAGGGAACGTTTATGCAGCAATTCCACATGACCCAAAGCCGAATTGCAGAAGGATTTTATTGACAAACTGAGTTTAAAAGAAAAAAAAAGAAAAAAAACAGATTGCCATTATATGTAAAATTCTCTGTCTGGGTGCTGCCCAAATGTTTTTAATCCCCATTGTGCCATCCTGTACTGCTGAGTGATGGATGCGTGCAACAGACTGCTCACGTGTGCACAGGGCTCTGTAGCTGCCTGCAGCTGACTGCCTGCAGAGACGCTTCTTGCAGTCACAAAATTGGGCAGGGAGCAGTCACAAAGTTGAAGCAGGGAGCTGGTCCGAGAGAGCCGCGATGGGCATCCTCAAAATGCAGCTCGCAGAAAGGGAGGGGAGCAACAGGGACACCTTCTGCACCCCAAGATGCAGCGGGCAAGGAGAGGGAACGTGTGGGACATCTCAGTCACTGCGGGATGCAGAGAGTAGCAGGAGGAAGAGCTGAGTCCTAAAACACATCCTAAGGCAGCAACAGATCTGCAGAGGCTGCTGCTGGAGTGAAAATGCTATTTTCTACATGTCAGACTGGGGCTCTGGACAAGGCAGACCTGATTTTTATCCTGGCACTTTAGCAGGCAGAGCAGATGCCAAATTGCAGTGCCTCAGAAAAACAGCAGAAATCTTGGGGGAGGGTTTACTTGGTGTTTGCTGGTCCTTAGATAAAAATAGGAAGTATGGCTTCTAGGAATGGTTTCAGAAAGGCAAAGTTTGGAGCAAGAGGCAGTAGCTTTTATTAGATAAACAGATATAGCTGGGAAAAATGGCCGAGCTCTTCTCACAGCTCCCTTACTGCTGTACCATGACACATTTATTAATAAATATATTCTTACATTTTGAAAGGAGGCTATTCAAGGCACTTGCAAATTGATGTGAATTGTGCCATTACTTGTAATGGCGGTTGCTTTCATACTCAGAGATGGCATTAGACTTGCTCTTTAATTGAGGACTGACTTCTTTCATCAGAAAGGTGTTTTGTGGCTGATTATACATGTTCCTCTGCACCAAATGACACCTGCTGTCATAATAGCTTCCATTTTTATTGCAGCATATTACAAATGATCCCCAAATGCTTCATAAATTGCTGCAAGATTTACAGAAGGGAACAAGATATTTTTAAAACCTTTTGTATGAAGTCTGTTTTTCTGTCTTCTTTGAGAAAGTACTTTTCTGATTTCATTTGTCTCCTTGAAACTATTGGGAATATCAAAGCTTTTTTGTTTATTGCAGGGATAATGAAATAATGGACATTGGGTGGTTTCTTTGCTTCCCAGCAACAGAAAGGATGGGATACTAAATACCTGGAGAAAAGAGAGTCCCTTCCTTGCCCTGCAGGTACAAATTCAAAAGAAGTTGAAAAAGAGATTAGTTCAGTAAAAAAATATGTCCTTGCTTAGCTTGACTACCTTCCCCTTTTTTTCCCACTTGTTCATGGGGCTTTCCAGATTGTACAAAGCTTTGATTTCCCTAGAAAAAGCAAGCAAAGTCTTTTTGCCTCCCATACGACTTTAATAATAAATCTGTCATACTCTGCCTGATGATCATATAGAAATGACAAAAAAGAAATTACAACCTGTTCAGAAGATATTGGCAGTGCTGGCAGGAATTCAATTTGCCCATGGGTGGATGACTGAGTAACATAAAAGCAGAGTTTATATATGCTGCTGACAATAGCTGAAGGCTCTCCTGGCACAGCCTGAAGGTTCATGACCCATAAATATTTCTCTCCTGGCAACTGCAATCTCAGCCTCCTGCTATAGCAGAACTAGTAAAAGCTGTAGACAGTCTATTGCTCTCCTGGGACTTACAGGCTCCCCTTGCAGATTTTATGAGTATCAATCATAGGCATTATCTCATAAGACTTACAGGTTACCAGCTGGTCTGGTGTGTAAAAGTGTTGGAGACTGTAAATGCCAAGGATTTTAACTATTTCTGTTTATGAGCTATGCAAGAAAATTACATTTTCCTCCTTTAGAACTCAGAGGTCCTGTTAGCAGGGTGAGGATCTGATATGAGTTTCACCTTGCACTTATAAAACAGATTTGACTTGCCCAACAGTTGTTTTCACAAGGCTTCAACCCCCTTAGCAATGTTTCTGGTAGAGCTGACGGGGTTCTCAGGGTGCTGAGAGGTGATCAAATGCGGGCTTCCCTTAGCAATACGGACACTGACACACCAGTTAATGAAAAAGACAAAGTAAAGAAAACCTGATTTTTTAATGGATAAATCCATTTATTTCAGACTGCTTGGGAGAGCTTTTTTAACACCTGTCTGTTGGAAAGGGAACAAACCCTTCAATATGGAGAGTTTACTATACTACATTTTTTTGGTGTCTTTCATTTTGGGTCTGTTCCTTGCATTTGGTCATGGCAGATTGAGGCTGCAGAGACATCTGTGACTTCAGTGTATTTATACATAGGAAATAAGAGTCTCTGAGCTCAATTTCTCCATATGCCTCTCTCAGCTATCTATTATTAGAAAGCAAACATCTTGGATGGGTTGCCAGCTAGCTATATTCAGGGCTGCCAATTGTCCCTATTTCATATTCTAGGTTGCAGATATTTTCAGGCTTGTCTTTTGGTATCTTTAGAATCTGCCTGGTGGAAAAAAAAAAACAAAAACAAAAACAAAACAAAACAAAACAAAAAAACTGTATTTCACTATTGGCTTGTGTGAAAGAGTCATTAGATTTGATAAAAGACATGGAGAGTGTGTTGCGGTGAACCACTCCTTACTCTACCTCCTTTCAAGGCAAGACTGAGAACATTTTCATGCTCCTGACATGGGAGAACATGGCTCCTTCCCAAGTTTGCCAGGAAAATAAAGGAGATGTTGGTGTCCCCCACCATGTTCTGCTCCTAGATGTGATGGGAGGAAAATGAAAGTCTGGCATTTGAGGAGACTTTCACAATTCTTATCTCCAGATTGTATCCAAACCCAAACTGGTCTTCCCACTCCCTCTCAGGAGAAAAGACAACATGTACCCATAGAGCCAACAGCCCCCAGAAGGAAAAGCAACCATATACATGTAATTTAAAATATACTTGAAAAAATACTGGTGTATGGAAATAATGACCTCAAGAGTGTCTCCTGCCTCATTAGTGAGACCATGGGATTCTGTTGGGAGAAGGAGGACACTGTCCCAGCTCTTGTCTTGGCCTTTATGTTCTCCAAAAACCAAACCTACATAGGAAAACACAAAGAGGAATGCATCACTGCATCTTGTGTGGGAAATGCTGAGTGTTCTTGGAGAGGATCTCCGGCTTGGGCTGTACCTCTCTTTGGTGGATGCTGATAGAGCTGCCACCCCATGAACTGAGCACCACACGTGTGGCCATGGAGCACCACAGAAACTCTGCCCCGAGCAGAGCTGCTGTTTCCAACCCAAGCCAGCATCAGAATGCTTCAGAGTGCTGCTCTCCCTTCCAGAGCCATCTGTCAGGGCTTGGATGAGGGTTAAATGAGCTCCTTCCCTGGAGAAAGCATCTCCTTGCTCAGGCAATAAATCACTGTCTTGCAGTGACACTAATGCATAGAAAATGCACTACTTGTGGATTTAAACAGTAAGTACTGATTCTGTGATAACTGTGCTACAGGAATGCCTGAAGAAGCAATCTGAGAGTGGGACTGTCCCTGGGCAGGTGCTGCGGTGTCTCACCATGCCCACGGGATCCGCAGGGTAAAATGGATAAAGCTGGCAGCAAAGGGGGGAACATTATCATTTCCATTTTCGTAGCATTGTTAATGCACCATCTTGCCAAAGGTCACCTGGGAAATCAGAGAGTATTGATAGATTAAAAAAAAAATGTAACGAGATGATTTTGTGATGAAAATGTTTGCTCTCTGGAGCCAGATGCCATTCAAGCTTTCCAACCTGCAGTGCCTGCGCATGCTCCAGGTTTGCATGGGTTACCTCCAGATCAGAGCCACCATCCCTCTGAGTTCAAAATATTGGCTGATCCACTCCTTTTACTTCCAAAGTAAATGTGATACAGAGTCATGCAACGAGCTCATTAGAAGCCTTCTTGTTTCCCCCAGGGATGCCTGTGGGATGTCCCAGCAGGAGCTGAGATTTCTGCAGAGATGTATGGAAAAGGAGAGCAATTGCCATTCCCTGGATGGGGCTAATCAGAGGAAGTGGCTGCAGAATGGGTGGCCTTGGTTCAGACATTTGTAGCCCCTGACTGGGGAACCAAAAGCAGCTCCGAGCCAGCAGTATTACATGTACACTTGTCCCTGGGGTCACCAGCTGTAGGAAAAGCAGGGCTACGGGGAAATGCAGAGCTGCTTGTGAAACACCAGATACTGTGTGCTGCCTAAGGCAGGTTACTGTCTTCTCCTGAGAATCTTGTAAGAAAAGAGTAGCTTAAAAAAACAACAACAACAACAACAACAACAAAACCAACCAACCAAACAAAACCTGCATCAAACCCCTGAAATCTTTGGGTTTTGAATCTGCAATACTTCAATACCCCAGCAAATACTGCTAATGGCTCTTGAGTTTTGCTGACGGTTTATGCATTATCCTGGAACAGGTACCCCCTGCTTGGCTGTGGTGGAGCTGCAGCCTTGTTTCCTTCCCTTTGCAGAGAGTGCAATGTCCATATCATTTTCACATCTTAATACAAGTATGGATGTATTGCTGACAGCTGCTCAGATCTTCTTTTAAGCTGTTTTCCCTTAGCCTTGAAACTCAAGCAGATAATTATTCTGTTAGTTAAGATTGAGCTGATTCAGCAGGAGCAGATCTGATGCTCTTTCACAGTGCTGTTATATCTGCTGAGTCCTGGACAATGAAGTGGGACACGAACTTTGTGGTCTGCAGAAGACCAGATGTCCTGGGCTTCCCACGTTTCTAGCTCCCATTTAGGGGCTTTGGACTAATCAGCGAAATCACATTAAACTTGCCCTGAAGCGTGTGTCCTTCAGGTCAAGGGGAACATTAGGAACATCCTGGGCCTCTCAGCCTTTCTGCATATGCTTTGGGCTATTGATCTTTGCATGGAGGTCCAGAACTTCAGTATTTGTAGATCCGTTGCTTTCACAGGCCACCTGTGCAGGCCACTGGGCAGCGTGCACAACACAATGTATCCCAATGTGGTTTGAGGTTTGGGGCATGAGAAGAAGCCACCATGGGGACACGTGGTGGGAGCAAGTGAGGGTGTTGTGATGGTATCATCACTAGATGACCAGAGGGAGAGCTGGGCTAATTGTTCTGGGAAGCTGTAGGAGATGGCGAATGCAGATCCAAGGGAAACTGAAATTTCTGGTTCTGTTGTGCAGGGAAGAGCTGAAAATGCCAAAACATCGGAAAATCCTACACAGATTTCAATAATAATACAGATAATTAATACAATGTCTTACCTACTAATAGTGCTTTTAATGAAAATTTCTTACTGCATGTACTAGCAGCATCTAATAGCGGTAAATTCATAACATCTGGGATCCTAATAGTAGATGACGGATATCTGATTTAATATCTGAAAATATTTTATACCTCGTTGCTGTAGAACATGTACATATCAGAGGCTAAGTGGAATATATTTCTTTTTAGCATTTTATCCTTGCTGGAGTCATGAACAACGAGCCTCCTAATACATTTAGCAGCAGCCATATGGTATAATGGACCAAGGCCATGTGTCCTGTAAAGTAGAATGAAAAAATGGTGTAAAAATACCAACCAAATATGTCATGTTTTGGTCTGGAGAGGAGGGGTGCATCCTGAAACTGCTTATCAGGCTTTTCTCTTTGAACTCGGGATCTCTGTGCTTGTCCTTTGCTCAGGTCCTGATATGCTTGGCTGCAGAACCAGGCACACACCTTAAGCATCATTTTCTGATGTTGCTTTTGCAAGAGACAAAAAAGCTCATTCACTTGAAGTGAAGCCAGGGGACTGCAACCCTAAAGAAGGTGGGCATGAGCTCGAGGTAGTCCACCTTTCTGGAGAAAGCCAGCGAGTGGAAATGTGCCACCACGGTGAACACTCATGTTCCTTTGTAGGCTGGGCATGACAAGCTACATGTCTCAGGCTGGGATTGAAACTCTTCCAGTCTGAGAAGTGTTTTTCACTACATTGGACCTCAGTTGTTATTTCCATTCAATGGAGAGAGAGTGGCAAAATATATTTCATATCTTGATCTGGGTTTTGAGTGTGACAATTTCTGCTGTAATTTTCTACTCCATCTTTGTGAGATGACTTTCTGGTGTCTGCTGTTAAATCTTCCTCACGTGTGGCACTGGAGGCTTTTTGGCTCTGCTCAGCACTAGTAGACACCCACCTGCAGAGATTGACTTGATCTGCTCTTCTCCGGGATATAGATTGGTTCCCTTCTTCAGCTGGTGTCACCGAAATTCATCACAGTTCATACCCACACACAATGGATTTGGGGATATTTGCTCGACATCAGGATGCAGAATGACCCCAGGGTAAACCTCCTGCACTGGTATAATCCAGAGAAGTCAGGCAGACACAGCCATCAGCAGCCCGACCCCTAGAAGGAGATGAAACCACTGGGTTGTTTTGTTTTTTAAACATTTCTGTACCTGCAGCCACTGCTTTAAGAGAATTACATGCTGGGACAGCAAGCACAGCAAGATATTTCCCAGCTCTGGAAAGCCACTACGCTGTCTGTAATTTTCAGTAATTGTGACTAATGTCTTGTTTATAGGAGGTAGATTCAAGATTTGCAGCAAGAAGAAAAAGGTAAAAGTCAACTAAAAGCTGAGAGGCCAAATCTGCATGTTATTGGGTGTGTTATTGTCTACTATGCCCGTCTTTTGACTTTTAGTAGTCAGGCTGAAAAACAGATAACTTGTTTTGCAGTATGTGGGATCAGCAGAGGAATACGTGTTATGATGACCTTGAACGAAAACAGTGGCTTCTGTCTGCTAGGTCAGGCAGTACATAGCATACCAGAAATAATCAAGGGACTCATTCGCTAGCTAATTAAAGACTTGAAAATATAATTTCATGTTGTGATTGTTTGCAATTAGTCACAGATGCTACTGATCACTTGCTGTGCCATTATTTTTCAGTGAATATGCTAGGAAATGCATTTCGAAGTAAAATCATCCAAAGGTTCCTAGAATTTAAGGTAAGATTTGACAGAACTCCGGCTTTCATGGATTTACTGAGGAATTATTAACTGAAGAAAATTGTTGTGAATTTCTCCTGAATAACATACACACACACGTTATATGTAGATATGGTATATGGTTTACACACTGCTAAATGCAGATATCCACAGTGTAGCTTCAGGCTTACTTCAGAGTTAGAGGGGCGAAATAGATGACTTGCCTGATCACCTTCAGATGTCTATCACAGGAGAAAGTTAATCACAACACACACAAAATCCACAATTTCTCATTTCACTGCACGCAGGGAGCCCGGTGCAGTTATCTCAGCTGTGGAGGTATGTGTCACACACAGGTGAAGGTAAGTGAAATGAAGCTGGCGAAGTGCATGACTGTCATTGTTAGGATTGGTGTGGAATTCAAAATCCTGATTTATGCCACTTGAGAAATCTCCAGCAGTTTGTTTTATGGAGAGCCTAACACCTGTAGGAGCAAACACAGCAGGTTATGGTTTCTTACAGGGCTTGAGCATGTGATGGGTATTAAGTATCCCAGACTGACCTGCTCCTGAAGGCACCAAGGCAGGACAGCAAGCAGTCCATAGCTAGTGTGCTGCCAAGAACAAAATTCACCTGGGAGGAACCTGGAGAGCCACCTCGCCTAAGTCGGAGTTGAAGTCATAGCATTACAGAATGGTTTGGGTTGGAAGGGACCTTAAAGCCCACCCAGTTCCAACCCCCTGCCATGGGCAAGGACACCTCCCACCAGACCAGGTTGCCCAAAGCCCCATCCAGCCTGGCCTTGAACACCTCCAGGGATGGGGCATCCACAGCTTCTCTGGGCAACCTCTTCCAGCGCCTAAGTGATTTAGGCACTAGATGATCACCAACCTAGATGATTCCATGATTCTAAGCTTATGATGTAGCTTAATAAGAGTCAGATGGAGGAGACAAATCCCCTGGTTGAACAGAACAGCCAAGATGCACCTCAGCAAGTAACTGCAAGGGCTGATTACCATTGACTTGTCTTTCTCATTCTCTTTCATTGCCAAACTATTGTGAACCCTCACATTTTGTGTGCACTTTCACACTGATGGCAGGAAAAGGCACTGCTGTTACATATCTTTTCTGCATGTCAGTTAGCACATTTCTTTTTAATCTTCAGAAAATAAATATGTTATGGATAAAGTATTTGACTACATGGTTTTCTGACTGATAAAATTTAATCTCTAAGCTTAATAACATGGGTCCCTGCAGAACTGACTTGACATAGAAAGTCAATAATGACGAATGCAATATTAGATCATTGTTGGAGGGGACTAAACCCTCCATCTGAAGGGGAAAGGCTGGATGGTCTCGATGGGTTTTTCATAATTAACTCTTCAGACTGACTGTACAATGTGTCTCTAGACACTGGCTCGCCATCATTACTTAACGTTATAAAATGAACTGCATGTATCTGCATTTAGGTCTGTTGGCTTAAAGGAGAACTAGAGAGGTATACAAAAGAATGAAGCAGCATTCATAGCAGCGGTATATCCAACACATGCATCAAGGGCACTTTTATATCTTTCCATCCTCAAAAATTATCACTGTAAAACTGGGGATTCTGATTGAGAATATTTGTCTTTAATTATTATTATTATTATTATTTTAAGACACTATTTCCTTTACTTTCTGCACTTTTACATTAAGGATTAGTAATCTCTACTTTATTTTTAAAAAGTTATAAATGGCCCATGGGCCTCCGTCAAGTTGAAAATGTGACATTCACCTGGACAAATTGTAGTTCATTATGGTCATGGCAGACCTTGGCAAGAAACTTCATTATCCTCTATGCACCAGCTGAGTGGCCATTTTTCTCTTGGGATGATTGTGCTGATATTTTCCAGTAGCAGTTCCCCAGACTGATGGCAGTGTCCTGAGTGCAGAGGGACTGCTGGAACTATATCAGGGCTATATCAATGAATGATATCACAGGTTGTGCTTAAAAGCCTTCAGGATACAAATTGTGGTAGCAACCAGAACAAAATGGGTGTTGTGAAGAATAACATTCATGTGGGTGCTGACTTTTGGCCTGAGGAAATTGCTTCGGAGAACGGGGACCAAATAAATATCTCACTTCTGGTCATGCTTTCTTTCAGGCAGGAAATACCAGAAAATGATTTAGCATCGTGCTAATGCACCTCCTCTGCTCCTGGTTCCTCAACTTGTTTGGGCAGGACCAACGCTAACATCTTCCCACCTCACCCCATTGCATAGCATCACATAACCACAGACCTGTACTTGCTCCCTGTCAACTATGGAGTTTTAAGACATTTCTGGTCCTTCCGCTGTGGCTGTTGTGCTGGTGGGATGGGCTCTGGTGGTTACTCCTCATGATGCTGGCCCATGACCTGGTAGTTTTGCTGAGCCTGCTATGAGCTGTGGTGCAAAGCCTGGGCAGTGAGGAGGTAACCTCTGCCCGGAGATCCCCAAAACTTCTGGGGAAGTGGTGAGGTGCCACCCATGCCAGCCATGCCCATGGCCACCTCACATCTCAAGGAGGTCACACATCATGCCAGTCCTCTTAAATTCACTGTGGAAATCAAGAGTCAGTGGTTCATAAATTTAAGACACAAGCAAGGATATTTTTTTTATTATTGTTTTTATTTTTTTGTTGCTGTGCAGATTTCAGAGCTGACAGTCGGTGTTTATAGCAGTGACAGCCAGGAGAAACCGCACAGCCAGGAGAGCTAACATCATTGTAATGAATGAGTTTATCTAGAGGAACACACTCGAGTAGTATGCACCAAATGGGGAACATAAAGAAAACACAAGGTGACTTTTTAAGAGAGGAATGGAAGATATAATGAAAATCTGTTTGAAAGCTAGTATCATAGTGAAGGTGAAATACTCTGTGAGGATGCAATGTTCTTCTGAACCTCCAGCATGAGCACACCGCCCCCTGCTAGTCCGAGAAGGTGCAACTATTTGCATAAATACTAAGGATTATGACTTGTAGGTTTGCAAAAATACTCTTTATCAAACCTGCACCATTTCCATCAGTTTGAAAATCTGCTGGGAGGAATTCCAGAAGAAATAGGGGAGAAAAAGAAAATTGCTTGGGGGGAGCCCTGGAGAAGAGGCAGATATTGGACAGGTGTGAGGCAATTAACCAAGCACAATGTTGTTAAATCTGAGTCTTCTGTGCCTGCACTGCTTTTATGTATTGTGCATCACAGCTCAACTCCAGGGATGGTACTGGTGTTGTTTTATTGTCCCAGAGGCCATTTTACTTCTTGACTTCCTCTCTTCTCCCTCCCGACCATCACTTACATGGGGAGAATGGAAGGTGGAGAACCTTTATGAGCCATTAACATTAACGAGGGCAATAACCAAATGGTGAATCCACGCACATCCTTCTGCAGAAGTGAGTCTCCGAGAGCTGCTCAGTATTTCACGTGTGGCAGAGATGAACTAGCGAGCAGCAGGAGCACGTCACAGCTCCGGCACAGCTGGGTCAGGAACGGATCTGTACAAGGCAGCACCCAGCACCGCCTGGCTAACCTGAGCACACGCAGGCTGGCTGTAGGAGGAAAGAGGAACCAGAGACGCTGAGTTACATAAGTGAAAATTGCCCCTGAGTGGCTAAAACCCTTTGCTAAAAATGCCAGCCATTTGCAATTCATATAAACAGCAGCTCCGTGGCATATTATTAGCATCATCCATGTGCTCTTCCATGTTCTTGCAAGGGATCTCTGCTTAATGGGGGCTGAACAGCCATAGATGTTGCTGTCATTTGAGTATTGCACAAAGGCTTTTCTGTTTCTTTTTTATTTGCTTGCAGGGGTTAACAGGTTTTTAAAATCTCCCATAGCACTTGCGGCAAGAATTTTTTTGTGATGTGCTATTAGGATCAAAATAAAACCCTGAAAAAAACAGACTTTTTATACCTTTTGTGCTTCTCTGAGCACTGCTGGAATTTTTAGGCACAAATAAAAAAAAAAGCAGTTTTCGCTTTTGTATTAACACAATTCTTGATTTCCATCAAAGTTCTGAGTTTTATATCCTGCTGAAGACACGATCTAATTTACCCTGTAGGAAGGAGGAGACACCTGGCACCTGGGCTGCAGGCTGGGTATGTCTGTCTGTCCCTCCTGCACCCTGTCCTCCTTGGCACATGGGCTCAGACTGGAGCTGGGCCATGCCTTGTGTGCCCTGTGTCTCACCTAGGTTTGAAAAGTCGGTGGCTGGATGCCTCCCATGTACATGCTGATGCCGAGTAGTCTGTCTGCTGGAAGACTGCCTTCCTGCAAAGAACTTTTGGATTAATTTCCAGGGTTACGTGAGAGGATGAGCAATATAATCCATGGTAGATCCTGCACTCTGATGAGCTCTCCACTATATGCAATTAAATAAATTGAACAGTTCATAATGTTCTGTTGACTTTATTTCAAGCTCATGTGGTGGCACTCTGAGAGCATGACATATTGCACGTGCAGAGGTCAACCTAAAAATGATGGGCAATCAGAGTAATGGTGAAAATGACGGAGAAAATCGCCCCAGTTATACTTTTGTCTGTCTGATCCCCTCGCAAGACTGTGTATGTCACTGACACATCCCTAGGATTTTCTAAGCACAGGCTGTCCTGGCCTTCCTGGTAAATCTTGAAGCCTCTGTTCTTGTCAAAGTGCTCCCAGGAGCCGGATGCGCCGCGCTCCACCAGTACAGGCACTGCCGTCCTGCATCCCTGCCATCTGTTTCCTGATTGCTGTGCCTAGCCCGGGTTAATCTGCTCTTGTAGGGTACGTCACGATGGGAAAACCATGCTAAGATCATGGGCTTATCAAAGATGGTTTCTTGCTACTGTGGCTAATGAGTTAACGGAACAGAAACCAGACCCAGCTCCCATTGCTGACCCCTTGATTTTTAAAGAAATCCCAACAAATTGAAAACCTATAAAATGGAGGAAGTTATTTGAATGCCCAAATGCAGTTTGCTTTTGAGAAAACCTAGCCTAAGAAGAAAAGAGGGTGAACCAGCCAAGCCTGGGCTGAGCCAGGTCTGCGTGGGCGGGCAGGGGCGAGGGTCCCAGCAAGGAGCATCCGCTGCCACCCTTGTGGCCTGGCTCCTGCTCCCCTGCTGCACAGGGCTCCAGTGGGAGCTCTACACCTCATAGCCAAGGTGATAGGTATTCCTGGACACCCTGGCTCTGTTAACTGAAGTTTCATCTTTTATTTTTTTGGTTTGGTTTGAATCGGTTTTCCTTTAATAGAAAGAAAAGTGTTCTCTGTTTAAGGTTATCCTTACCTTACTTGTTGAGTTTTAGTCTGTTTCCCCCTTCCTAAGAGAAATACAGCGGACAGTTTTTAAGAGAGCTTTTGCTACATCTAGTGGCAAAGCCTTTGAAGTGCCTGAAAAAAGGCAGTTCAAAAAGCCAATCTCCATTTAAATCTCTTGTTATAATGAAACCTGATGTGCTTTCATATTGCAGCATGTTTGGTTTTGTCTTCTATGGCAAAGCTCTGTTATTATTGCCTAGTATGGCTTTTCTTGATTCTGGCTGCTGTCTGAGACAGTATTGGCCTCTATGGGCTGAGAATTTCACAGAATCACAGAATTGTAGGGGTTGGAAGGGACCTCAAGAGATCATCAGGTCCAACCCTCTGCCAAAGCAGGTTCCCTAGACCAGGTTCCCTGGCTGAAGACAGGCAAGGAGATTTTCACCAATTCTGTGCTGCAGTGATGGGAAGCTCCTCTTCCATGGGCCGTACCCAGCTGCACCAGCCAAATTATTACAGGTTTTAAAATGTGGTGGCGAACCTGGGAGTGGATTTTGGAATATCAGTTTGAAGATCTTGGAGATGAAGTATCAGAGATAAGCTAAGACAAAGAAATATTGGTTATACATCATCCACACCTCTGGACTTTTAAAGCAGAGTATGCAAGAACATTGGAAAATATACAAGGAGGATGAGTTGTGCATTAGCTGAGAGATGATTAAGATGAGGAGTTATCTCAGTCTCAAGGTGCTACTTGCTCTTGTGAAACAGCAGGAAAATAAGGAATGATTTCAACTTCGACAGCTCATACTTGAACTATTGTTTCATCTCAAAAATTCTGCGATGGAAGGAGCATCCATGCCTGTTATTTACCACTGGCATGAAACCATGGGAGCAGAAAAAGATTTGTAACTTTCTTGAGCTAGAGGCTGTGATCTGAGAAGATAAGGTTTCTAGTGTCAGGAATCAATTGTACATGACAAGCTTGACCTGTTTCTGTAATATAAGGTGGGAATCACTCCATTGCTCTCAGAGCTGTTCGATCAGCCCCATGCAGGGCAACCTCTGACACCTGGGGTTTACTCCTGTGCAGAGAGATCATCCTGAGATAACACGCTGTCAGAGTACTCTGAGGAGCATTACATTTCTTTTTAGAAGCAAACATAAAAAAGCTCAATAGCTCTCAAGACCAAGCAAATATTTTGGAAGGAAAACAATCAAAATGGGGGGTCAAAAAGCATGATTTTTTCCTAATGTTCTGGAGCCCTCTTCTTTCAGGTACATAAAAATTGGAACAGGATTTAGTTTTTTTTAAATGAACATTGTGTTTCATTTCTATGCATGAAATGTGAGCAGCAGATGTGCCTCCTTCGGAAATGGGACCTGGGTGAAAAAGTGAGGATGCAGAGAAGAGCGTGTGCCCCTGGAAAGCACCCAGCAGCATTGAAACTGCCAGGGGTCTGTGAAATGGCAAATGGGCATTTGGAGAGCCTGGGCTCAGCAAGGGCAGCCCCAGTACTCCAGCACTGACACATCTTTCCCTGTCACACAGGGTGACATTTCTTCGAGGCTTTGCCTTCAGGCAGCCCTCCCTCCTCCCTTCCCAGACCAGGTGTCTGGGAGATGGTAAGGGGAACTCTGGGTTTTACTCAAAAATTGTTCTGCTTGCTTAAGTGGACATTTGGAGGGAATGGGAGGGCACATGAAAAATGGGAATAATGGCATTTGGTGGAGGGGTAGGAGGCAGAATTCTTCAGTTTTCCTTTCTAAAAGTTATGAAACTGCAAGTAGAAAATAAGAGTATACAGAAGTTGTGTGTTTTTCCACTACATTAAATCCTGTGAAAGTCAAACACTGGATATCATGCATTCCTTGCATCCTGCCTTCAATGCTTTCTGCTAGATGTAAGCTCATGTACTACATAAGACATAATACAGAATGTGAAAATGATGCATTTTAACTTAAAATGCATACTTCAGTAATTTTTAAATTCTCTTTGGCTCTTAACCTGCCTTCAGCCTCTTTGATATCTAACAGGACCCTCTCAAGCCCAGTTTCCCCAAATCCAGAAGATCACTTCTGGTCCAGCTCTGCCGTACCAGGGACAGACAGACATCTCTTCAGACAGTCTTAATTCTGGCATGTCCTAACTTCTGAGCATTTGATGTTTCAACCTTAGCTGTCTTCCTAGCATGTAATGAGATTTTCCTGAAAACATCTCTGCCTGAAGACATGTCTAAGACTAAGCAATACGAGGTGCACACAAGAGCACAAGGACTGACAGGGCAGAAGCCCAGGAGAAGTTGGGCTCTGCTCTCTCAGGAGCCCCAGAGGCAGAACTGCCCCAGGGTAGGTGGGGATGGGCAGAGCAGTCCTTTTGAACCAGACTTGGAGAGGGGAAGGCCTCTTCTTTTCCAGGTCCAGGCTGAAAACAGGCGTTTCATCAGCTACACGTCCTCCTCCGACCATCACCTCGTGTCTCAGGTGGCCACAGCAAGGGTACCTTGCTGCAGATGACTGACGTGAGGGAGTCAGAAGGAGCTGGTATCCCCAGGGAACAGGCTAAGAGAGAACTCTGTCTCTGCTCCTGTTTAAACTGCATAACCCATATGGTTAATCTGTCTTTCTTTTTTAATATGAAGGGAATTTTATTTTTATTTTTATTTTTTGTAATTAGGTCTGTCAATGTTTTTGCCTTATTAACAATGTTACTTATCTCAGAGCTCAGGATATTATTAGCAATTTTATATTCTGCAGTTGGTAGCTTTCTTGACTATGATTATCAGCATATTTTTTTGTTTGTTTGTTTCTAAATAATTCAGGATAATCTGAGAAGCAGGGAAAGATGTCTGACTTTACCACATATCCCTTGAGGGAGGTTCCGGATTGCTCATTTATGTTTTAATTGCTGTTTTATAGCTGTATATTTCTAGATGGCTTCTTACAGAACTATTTCCATACCATGCAATCATTCTTATAGACAATCCAAACACAGGGGTCTGGTGCAAACCAGATCTGCTCAAAGGTTTATTACAGTCATTAAGAGATGGAGAAATAACATGGGCATTTATAAATGCGCAAAAATTTAACAGCTAACCAGGGTTTTCTGTGAGCACTAATAAAGCCTGGTGTCCCCGGAGGAAGCCCCATCACAGGGATCCCAGGTTGTCCCCAGCTGCCCACATCTCACAGCCCACATTAAAGCCCTCCTCTATGCCCATCCATGTGGCAGTGGCATCATGTGCTGGGGCTGGTGTGCACCAACCAGGTCACCCAGACCTTCTGGTCAAGTCACCCAGAAGAAGATGGGAAGATCACCTTGGCTGGTGGTGCTGTTCTGTGGGAGGGATTGGGCTGAATTGCACAGGTATCTCCCTCCCTGCGTGCACCAGCTTGTCTTTCCAGCTCCCACTCAGTGACCACCACTAAATCTTCACGAACTGTTGAGTTTGGTGCAAATAGGCTGGAGGTATCAAACAGTCCTGGGCAGTGGCTGAGCAGAAAGAAACCTCCTCTGGAGACCAAGGTAAAGATTTTTTGAAATCTATGGACAGAAATGGTTAACAAGAGAGCAGGGCAGGACTACCCCACCTCAGAATTGAGCTGGTCACACTTCTGTGATGGAGAAAGGCAAGTATTTGTAGGGCACAATTTGTCAGGTGTGCTTTTTCTGATAGAAGATTTTGTCAGACGATGTAATCCCCATTGATATATAAGATACTGGAATTCTGGGAGCTTTGTAGGTGAAAAAGCAAGTCCATTGAGAAACTTTTTTTTTTTTTTTTTCATCTTCCTACATGCAGGAAAGCAAGGTAAAACTCTAAGGGTTGAGAATTTCTTTCCCATTGTTTTATATGCCCCGTGATGAATAAGAACACCCTTACCAAATAAATACAAATCTATTTCTTTATTAAAAGAAACTATTTACAAACACACTATGGTTTAGCATTCTGGCTACCTTAACCCGGAGGTTACAAGCCATTTGAAGTAATTTGTCCAAGCTCTGGGTTCTCCTGTCAGTGAAGGGAAAGAAAGAGGCACTTGGAGATTCCCATCCTGCTGTCTTGGCCAGCTTCCTTGCCCACCTACCAGACACCCTTGTTCAAATGACCACCTGCAAGCAGATGAAACAACTTCTATCCAGATGACATGCATGAATTTCCTCCAAGCTCTTCCCCCTGTAATTTCTATTTCTCCAGCCTGATTGCATGCTTGGGAACAAAGAGGAGTCTGTGAGCAGGAAGAAATGTCTGACAGAGTTAGTGCTTGATCATGAAAATGATAGGTTGACGGAATAAAGGTCTGTCATACCAGTTTGTTGCTACTCATTCCTCAAGGTATCAGTCTGAATCAACATGAGAAGCATTCAGATGACATTTCCTATCTTTTAAATCCATCTGTTACCATGCTTCAGGAATCTTGTCTGTGGTTTGAGCCTCCATTTTTTCCTACAATGACAGATTTTCTTCCTTCTGTTGTGGGGCCTCTCCCTTCCAAGCTGTCTTTCTGACAAGGAAACAAATATCAGAAGGAACGTTGATATTTTGTCTTCAATCACCAGACCGCTGAAAAAGAGCCAAACACTCTCCACCCATTTCTCAGTTCCTTTAATTTTTACGCCTTCTCTTTAATTGGCGTTTGCTGGTCCCACTGGTTCCAACGAGTCAACAAGAAACACATGGCAGCCCTGAAAGACTTTGACAGGACTGTGGAGTGGTTTCAGGGCTGAAATAGCAGCAGCTGCTTCAAATCAGGAGCTGCACTGGCCAAGGAAGAGGAGGGATTATGTTGTGCATCCACAGAGGCTCAGGCAAATTCAGTTTTCTAGTCTAAGGTTGTTCAGAGCTGATACAACTCAACCTCACCTCTGCAGCAGCTTTATCTATCAGCACAGTGTCCAGAGTGTGACTATATGAACACTTCTTGGCCTTGTAAAATGCTGACAGGGAAAATTTATGTCTGAGAGAAGTGTTTGCTATCAGCGAACTGATCTCAGTTGTGTTGATATATGGAAGCTAAGCTCTTGTCCAGAAAGGGGATGGTATCTTTATTTATTGGCTTGATAGAAAGGAATAGAGACATGACATTTTGTATGCATGGTTGAGTATGAGCAGTGGGGGTGTTGAACAGAGTAATTACTTTTTAGATAATAAAGTGGAAGGTTAGTTTACTATTTTTTAAATGACATAGAAGATTAATTTATGATACAGTGTATCCCTGATAAAATGATAGCAGGTGCTAGAAAAAACTATAGCTTAATATATCAACCACAGTAGTAAAGGAATGCTTAGAAACAAGCATGCAAAGTAGCAAGAATAGGATCTAATAGGTGTGCTTGAGTCTAGAAATAATTTCCTTTATTAAAAGAAGAAATTTTTGCGAGCTTAAGCCACAACATTGTGCCGCAGAGATGTGGCAAAGGAATGTCAAAGGAAAAGGTGGAGCTCAAAATGTGGTAATGTCCTTGAATACAGAAAACCAAAGATCTGCTCATGCGTAATGACCCTGCTGTAGAACCTATTGTTAGGAGAGAGGAGCTCATGTGGTGGAAGGGATTTATATGGCTGAGGCAGATCAGCTACATACAACGGTCCAGCTGGTCTTCCTAAGGTCCCTCAAGGTAGAGAAAATTAGATATTCCCATAGAGTCTTCTAACATCCAAACAGGCATCTAAAATTGGTCAATGGATCATGTCCCAGAGTGCCTATTTCTTGCTTTTGGTTATAAAAGGCATCGGAAAAGTCCATCAGGGACAGATGTCTCATGTCTGAGTAGTGATATGAAAAGTGTTGCTCATAGTGGAGCGGGCGGGTCATCAGCACCTGAGGTGCCCAGAGAGATTTTCCCATAATCTGTATTTCACCCTGTGTTTAGTCGTGTTTTATTGAACAGCTGAATGCTGGTCTCCAGTGATCTGGCAGAGGATGGCTTGACCTGGTTGTTTTAACCCACTCAATTCATTGCAAACCTGGTTTTCAGAGTGTGGTGGTTTTACTCGGGTGGGTGGCCGAGCTCCACCACAACTGCTCTCTCACTCCCCCTCCTCAAAGAGGAATGGGGAGAAAATACGATGAAAAGGGCTCAAGGGTTGAGATAAGGACAGGGAGATCACACAGTAATTATTGTGACGGGCAAAACAGACTCAGCATAGGGAGATAGTAAGATTTATTGCTTATTACTAACAATCTAGAGAAGTGAGAAACAAAGGAAAGAAACCAAAAACACCTTCCCCCCATCCACCCTCTTCCACCTCCTCCCCCCGAGCGGCACAGGGGAACAGGGGTTATGGTCAGTCTATAGCGCTTCTTCTCCGCCGCTCCTTCTCGGTCACTCTCATCCCCTGTGCTGTGGGGTCCCTCCCACGGGATGCAGTCCTTGCCGAACTGATCCGGCGTGGGCTGCCCACAGGCAGCAGCTCTTCAAGAACTGCTCCAGATATGGGTCCGTACCACGGGGTCCATCCCTCAGGAGCAAACTGCTCCAACCTGGATCCCCCACGGGCAGCAGCTCCTGCCAGGTCACCTGCTCCTGCGTGGGCTCCTCTTCACGGGCTGCAGGTCCGGCCCAGAATCTGCCCTGGCAGGGGTCTTCCACAGGCCCCAGCCTCCGTCGGTGCAGGTCCACCTGCTCCACCGTGGTCTCCTCCACGGGCTGCAGGGTGGAACCCTGCTCCACCGTGGTACTCCATGGGCTGCAGGGGGACAGCCTGCTTCACCATGGTCCTCACCACAGGCCGCAGGGGGCTTCTGCTCCGGCACCTGGAGCACCTCTCCCCCTCCTTCTTCACTGACCTTGGTGCCTGCAAGGCTGTTCCTCACTCCTCTCACTCTCCCAGCTGCTGTGTGGTGCAGCGTTTTTTTTCCTGTCTTAAATATGCTCTCACAGAGGTGCAAAACAACATCACTTATTGGCTCGGCTCTGGTCAGCAATGGGGCCCTT
The DNA here is from genome assembly GCF_013377495.2 of Cygnus atratus. Classification (NCBI taxonomy): domain Eukaryota; kingdom Metazoa; phylum Chordata; class Aves; order Anseriformes; family Anatidae; genus Cygnus; species Cygnus atratus. The sequence continues at coordinate 187,565,319 of NC_066362.1, read as the reverse complement.
ACCAAACACGGGGCAGCTTCTAGATCCTTCTCACAGAAACCACCCCTATGGCCCCCTGCTACCAAAACCTTGCCACGTAAACCCACTACACAGAGAAAATATGGAAACTCAGAAAGAGGCAGAGAAGAAAGCCACAGAAATTAGAAGATATAAAGCAGAAGCCAAAGGGGAACATGGAGAAGACCTAGACTAAAATGAAAAAAAGGAAAAAAAGAAGTGGCTAGAAGGCTTAATTAATGTTGGCTAGGAAGATAAGAAGAAATGAAAAATAAAACAAAGAGCAGAACTAACGTTTAGGAGGGCGAGAGAAGGAAGATGCTGAAAAGAAAGTTGCTGGGGAGAAAGAAGCCCCGTAAATTAACTGAAATGCAGCAGTACGTGCTTCAGCAAAATCCTTTCGGCAGAGACTCTGCTTCCATTAAAGTTTCATAACGAAGGCTCAGTGGGTTTCTCAGTATTTCAAAAGTGTCTCTGAAGGTAGCAAAGGGGAGATGCACTGATAGCTCCTGGAAGACTAATGCATTAAATTTATTATGTCTGCAAATGGCGCGGGCCAGTGTCTAGCTCTGGGTTGCTTTGGGAGAGCACTCAGTCATTGCTCTGCTCCCCCCCGTCATTAGGATGTCCCTGTTTGGGGCGTTTTCCATCCTTGGCTTTTCTCTCTTGTGATCACCGGTGAGCAAGAGGCAGGTGCGGGAGGGTGGAAGGCAGAAGCTGGGAACCACGGGGCTGCTGCAGGCCCATTCTGTCCCCTTTGGGTGGAATTGGAAAGACAAAGCCGTCGCGCTCCCTCCTTCCTCTTGCTCTCCAGGTACCAGGCGAGCAAACCAGCGACCTGAAGGCGAGGAAAGAAGGCGGTGCAGCCCCAGGGAGATGCTCTCCTCCTTCCTCACCCCTGCCTGGGGTGGCTGCATGGCCCCGGGGTGCTCTAGCATCGGTCGGGCAGTGCCCCCGCACGGTGGCAGCAGCGGCCCGCCTGGAAAACCGGGGGCAGAGGCTCCACCTGCACGGCTTTTGCCATCCACTGACACAGCACAATGGGAATCGGACGCAAACAGCTGGAAAAAGCTCCCTTAAAAGCATCTGAGAGCCGTCTGCAGGCTCTGGCTGGCACCGATGTTCCCTTTGTTGCCATGGGATTAATTAACTTCATTACGCTCGCATTCGTTTTGTGCCATTGCAAACTTAGAAGTGTTAAACAATTTATAGAAGCATTGCTGTGTATATCCTGGTCCTTGTCTAAGCAGCTTAAATCTCTCTTACTGCCTCCCGTCCTGGAGTCTGCTGGATTGCAAAGCACTCGGGAAGGCACCTCCGCTGGGTGGCTGCTCTGCTCCGGTGATGCCTGGCTTTGTTGCTGCTGCTGGATGGAGAGTTTTGGTATCACCTGCTTTTTGGTGATGGAGGGTGCAAAATGTCACCTATTGAATGGATCAGAGGGAGCCATGAATGCCAAGAAAAATATGTAGAGAAATATGAAAATAACAAAAGTAATCAGTACTTGTTCTGAGAAAATGTGATCTGCTCCTTCCCTGAAAATTTAATTAGCATACAGATTGAAATTCAAACGAGATATCAGACAGAGCTTGAAAAGGCCTAGCATAGAGCACTGAATGTGTTTCCATGTGTTTTTTCATCATAAGCTGACTTCTGAGTCACAATGGCCAAAACTGAAACCTGTTCTCCTTTGCATGGCTTCTAAGGTGTAATGCTTTCCTTTAGGTATCTATAAAAGCAGTTCAGAGGCATTTTAGACCATTTTACCCACCAAAGAGATAAGCAGGCTATTCCCCAAAATCCTCTTTCCCCAGGCTGTGGGCCATGGCAGCCGGCTGACACAGCACGGGGTCCCATGGGGCTGCAGGAACCCATTTTTGTCACCCTGCCCAAGTGGGCTGCCTTGGAGACCACGCCACCACTGAGGCAGAATTTGTTGCTGCCTGCCCCAACAGATATGTTTTCTCCCTGATAAGCTGAATGGTTTTGACCCAGATGGTCACCTCTGGTTTGAACTTAGAGATAAGCAGGGTGACAGCAGCTTCGTGCTGAGGCTCAGGACCAGCTCGTGGCAGCGAGGTTGTGTCATTCCACGAGGCTGGATGGGCCCTGAGGCTGGGGACAGGATAAACACCAACGAAGCTGCATTGTCAGAGGCAGGAATAAAGCTAATTCCAGGTACTTAAGGGTTTACAGCCACAGCAGTGGATTTAATTATCACTTTACTGGGCTTTAAGTGAGCTGTAAGACTAATCTACATTTAACTTGCATTACAGGGTCGGCAGCCTCTTTACAAGCTTCCTCAACAGGCAAGTGTCAAATTAGGGCAATATCAATAGATAAAGGGAAAAAAATAAAGACATTGATGGCCATAGATTTCCCAGCTGATATCTTTATACTCTGCTATAAAAGCCTATCACTGTTAATTTAAAGAGAAAATTGTTGACATCTCTTTCAAACTCTAATCATTAGGAAGCAACCTGAACCAAATATAACTAGAATCAAATAACATGCACATTTTATTGAGGAGTAACAGCACTCAGAGAGGCAGCAGCACCTTACGGTATTTACTCTTCCAGATAATCTCAGCCATCAGTTTGGGGCCAGATGCTGCACAGGAGTCCCTCCGGCTGACACAAGGCAGCACCTCTGCCACTGCCATGGCCAGGGAGAAGGTGTCGGTGCCATCAGCGCACAGTGGTGTGGCCGGATGTTTGATTTCAAGCAAGTTTTGAACAGGGCACCACTCTGCTGAGCCATACATGAGTGAGGGCTCAGCTCTTGCCGCCCGCCTGGAGCCGCCTGGCTGACCTTTGTGCGCCATAAAGGGGAGGACTTTGGCAAAGTCCTGCCCTTGGACTTTCACGCACATGGACCTGCTGACCCTGGTGGGAGGATTTTCAGGGTCACGGCACCTGTGACATGAGTGGGACGTGGGGTGCGGCTGGGGGACAGCTCTGAGCCCCGTGAGGATACCTAGACCCAGGCTTGGAAGAGCCTATCTCCTGTCCCGAGCCAAGGGCCATCCATGGGAAGGAAATCCCAGCTGGCAGCAGAAGGAAGGGAGCAGCCCATGCCTACGGCTCCTTTGTAGCCATCCCTGTGTTCTGCCTATGCGGGTTTGTCCCTCCTGGTTGGTCCTTCATGGGACAGGACCCACGCTACGTTGTGCATCTAGTCCAAGCCAGGCCTACCTCCCTGCGTGGTCAGGGCTAGGTGCCTCCAGGGGGTTGTTAAACCTGGCCTCTGATGAGCTGCCTTCACATGACACCTGTCTTTCTCCATCACTTGCTCAGAAAGCTCAGCCTAATGCTAAACACCCCTACTTTATAAGACCAAACCTAGCCACCTACTAAAATGAATCCTATGTAACTGGAGAACACTACCTGACAGGCACAAACTAGAAATAAATCACCTGTTCCAGCCCCCTCTGTACATACCCCTGTTTAAGAGTATATCTAAGCCTAGCACACAGCATACCCCCCAAAAAAACCACTATCCATTTCTTTTCACGTTTATCCCAGACCATTCCACTTATTGTGCTCTTGCCATAAATTACTCCCCTTGGCACAGCTTAGGGACCAGCTCCTTGCTGCTTATCTTTCTGGCACGGAAAAGAGATGCTGGAGCTGCCCTGGATCTTTGCAGAGGGGCAAACCGTGCCCACTGAAAGAGCCGAGGTGAGGGGGAGCTCCCTGTTATCTGCGGTTTGAAAGGAGGAGCATTTCCTGCATGAACCCCATGCTCCGTGTCTGTTTGCACTGCTGAGAAGTGCTTCTTATCTTTTGGACTTTCAGACCGCTGAGTTTAAAGACGTACTGGAGCGAAACTATAGTTGCTGATGATCGAAGTACTATATTTAGGCTTCACTGTAACTTGAACACTGGATTATGAACTCCAAAATGTTTTTATATAAACTCTTCCCTCTCCCAACAGCAAGCCAAATACCCAATTATCCCATTGACTTTAACCAAGCACAGTACAGTTCTGGCTATGTGTTGGTCCTGTTAGATTTAGAAACTGGAATTAACTACAGAAATAGAGATAGTAAAACAAAATGGCCAGTGAGGATGTTGTAGCTGTAAACCTCTTGGTTTGCCTGCTGATATTCCTTGTTATGAGAAGCCATCTGGCTTCAATCAGCATTCAGGTTCTTGGTTTTGTTGCTTTTTTTTCTCAGAAATACCCCACAAAATTTCAGTCATGTGAGACACATCACCCAAGGTGAAGTGCCTCAATGGAAATCTAGCTTGAAGGGAATTAGCCCTGGGTCTCAGGTAAATATTTTAGGTAAAACAATGTGGATAAAGCCCTGCTGAGCCAGCTGACCTTGGGGAAGGCAGACAGCGTGGTTATCTGGACTTCACTTATCTGAAATCCCCTGTTATTTGATGTGGGATTATATTGTCCACCTCGAACTGGGAGATGGGATTCTGTGTTCCTCGATCGACCCAAGGTGCATGACCTAGTGTCCACAGTTAAATCTTGGGAAGGCAAGTGACCCTCTTCTGGAGAACAAACTGTTTTAGAAATGTGAAGAAACAAGGTGTTTTAGGAATTTGTGACTCAGGATGCACAGTTCATATGCAGTCATGCAGGGAAGAACCACACAGAGGAAAGAAAACTGTAATAATTTTGGGTAGGGCTGAGCAGAAATGCAGTTGGTGAGGTGGTCTGATAGCCCCCAGGCACTCACAGAGGTTTTTGTGCCTCCAGGGTTTTCCCAAGGGCTCTGTGAGTGCTATGAAACACCAGCACAGGTATTTTGGCCTCCTCTATGATCGTTTTTTATCAGCCACCTCCTAAAATCCTGCTGGTTCTTCACTCTCTCACAGGAACTTGGAACACCCCATGTCTATCTCCAGCCAGGCTTCTCATGGCTATGCCCAGCAGAGCAGCTCCCTCCTTGGGGAGCCTGGACCTGGGAGATGCACTAGCTCCACCTAAACTAGCACATAAAATGGACCACAGTGAATCCTCAGGCCCTGAGAGCCAGTGCCAACGCTGGTCAGAGTCTGTGTAGCTAAACCACCTGCCCGTGAACCATCACTGTCCCATCCGTACTGCCTGCTGGGAACTGTCCCGGGGATGTGCTGCCCCATGTGCCTTGCCTGGGCACTGTTTGGGAGGTTTTATTTTGGTTTTTATTTTTTAATGACATTTTTAGTTCTTCTGGTTGCAGAGCAAACCATGAAAATGTGACCCAAGAGGCCTATAAAGAAACCTGAAATCTGTCTGCTTCCCAGCCAAGGGTGTCTTAAAGTTTGAAACCATACATTTTTTGGAGTCCAATTTTGAGAGCCCACATTTCTGTTGCCTTGCACAACCACTCAGCTGATGTGGTGCAGGAAAGGCACTGTGAAAGCCAGAGGTGTCTTAGGTGTACCTCTGGAGCTTGTAGGCCTGATGGTGTCTCCTGTTGTACTGATAATGCAAAGGGTTAAATTAAAAAATGAAAAAGAAGCACTGAAGAATTATTTCTAATCCCCTTTTGATTCACCAAAAATGTTAATAATAATAATAAAAAACAATAAAACCTTTTCAAAAAAGCAGCAGTAAAAAAAAAAAAAAAACAGTGCAGTGTGTTTACAATTAATTTTCAGCTTCTGAAAGCACCTCCTGAATGAAATATGTGTCTGGGCTGCGGGGGAACCAAGAAGCGAGAAAAGATAATGCTGGTGAGGGGAGAGCAGATTTATATAGTGTCTGCTGGTTCCCTTTCATTTTCTGAGCAGCAGGAGGAGATTAATGATATTGTCACAACAACATTAATGATGCTGTAAAATCATAAGGACAAAGAGAGCCAGGATTTGATAAAAGTGAGATTTACAGCTGCATCAGTCAATTTAATTATCTTTTACTAGGCTTAAACTAAGCAGTAAGACTAATCTCCATTTAACATGTTTTACAGGGTCTGCAGACGCTTTACAATCCTCCTCCATTCAGAAGTGTCAAATTATGGCAATATTGATAAAAGAGTGGTGTAAATGGTTGTCTAGTCAATCCCAGAACCAGTTAATATCTTTTTTACTGCATTGTAAAAGCCTATTACTCTCAAGTTTTGGAGTGAAATTTGTGGACAGTAATCTGAGTTGATAATGTTTAGGAAACAAGTGCAGAGGAGATAAAGATCCGCGTCCACCTGCCTGTGCTTGCTATAAAAGGCTGTGCTTGCTTTCCCTGCTAGGGAGCTGCTGCCTGCCCTCCAGCCCTGCAAACCCTTCCCTAACTGGAGCTGCTGCTCCTCGTGCAGCTCCGGCAGCTCCCTGGGGAGCAGCTTTTACACCCATGCGAGGTGTTGACTGAGCACTGGCACAGGTTGGCCAGAGAGGTTGTGGAAGTCTTCAAAAACATCAGTGGGGATCTCCAAAAGCCACCTGGACATGGTCCTGGGCAATCAGCTCTGGGTGTCCCTGCTTGGGCAGGGGTGGCACCAGGGGCCTCCAGAAGTGTCTTCCAACCTCAGCCCTTCTGTGATTATGTGAGGAGGGCCAGGACCAAGGGTGCCAGGGCACGTTTATCATCGCTAGTGATGGCCAAGACCTGCTGCAGGCAAATGGGAAAAAGCAGCCACAGCACAAAGTCTCATTGAAGTCCAGGGGCACCGTGCACCCATGAGCAGATCACATCATCATCTGACAGGGATGATAACTGATCGCCAACCCCCTCCAGAGTCTTACCTCTATTTCCAAGAGCAGCAAGTGAGCATGCAGATTAAGTAATTGGATGCCAAATAATTACCTAAGTGTGTAACAGGCTATTTGTCCTCATTAGCTCATGTAAAACCATGACAGATTATGTGTGTCAGATTTCCATCTGCTGTTTTTTTAAAAACAAGTCCCTTGAGGACTTCAGGTCACTCGGTTTGATTTTGTACTCTCCATCACTTTGTGGAGTTGCTCACACTTTCACAAGGAGGGTGTAAAACCCAGCCTTCTCCATCTGATGGACTTTTCTATGGCCACTGAGCCCTACTTTTCCACCGAAGCATCTTTCTTTGAGCTACAGGGAAGCAAGGTTCTGGCATCAAGGACAGAGGAAAAATGCTTAAACTTGCACTTTTTTTGATCTTTGATTTTCAATGAAACTGTAGAAAATGCAACTCACAAAACAGGCAGCAACCCCCGGCAAGGTACTCTTTGACACTTGGCAGCTCGAGAAAATCCAAGTCTTTCTAACAGGCTCTCTTTCCCTGCCCTCCAAGCAGAGGACCATCACTCTCTCTATGACCAGGTATCACTGGCAGTCAAGAAATGGATTTTCTGCAATTTGCTACAGGGTCTGGGCTTGAGAACTCAGGGTCGGAAATTTAGATCTCACTTTACCTTCCTGTATTGCAAGCTGTTGCCTGGCTTTAAGTGCTGTGGGCTAACCTATGGATTTGGGCCATCTTTTCTGCAGCTCAGGTGGCTCTGAAGTCTATTTTTGGGTTATTATGGTCTTGCTAATCCAGTCAGGCTTCTTGCAAAACCAAGGTCTGGACTCAGGCATGCCCTGTGCTGTTGCCTTACAGTTGTTCTGGTCATGAATTATTTTAAAAAGTCAACAAACAAAGAATCACTGACCACGGTGTTTCTACAATACCTTATTTTTAGCTCTCTCATAATCTCTGTCCACGGATAATGAAAAAAAAACTAAAAATAATTTTCCTACCAGGCCAGGAAAAGAAGCATATATATATATACATATATATATATTTTAACAATTCACTTAGACAGTTTACAGCAAAAAATGTTAACAGCAATCAAGTCTTCCTACTTCAGGTTATGTTTGAAACACATTGTAGCCCTGCCTTACCATTCGCTTTCTTTAGCTTGCTAATGCATCTAATATCCTAAATTACAGTGCATGTGACGTGCTTTTGACAGCACTGGGTGGCCCCCCTCGTCTTGTAGAACTGGAGGGTCTGGTGGAGATGCCCGCAGGAGAAGTTTCCTTCTCCAGCCCAAATACCACCTCAAAACCCGGCTCATTCCAACCCCAGGACCTTTTCCATGGGGTGGGCTGTTAGAAAACCAGACCTGTTAAAATCAGGCATGTTGCGTGTGACAGGCTCTGCTGGCCTCCACTGTGCAGCCTCCCATTCCCAGCCACTGCCCCCATGGGGCTCAGGCCGTGGGGCACAATCAGGTGGAGAGCCCGACCCACAGGACTGCAGATGGGGACAAGACAGTGCTCTGCCATGGCTGGAGGGAGGCCTTGTGCACCTGAGCTTTGAAAAGTTGTGAATCTGACAATGCCACAGCTGTTCTCGTTGACCTTACCCGACCGATGTCACCTCAGTGCTCCCCTGTGCAGGGAGCCTCTGAAGGAAGGCTTTCAGTCAAGATGATGGCTGGCCCTAAATCAACAGTGGTTTTAAACCTCACTGCCCATTTCAAGGATTCTTCACTAAGCCCAGAGGAAGAGGCATTGCCCAGAGAGGCTCCCTCCTTGCGGATCTCCAAAACCTACCCAAAACTGGCCCTGGGCAGCCTGCTCTGAATGTCCCTGCTTGGGCAGGGGTGGCACCAGTGGCCTCCTGAAGTGCCTTCTCAGCCACCCCGTGACTCTGAAATTGGTAGGAGCATTGTCCAAACAAGTTTTCAAGACTGAGTCCCCAGTGGCAGAATTGCTCTGTCAATAAGTTCTGCAATGTGCTTGTCAGTGCAGGAAACGGGGAAAAAGTCAGTTCGGGATTCTTATCCATGCAATCTTATCAGGGTGGTAAATCTGGTCTTTGATCTTTTGTCAACAATGCACAAAGTTGGAGGCAGCTGCCACCACCCTGCTCAGCGATGCAGTCATCAGGGAGCCATAAAACATTTATGAAACCTGTAATAAACAAGCCTGATAAGGAGCAGGACACCGGGTTTCGGGAGTCAGCAGCTTCTTGGGGAAGATCTTCCTCTAACTCCAAGGCTCCTTTGTTTGAACAGCAAACACACACCACCAATTGCACCCTGCCATAAAAGTCGGGAGCAGGGAATTTTCGCCAGCCCTTGTGCCTGCTGAATTTGTGTGGCATGTACTGGCCTTCAACATTTGCCTTTCCCACTCGCCAACTCTCAAATAGGACGGAGAAGAGGGGAAAAGGAGAGAAAAGGGACTGAGTGGGACTGTTTCCAGAACATGGCAGAAATGGAAGCTTGAGCTGAAATATTTTTGCTACTTTTATTTCTGGTCTTGATGAATTTTGTGAGATTCTCTGGATTCAGTACTGAGGCTGAGCATGAGATGGCAAATAACGAAACTTCCCTTTTACTCCCACCTTCCCCATTACTGCTGCTATGACTCTCACAGTCCCTCTCTCTCCCTTATTTTCTTTACAATGAAACCAGGTTGGGCTGCCTTATATGTCTCTGTGCATGTGTTTTCTTCCACATTTTTTTTTCCAATTAAGTTATATAGCTTTAGCACTCTGGCGACCATGTTGATCACTCACTGGGCTACTTATTCTTTGGAAAAATTTTGGCCTGGAAAATTTTGGCCCATGTTCACAACTCAAATCCCCACTTCTGGTTAGCACCAAAATCTAACTGTTCTCCCTTTGGTGTCATGAGACCACATCTTTGACGTTAATTCCAGATTTTATTTTATTTTTTCTTCTGCAAAGACACAAGATAACATATTGCCTGTAACTCAGAAACACAAGGTTTTATCTCGTATATCACCTGACTCACCTGTATTTTTTAATTTGCTTGTGTTTTATGTGATGATATACTCCTGAAGTTGGGGGACAGACCACTTTTTATTTTTTTCTGATATCTGACTTCATAAAGAAGTGCAATTGTTTCTTATGAGTAATTTAAAGCGTGCAGACTATTCCGTGCTATAACAAGATGTATTTACAGCTATGTATTTATTTTATTGTGTAATCTCAATGAGATAAGCAACTGTGATGTTCTGATTGGTATTATTTTATTATTTACCAATTAAAATACTTGGGAGTTTGGCAGTACGATCATTTTTTTACCTGTTAATTCAGTTGTGTTTCAGGTCATTGAAGTAACTAATAAGAACATTTATTCAGTGCTAGCAAGAAATTTGTCAGAACAATTCTGAACAACAGAGATAGATACAAAGATACCTTAATTAGATGTGTTATCAGTTGCCTATAGTAATAAAGTACTAATTCAGCCCTTGTGTATAACCACAAAGTAACTGTAATAAATTTCATATTTGGTAATAACCCACTACAATATACCTTAATTAGGTGATAAACTAACAGTGACTGTTTGGAAATACCTCAAAAATACAACATGCTTCTAATCCAAAAAAATTATTTGCCCGTGAGATTTTGAAAATTGCAGAAATGCCTGTGTTTTCCCATCAGCAAAAGTGATTGATTGCAGTGGCCAGCCTGTGTCGTGCACCATTTAGGTGACCTCTTTCTCCTTGCTTCATTGCAAGCAACCTCGGGATGGAAGAATCTCTACTTGCTGCAGTCCTACACAATTAGTCAATTGATTGATCAAACGCTGTCACTTAGTAGCACGTCTTAATTGTGTGAACGTGCTTTGCCTCTGCAGCAGGCTATGTTGTTCTACCAAACAAAAAATTTTTCAGTGTTCACACTTTATTTAACAACACTCAGAGGGATACAGGCAATGCACTTACTCTGTCCTATGATAGTTTACAGAAAATGGGTCAAATATGGCCTTTTGTGCGCCCTGGTGCGAACTCAGTGCCCATCATCCTGCTTGGGTGGCCTCCTAGGTGACCCTCAGCAGTCCGAAGGTGACCGTAGATGATGAGCCTGCAGTTCTAGGGCTTGCTCTCGGATTTGAAAGAAGGGTTTGAGTTTCGTATTTATTTTATTTTTTAAATAGGTACAGATTCCAGATAACACACACCTACAGCATATCTCCTGAGGATGGCCAAGAGGGGTGGTGCTGTGGTGGTGGTGTGGGGATGGCTGACATGTCCGATGGGGCTCCGTGTGCTGCAAGGGGAACAGGAGGGATCCTGCCAACCATGGCATGAGCACCGTGACCAGGCAGTTCTGGAAAATGAAAGCGCTTTGTGACTAAGCAGTTATATCAGTCCCATAAATCAGAGGATGGGCAACTCTGCTATCTGTTCCTCATTTCTCTGCGCTATTCAGCTCTCGTCTCCAATCCCTGTTTAAAGAAAACTGCTACCAACTTCTGCCTTTGCTTTCCTCGGTCTCTCACGCATTTCTAGACTTCCACATCTCAACGTCTAATTCTTGTTCATCTGCTGCTCTTCACAGTCCTGCATTACCTTGGCATTATCATGTCTCTGATACCATTTCTCCCACTTTCCCCCCTTATACCCTCCATACGCTTACTCACCTCTCTCTCTACACTAAATGGGCTACACTATGGGCTGCATTTAGGCTGTTTGCTCAAAGTGCCTTATTTAAGTGTTGCCACCCCAGGAGGCAGGTAATGTCTGGCAGCCCCAGAGAGCAGTCTGGGCTGCTCATTAATCTTGGCCTCAGACACCACGGTGGTCACAATAACTGAGCTGGGCACGTGTGGTAGAAACATGAAAGCATCGCTGCACATTGTGCTCTGGGGGATACACCTACACTGCTCCCTCCTCGGGGGCAGAGTCAAGCAATATGCAGCACCCTGGGCTATCCCCTCCTCTAATGCAATTTTCCAGTGGCATCATTGTGTCCATACTGATCTATAACAAAAGGAGATAAAATCTCGTTTCCCCACACCCTCAGAAATTTAGCGCAGTGTGGATCATTTTCTGCTTTGTTATATGCCAAGAGGGTCTCTGTGCCAAGTCCTAGTGAAAGCTAAAGGCAGATGGTTGAAGTATCTGGAACCAGTTTAGTGTGTTGTCCCACCAAGCATCATTCCAGGTGATGGTTTCACAGAGCTGCCAGGGCTGGTTCATTAAAGAGCAGAATTTGAAAACATTTGCAAAGGGCCCACAGCTATCTGTTTAGACCAGTTTGATGAGTTTGGCCATTCTGTTCTGCTGTTTTTCAGAGCAGTCCCCCTGTCAGAACAAGGGAACAGTCCTCACAGGTATTTTTCACAGAGACTTCACCTCTATCCCATGGGGGTGAACTGGGTGTTTTCCCTCCAGGAGGAGGGTGGCCAGACTTCAGGAAGACCCCCAAGTCATGACAACCCACAGAAATGCATGGCTGTGCTGCTTTGGGTGCTCGTTAATAACCCTCTCCACTCTTGAAACAGCCCCATCCTCAAGATACAAATATGGCTACTGTGAAGGTTTTATACCCCGTGTGTCCCCACTGGACACATGCTGCCTTTTGTCAGGCACCAGAGAACCCCCCCAGACCAGAGAGATGCTGGCAGTGAGCTTTGTTCTTGCATTCATGACACAGCACTTAATTTGCCTAAATTGCTCTTTCCTGAGCACACGGTGCATTCATATATTATTGACAGCAGTAAAATAAGCCCTCGCTGAACATGTATATTTTATACCTTAAAGATGACTGCCTGTCATGTAGTTTGGTAAAAATGAAGCGGAAGCACAAATGAATTATGTTCATTATCCCAAATGAGTAAAATTTGCTTACTGCAAACTCCTGAGTAACACCAAAGAAGATGATGGATAAATGTAACCCAAGTGATTCAGCCCCCCAAATTTCAAAGGTTTTCAGAGCATGTACCCAGACAGCTGGCTGTAAGCGATGGAAAGGCTTTTGTCAGTGGTGCACAGCGTTCTTTGTACCGGTTAGTTCCCAGTGATTTCATACTGCACAGAACTGTCATTTTGTTAAAACGTTGGGATTCAGACCAGTGAGACAGCAGGGAAGGAGCAAAATTTTACTGCTGTTTCATGCACTCAGAAATTCAATAGAGCCCTTCCCTGGTCTCATGAAAAAGTGACACCTTGCCATGTTTTGAAGAGAGCAGGATTACAGCGGATAGCATCCCGATTGCAGCACACTTTCCTGCTGGAAACCAGCCCCCTTAGTGGGCTCTGGCCCACCAGGACCACATGCTGAGCAACACCTGGTGCTCTCTGGAAGCTCCTCCAGGGCTTTGATTGAGTCGAGCAGAAGCCAGCCTGCCTGCTCTAGCCAACAGGTCTGGCTGGTGTTGATATTGGGTTTGCTGTCTGCAGCTACATGCTCGCGCCTGCCAGAGCTCAGTGCCTTTCATAGGCAGCCCGTAAGTTGGTGGACCATAAGATCTGCAAGGATGGAGATATGACAAAACTGCTGAAACTGGGTGATGGTAGGAAATAAACATTCTTCCATTTCCTAACACCTTGTAAATGTAAAAGAATAAATGTCTTGGCTTGAGCATCCTGCCAGTAGTTAGAGTAGAGAGAACATGGTCTTCAGAAGAGCAGCCAGTGTCTGTAGGCTCTCTTCTGTTGGAAATAGATAACTCTGCTCGCTCCTTTGGACACCATGGAGATGTCTTCTGTCTAGCATGGGTGATGCTCTTTTTTAGACTTGATGCAGAAGATGATTTTTGTGAGATTTTCAGTAATGAGAAGAAGGAACCATTTTCTTCATTTATGTCCTCTTGGGAATGTGTTCCAAAGAGGAGCTTCTTTGAGGGACTGCATGGTCATGAAGCAGGTGTCCATGCTGAGAGTCACCAGCTAGAAAGGATATGTAGGAGCCAGCAAAATGCTGGCTAATCAAGCCATTGACAAAATAGTTCTGAGTTTGAAATTACTTACAGTTCAGGAGAGTGGAAATAGGACTACTTAAATTCAGAGTTCGAGACTTCAGCAAATCACTAATGGTTTCAAGAACAGAATTCAGAGTCCTGAGCAAAGAAAGAAAGTAAGTGGACATAAACAAGACCTTTAGGAGAAATATTTTCCATATGTGTGAATCTTGTAGGACTTTAGCCCAAGATGCCATGTTCTCAGAACAGCCAGAATTGTATTTTTCTTTGAAATCAGCTATAAAACTGTCAATTTCAATGATGGGGCAGAAGAACAAACTGTGGATGTGAGCTACTGTTGGTATTTATGCAGGGCATGCTATTGGGTGCCACGTTAAACTCGTCTCCACACTTTTACACCAGCCCACTGACAAGAGCACCAGAGGCTCTCTTTGCACCACCCATTGCTTGCCCGTGGGCCGCTCCTCAAGTTCCTGCACCCGTAACTTCCATCTGACCTCACGATCACCCAGGCCGGCTCCTTCCTCCTCACCCCACGTCCCCTGGGCCCACTCCCGCCCAGCTGATAGAGCAGGCGTTGCTCCACGTCCCCGCGAGGCCGAGCAGTACAAGCGGGCGGCACAGTCCCACCGCGCGCCGTATCGCCGAGCTCTGAACCGTGGCCAGCTGGCCGGCTGTCAGCACGCAATCCAAACACCGGCCAAGGCTGCGCTGGCTGCCATAAACCCTTCAGGGCTGCAAAACAGGTCAGAGATCTCAGAGAATACAGCTCTGCTTTGGTAATGATTAACAGGGTGGTGGCAAAAGTCCCCGAGGCTTTGGCTGGCTCTGTGTGCACACGTGTGCATACACCAGTGGGAACATGTATCTGCCCCAAGCCCAGAAGAGACCTTTGCAGGGGCAAAGCCTCTCTCGTGGTGGGCTATTCACTCAGCAGATACTATGGATGAGTGCCCCTGGTTTTCCCTGGGTTAGCAGAAGACTCCCTGCTGTTACATTCAAGCCAAAGAACAGAAACAAGGATGAGGGATCAGGCAGGGTTGTCATTTCTCCCACTTCTGCAGTGGACCAATATGCCAGACCAGATTCCAGTCTCCAATTCATACATGCAAGTCTAGAGATTTCCTAAATTTATAACCTTTGATTGAAAGTGCAATCTGCAAATCTGATCTGAACTGTCACAACATAAACGATGTTCTGTAACGCATCAGTGCACACCCTAAAAGCAAGTGGTTACCTGTGAAACTGTTTATTTCTAAAGGGAAATAAATTTACAGTTGCTTGTGGATCCCACATAAATTTTTGTCTTGTTCTTAACTTCTATTTGTTATGTTTTAAAAATCATGAGTAAGTCTAGGAATTTTTCCCATGTTTTACAAGGCTCACCATCCTGACTTTTTGGAAAATAGGTGTTCAAAAGAATCCATCTGTATTACATAAGCTGGTTATTCTTTATATATAACTGTGCATGTCTGTGTATACACACACTCATATAATGGATTTATTCTGCTGTGTAAATGTGTTATGTTGTTAGATGGACTGCTGGAAAGAATAACATTCATAATGAGATCTGAATCATTAGAAGTACCTGTTGCTGAATATCTCCCCAAAGGTGGAACACCAGGGCAGATGAAGGGAGTGTGGTGGGGACAGAATTCCTTCCTGACCCCTTCCAGCTTCCCTTTGGCTTAGGGATCACAAAAGAGACGCACAGAGACACTCCTGGGGTTCAAGCCTAGTTCTCTTCTGAGTGGTCTGAAATATTTGTGCTAGTTCTAGCAGCTGAAATCGCCCAAGCATGCTCCCAACAGATTATCTGCAAGCTAGGGCAGATGCCCACTGACCAAGCACAGGCTCTGCTCTGCTCTCCGGAGGCACCTGGTGCAGGCAGCGGGGCAGTGAGAAGGGCGAGGAATGCCAAGTCGGGTCCAAGGCAATCAATGGCCATTTCCTTCCTTTGTCAGGATCTCGACTGGCAATCTGATCTTTGCATGAGTTTCCTCTACCCCAAGCCAGTGTCAATAGAAAAGCAAATGGATAAAACGTAAATGCAGACCACAAAACTCCCGAGTAGAAGCGGATAACATTCCGTGACCTTCCCACTCATAAAGCTCCTTTACTTCCTCCTCTGCAATGAAGATTAGCTGTTATATAGTGTTTACACTAGTTTATATGGCTACATCCTCCAAGCCTTTACGCAGCTAGGGGAGCCTCTGCCAAAGGCCAGGTGCAGGTCTGAAAGGCGGTGGGAGCTCCGGCCTCCCGCTAACACCTCCTGCCCTGGCATCCAGCCTGGCCCACGTGCTGGAAGGGGCTGGAAGGCTGCAACGGCAGAAATGCACAGCTCCTGTAGACAGCCATTGCTGGGGGAAGGCAGCCCCGTGAAGTCTTCTTTTATGAACAGAGGAAGACAATAGCTGAAGAAGCAACTGCTGGAATTGTGGCTCCATCTCCCTACATGCTTACACCAGCTTGAAAAAGCAGCTCTTCTGAAAACAGTGGGCCGAGGCTGGTGAAACACTGAAGGGAAAAAAAAACGAGCCTTCCGAATTCATGCAGTGTAGCCATTCCACTCGTTCTGCATGTGTCCGTAGCAGAAATACCAGGAAGTTTCTTTATTCTGGCAAAATAAGCTGAACTCCGTAACAGTTTCCCCTTTTAAATTAACAGCCCAAGAGAGAACTGATTATTACTATTTTAACTCTGCTTGCTGGTTTATCTCTGAGTAGATAAATAATTTAATTTGCTTTATGGTATTATTTAGATTAACTGGCTGGTGTTTGCAGGGCACACTAAATATGAAGAGCACTATAAAAGCTCATACCTTATGTAGAAGTCATTGCATGCAGCTTGGAGCACTTTTAGGGTATTTGATGTGAAAGGTTAAAATGTTCTGGACTCCATCCTTTTCTTTGCTGAGGATCAAATGGATGTTTCAAACCCTATTCACTGACCACTTAAGTATTGTCCCATAATAAAGAATATGGGGGAAAAAATGTAATGCTGCTTCAGACAAACTCAGTGCCTTGCTCACATATCCCACAGCCCTCCCCTAGACTTCAAGGAAGGTCTCTGAGAAGTAACTGCAGACACTATTCAATTGTTTTTCAGATACTTGCTGATTTCTACTTTGCAATTAAAATACTTATTGATGACAGCACCTGTGTTTTAGGCCCCCAGAGAAAAATGGCTTTGGGATCTTCCTGAAAGGCAAGTTTTAAACCTTACAGTATCTGATTTTAGGAAACTATAAGCACAGCCTCTTCCTTCCTTCCATTGCTGTGCCTGTGTTTTCCCTTGCTGCCTGTATTTTGCAGCTTTCAGCCTCTTCGTTTGCTTCTTAGCAACACATCTTCAAGGCAACAGTGCCCACACTTTTGTCATTACGCCTCAATATTCAGGGCGTAGAGACACAAGTGCGTGGTTTTCAGTTTAGCTGATCTTTATGCCATGTTAAGAGAAGCAACTGGAAAGGAAATAGCAGCACATCCAGGTGCCAGAAGGGAGCCAGGCTGGTCACCTAGGACCAGAAACACTGCCCCTGGCCTAGCTCCTACCATGCCTCTAAGATGGTGACCATTTCCTTTCCAGATGCTCAAGCACTTTTTTTCTTTTTTTTTTTTTTTAAGTCCTGAAGTCTCTTTCCCAATAAGCCTTTCCCAAAAACATGCTCACTGAAGCTCTTCGAGATATGCCCAGGTCACTGCCAGCTGCAGGGGAATTCCTGGTGAGTTCCCGTTTCCCATTTCACTCCCATTTACCTAGAATTTAAGCCCTTCTGTCACACCTCCTCCCCTTTGGCCTGACCCTGCTCCTCTGTGCAGAGGTCTGAGACAAAGACCTTGGACCAGGACAGAGTGAAAAAAAGGAGGAAAAGGGTTGTTTGCTTGTTAGTGCACTAAACAGAAGGAAGGAGTCCGATGGTCCAGTTCACTCTGGTATTTTATCCAGAAGCTGTTCAGTGAGAAATACTGAAGGAGTTATTATTGCTGGACCTAGAAGTGCTCTGTTGCACTCTGCTTTCCAATGCAGAGGCATGAGCCCTTCTGGGAAGACAGAGACGTGAGCTGACGTGCATTCAGGCAGGGACTGGGCTTGCATCTCCTCCACCTCTGAGGTGTGCAGTAACCACTAAGCTGGGCAGGTAAAATTGGGGAAAGCATTAGAGGAAGGTGTTGTTATGTCTCGGTTTCTGGTGTTACAAGTGTATGGTGTCTGCAGAGACACCCTGAGTAGCAGATGTCTTTTCTAGCTCTAGGAGATAAAAAAAAGGCTATGATTTGGGTATAAAAGAGTGTGAGTTTTCTACAGTTTCATGATGGCATGTTCCAATGTCAGCCATTAAAGTTGACAGTCATTCCTCTAGGGATTGTACCACGAATCTGCACTAGGATCCAGGCTGCCACAGCCTATGAGCAGTGAGACCAGGCTCCACTTCACATACCTGGAAATTTCTCCTTGCATCACACAGGCCCTGCCTGCAAACCTGATGTAGATCCAGTCCACTGCATATCAGCAGATGGTATCAGGGCTGCTTTACTGTGCAAAGGGCTCTTGATCCCTTCCTGCAGCCCAAGAGCTGGAGATGGCAGGGAACAGAAGCAGCAGTGCTGAACAGGGGATGTGGGTGCCGCCTCTCCCACCTGCTTCACAGGCCCCACAGCCTGGCTTTTAAGCTGGGAATCATTTTTCTAACCACAGTCATGGGCTGGGAATTTAAGGCAGGTGCTTAATGTTGCATTTACCTGTAAATGCCAGCACAGGCTCTTTGCATTTCATTGCGCACACCTGGAGTTTGCAGAGTGGTTCAGCCCCCTGACGCAGCTCATTTCCAGGGTCTGGTTCATGGGAGCCCCAGAAATGTGGTTTGTCACTCTGGGGATGTGTCCAACCCTCTCCCACATTTAACGTGTCTCCCTCCAGGGGTTCAGCAGGTGTTCTCCAGCATTCAGGGCCCATAGCTATTTGAGACTTCATTCTCCTTAGTCTGCCATGGTCAGAGAAATGTGTGAGGTGCTGTCACTTGTCGCTCACTCCTAATGAGCATTTCATGTTTCTTATGCTGTGGCAGGATGCTGCGTCCCTGCAAGGATGAGGATTTGCTCACTTTCCAGTCTCACAGATATTTTCTTCCACACTGGTCTCCACTGTCTGCTCTGAATCTGCACTCCCATGCACAGGGACACACTGTGTGCACCTTTGTGATGTGGGGTTTACACACCTCTGAAGATTTCCTTTGGGCTTAATGAATGGTACACATTGGCCTCACTTAGCATTTACACAGCATTAACAGGCAGAAGACAGAGGATATTGCTTTATGGCTAGAAAGATATGGAGAAGGCTGACAAAGGTGATCAAAGGTACAGAAAGGCTTCTGTGCATGGAAAAAACAGGTAGAGAGGACACCTCAGCCCAGAAAACGCAGGCAGGAGGATACGTTAGAAGGTTATAAATTACAATCAGAACAGAGAAGATGAAGAAACCACTTGTCACTTTTTCAATACAAGAACTAAGGTGACTCAAGCAAAACCAGTAGGCTGCAATTTCAAGAAAAACAAAAAGAGATTTATTTTTACAGAGTGTGGAATTTATACAGCTGCACAGTGTTTAGATCTGTGGAGCTCCCTGTGACTGGGTGTAAGGTAAATGTACACTGGTTCCAATCTCTTCTGGACATCCTCATGGAGGTGAAATCCATCCCAGGTACTAAAGAAAGTCACAAGCAGAGCTCTTCTGAGTATTTAGAGAGCAGCTCAGTACCTTTAGGAACTGGGTCGGGTAACCCCCATGATACTTCAGCTGCTGGATTGGCAGACTGCTAATTGCAAGTAATCACACAGCTGAACACAGGATTGGACTGAGCTGCACTCTTACCCTGTCTAGTGACTGGCGGTGCTCCTTGAATCTGGTGATGCAGGAGGGGAACACAACTCCCTTGACCTCTTCTCCTGCCTCCAACCTGAGGAAAAGGAATTTTCTTACTATGAGATTTCCCCTTTGCATCTCCATCGTTTGTTTTTCTCATCCCCATTGTGCTTTGCAATGCCTATGCACAATGACCAGCCTGACGAAGGTAGCACCTGCTAGGCAGGCAGATTTTTAGGAACAGATGATCAGTGACTGGCATTTGGCAAAATAAAACTGTTCTTGTCCTGCCTCCAATAGTCTGCCGCGCAGAGCTGAGTGCTGTTTTCTTTCTTTCCCATTTCTCCTGAAAGTGAACACTCTTTGCAATACCAGCAAAATGTCAGCAACCCCATTATATTTTACCCTTGCAGCAATGTATGATCACAAAACTCATCATCATTAAAACCGCTTGAGTTTGGCCGCTGGTGCTGGCTTTGCAGTCCCACTATTTGTTATGAACGATAAGATGTAATCACTGTGTTGCCTGAGCTGCCCCTGTCACTGCTCTGAGTGCAGCTGCCAAGCAAACCACGTCGAAGCAGCTCAGTAAAAGCAAGTGTAGCTGCTCCCTGTTAAATGAGACTTGGGTGAGGGCAGCAGGTGTGGAAAGCCCGGCCGGGGACCACAAAGGTTTGTCTTATAAAACATCATGGAGAGAAAAATTATCATGCAGTGGGAGCCAGGGCAGTCAGGGTGAGAGACATGAGGGGGGAGTGAGACTTGCTGGTTGTTGGCTGAGCAAGAGGGATGAGGTGGGAGCACAAATTGCCCTGGCAATGAGGTCTGGGCAGTGAGGCCACAGCTGGTACTGGCAGTGTGACGCTGAGCCTCAGCACACATGCTGAATGCATTTGTTGAACTGCTGCAGGCAAGGACGTGCTGAGCTGAACAGAACCCAGAACTCTCCTTTGAAGGGATCGAAAACCCCTGACAGCCTTCCTCAGCCACACGTGCTGGTCCACCAGCAGCCCCTCGCACCATCACTGCCTCACTGTGGGGCAAGGCTCACTGCTTTCAGTCCCTTTTGACCAAAATGCTGCTTTTGACCCTGTCCAAGCTGGGGCCTTTCCAAGAAAAGGAGACGCAACAGTGGCAAGGCTGATGGGGAGCTGCTTCAGGAGCTGTTCTCAGCCCTGTGAGCCTGGGGCCTCACAAAGCCTGCCTGCCTACAGCCTGCCTCGAGCTCTTCTTCCAGCTGGATGGTCCATAAAAGCTCTCCCTTGTGCAGGTGCTTTGGTGTCCAACAGGCTGGGAGCTCAGCCTGGACTGACTGTCGAAAGGGTCTGAAATCAGAAAGGTGAAATTTGTGCAAAATAATGTGCAGTTTGACAGTCTTGAGAAAGACAATTGAGGGTGATATGGCAAGAGTCTTCAGGCAAGTAGCAGGTCCTCACAAAAAGTATAGTGACCATACTCTCTCTCTACCAGCAATAGGACAAAAGTAACCTGGCTCCTGTGAAAGCTGTGGGACACAGGAACATTTCCCAGGCTCATGAGTCAGCTGCAGGTTGTGAGGGGATCTTGGTGCACACTTCCTTCATTCCTGATGTCCTGGTTTTGGAAGGATGGCCAGGCACCAGGGACAGGGACAGAGATGTTACTTATTCCAGCAGCTCCTGTAGCAAATGCACTGGCTTCACTGCTAACACCCTGCCTGGTATAAAAAGCGATTTGCTTTTCAAATCAAGACTTTTTTCCCTGGGTACTGATGGCTCAAGGGAAAATGTAGAATCCATATCTAGACAACAGTAGGCCAACTGGAGGCCTTTGAAAAAACAGGCTAGACAAAATTCTGTCAGAAGGCATTCAAGCGGCTGAGTTACATTGTTATCTCCTGCAGTCTAATATTTGATCTCTGCTTGGTAAAAAGCCAAAAACAGAGTTTTGCCGTGGCCTGAAAAAGGACTTCACGTATAAAGGATCCTTGTGAGGCATTTTAAGAGCAACCTGTAGGCTGGTGTGTGTTTCTGTGCAGTTTTTGTTCTCGTTAGATCCATGTATTTTGTTTGAGGGCATTCTACATGCCTGCATGTAGAAAAGTTTTATTCAGCTGGGCAGAATCTTCACACATTTTCTTTTCTAGAAAGGGGCATTATATTTATTCAAAAAAAAAATCATATCCCACTACTTTCAACTTGCCTTTGACTTCAGGAAATCATGATAATGCTGGGAACCTCTCTGTTAATTCTATCACTGCTTGGAAACCAAATACCTTGGGGCCTTAAAAATGCCATCATCAGACAGACTAAATAGGTAAACAGACATCATGAACCAGAAAGTTGGCAAGATGCATTTAGTACAAAAGTCTTTAAAAAGGAGATTGCCTTTAATAAAAGACAATTATAACAACACGCGACCATAGCAACAGTGAACAGAGCTGCAGAATGGAAGAGGTAAATATTCCCTTTAGCAGATGGATGGCTCTCCCATCTTCCATGGAAATTGCATGCTGAAAGGCTAACATCAAAGATTTGTTCAGAAAATTGTTCTCTCTGAACCCCCTGCACACACACAATTCCCCTGAGCCTCAGAAAAGCTTTTTCATTTTGCAATGTGAATGCTACTACACAGGGATGCGTCCATATTAGTTTTTTTATAGCAACCCTGGGAAATCTACAGGACAGCAAGGCTCCCTCTTGTTTGATCTCCTTCAGCAGCGATGCCTGGTCTTCCCTCCCTCCCCAGGGAGATCCCTGCAGTTCCCTCCTTCCAGTAGCTGTGAACAGTGGTTTGGTCCCTCCATCTCTACTTATCATTACCAAGCTGTTGTGAAAAAGGGAAATCATACAAACAGGAACAGGTAATTCTATGAGAAATAAATAATATAGATGCCTGTTTTGTTCAGTAATACATTTGCTCCTTTTTGAATGAAAGAGGGCACAGGAGTTTCTTTTGCTGTGAGAACAGAGCCATCAGCCACGGGGCTGGGTCAACATTCCCACATAAGTAGAGAAAAACTGTCCCACCAGCAAAACGAGGTCCTGCAGGTCCTTTGATTTCAGTATTTACTCTTCCCTTTTGATTCCCTGCATGAAGTATTTCCAGGTGACCCTGTGTGGGTCAATAAATAATATATCATCCTCTAATGAAAAAACCTAGCTACGTCAAAGGCGCCTTTAAGTCTGAGGCTGGCTGGAGTTTATCTCTTACCTTCAACTGGCAGTTTAGAAACATTACGACAATCAGATAAACAGAAATGAATAAGCACTTCGATGGTTCAATATCTCACTCCACAAGTGACAATAAAAAGCTCATAACTTTTCGAATGGCACATTTATACATGCTGCAAGAAGAGGAAGAGGGACTTGCCCCTAGGAAGCAGAGTAGCAGTGTGCTGTGCTGATCCCAAGGAAGTGGCACACACTACCTGCATGCAGGTTACATGCCTGCAGCTTAAAGGGAGAGCCTGCAAATACAGTTCTTCACAAAATGGTTTTCAGTGGCAGAACTTCAGATTGAGCCTCAACAGCAACCAATGATTTTTTTCTGCAGACCTCACTAGGCTGCAGGAAAAAAGGGCTCTCTTGTTCTTACCATTTTGCTGGTGGAAATAACGAGGGTGACTCATACGTGTGGCAGGACAAGATTAGAATCCAGAACATGTGAACCCTGCTGCAGTCCCTCCCTGTGTCCCGAGTTTGTCCCTCCTTCTGACTGACCTGACTTACCATGAGACCCGCAATGGAAGTTTTATAAAATCCCAAGGAAAATGCATACGTGTTTCTAACTGAAATGGGAGGGAGTGAGATGCAACAGGTTATGGTCATCCCTGATGCAAGCAAGAGAGAAGGAGATCTGCAACAGCTTTGACAGCTGTGAGTTTAATTTTCCTGTGTGCAGATGTGTTGCATACAGACTAAGACTTGAAGCAGAGGAGATGAGAATCTCACCATGTTCCAATAAGTGCTGCCCGGGAATGTGCAGGAAGTGTCCTGGGTTAAATTTTATGTTGGGGTAACACCATTGGCTTCAAGGGATCTACAACGGAAGAGTCATTTGGCTGCCTTATTGCTGATCATCCTCAGAGTCACCTGTATGGAAGGGAACATTATGCACATTCTGTAAGCAAAGATGTTGATTTTCAAAGCAACATTTTCAGGTTTGAGGTAAGAGACAAGGTGGTATCTACTTGAATGGCAAATGGGAACTAGGTTTTTCATATCCACGTCTTCTATTGCCAAGCAATGGCGCTGCTATGGCCGCAACACCACATCGAGTTTCTCTCCATACTGAGCAGCGCTGGTGAATTGTGCTGGTTTGAGTCCATTTCACATAACGTGACAACACAGGATGTGGGGATTAGTGATGAAATTTAACAGGACTGTTCTCAGGACTGTATATAACTGGGGGTCTCAAGACCCGTATGGATCTGCAGCACGTACTGGGGCATCACAAGACACAGCCGCCTCACTGCCATCCTGATGTGCCAGAGCTCACCTCTGGCATGGAGGGCGCAGGCCAGCACAGCAGCCGCTGGCTGTCTGCCCCACGCTCGGATTTGTCACCCAGCCGTGGTGGCGGGCACCAGCGAGCACACGCGGAGTCGGAAGACGCCTGGCAGCCACGTGTGCCCGGGGAGCGACGGTGCCCTTTGCACCGGGGCGCGACCGCTGCCAAGGGGCACCAGCGCCAGCGAGGCGGGGTATGGGGTGCACGGAGGACCTCAGGGCGAGCCAGCCCGTGTGGCTGCCACCACCATCCCGTGAGGCTGGCACCACGCCGGAGGCTGGCACCGGCTTTATGCACGCCTCACCCATGCCATGGGCCAAGGCCTGAGCCCTCAAGGCCTCCTGGGGGAGAGGCAGCAGTGTGCATGGAGGCGCCGCGGCCGCCCAGCAGGTGGAGCCGTCGGGCCATGCCTTGTGCCCTCATGGAGGGTGAGGTCCTTGTGCCTCTGCTGGTCGGGCTGCTGCCTCCCCGGCCAGGCCAAGCTTTCTCTCGTGGAGCTCCTTGGCTGCGCTGATCTTCCCTGGCAGAGGCACAGGGTTTGCTCGTGGAGTGAGGTCAACAAGCATACAAGCAGCAGCTTTAATTAAATCTGCTTCATAAGCTTTATCCCTGCTTTGTAGTTAAAGCAGGGCCTCGGCTGTCCTTACGCTCCTTTGCTGAGGCGTGCCCTGTGTGGGACACTTGTGCTCAGGCATACCCACTGCCCCTGTTCAGAAGAAGCCTGAAGAAATGTCACCCCTCCTGCCTCTCAGAGCCACGGTCACCCACCCCTTCTCCTCCAGCTCCATCAAAAAAATCAGGAATTTCACCTGTGACTTCAAGCCGCTTCCAACACACCACTTGTCTCCGACATCTCTGTGTTGGCCTCACCATGGCAGCAGAGCCCTGGTTTCTGAGTGCCAAGAGAGGTGGCATGGGTGGCTGTGGCCTTCCCTCACCAAGGATGCTGAGACCAGCAGAGCTGCCATTAAAAGAAAGAAAATTGAGGGTGGTGAGGTGCTGGAACAGGTTGCCCAGAGAAGCTGTGGATGCCCCATCCCTGGAGGTGCTCAAGGCCAGGCTGGATGGGGCTTTGGGCAACCTGGTCTGGTGGGAGGTGTCCCTGCCAATGGCAGGGGGTTGGAACTGGGTGGGCTTTAAGGTCCCTCCCAACCCAAACTGTTCTGTGATCCTATGAGGCAATGAAAGGGCTTGGACACAACTGCACAATGTCATCTGTGTGGACAGACATGGGAACATGGACACATGCACATGTGCACACGCATGCACACTGACTGATTTGAAGGAGGTGAAGGACAAGGGAGAAAGAAGATGAAAGCTTCTTCAAACAGAAGAGGAAAGAGAAGAGGAAGAAGAAAAATGTCACCACACAGGGAAGGCAGAAAATGTTTCCTGAAAGCAAGGGTGGGTAGCTAAGACCAGGTGGGCACAAGAAAGCTGTAGGGAGAGCAAGAGACGGCATTTGTGAGATGGGGCTTCCTATGGCTTGGAGGGGAGACAAATGGCTGTGGCTAGTAGATCTGCCACCCCAGAGTTACATTTTGCTCTGCAATGTTTCTTTGGTAATACCAAGTGTACTTTTGTCTTGAAGTGCCAGGATGCTAGTATATGAGGCCAGAAATATTGTTCTGTTACCCTTAGCATAGGTCCCCACACTCCTTTCTAGACCACTTGAGCACAAAATGAGACCAGCACAAGAAATGCATCTGCAAGCACGTGAGAGACCCATTTTTATTCTCAGGAACTGGGATTCTTTTCTTGAGAATTATAAAAACTTATTGAAAAGAAGGCCTGTAGATGTTCTAATCTGTCTTTCTGACAGGGCTAGATTATTCTTAGAGCACATTCTTATAGCTTTATTTAGTTACATTTTAAATGGTCAATAAAACAAATTTACTCTCTGTCTTCCAGAAAGCTCTGCTGATATGCAGCTTAAGTTTGAAATTTTTCAGCTCTCACAAGTATTTCTTGTTCTCTTTGAGATAATTTGGGTTTAAGGTTAAGCAAAACAAGAACAAAATTAGTAGACTCATAACTGGGTTCTCAGTTTGGACTTTAAATATTGGCAATGCACTGCTGTTGTTTAAGTGCAATCTGCTGCAATAACTCTAACTAACGTACAGTAATATCTCTAAAAATATTCAGTGTTACAAGTACAAGCAGTAGGAAAACAAAGATGAAATCAATCATGCTCGGACTGTCAAGCTGTTGCTTCTTTGGGGAATCACCCATTAGTATAGAGGTTGCCCTCTGTTTAGTACGAGGTATCGTTGACGTTGGGAAGCTCAAGGGTAAATGGGCTTAAACTTGAATAATTTGAGGCTAGCAATCAGAATTTGAAGAGTGCTCTGAGAAGTAGGAGTCCAGGACAGAGTCTGCCTGTACAAGTAGGAAGAACAAAACTTGAATTGTTTTATGATGCAGCAAGATGATTTACAGGAAGGATTAAGAGATGGTCAGACGTGACAGCAGGGGACTTGTTACAGGCCTCCGCTTCTGGAGTCTTTCAGATTTACTGATTAAAGAATTGGTTTACTCAAATAAGGAATAAAATGAAAAAGGATTGTTCCTACTCTCTTAGGAATGGAATGGAGATTGTGTGGGTGCTGGTATTTCCCAGATGCTATTAGTGTTCTCAGCAGTGTCTTCTCTGTCATTTCACAGGATTTTTATGAACCCTCCTCCCTTTCCCCCTCCTCTCTTCCCCTTCTCTCTCCAGAACACATGCCAGCAGTAATTCCTCTTCTCTGAACCCCAGGGGCCTCGCAGGAGCTTTCAGCAGGGATGTGGCAGCTGACAACTGCATGGATGTGTGGCCAACAAGCTGCTGCAGAAACCACAGGGGATGTCCATGCGCCAGTGCTTGTGCTGCCCGACTCCTAACCCGATGCCATCTCCACCAGCTGATGACAGAGCTGTTGTTGGTTGCAGAGGAATGTAAAGTCTTGCCAGTGCTGGGTTCTGTTCCAGGTTTCAAGAAAGGAGTGTGCTGTACTGGTTACAGACTGTTCTTCAGCTGCTTATCCCCTCCAAGCAAGCATGACCCCTTCTGCCCATGCTGTCTCCAGTCTGTCTGTCTCCCAGTCCCCTCCTTCTCCTCCCCCCATACCTTTTATCCTTGGATGAACTTATTTCTGTCAGGCACGCTAACAAAGATATTTCCTTTCCCTCCTTGCAGGAGAAATGTCAAAAGCGGAGGATTGAGAGGCTTTCTGGCCTCTGCTCCGTGGCACGCAGCGGAGGAATTCCTGCTCAGACATTGACCTGTGGAGGAAGCATGCGTCATTGTCCCCCTGAGATGGCCAGTGTGCAGGATGATCAATGCACCAGGGACGTAGCAGGGCACAGCAGGCTCAGTGCAGGCATAAAATATCCCCAGATATGCTGATTTCTAAGAAATCTCTGGGGAACATGAGGAATGAGAAATCAGAGGATAATAAATTTCAGAAACATTGATGATTTGTGGTGGTGTTATGAGCTCAGGGCCTCTCCTGTTATGTCCTGCAGTGTACATTGCCAGCTGCAGCCATCTGCAAAACATTTCCTCCTAACTTAGTTCTTGGAAACAGCCGAAACACCACAACCCTGTTAATAACAATAAGCTCAAGGCAGACCACCAGCATGGGAAAATTCAGTTCAAGTGGTGGCTTCTTTGCAAAATTGTAAAGCCACTAAAATCCCAGTGATGGTGTAAATGAGAGCCTAAACTACAGGTGGCAGCGCTTAAAACATGCTCTGAAGTGACAGCCACAAGTCTGCTAGATAAGCTAGTGCCATAATGCTCGCTTCATCCTTGACATCCACTAGCAATGAGTCAGTAATAACAATTATTTAAGTAAATAAAACAAAAAAAGAAAACAACAACAAAACAACACAATACACACACAAAAAAATAACCCACACAGCTAAGCATCCCTTTATTAAGTCATCAAAAAGCACATTTTCCCCAGCTGAGTCACCCCTGAATGACTGTCCTTCTGACTAATGAGGTTCTTATGCCACAGCCCCTGCTGCAGGATCCCTGCTCCACAGATCTTTTTGCTGCCTGGCTCGCTGCTGGCTTATCCTCTGCTGGCTTTCATGTGCAATGAAAACCGAAGTGAGGCTGGGTGAAAGACGTGTCTGCATTGAACACCAAACATGGTGTGGTTTGTGGTCGTTCTTATCAGTTGTCTGAGGTATGCTTTCTGGATGGGACCAAGAAAGAAGCAAATAGAAAATAAAGCTGGTTCAATTCTGTATCTGTTTACTTATGCAAGACGAAACACGGTGCTCTTATTAACTTCCCAAAGGAAACAAGGCAAAATGTCATTCTCAATCTGCAGCAGTGTGCAGTCTGCTTCATCCCCCTCCTTGTTGTTTAAGAAGAGATGTGCCACAGCTCAGGACAGTCCTTTGCAGGCAAGGCTGGGCCTTTCCCCACTGTATAGACAATTCCTGTCCTGAAGCTTTTATTCGTGTCTCAGTTTACCAGCTTTAACTCTGTGCTGACTTTTTTTTTTCAGTGTAGGTATTAGATTCAGGTGGACTTCTTGGAACAGATGGAGCTCAAATTGCTTCCCCCCATTTTCCAAGCATGAAACAGAGGGAACTACCACAGTTTTCAGCATTACCAGCTTCACAGAACCTGCTTCTGGAGAAACTTTTCCATCCCTTGAGGCTGCTGGATGTGACCTCCACGTTAGGGGTACTCATACAGCTTTAGAACGTTGCACAGCTTTGGCTAGCTTCTAAACCTCAGCTTGCAGGGAGGCAGTTTGCAGGGAGGTCTCAGGAGTCACCAGCCCCCATCCCCTTCCTCCCTGAGCCTGCTATGGTCAGAAACACCTCTGTGCACAGCTTCACCACCCAATATCCACACCTAGCCCCCCCCTTTACAACCAGAGTCACCATCCCACATTGCTGGGCTGGAGCTCTGAGCCAGCCACGCTTCTCCCCAGCCACCCCGTGACTCTCCCAGCTGACTCAGGTTAATGCATGAGTTCTCTAGGAGTAAAGTGTCCTGCGGGGATGAGAGGACAGCCCTGGGAACTGGGGATTAGGCTAGGCGAAGTGCCTGAATTCAGAGGACAAGGGCAGGTAGTGCCAGAGAGCTGGGTGAATAGGGCCTGTGGGGTGAGGTGGGCAGAGACACTGGGGATGGTGGGGTTGTGGGGTGCTGAGAAGGAACGTGGGGACATTGAGAGGAACAGGGGCTGCCAAGAGTTATTGGCACAGACAGCCTTCAAGCTGATGATTGCTAGCTTCTCGGTTACCCCGCGTGTTCTTCTACCTGAGTGGCTTCAGTACATGGTGTTTTTGCATAACAAATTTTCTCAGATGATCTCTTATGGTATTTCCTGTAAGGGTTGAGCGTAATGGTCTGAGTGCCATTTAATAGGACCAGCTTTTGAAGGGACAAGATGTACCTTCAACTAATTGCTTGTGTGCTCAAATTCTCTCCTCGTTTCCAAGCTCCTCAAGCAGTGGCCTTATCAGGGGGCAGAAGTACTCGTTAGAGTTTTCAAGGAAATGATACAAGGAATGGACTGACACACACACACACACAAACACCCCCTAGAAAAACCTACTTCAAATAACATCATTAAAGGCTCCAATTACTAATTATACTTTATTTGTTGGTGGGCACAAGTTTTTGGAAGAGGCAGCACAGGTAGAAATATTGCTTACACCAAACCCATAAACACTGGTATGAATGTTCTGTTAGCACATGCAGTGTATGGCCGAAGGTTAACAGCAGCTAATGAGAGTGGGGTCTTTTTTTAAAAAAAAAAAAATAGATCTTTTTATTCTTTTTCTCCATTTTCCCTTGTGCAGTGAAAACATCACTGGGAGTGTCACACTTCTGTTAACACGTATGTTCACCACTAGAGGTTTGAAAACCTTTGCTCATCTAAAGATACAGACAGATACCTGGTGCTTGTCTGCAAAAGCTTAAAGTCCTGCTCCCGTGGATGTGTGTGCAATCACACCAACTGTATCCTTAGGTACTGAAATATCTTTGAAGACTGAGCCTTTCATTCTTTTAGCTCAAGTGCCAAAGTAGCTATAATAATTCTGGCTGTTCAGGAAGTTACAGTTTGACCTACATTGTCTGTGTCAATGTTGGAAATGAGTTGGTTCAGGACATGTGTCTCACCTGGCAATTTTATCTTTTCTTGTTTTCTGTCGGGGACCGAGACTTGCATACCCTTAACTCCTCCTAGGCAAGCGGCCTACAGCTCCAGTTTTAAGAGTATTGCACCTACATGGGGGATGCTTCTTTCTCACAGTCATGGAGGGGTTGAGGTTAGAAGGGATGTCTAAAGGCCATCTGGTCCAACCCCTCTTCTCAAGCAGGGACAACCAGAGCAGGTTGCCCAGGACAGTGTTTTTTTCCAGTTTCTCCCACTAAAATTGTTTCATTTTGCAGCAAAAATCTTAAACATTCCCTTGGGTTGGTAAAAATGGAAAGAGGAAGCACAACCCTCTCCCCTTGAGCTTTGTGTGATTGCCTCAGAGAAAGGTAGGTGTGGTGCTAACCCCAGTGAAGGTAAAAGTATCTGTGAAATGTCAGCCAGTCTCCCTGAGCATACACATCCTTAATCTTATGCCAGTTAATAAATAAATAAAAATCTTTGGAACATCTGAGACAAATTTGACAAGAGATCTGCAAAATTCAGAGGTTGCAAGTGATTTCACTTCCTGAATATTTCCCAATTCTGCAGCAGCTTGGTCAAAGAGCCACAATGGATGTGTCTTCCTGAGTGAGAACTGGTGGCCTTGGCTCTGAGCTTTGGGGGCTTGGCAGTAGGGGGACATGGGCTGTGAGAAATATCATTTCAATATCAATATATGTATTATATATATATACTATGTAATATTTCATATCAATATCAGCTGCTGGTGGCATTGCCTCCAGGCCAGGTGAGGGGAACCCATGTAAGCCAGCCAGTGCTTCAGGTGCCACCTGAAGGAACAAAAGCTTTAAGCTAAGGAAGGACTTGAAGTTGCTTGTGTAATTTGTTTGTTGGGTTTCCTTTCTCATCAGATCATACCGTAAAGAGTTCATTGACTTATGCACTGGGGCTTCTCTGGAGGAAGGCATTTTCAGAGACTGAATTGGCCGTGGTTGTGAGCAGGCATCCCTGGACCAGTCCTGGATTCCCCCCAGCATTTCTCTGTCTGTCTCCGCACAAGTAAATCTGCAAAAGAGGAAGCTGGCTGGTTACTGGGTGTGCTCAATAAGCCCAGCACCTCATACATAAATCCCTGTCCATGTCTGATTTAACAGCATTTTCCATACAAGCAATAAGAGCACATCCTCCAACCGCTTGTGGCGAAGCCACAGACGCTCCTGCTTCTCTGTGTAACACAGCAGAGCTGCTGGAAGCCTGCATCTCGCACATGTCACGGGAGCAGGCACGGCTCTGCCATTCCCACACGTCCCCGGTGGGTGATCGTGCTCCCACACCGCTGGTGTCCCCGTGGGCAGCGCCTGTGGGGCGGGAGGCGGCGGCAGGGGGGGCCAGGAGGAGGGCTCTGGCGACCCAGGAGAGCTGATGTGTGGTTTTCCCTTCCCCAAGGGAAGGATGAAGAAGGTGTGGTGAGGGGGAGAGAGAGAGGGTCCCTGCTGCCTGCAGCAAAGTGGGTTTGCCTGCACAGCTCTGAGCCAGCTCTGGCACTTCTGAAGCTGCTGAGAAGCAGTTTCTTGTTGAATAGATGTGCTTAGGAAAGCAAAACCATTACTTGTATCCCTGAGGGTGGGGAGACACAGGCGCAGTTTAAAGTCCACCAGCTAAGAGCGATGTGCTTCACACCTCCAAATACAACTCTGGGCTTGTTCCTGAACCCGGCAACCTCAAAGTAATATTTTTTTGTGTCATCATATTTTCAAGAGAGCCACTCCACTCCACCCCCCCCCCCCCCCACACACACACACACTCTCTTTGCTAATTCTCTTTCTGCTGGTGCAAATCATTCGTTAAAAAGCAGCTTTAAAAAATTCTAAACAGATGAATGGGAAAAAAACCCCTACCCATGACATCAGCAAAACATACTAATAGACTGATATCAAAGGGATGCTGCCTTCAGCTACACACTTGAAATCCTGCTGACGTCAATCTGGGGCACATTTTAGCCTCCTGTGCTTTGCGTTTAGGAAGCTGAAGCCCATTACCTATAATTGGTTCCACCTACATGTAATTTGTCGAGGAGAAAAAGCAACAAGATGCAGATTCTCCCTAGGATTGCGGGCACAAGGTGTGTTCCTGATGGCCTTGCAGCTCTCCTGCAGTGAGGCTTTGGGTGGGTGCCCTTGGGGAATGCTCCAAGGAGCGGCTGCAGCTCCCAAAACTGGTCCTGAGCCATGGGCAGGGGCTGACTTCAGTGTGCACCCACTATGTACCTATACCACATGCAGCTAGTGGAGGGGGGATGCAATTTCCACTTGCGTTTTCAGCCCAGGAGCAGAGCAGCTGGTATCTCAAACATTACAGACCCCTGAAGAAGGTCCCAGTGCCTGCTGGTACTGATGTCCTTGCTTGGATTGGGGACAGGGGGTATCTGCGGTGGGTACAGGGCCAAGAAGGCGGCACACCTTGGGGCATTTTGGTGCGTGGATCCCAGGTCTCTGTGACTCAGCTAACAGCATTAGCGATGGAAAAAAAACATGCTGAAGGCCTTGCTGATGAGGTGTGTGACTGCTGGCTTGGCCACTCTAATCAGGAAACAGGTTCATGGCACTAAATACTATTGCTGTAGTATTTATAGCTGTACTAATGCCATCCCAGCCAGCAGGTCAAGATCCTGTGTGAGGTGGTGGGAGGAAAGGGAGGCAGGCAGGAGCATGCTGCTCTTCTGGTGGAGAGCAGGGAGCAATCCTAGCAAGAGGATTTGTGCTGGAAGGGAGCTGGCAAATGCTCTGGCTTGCTAATGTCCCCCGCTCCCAGGAGGTCAGGGTATAAATGCTGTATATATATTTGCAATATATGTTTATATAGATGTTGGATTGCTTTGAAACTGGCTGAGGAGTAGGAGAGTCCAGGATAACCACAAATTTGTTGCTGAATTGGAAGAACCCTTTACTTCATATGGATCTGGTGTGGGCGTAGTAAGGTTTGGTGTGGTATATACCAGGGCTCTGAGTTTTTCACGCACTCCAGGAGCTTGTGACCTTTGCTGAGGCCAACAGGAGGTACAGGGAGGTAGGACCTGTGAAAAACAGATCTTTCACTCTTTGTATCTAAAAGGAAAGTGGCCTGCATACGAGGACAGCAAGCAGAAGAGGGAGGAATGAAGTTACATTTGTGCTGAACCTGACCTACTCCAAACAGCCTACTGTGAGCATTGCAGTGTAATGTCTTTGCCTTCATCTTCCCTCCTACAGACTCAGATTTTAAAAAAACATTTTTGAAACCTTTCCTGTAGGTCCTGCTGAATCTTTTAGTTGACTGTGCCTTAAAATAAACGTGCTGCTTTAGCAGATCTGGGCTGGATCTGACTGTTTCTTTAGGGAAATGCTTGCCACTGCTCAGGAAGGGAACGCTACTGCTGCCATGTCCATGGGGGGAAGATGCTTGCCCTCCTCCAGATGAAGGCTTGGAGACTGCGACATAGGCACAGGGCAGCAACGGGGGCTTTAGGGGGCCATAGAAATATGTGCCGGCCTGTGGATGGCCCCTGCTGACCCCTGTGGGCACTCCCTGCCACAGCACCAGACCTCTCGTTCTTTAATTAATCTCTCTCATCATGTACCTGAAATAAGGACATTCATGTGAAGTGGAAATAACTCACGGGAAAGTCCCATGAGTGCCCAAGGAGTTGCCATCCAGACTCCTGGCATCTGTCCCCACTTCCCTCTCTCCTCCCTGAGGAACAAAGTGCTCTGTGGTGGCACAGGAGAGCAGGGAAAAGGCTCTAGGACATGGACTGCAGGTCCTGCCCTCCCAGCAGGCGGCTGCATCACACAGGCCAGTAGGAAAGGCTGCAGGGAGCAGCTTTTAGCATTCCCAATACAAACTGATCTTCAGAGAGGCTCTGTCATGGGAGAACAGGGCTAGCAGCTGTGTTAAAGGCTATCCGTGTTACCAGTGCTCGCTTGGATCAGCCTAGAGACCTTTTCTTGCCATCGCTGTAGTATTTCCACCTTGAGCAACAGATTTATCCATCTCTATATTCTGGTAGTTTGTAGAACATCAGTCAATTAACTGGAAGGTTGGTTAACCACAAGGACCTGAGACGTGCCAGGCTGTCGTATCGCTGCCTGCAGAACTTCCCCCCCCTTCCCCTGGTGCTTCCCAGCACCCGCTGATCCTCTGCAAGTGTTTGCCAGAGGAGCGGGTTACATTTGTCAGAGTTAAAGTGGGGAAAAGTCAGCTCTGCTAACTGCAGCACACAGCCCTCAGCTGCTTGGAGAGCGACGAGGAGCCCCGGTCCCTGCCTCTGCTTTGCAGCACTGGCACCGTCTGTCTGTCTGTCCCTCACTGGTGCTCCTCTGAGTGCCTCTGGGACTGGTGTAACCCCATGGATGTTGGTCATGCCAGGAGGGATCCTCAAACATGGCCAGCGAGGATTTATGGCTGGAAGTCCAAGTCACTGCTTACTCCAAACAAGCCAGCTGTGGAAGAGTGGCTGAATAATTCATATTAAATGGAAAGATATTCGTGGATGCAAAATCCCTTCCGTGGGTTTATCATCAGCTCTAAAAATAAATAACTGCCTCCTGGGGTCTTTTTTTTCCTTTGATTATGGCTGTAATATTTTGGGATGTGCGTACCTACTTTTAGCCTCAGAGCAGGAGGTGCGAGGTAAGGGGCTAGAGGAGCACCTGAAGATGTGCAGGCCGTGGCCAAGGTATTGCACGTGGTGCAGATGCTGACTGTCATTTCCACAACACTGTCCGCAGCTCAGAGGTAACGTCATATTAATTTATTATAGGATATTTGCTTGTACCAAGGATGTTTCTCAGAGTTACGCACCAGGGGAGCACTGCAGGGCAGATTGGCCACAACCGCCCCTGTCGCTGGTACCAGGGTTAATGTTTTTGTATCGTACCAGGAACAAAAACACCCTGGGGTTAATGAGCCCTGCCCCACCTGTGACCATCCTCCCTGTGCTGAGCTCTAAGGACCCCTAATGGAAGCTTTTCAGAAAAGACCCAGTGTAAATGCAATGAAGGGCAGTAAATAATCAGCAGAAACGAGTGCTGATGTGTGTTTTAATAGAGCTACTTGATGAGGAGTTTTTTAGAAAACTGTAGATACAAACTTGGATGGAAATAACATGGGACTCAGCCTACAAAAGCACAGTCCTCTCTGGACTGAGGAAAGTGCTGTAATAAAAACCTGAACTATTTGGAGAGTGTGGGAGGGCAGTGACACGAAGGAGACATCCCTGGGACTTGGGGCAAAGTTACTGACGCTTGGCAGGGAGCTGAGTTTTCCATCTTCAGCTCCCAGATACAGTTTTCATTCCCCAGCACCTCATTGAAAATGAAAACTACGGACACTTAAAGAAAAAATATAGTAGAAATGTTAATTTGGGGCTGCTTCCAGCCATGAAGCACAGAGAACCAGGATGCCCTTTGAGACTCCTGCGCCTTGCTCAAGTTTGCTTCAGAAGTCACTGGAGAAACACGGAGGAGTTACACACCTCCTGCCACCCTGACCGTACTCGCTGATCTGGATGCTGTTTGTACAGAAAATGAGCCCTGGCCCAGCTTGCCCAGATAAATCGTGGAGTTTCCTCCTCGGGGATGTTCACAAGCCGCCTGGACATGGTCCTGGGCAAGCTGCTCCAGTGGTCCTGCTTGTGCAGGGGGGTGCGCCAGGTGCCTCCAGAGGTCCCTTTCCAACCTCATCCATCCTGTGGTGCTGTGAAATGTCAGGGGAAGCCACTCACCCCTAGTTATAGGCTTGCAAAGCTGGGTAACATTGCACTTCTCCAGGGCAGGTCTGGCTGCAGCCCTGCAGGGAGCCACGGGCAGGGATGCTGAACAGCCACAGCCCTGCCAGAGCTCCCAGTTGTTCCCACTTGTGACCAAGGACAGCAATGCCAGCTGGCTGGGTTTCCATCATTTACAGTTTCCAAATCTATAACTTGGCACGTTGAGCTCTTCTGGCTTGGAGGACCTTTCCAGCATTTGTGCTTTTGTTCTCAGATGGAATGGAAAGGAAATAAAACCTGAGTATCAAAAGCTCCTACAAGCTGCTGACATCCATTTTGACCAGCGCAGCAACCACCAAAGCACAACAAAAGGCTGTTACGGCGAGTACCAACATCCGACATCTTCATCCTACCTACAAATTAGAAAGCGCGGCGTGCCCGTCTCTGCTTGAATTAATACCAGGCAATTAGCACAGCCCTACAGTAACGCTGTGCAGGCACCAGCTGGAGCAATGAATTACAGCTCTGGAGCTGATTTCCCCAACAAGCCGCGGCGTGCACGCAGCACAGGCTGGGGCTGGAGGCTGTCCAGGCGAGGAAGCGCTGCTGCTGCTGCCATGGGCTGCGGGGAAATAACAAGTGCAATTTTCAGTAACTGTTTATAAAGGGGAGAGTGATATATTTTTGTGTTTCAGTGTAATTGGAATGAGCCCTCTTGACTTTGCCAGGGACTGTTCTTAGATGTGTAACAGCTTAAAATGAATGGGTTTTGCTGTAACTTTTCGGTGATTATAACCAAATGTCACTTTATTTACCCATCAAGGTGGATTTGTCAGGGGAAGAATATCATGCTTGGAATTATCGCTGCAGAGAGCTGTGCTAACAACTGTGCTTGGGTTTTTAGTACCCAATTAGTAGCATGCTGGAACTGCACCTCCCCTCATTACTTGCTATCACAGACTCATTTCATTCTGAAAAGAATTAGCACAATGTTTATAAAGCCCTTCCTCCACTGAATACCAGTGCATCCGACTGGATCGAGGTTCGGGCCATGCCAGCCCACTCCTGTGTTCCTGCTGGGCAAGGCGAAACAGTGAATTGGCAACACACTGCATGGAGCCAGGGACTGGGTGGAAATCACCACCACCACTGAAGGAGGAGAAAACTAAAGGAATTAGAAATAATATCAAATGGGTATCTTCACAAAATAAAAAATGTAGTTTTCATCGCTGCAATGGGGAATGGAACACCAGTTATGAGCTCAACAGTCATGAGTGCCTCCTTTATGCATGTCTAACATCCTCAATGTAGAAAGATTGCTATGCTTGCCCTTACACAGCTTATAGGGCTCCAGCTCTCCTTGGCTCATCCTGCATAAGCAGATGATGATAACCTGGTTCACACCACAATTTAAGGATAAACAATTACTCACTGGGAGGTATAAACAGATGAGAGAGGTAAAATTTAAAATTAGAGATTGAGAGAACGATGATACTATTGCCAGCAGACACAGTACATCTGATGCCCCTGAATTTCTTGGCCTTACTTAGGGATCATTTTAAAGGTGAGTTTCAAGGATAATTTTTCTTTGGAAGAAGATAATGATGCATCCTGCTGATGCATTTGGTTTACAAATGACTAATTTTTAAGCAGAGCACTCACGGTATGCGTAAATGGAGATGAAGAAGAAGGTATCATGACTTTGGGAGATTAAGCTGACGTTGCTGTCCAAGCCAGAATGCAGATAGAGATGAGGGGAAAGGAAAGTCTTGGAGCTACAGCAAGTGAATTTGTGTAGCACAATAATAACAGTGTGGAGGAGAGGGGTTTGCAGGAGTGGCAGCATGCCCTCTGGCAGGCAATGCTGCTCAGGCCCTGCCTGCAGGGTCACCCCACGTTGCCCAACCCAGCTTGTCTGTGAACCCGTGGCTACCAAAAGTGGGAATCGTGAGTCACAAACCAGAGGCTGGGGCTGGGTTTAGTCTTGAAGCTGTAAGAAGAGCATCCTGCGGCTGAGCCTGGGCAAGTAATTTCTAGCTTGAAAGCTGAGGGAACCAGCCCCAGACCAACACCAGAGGAGAGATAAGAAGAAGAGAGCAGGGTGGTGGGATGAGTTGGGGTTGTCAGGAGTCGAGGGTGAGGAAAAAAGAGGAGCAGAGAGTGGGACCATGTGGGTGAAAAGATCTGTCCTGAGAAGCAGATAGAGTTGGGAGGTGGGTCAGGTCATAAGAAACCAGAGACACACAATTGGGGCCAGAGTTGGGGAGAGTGAGGTGGGGCTGAGACGAGTCAGAGAGGGTAGGAAATGGCTGGTTAAGGCTGACCACTTGTCAGGTAACACAAGAGGTGTGGAGGCTGGAAAGGCAGCAAGAGAAGGGTACCGAGTTCAAATAAGTAGCCTAGTTAGAAACACTAGCAAGAAGCACCTTAAATGAAGTCACGTACCACTTAGAGGTGCCCCACAGCAGAAGCTGGATGAAAATTATAGCTATATGGTACACGAGAGGCCACAAGGAAAGTTAAGTGGGAGACATCCTCCTCCAGCCTGGGGAATCAGAGGGTTATTCCAAGGTCATTTATTTTCTTCAGAAAATCTCTGTGAAGTCCACTTGTGACATCATGTGGCTCATCTCTTTTCATGCCAGACTGTTCCAAAGATAACCATCATATATCTTGCTCTGTTAGCTCCAACGTCTGGTTCTTTTACACAGATCCAAAATTTCCAGTCCTTCTAGGGACTGATAAATGTTGGACACAAGAGAACACCTCTGCCCCTCCCTGTTGGCTTTTATTAAAGCCCAGAAAGCTACAAACAAATCCCAACGAATATTATCAAAGCCAAGTATGCAAAGGGTAGAAATGGTGTCTTAATCCAGCCCCCAATGCATACGCAGTAACATTCATACCCTTAGTCTGAAGCCACTGTAGCATGTGAGCGCCCTAAACAGCCACAGCGGCCTCAAGATAATTACATGGT
Organism: Cygnus atratus; assembly: GCF_013377495.2. NCBI lineage: Eukaryota > Metazoa > Chordata > Aves > Anseriformes > Anatidae > Cygnus > Cygnus atratus. Next base: position 187,526,544 of record NC_066362.1, on the reverse strand, counting down.
CTTAAACCTTCATGACTACCCAACAAACAGCCTCGTGGACTAAGGGCTCCACCAGGTGGGATCTCCTGCCACTGAAGAGTTCACGTAGCAAAGCTCTGCCAGAGTCCTAAAATCTGGGCACCCCACGAACCTGTCAGATGAGCTGGCAGGCAGCTAAATGGACCGTGCTCTTAGCTCTGCAGCTGTTTCACCAGAAATTGGTGAATGACATTCCCACAAAGCATTTCAGCTTTCACAAACCATTGATTTCTGACCACGCTCTCTCCGCTGTAAGATTCCTTCCCGGTTGTAGCTCTGAGGACACAACTGCACAAATAAGGCAGGAGATGTCCCTCTGCAGATGCACCATACTCCACTAGTGGTTTTTACCATGGCCACTGGGAGGTTGGCTGTCTCTGTTACACTAGGCTCTCATCAGAAGGAGAAAGATCAGATTTGAGAAGCCAAATATCAATATCAATTGGTTGGTAGGTGGCCCACTGCATGCTCAATGAGCTGGAGCTTCTTCAAAACTCCCTCCTGCAATCCCATTGTTTGCCTGTGCAAATGGCTAGATTTAATTTTTGACACTGAAAGAGAACGTCTCAACACAATTAGACCCTCTTCTCTCCAAGCAGCTTGTGTAGCTCTCCAGGCTGCTTTTAAAACCACATACCACTGACACAAACCTAACTAATTCTGCTCACAAAACAGCACTCTAAAACAAACAAAAAAATCCATAATGTGGAATTAGCCATCGGTGAAATTCCAGATGACAATCAACTACTTAGCACATATCCCACGTGGTGTGGCCCTGGCAGGACTGGTTTAACTGCAGTGTTTAAATTCTGCAGCAGAGTGCAATGTCCTCCCTCCCACAGACACCCAGGGCTGTACCCAAGCCCAAGTCCTAGCGTGATCACCTACACTGTCTGCTCTGGGTGGCTTGGAAGCAACTGAAGGTAAAGCCCAGGGTGAACTTTCAATTGTCTTTGCTTGAAATTATGACCTTGGTAAACTGTAGTGTTTCAGTTTGTCTTGTTCTTGAATACTGTGGGGTGCCACTAACCTTTGTGTCACAGCCTGTATAAAATTGAGGACACATATTATGCTACAGACTTGGGGCAGAGCAGGGATACAAAGCTGGTGAGGGGCCTGGATCACAAGTCCTATGGGGAGCAGCTGAGGGAACTGGGGTTGTTTAGTCTGGAGAAGAGGAGGCTCAGGGGAGACCTCATTGCTCTCTGCAAGTACCTGAAAGGAAGGTGTGGGGAGCTGGGGGTTGGCCTCTTCTCACAGATAACTAGTGATAGGACTAGAGGGAGTGGCCTCAAGTTGCACCAGGGGAGGTTCAGGTTGGAAATGAGGAGACATTTCTTCTCAGAAAGAGCAGTCAGGCATTGGAACGGGTTGCCCAGGGAGGTGGTGGAGTCACCGTCCCTGGGGGTGTTCAAGGAAAGGTTGGACGTGGTGCTTAGGGACATGGTTTAGTGGGTGACATTGGTGGTAGGGGGATGGTTGGACCAGATGATCTTGGAGGTCTTGTCCAACCTTAATGATTCTGTGATTCTACAGCGGCCAGTATTCCTCTTTGCTTACTAGTTCTAATCCATCAGAAACACTAGATTTCATTTTTAATCTTGGGGCTCTTTGAATAGAGCACAAGAAAGGCATTAGGAAAGGTCAATATTTACATCTGGCAACCAAAACAATTTATAGAACCAAACCAAACACCAAACCCTCCAGTCAGCCAGCCATTCTGTAGCTCAGAATTACACTTCATTAAATCAACATCATCATAAATGTTTATTTCAATAATTTTTCAAAGATATATACAGTTTCACAGACTTATATGTGTATATATATAAATTATTATCATTTGTAATCTAGTTTATTATATGGGGTTACGTGTGTGTGTGTGTGGGGGGGGCTTTTCTTCTCTAACGCCATGTACGTGTACCAAAACAAACAAACAAAAATGGTCAACTGTATAGCAAAACACAATCAGCACAGTTCTCCAAGTACTATTAATTCAGTTCTGAAGATCTGAATTTCTATACGTAATGAACTAACCATTAGTGAGCTGTGAATGAACTAATCATGCCTATGTTTGGCTGCATTCTTCAACAAAGTTTTAGTTTGAAAAATTGTTCATTTGAATTTATAAAGGAATAAAAAATGTTTTCAAAAGACTATTTAAAGAAGATAGAACTTGTCTCCCACAGTTAGTATGTGAAAGCTCTTGCTGTTGATGTTGATATTTCTGTATGAATAGCATTAATCATCCATAAACACAAATCTGTGCTCACATAGGTTTGAATGCACTGTGTTATTATGGCACACTCGGAACATTTTTTAAGCTTTGACCATTGCTATTATTAGCTCCAGTGATTTTAAGATGACTGGGATTTAATTATGTGAAAACTTCTTTTCAGTTATATGTAACTGTGCATTTTCGTTGCAATCCATGACATGGATCCTCTACCATATGTGAAGCTATTGAAAAATTCTTTTAATAAATCAAGCCAAAATTGTCAAGTCTATGTAAAAAGTTACACTTTCAAATTTGAATGAGGCACCTACATTAAAATGACTTACAACCTTTCCAAAGACACTGAAAGTACGTAGCTCCTTTTCATATATTTTTCTTTTTTCTTTTATTTTTTTACTGTTAATACAAAAAAAATATGTAGAAGACAAATAGAATTGTAATTCATAGTAACACAATTAGCTCGAGGCACTTGCATTTCAAAAGCTTTTGTTTTTAAATACATAGCCTGCTTGCCAGCATAAAAGTAACAGTCTGAAAACATCCATGCTTAGACACTGCAGAGTTTAAGCATTTCCATGTCTGCATTCAACTTACATTGGCATGAATGTGTCAAAATGTTTTTCAATTCCTTCTCACGCTTTAGGAGAAACATTCAGGAACTGACAAATTTGTAGTAAATAACCCTCAAGGTGGCCATTAGCAAGAGTCAGGATTAACATGTAATTATCTAAACATCCACAACAGACCAATCTGCCAAATAAATGGCGTGCCAAATGTGAAAGCTGACTTCTAATCTCCAGATCTCCCGTCCTATAATTAAAAATGTAGCAGCAACAATGGGAAGCCAGCACTGATATAAGTAGACCTAGAACTTTATTCACCAAATTTAGTAATCTATGAGAAGTACTTCATTTAATTATTACTCACATAACTTCAAGCTAGTTTTAAATGAGAAAGAACTTCATCCTCAAAATTCATGCAGACCCTGTTTGCAGAATGAGAAAAATGCTTCATTGCTTCTCATTTCACCAGAAAATGTTATTTGCATTGAATCAGCTTCTCAAGGACAATGCACAGGGAGAGCTGTTGTTTTTTGAGGGTCCGTGTGCTTTTACGGAGCATTGGAAAGGTTTGAAATATTCAAGAGCACAAGCCTTCACTACTCCTTGCTTCTGCAGCTTTTACAGTATACTGTGTTCCATATCAACAAAGGTATTTAAAATCCATAACTCCTATTAAATGTAATGATTAATTGGATTTTTCTAGTCTCTCTGCATGTTGACCCCTGCAATCTTGGCCAGCCCTCGAGGGAACTAAACAGAAAATGCCGTGCTGCTCTTGGCACTTAAGTAAATAGCCACAAAATGTCAGAAAGTCTTTCTTATCCATGCATCGCCAGTGATGGAAATTGGAGTCAGATCATGATTTAATGAAATTATCTCCATGAGCAGATGCTAAATGCCCCTCAGTTAGAAACCACCAAATTGAGCGTGTCACAGTAAGGATGACTCGAATATAAAAATCAACAAGGTTATACTTCAGTCCTAAAAGCTGCTGTACCTGTTGCAAACAAGCGGAAGAGCAAGCAACCAGTTTATGTAGCATTTTACCCAGTCTTACTGCTAACGTTGGGAGGATTTTTTTGAGATACAATTTTCATGTGCACTTGGTGTCTGGGCACAATGCCAAACGCAAGTTGTTGCAATGTTAGGCAGGAGTCCTCCACGGAAGATTTTTGACAGCTCTCTGAAACACACATATTTTCTTGAAGGGAAACACCGAAGCAGGACTGGATTATCCAGGACTCCACATTGGTGCTCTCAGTGACTTGAAAAAGGGAAACAAACCCCATTTTTAAAATGAGAAAAAAGGAAGACCTGGAGAACAACAGACAAGTCAGTCTCACCTATGTGACAGGCACGATCATGGAGCGGATCCTCCTGGAAACTATGTTAAGGGACATGGAAAATAAGGAGGTGGTTGGTGACAGCCAACATGGCTTCGAAAGGCTCCAGGGAGACCTTATAGTGACCTTCCAGTACCTAAAGGGGCCTACAGAAAAGCTGGAGAGGGACTCTTGGTCAGAGGGTGTAATGACAGGACAAAGGGTAACAGCTTTAAACTAAAAGAGGGCAGATTTAGACTGGATATAAGGAAGAAATTCTTCACTTAGAAAGTGGTGAGACCCTGGCACAGGTTGCCCAGAGAAGCTGTGGATACCCCATCCCTGGAGTTGTTCCAGGCCAGGTTAGAATGGGATGGTCTTTAAGATCCCTTCCAACCCAAATCATTCTATGAGTCTATGACACCAAGCATCCCCAGAAAGCCACATTTCTCATTTTTAAGGGCACGTGGCAGCTGTTTTTTCACATTATTCCCTTCCAGAGTATTTCCAATATTGGAGTTGACATTGCTGTAGTTAAAGACAAATATTTACATGCTGTAACTATTATCACAGGTATGTTCTTTAAGAAAGTTTTCCATTGAATGGCAAGCTGTGTCTTCTGATGTATTTGAATATATCTGACATACAGCACAAACATTAGAAGATGCCATTTTTGGACTTGGAGGTTCATAGTGCAGGCTGATAGGAGGCAGCGTGTTATACAATCAGCCTGCACAGCTTTTCTTTTCTTTTTTCTTTTCTTTTCTTTTTTCTTTTCTTCTTTGCACACCCCCTCCCACTCCTCCCAGTCTAGCAGGATGCTCATTGTTTTCAGATTTCAAGTGTAGGACTTTTTTCGTCTCACTCTAATCCTTATTAATAAGCTTATAATATTCTAGTTAGTTTTACTTTTAAAAGTTACCACATTTAACCCAAAGCAGTGTTTTGCTGCTTTATATTCTTTAACAATTACTGTTACTCACTGAAGCACGAAATTATCATGCACTGTAATTTTTCTAAATGCTGAAGTTCTTTTTTAATATATATCTGGGGAAAGAAAAGATTGTCTTGCACACAATCCCATAATGTAAAAAGACTACAGACAGCTTAGAAACTGTAGTCATTTTTGTCTCAATTCTCCTCAGGCGAATTATGGTTTTTTCTGTATGTAATATAAGGAAAGAGGCTAATTGGTGTTTCAATATACGTGTGGAAAACAGCTCATGGTCTTAGGCTGGGGTCCCTACCACTAATGCTTTGCAATTCAGAAAAAAACTTATCAGAATCTTACATCCAAAAACTGAGCGAATATCAAAATTGCGTCTTCAATGTGGTGTTCCTGTTGTCCAAAAAAAAGGGAATGCAGAGGAGCCACAGGCAGTCTCAAAGCCTTGTGTAGACCTAGCAAGTACAGAACTGCTGAATGCAGTTGTTCTCCCAGTATTCACTGTAGGCTCTTGGTAGCTGCTCTGGAAATATCATAGAATCATAGAATTGGGACCTTAAAGACCACCCAGTTCCAACCCCCTGCCATGGGCAGGGACACCTCCCACCAGACCAGGTTGCCCAAAGCCCCATCCAGCCTGGCCTTGAGCACCTCCAGGGATGGGGCATCCACAGCTTCTCTGGGCAACCTGTGCCAGGGCCTCACCACCCACATAGTCAAGATTTTCTTCCTAATATAGTCCAAACCTACTGTCTTTTTGTTTAAAGCCATTCCCCCTTGTACTGTCACTGTAATCCCTGACAAAGAGTCCCTCTCCAGCTTTCCTGTAGGCCCCTTTAAGTACTGGAAGGCTGCTGTAAGGTGCAGCTCTCCCCAGAGCCTTCTCTTCTCCAAGCTGAACAACCCCAGCTCCCTCAGCCTGTCTTCACAGGAGAGGTGCTCCAGCCCTCTGATCATCCTCATGCACCTTCTCCGGACTCACTCTAACAATCCAGAAGCTGTCCCATGTTAGATAAGGGCCCTGCTGCTGACCAGAGCCAGGCCTATAAGAAATGTTGTTTGTGCCTGTGTAAGAGCATATTTAAGAAAGGAAAAAAGAAAACAAAAAAACCCCACCTGCTGCTCAACAGCAGCTGGGAAAGAGAGAGGAGTGAGAACCAGCCCTGCAGCCCCCAAGGTGAGTGCGGCAGGAGGGCAGGAGGTGCTCCAGGCACGCAGCACAAGTTCCCCTGCGGCCAGTGGAGAGGCCCCTGGTGCAGCAGGCTGTCCCCCTGCAGCCCATGGGTCCCACATGGAGCAGATCTCCACGCTGCAGCCCGTGGAGGAGCCCCCGCTGGAGCAGGTGGATGTGGCCTGGAGGAGGCTGCGGCCCATGGAGAGCCCCCGCAGGAGCAGGCCCCGGGCCGGAGCTGCAGCCCGTGGAGAGGAGCCCACGCAGGAGCAGGAGGTCTGGGGGGAGCTGCCGCCTATGGGGGACCCATGCTGGAGCAGTTTGCTTGAGTTTGTTTGCAGTTTGCTGGAGCAGGATGGACCCCGTGGTACGGAGCCATGTGGGAGCAGTTCTTGAAGAGCTGCAGCCTGTGGGCAGCCCCCACAGGCTCAGTTCGGGAAGGACGGCATCCTGTGGGAGGGACCCCACGGGGAGCAGGGGCAGAGAGTGACCGTGAGGGAGCGGCGGAGACAAAGCGTCAGGGACTGACCGCAGGCCCCATTCCCCATTACCCTGCGCCGCTCAGGGGGAGGAGGTGGAAGAGGTTGGATGGGGGGAAGGCGTTTTTAGTTTCTTTCCTTTCTTTCTCACTTCTCTAGCTTGTTAGTAATAGGCAATAAATCTTACTATCTCCCTACTCTGAGTCTCTTTTGCCCATCACGATAATTGTTGAGCGATCTCCCCATCCTTATCTCAACCCTTGAGCCCTTTTCATCATATTTTCTCCCCCTTCCCCTCTGAGGAGGGGGAGTGAGAGAGTAGCTGAGGTAGAGCTCAGCTGCCCACCCGAGTAAAACCACCACACTGTGTCACCAACAAAGATGTTAAATAGTGCCAGTCACAATACTGATCCCTGAAGAACACCACTCGTTCCTGATCTCCATCTGGACATTGAGCTGTTGACAGCAACAGTCTGAGTGTGGCTATCCAGCCAATTCCTTATCTACCATCCATCAAATCCATTTCTCTCCAATTAAGAGACAAGGATATCACGCAGGACAGTGTCAAATGCTTTGCACAAGTCCAGGTAGATCATATAATGGATGGAGATATCCCTTAGTAAATTTTTTGTCCTATTAGAATACATTGGGATTTCCAAATAGAGTACGGTATCAAAGAAATCCTGATATCTAGCTCCTAATGGATCTGTTGCTCATTCTGACAGATCCCTGATGTAATATTGCCCTATAACCATACTGACCTCAAGCAATCTCAAAATAATCTGAAGGTATCTTCTGTAAAACAAATCTTTCAGTTTTCAGATGTATTTCATGTTCTGTAACACTGTTAAGGACTGCTTCCATAGTTTTTAAAAATAGGAAGAAAGGGGTACATCATGGTTGTTACATTTGTTCAATCCCATGACTTCAAAAAAGCATTTTTGCTATTGAAGAGGAGAACCTTCACCAAAGGTACACGGGGATTAGAAGACAAAAAACCTCCATCTCTTCTCAATGCAAGAAAATCTTAAATATTGATCTAATCTCTGAAATGCTGTTCGCTAATTTAGCAGGCATTGCCTACAGCTATGTATCTGCAGTCTTGCTTGACATGAAACATGCACAGAGACGACTGACATAACATTAGGATGATCAGTTTCTAGAAACACAAATAAACATGCACACATGGAAGTATGTAACTGGAGTTGAATGTCAATAGCACAACTCGTAACAGACAATTAAAGCAGCCTTTACAATACAGCAACATTTAGTGAGAGTTGAAGTAACGTAATAATCACACTCAGCATCTGATACGTCAGCTTTATGACATGATGACATTCAGACTCTTAACAGCCAACACTTGACAGCAGTGAGACTTTTAGGCATTCATGGATATTGAATCACTGAATAATATAGCATGCTAGTAAAGTACTTGGAGATCTTCAGATTTTTATTTTTTTTTTCTAACTTAAAAACAGTAACAGAAAATACAAAATTGAAAAATACTCCTAGTGAAGAGCTGAAAATGCTTTCTGGATCACTGTTGTAAGATTATACTCCATTCAACTGACACATACACATAAATTGTTTTCTGGAAGTGCACTAAGTAACGTAGTCATATTAACAAATTTGTGTACAATTAAAAAAATTTGAATTTAGACTTAAATAAAAAAATTAACACACACATATAAGCATGACGCTTTAATAAGCAACAAAAGCCTGGAGTATGGCAGGGTGTTTTGGATACACCCTAAATTTTCCCAGCACCTGAGATCTTCATTAAATTTAATATTTTACCTTTTAGGAAATGTTGCTTTTCTAGCTAGTATTTTAGTAAATAATTGCAAAGTTACTTCTCCATTTTCTCTGTAAGATCTCCACTCTGCATTCTCTCTCTCCTGAATTACATAACCCGTGGAATGCAGATCAAGGACATGACTGACGATCCTTCTGTAATTAAAGCTCCCTAATGCTGCCAACACAAGCTCTATACAAAGAGCTAAGGAGGCAGTACCTCTGCCCTTTTCTGAACCCTTAAAATCTCTTGTGAAGGCAGCAATCACAAGCCGTTAGAGGCAAAGGAGGAATATAATTCATTTGAACCTTTGGGAAGAAACTGGAAGATATCCTTTAGTTCATTTCAAAGCTGGTGATATCTGCAAACAATCCTCCTTATGTATCCAAAACACACTTATACAAGCTCCCCCAAAAGGAATTCAACGACCATAATAGCAGATTTCTGACTGTTAGCCTGAAAATTAATTCACTAAAAGAGAAAAAAGAAAAGAAAAAGACAATTTTGCAGATGTTTTTGAACATACGCCAAACAAAGTTTATTTCTGCCTCACCATAATTAAAATTGGAAACAACAGATTTCAGAGATCTCCGTAGTAAAAAGATGAAGCCAGTGTTTGTTTGCATGGTAGTTGACCTGCATAGTTCAGTTATAACAATTGATCAGCAATGCTGCTGCAAAATGAACAGCCCTTGAATACAGATCATGTAGAATATTAATTTTGGCAATAATTGAGTACTTGGAGGCTTGCATGTAAAGAGACAAATGTATTATACACCTCACATTATACTGTGAGAGGTTAGAGGATTTTTGAAGCCTTACAAGACAGAAACCATAAAATGTGCACATTGTATTATCAAGAGGGAAAACAAAGACTGAATTTCTAAGACATACAATCTTGAGATCGACCCAGACAAACATGGGGGGAGGGAGTGAACAACTCAGACTATAAAGCCGCTCCATGACAGCAAACAAACCACATCTGGATTATTTAAACTTCTGGAAAAATAGTCACATAAACATTTGCAGTGTAACACTGAAACCCATAGATTTAACCCGTAGTAAGATTTTTCTTGTACAGGAAATCGGAAATTTCTGTGCAAAAAGATAAGAAATAAAGCTAAGTTCTGTTAAATGAAGATTGAACATTTCACATAACAAAATTTCTTTTTAAAAGTTGCAAGGGTAATCTTAATGATAAGTCTATACTGATCATCTTAAACCCACAGCTGAGAGCCTGGACCAAATAGAACATAAAATTCTTTTCATTTTAATAAGGGAATTACAAAAGTAACCAGAGGCCTCAGAAAAGTAACGAAGTGATAGAAACTTTCATCTTTGTATGCACCAAGGAGGGCATATGCAACAGTGCTTGTGAAAATGCTGAGACAAAGACATGGGGAACAAGCCAGGATGTTCAGTCCAGCCTTATGCTGCTGCTCCAGAAGGATGCAGATCTTTTGTAGGTCTTGTGTTAGATCTGCCAGTCCTATGCAGATGTCTCGGGGTATGGCAGTAGATCTGAAATGGCATCACATCGCTATATGCTAACATCTGAATGTCACCTAAACCTGATTTATGATTAACTTCTTACAACAGAGTTCATTTTAATCATTCATACATTAACCTGAACACCCTAAAGTCACAATTTCTATACAGTGAAAGACCATGGATGTGGTGTGGTTGTCACAACTAGGAATATGGCAGGGTATGATCTGTTTGTAAAAAGTACATACATTCATTGCAAACAGCAGCGTATGCTCCAAGTGAAAAATTAACCTGATACCAAATCACACACAGATAATGAAAAGAGATTTTTACTGAAGTAATGCACCTTTTTCTTCTGATGCTAGACTCCAGTTCTTTGGTCAGTCTCTCTCTTATGCTAATACTGTAAGCACTCCTATTTTTCTTTCCGTTTCCCCTCCCACAAAGTGGCAATCGAAGAAATCAATTAGGTAACTTGAATGCGTATTTTGTAGCAAGATAAAGATTTTTAGAGGAAATGGAAGTCAAGAAAGAATGGTATTTCAAAACACTCCCTCTTCTCTGCCTCAGAGATCAACAACCGACTTAAAAACTAGTTCTAGAGAAGTAAGTGCACCACCAAAAACATTACTGCCACCAAACCATTTTTTGTAACAACAGACATAGATATAAAATGCACCATATTTAAACACACTTCTCCCTCCATGGCTAAGGACAGTTAACTTAATACAGGAAGCTCCACATACTTTTTAGGTTTGAAAACAGTGAAAAGCACAAAAGACAGAAGACTGACCATTGGGGCTCTGCAGAGGATGCAGTACTTACCTTTAGAGAACATACTTTATTTAATAGAAGTTTTTTGCTCCAATATACAAAATAGGGGACTGCAGTCCCAATTAACATTTACATAGTTACACAGCAAATCATTTCCACCATTTACAACAACTGACAACTTTCCCATACTCCCCTCTGTACTACAGCCAAGAAATAATCCTGTAATGCTTTACATACCAATCAGTTATATTTTGTACTTCCCTGCCTCTTTTCTTTTTTTTTTTTTATGAAGTTGCAGTTTCTGATAATAGTTTAATTGAGAACTTCCGATTATTTCAGCTGCACTAAAAGTAAAATGAAATATATAATTTGGAATACTATCTCAAAAACCCTATACAAAATGAAAGTCAGCGCCTTATAAAAATATGTGGCAGGAGTAAAACCAGTGAATAAAATGAAAATGTTTTGAATTTTGTTAGGGTATAAAGTATTTAGCAACTAGTCTCAGATTTTGACTACACAAAAAAAAAAAAAAAAGAACGAAAAAATTGTCCATTAGCAAAAAGTAACATGACAGTTCTTTTACAATACTGTACCTTTAGTATGCAAAGGACTTCATCCTTCTAACATGCACCATTAACCAACCGGCTCACTCCTTAACCCTTTTCCCACTGAAAGCTGAAAAAAGGTGTTAAAATTACTTGAATCCCTTAAGAAAAATCCAATCATACTTTCTGCATCTCCCACAATATTTAAGCTTTACTTTACAATGCTGGTAGTTTAATCATGATACATAATTTTATACAAAAGAATTCTAGCCAAACCAGGGCTTTAGAAACTTTGCATTTTACAAAAGCAATTTGTTACAGCATGACAGTTGCTAAATAGCCCAATTTATTTAGTGACCCTGTTAAAGATTTGTTCAACTGAGCGAATAGGTGAAGTCATTTCCTGAGCTAAAAGATACAGGTAAGTAAATAGCCAGTTATAGCAGCAGATAGGAGACATTCTTTTCAAAAGTCGTAACAGTATCAATAAAATAACCTTAGAAAACTACAATAATGTAAAAATCACTAGCTGAAGAGGGGTGACAAGGACATCCAAGACCTGATTGCCATCATCTGGAATGCATATCCCCTGACTTTCCAGAAATTACATTCAGCTACTGTCAGACAAAGTACTGTTAAATGGAAGAATGTCAGATCACAGTAGTTCACATTTATTACAGATCAGGTGTTTTGTCAAGAGTTAGTTCTTAATGCTGTTTCATAAACCCAAAGCAAGGTAAAACAGTTGGTTTCAGTGAAAAACCCTACGCTTCATTCTACTTTTAAAGGAATGCAGTATCTTCAGTCTCACTAAAATTTAATCTTGATTCTTTTTATTACTTAGAAAAATTTATACTTGAGACCTTGAGTGGTTTTTGAGACAGTCACCCATGTTATTGGTAACATAAGTGGATCTGTTTTTAAGAAAGGGTATGAAATTCTGAAAACAGTTTACTTTGATCCAAATAATTCTAATTTGCTTAGAGTACAAGACATTAATAAATGATTAAAGAACTATAAAGACTGGTATACCACCACTGCACCAACATTTTCTTTTGATATGCATTCTTAAAAGTCTTCTGTGTAATATTTGTTCACTTTTTTCACCCATTAATGGAAAGATGATATTCTAGTTTAATTAAATAAAGTACCTCACTTAGATACCAGTTCTTCCAGAAGGAAATCTCTCTTCTATGTTACTAATTTTTTAAGACATTGTAGACATTGTTTTTAGAATTTATGTTGGCTCTTCTTTAACATTTTAACATAGTTTTAATTCAAATTAATATATAAAATTCTCAATACTTGTTAGAATAAAGGACAGTCAGTACACAAGATCCTAAGTTACAATAATTTATAAATAAAAATAAACTATTACAAACCAAACCTTTCCCCATACGGAGATTAAAAGCCATAATCTTGACTGATTGTTCCCGATCATACATTATAAATAACGTAAGCTTCTTCAGAGAAGCAAAACATACTTGCCTCCCTGACACCAGTTTATATCTTCAGTTAAACTACTACCATCAAGAAGGCAATTGGGCCCAGATATATCTTCTTGCTTACATGTTAACCCTCCCAGCCTCATTCTTTCAACCTTAAGCACAGGAAACTAAGTTCACAAAGAGTCCTTTACTTTTTATATGTGAAGTCTGTATAAAATACAGATTTCTAATGCTCCTTTTGCACCAATCTGGCAGTGCAGTTAGAACCTGATTCAAATTCCACTGAAGTCCATGTAAGGTTCTCCAGTGACCTTAATGGGCTTTGAATTAGGACCACAGAAACAGCATTACCTAATGGAAAGCTCCTGCAAGACTGGTTGGTATCTCTTTTTTGCTTACGGGATGCAGTGGAGACGTGTAGTCAGCATGATACCTGAGCAAATAAAATGGTAATGATATGAAGGTTTTAAAAATCCCAAACTCTTTGCTTAGTTGTGTGCAAACTGTGCTACCACCCCTGGAGCTTCCTGCTTTTCTTTTCTTCAGTGCTTGCTCCATTCCAAGATAGAGATGTGAGGCATAACAATCTCTCTTCGCTACAGTTCCCCCTCAATCCCGAGACTGATAGAAGAGGATGTAACCAGACTCAGAGTTCTTTGAGATGTCTGATGTCAACCCGTAGAATTCTTCAATAGCTTGTGCATCAATTTTCTGTATGTAAAAATCCAAAATTTTAAAGTATGAATACCTTGCATAACATATACATCACATTACGTTCCACTCTAAAATATGTTCTCAAATAAAAATATCTTTCACTTATTACATATAATAATGAAAGCCCAATAATTCTTAAATTTGTTATGTTTCCAGTCTGTCGTCAACTGCACAGATGGCAGTGGATACATATGTTTATGTATATATGTGCGTGCAATTTTAAGGATTAAGTGAACCTATGAGCGTAACCCAAGGTGCATTGTTTGTGCAAATTTCACAAAGAAAAGCTTTAAAGATAACAATATCCCACTAAGACTTTAAATTCACAATGAAGAACATCATTTCTAACTCTAAGCAAACCTCATCATTTCTAACTCTAAGCAGTATAAGCCAGTCAACTGCAAATGAGAATAATGAGAAAGCAAAGAATGAAGGCTAACTTTTTCTTAATTTTTCATACAAATTTTGTCTGTGATCCTGCCAGCCTGGAAAGCCTCCCATAGCCAAGATTTCTGGGGAAAGACTTAAAGTGTCTGCCAAAACCAGACATTTTTGAAATGAGTAAAGTCTGTTTTTCTTGTCATCACTTTTTATACAAAAGAAATTGAAATTAAAAGCAAGCTCTCTTGCTATATTTTAAACCAAGGATAATTAGGCTACAAACAAAAGGTGGAAAGATGAACTTTCCTTCACTTAGGCAGACATTATTTAATCGCATTCCCACTATTTGAAATGAAACCTCTCTCAGGAAGGAACAAGTCATTCCAACTTGACTAACCATGGGCCTAAAAGGCAATGAGATGTTTTAGATGTGAGAACGAGAAGATTATTTCCTTCCTCTTTAGAAGAGCTAAGAGGAAAAAAATACATTACTGCCAGGTGTTACTGCTTTGGAATTGGAGAGATCGTCCCTGATGTTTGTGAAATGATATGAGACCTACCACAGTGGCCTCTCTTTTCCTTGGAGGAAAGTGAACTTTTGACCTATTGAGACATTTCAATTTACAGTGTATCTTGATAAAGCATAGAGGCAATCCTTTTACTTTCCCAGCAACCCTGCATATTTCCATGTCTGTCATTTCCTGTGTGAAAAACGATGCATAATGTGGCTTGGAGATAAGAATCCTTAATACCCTTGACTTGTCCTGCCAATTAACACAGTAAGTCCAATACCTGTCTCACTCATTTTACTTCTTTTTAATTATACAGTACTTGTATAATGTAAGAAAAAATGTAAACTATTCATTGTACTGGCTTAATTAAATCTAATAAAGGACGTGGACAGCACAATCATACTTCTGTTCATGCATAAGCATAAACAAGGGGAGAAAAAGGAAGATGACAGAACAAGCAAAAAACCTGTAACAGTACGAAATATGGACATGAGCAGTTTCTGCTCTTTTTCTCAATGAAGAATAAAAGATAACTGATGAAACTGTTGACAAAGTGAAAACTGGTGAAGGGATTTTTGTTTGTTTGTTTGTTTGTTTGTTTGAATAACAAGAATTCCTGGAAGCATGGCTAATATTAGCAAGAATACCATAAGCAAAAGACTCCTGTTTCAGGGACTAACTTTTAAATTTTACGCTGAAACTTGGGAACCCCCAGTTTGTCTACTTTGACACTTGTTGCAGCTTTTTCTGAAACAATCCAGGACATTCTATAAAACAGATGACAAGACTGATCCATTCCAATAATTTATAACCTCTTAAAAAATATGCACAAATACATTCCTCCAAGAAATTATTTACTCTCAGAGAAGAACTGCAATAAAACCAATTTATCTGCACCTTTATTTGCCATATACTCTGGCCACAGGAACAGCTTACTAAACAAAGGTGAAAGACAATGGCCATAAACAAAGAAGCTTCTTTTCATAATTATACAAAACGAAATGCAATTAAAATTATTGCACAGTCAAATTGTAAGCTGCAGCTCTGTGCTCACAGTTATTGATCATTTAGATTGGGATTGAATAACTCTTCTCGTTAGCGTATCAGTATTTTTACTTTAAGTAATCATGCACACAACAAGTGCTGCAAGTGCTCTGGTTGGTATGAGAAAAAAGTCCAGAGTATACACAAAGCTTACCTCAACAATATCATCATCAAAAAGCAACCAAAAATCATGACTTTTCACTATTGCAATATAATGTCCTCTGTTAGGGCCACTGTAAAATACAATCAAAAAAAAAAAGAACACAAACTGTAACACATGTATGTACAAACGTATTTCATTAAAGTGTTTTTTTCTTGTAGAAAAGCAGTATTTAACGGTAATTGAAATGGGTACCAACACAATTTCTGTTTGGATGTTTCTTTTCCTCTTTTTCTTCCACTTAAATCATCTTCATAACAATGTCTCACTTATCTGTATCTAATGCTGTGCTAAAAAAAAAAGGATTATATATAAACTGAGAAATAAGCAGCACACGCATGAAAATATAAATGAAAGGAAATAAAAGAGAGACAGGGAAGTGAAATCAAGAAATTATTCTGATGCTTCATAAGGACAGGATAGATCCCACACCAGTTCTGATCTTCATAAAGAAGAACATGTAGAGCTGCTGTTCATCTACAGGCTCAATCAGGAATCTCTTCATTTGCTTGACTGCAAACAAAAACTGAATTAAACTGGCAATTTAGAAGTTTGAAGAATCCTTACAGCAAGGAAAGGTCTCCCGTTTAAACTAAAGCAGTTCTAATGCACAGCTCTTCAGTTTGTGGCAGACAAGAAATTTCTCCACAACCATGACAGGAATGAAACCTGTAAAAGTGTCTTACTAATTAATCAGATTTCAGGTAAGAATATGATACACTTTCCAAACTAGCTGAACCTTAAAACTGAAAGCAGACAACTACCTAAAGTAGTTCTGGAACTGCCTTAACCTGCTAATGACACTCATACAATTTTTGTGTTTGTATGAGGGACGGAAGGCTACCATCTATGAGGGATGTTTGCGTACCAAATTATACAACCCAAAGTAAAACACAACTAACCTGACATGGCTCTGAGAATGGGCAAGTTTCCAAGATTGAGCATATGTAGGGCTGTACTGTTAGAGTGATACTCCCTGCTACTCTGCACTCTGGGACCCAAAATTGGACATGGAATTCCAGACATCACTTGGTTAATGCAACAGAGAGACTGATAAACTGGTGCAAGGCCAGCAGCAGGCTACTCCATTTGTCAGAGAACTACAGCACCAGGTGGGGTAAGAGAGACAATCGTCACAAAGCGTGAAAAGGGAAATTCTGATGTGATATAAAGGGGAAAGAAAGTACAGTGAGAACGCTGATGGACTGAAACAAATTGCCCAAAGAGGCAGTAAAAATCCCCATTCCTAGTCATAAAACTGAACTGGGTACAGCCCTGAGCAACCTAATCAAATGTCAAAGTTAGCCCTGCTTTAAGCTTTAGGTAGTTGACCTCACAGTGTATATTATTCTATGATTCCAGATGTTAAATCATCATTTTCCACTTCGACGCTTTTATTTAGTCAACAAGCAGTTTGTACAGCAGCCCTAATTTAAAGACTTGAAACCATAAGAACATCTATGTAAAACAGCAAAATCAAGTTTTCTTCTATCTGGGGGTGTTTTAGGAAAGGCTGGATGTGGTGCTTAGGGACATGGTTTAGTGGGTGACATTGGTAGTAGGGGTATGGTTGGACCAGATGATCTTGGAGGTCTTTTCCAACCTTAATGATTCTATGATTCAAATACAAGTCTAACAGTCACATTCTGAAAGCAAGGAAATAATCAACAAAACTCACACCATATGAGTATATTTCAGAAAATGTTGATAAAGTCTGTGGGAAACACACAAAACCCTGAAGAAAACCCTTTATAAAGCAGCATCTGTTCTAAAATGCTTTCTCTCCTCCATTTTTTAAAATGATCCTATGATCCTTAAATGTTATTGCTTATATGACACGGGGTATTTTTTTTATTATATTTTTTTTTCCTTTTGACATAGGCTCATACAAATACTCCTATGAAACATACTGCTACCACCTTCCACAATGAGCTGTCATGGCAACAAGGCCATATATTACCAGGATTGGTAGCATTTCTTCACAATGCTTTCCTTGCTAAGTTTTAAGAGATCTCTAAATGCTATTAGTTATGTGATACTGGGTGTTTTGTTTTTGTAAACGCAGTTAAGCTTACACAAAAATCGCTTACATAAAATATATTATTACCTTCCACAATGAACCACCACAGCAACAAGGTCATACATTCTGTCAGGATTGGTGGCATCTCCTGAGGTGTTAAATAAACGAAGCTCTAAAGGAAAAACTACTCTATAAGAGAGTTTTGTGTATCGATGCAGCTGATCCATGTATTTAAATCTCTTCAAATGGAGAGCTAGAATCATAGGTAGCTTTTTTACTTTCATCCTGAAAACAAACAAACAAAAAAAAAACAGTATTTCCAATACTGAGCCAAATCATTCAGCTGACATTGACAAACATGAAACGTATATACTGAAGTCTTTAAAAAAATTACATGCATTAAAAAGATGCTAAAATCGTCAGTCACCTAAATAATACAGAACTTGTCCTGTGTTGCTAAAGCAAAGGTGGTCTTAGCAATTGAGAGAATTGTAAATTTATTTAGAATAGTAGCTAAATGAAGACCCATGAACAACCCATATAATAATTTAGACATAAAGGCCTGTATTAGGTTTATGTGGCGAGGTTTTGGTAGTGGGAGGGCTGCACAGGTGGCCTCTGTGAGGAGCCCAGGAGCTGCCCCACGTTAGATAGGAGCCAGCTCCAGCCAGCTCCAAAAGGAACCTGCTGCTGGCCACAGCTAAGCCAATAAGTGATGTTGTTTGCGCCTCTGGGTGAGCAGACGGAAGAAAGGGAAAAATCTGCTGTGCTACAGCAGCTGGGTGAGGGGCGAGAGCTGAGAGAGAACCAGCCCTGCAGCCCCCAAGGTGAGTGCAGCAGGAGGGCAGGAGGTGCTCCAGGCACGCAGCACAAGTCCCCCTGCGGCCCGTGGAGAGGCCCCTGGTGGAGCAGGCTGTCCCCCTGCAGCCCACGGGTCCCACATGGAGCAGATCTCCACGCTGCAGCCCGTGGAGGAGGCCCCGGTGGAGCAGGGGGATGTGGCCTGGAGGACGCTGCGGCCCATGGAGAGCCCCCGCAGGAGCAGGCCCCGGGCCGGAGCTGCAGCCCGTGGAGAGGAGCCCACGCAGGAGCAGGGGGTCTGGGGGGGAGCTGCCGCCCGTGGGGGACCCGTGCTGGAGCAGTTTGCTCCTGGGGGATGGACCCCGTGGTACGGAGCCGTGTGGGAGCAGTTCTTGAAGAGCTGCTGCCTCTGGGCAGCCCCCACAGGCTCAGTTCGGGAAGGACGGCATCCCGTGGGAGGGACCCCACGGGGAGCAGGGGCAGGGAGGGACCGTGAGGGAGCGACGGAGATGAAGCGTCAGGGACTGACCGCAGCCCCCATTCCCTGTTCCCCTGCACCACTCAGGGGGAGGAGGTGGAAGAGAGTGGATGGGGGGAAGGTGTTTTTAGGTTGCTTTTAGTTCTCACTGCTCTAGTCTGCCAGTGATAGGCAATAAATAATATTAATCTCCCTTGCAATTTTGCCTGTGACAGTAATTGGTGAGTGATCTCCCTGTTCTTACTCAGCCCACGAAACTCTCCATTGTATTTTCTCTCCCTGTCCTTTTGAAAAGGGGGAATCAGAGACTGGCATGGTGGCACTTAGCTACCTACCAGTATCAAACCACCACACGGCCATGTAGCACAGAATTCAGTTTTAAGACATACTTCCCTAGAGCTTTCCTGAGTTCCCAAATGCAAATCCTACACCCCACTTGGTATACATTGGAAGTATCGCAACAAAGTTGTTCCAGAGGTCCTGTGTCAGTTGAACTTCCCATTAAACTGGCCACGTCAAACAAGAATTTTAAAACAGGCAATACGACTTTGTCACATTTGTATTACTCCACATTTTCGTATCAAGCCATTCATTTAACATTGCCAAGGGATCCAAACAGAACACTGTTATTCGGCTTACCTTATGCTGCCAAAATAAGATAAGGCTATGCTCTAAGTGCAATGATTTTGCATACATGTTGCAGCTTCACTTTACTGAAGTCAAAGTTGGGATGTGATAACCTAGTTTTACTGAGGACTCACTGGCCCCCTTCCCTAGTTTGAGGTATTGAGGTCTCAATTCAGTGCTTACAAATCCTCATCAGGCAAACACAGCTGGCCTGGCAACAAACAGAAACTTCCACCCTCTGGGAGATAAATTTGCCCACAAAATAAAATAAATTTGCCACAAAAACAGCTACCAAGTTAGAGCGCAGTGCTTCTTGGCACAGCTTATTACCTTAGATTAGCACTGTGCAGAATCTGTCAGACTGCCTTTAGCCCTGAAAGGTTGCTCAAAAGTCTTAACAATACAGCCCAATGAAGGCTTCAGGTGTGTCTACTAAGACTGTATTTTCGGAATGTCAGTAAATATGTTTGTACAACATAATCCTTTTCCAAAAGATACGGGACTGGGGACAAAATCCTTGAAAACACACCTGTTTCTTTTCTCATTAAACTCAGACTTGATAGCATCTGAAAAACCATGCTAGACTCAAGTTTTCTCTTTGGCCTGCAAGGGAACTAGGAAATGAAAAATGCTGGAGAAGGGGTGGAAGATGACAGGAGCAGCTATTTTTCTGGACAGTTACTTTTTAATATATTACTGAGATATGGATATAATTTCTGCTCCACTTATTTTTTTTCAAAATGGAAGTCCTCTTTTAAAAATGCAGTTGTGTTTGACAATAGGAGCTCTTTCACTGGCAAAAAAATCACTTTTTCTAGTTGAACAGACACTAACATGGATAAACTTTATGATATAGAGAAGGAAGAAAATTATGACTGCAGTGAAACTGACCTTAAGGGCCACATGAAGAGTAAAATATAAACAATAAAAGCTGTGTTTTGCCAATATATCAGTGCCTACAGTACAGGCTTATGTCAACACATCTTATTATTGGTCAGGGATCATGTAGCGTCCCACACAGAAAAAAAGCTAAGGCAACAGAAAACAACAGGACAGACCTTGCTTCACAACCCTCTCACACACATCAATTAGTAAGCTTATGCAATGTGTAAAAGCAAACTTGGCATATGAGATACGCCAAAAGCCATGTGTTCAATCTGCGGTAATCCAAATAACCAGAATCAGTGGTATAACCAGTAGAGCATGTCAGTGTTCCCATCCCTGCAACTCATCCATATAAGCAGACAAATACTTTCTTAGGTAATAAATACAGCACTGTACACAACATCAAAGTTTTTTCAAAGGTGTAAACAAGACTAAAAGAAATATTAGACAAGATATGTTTTTACACTAAATAAACTACAGGCTTCCATGGAACTTCAGATGCTTTTCAGGAGCACTGTCATGCAGATGTTTAGCACAACTAACCAAAATCTCAGTTAGCAAAAAGTGTTATTACAAGCATCATTCAGACTGAATCAGTAAAAAAAAGTGCTATCAAACTGTCTCTTACAGCAATCGTAAAAAATATTTAATTATTTAGAGAAAAACAAGTTTAAGAAGTCCCATAAAATCAGTAAATTTTCATTACTACCCAGAATTTTTAACTAATTATTAGTAGTTTATTTTAGCTTGTCTTTTGAACTTATCTTTGGTCTTAAGACCATTATTTTTGTCATTCTTAAAATAAATAATAGGCCTCCCAAAACACTTTACATGGATTCTCGTTACTCATGGAAGTAGCCTCGATGAATTCAAGCACGAGGAATGTAACCAAGTTACTCTTAAGAGGAAGAAGAGTGAGAACAATTAAGAGAGACAGAACTTTCTCCTCATGCCTCAAACACACAGAAAAGGAAATACAAGAGTATTTTCATGAAATACATATGTTTTTTTTCCTTCCCTGAATCTGATGTACCTTTTATGTGCTTCTTGCTTACTGCGACATTCTTCACAATAATATTTGTATTCACTGCACAGAGTTTCTGTATTGCTGAAACCCCTGAATAAAAAAAAAAAATTATATAGATACTAGTTTCTTACCTGAAAAATATATATAAACATACATAAATAAACAACAGAAACATTATTTTATTACGTTTACATAAAGTAAAATTTGCTACATAAAATGACTATGAGCTTTTAGTTTTACTTTCTGCTTTCGTAGTTAAAAAAAGACAGACAAAATATGGAAGTTCAGATTTTCGCACCTACCTTAAACAATGAGTGATTGAAGTATTCTGTTCCACATCAACTGAAAGGTCTAAGAAGTCTTCATCTTTGCTGCTTATCTGCAGGAAGAAAAGACAGGCAGATTACAGTTAAAACCTGTTATGCTAATTTACCTCCTTTTCAGCATCATTTTCTATTGACAGAATGCATCACTGCCCTTGTAATAGTTTTCAAAAAATTGCTACAAGTGAAATGTCTTTGCACGTTAGAGATTTGCTAGATCTGTTTCTGATTTTGTTCAGAAAGAGGAAGAAGGAAATGTGTATGTGTCCATGGAAGTATACAGTGCCAGTGATTATGCTGTGATTATGCAGTGATTATGATTTTAGCTCAACAATAATTCCAAGTTCCTTCTACACCTCACACTTTTCAAAAGAATATAATCACTGGGATTTTTCTCCTATATAATGCTCTCACCTCTTCTCTTCCCCTATGATTTCCTCTTATTGAAAGATATGTATTTGCCTATCCTAGCATTCCTAATAAAGAGCAGAAATGCTTTGAAGACTCCTTCTGTCTAGATTCATGAGCAACAGATGGCATATTTGTTGGTAAACAAGAGCTTGGCATATAGTCTGATAGAGGCAGAACTGTGGATAACATCTACACCGCTGCACACACCATGGGAAACGAGCAAGAGGAGCTGGAAACCATGGTGCAATTAGAAAACTATGACCTATGACTATGACTATAATCACGGAAACGTGGTGGGATGAATCACACAAGAGGAACACTGGAATAAAGGTCTACAAGCTCTTCAGAAGAGACTCACAGCGAAGGAGGGGCAGAGGTGTTGCACTCTGTTAGGGAAGAGACTGATTGAAAATCAACCATGTTATTAAAATGTTTAGGAAACAGCAAACTGCAACCTTAACTTTTATCTGCTAGTGTTTGCCCTATGTATCTAGAGATACTTGGTATCACTGGTGAGAAGGTCTACTGCCTTTTATGGCTCCTACATACAAAAGTGAATGCTTTCAGAAAAGGTGCCCAGCTGCAATTTCTTGATTGAAAGCAGCTAGAGCTAAATATTTATCTTTAAAACATATGAGATTTATGTTCCCTAAGAGAAATTTGAAGCTTTTCTCTGATTATCAAGAGATGAGAAGCACACAGTTCCTAAGGGCAGCAGACATGGAGAATAAAAAGAAAAATACATCTGGTCAAGACAATTATTTCTGAAAATTAATGTAATTGGGCAAATCAAAAGAAAAAAAAACACATGAAATTAAGTTAAAACTTTCTGTAAATATCTATGAGAGGACTGGAGAAAGATTTGTCCCACTATTCTGTAGATAATCTTTCCAAGAATAAGTATACATACAAAAAAATTTGCCACTGTGCCAGTACATATGTCTACAATAACATTTAAATGCTTAAGTGTAATGTTTAGACTTCCAGAATACATGCAGAAAACTTCCAAGACACTTTTAGGGTGGGGAAAAAAAGCAACCAGCATCTTCAGCACGTTGCTCATTTCCCATCTTCAGGGTTGTACTGCAGTTTAGGTGTATGCAGATCAACAGTTCTTCAAAAGATGTCATTGCAAGCCACTTTCAGAATTACCAATTTGAGTTTGGAACGCTAAGAACTCTGGTGGAAATCATTGTAGCCTAGGAATTAAGAATGGCTCAGAAAAAAAAATCAGTTATAGAAAACACTCTGCTGCAGTCTTCAGCGAGGACAGCTAGAATTAAGGTGCCATGTGATCAGTGTTATTCAGACATGTAATTAAGATATTTCTTCCTCTCTTGGTCTAATCAAAGAAAATTCCATGAAAGAATGAAAATTTCATAGGTGGCTTTATCACAAGCAGAAGCTGTAAGGGCAGGGAGGCGAGTGGGGAAGAAAAAAGGGATGTATTATAGTTGGTTGAAAAGGAAATAGGTACTGAAATAAGGAGTTTGCAAAAGGAATTTTTCCATTCTTAGTGATAATATTGATATACTGTCTTCAAGAACGTCTCTCAGGTTAGCTGGTCATTGTGCACTTCGGATCATGAGGAACCGTTACAGGTTTTATGGAAAGAATAACTAAGTGGATTTTTTCTATCTAGGCTGATAACTTAGAATATGCTATTCTTTAAGATTTTTCATGCAGTTGTGTTTGAACAGTTAATTTATGTGTACAGTTTTACTGAAAAAAAAAATAATCTCACACTCTAACCATGGTCTCTTCTTCTCTACAGATTATATTTACCAATAAACGTCATTAAATTCCTTAGACTAAAGTGATCAAATTTTCAAAACTATGTATTGCAATCATCTATAGAATGAAAGAAAACCAACCCCAGAAACAGACATTGTCATCACTTGCAGAGTAAAGCCCAGATGTATTCAAAAAGCCTTGTGAGTGCTCCTAACACAATACATGTATCCGAACAATGATGTACTGGCGTGTTCCAACATTCTGATGAAAATGCATGGTACATTGTTCTCACATCATGGACATAATCTCCACTCAGACAGCACATCTGTAGTCTAATGGCCAACGCCACACAGAACACAAAACCCAGATGGCTAACACTCAGGGAATCTGTATTTCTTTCAGTTTGGTATCTTGCTAGCAACGTGAATCGGCTCGTGGACAAAAAAGCTTTTGCAGCTGTAAGCTCCCATGTGTGCTAAGACAGAAACTATTTTTAAATTAAGCTGAAACAAAGGGCACGATTTGTTGTGGGGGAGGGAAGGGAAAGTAGGACATAGTTAAGTCTTCAATGCAACTCCTGTAGAGAGACCACTGAGTTATTCCTTATTGCCTTCCCTCAGTCCAAAGTAGAAGAATTTTATATGTTGGTGAATCATACCAAAACAAGAGCAAGACCACCAGCTTTACTAGAAAACCCTTATCAGTATCAATCTGATGCTTTTGATCCAAGACCATTTCCCCCTTTGTCAATTACATTATTTTATGGTTCACTGATATTCTTTCCTGAAATTTTGAGGGAAACTCTGCAAAACCAATGAACTTTCAGAACATTTTTATCAATTAGCTACAATAAAATTGTAAAATTCACTTAATCATACTTCATATCTCTATCATGGAAGGGGGAATGCATCATGACAGGAAATCACGTTAAAAGAATATAAAGACAACTTACAATATGCTTTGTAACTTATTTAGTTTCTACTGTAGCTTGACCCAAGACACAAATCTTTGTTAAAGAATCATATCTATGTTTCTTATATTCCACTGTCCATATTTAAACTGAGGATAAACCTTTAAATAGTACGTTAACTTTTTAGATCAAAGAAGGGCTAAATGAGACAGTGTGTCCTGGAAAGAAGCTCTATAATCAGGACAATTAAAAATACAATAAAATCTTGCTATACTAGCTTTTAGGAACATCTTAGATGTTTATTCTCACTTGGAAGAAAGATTGTGTTTTATATTTAAAAATGCATTAAATTCTACATTTAAATAATAATAAAAAAATCTAAGCTTATTGTCTTATCATTAACAAGCACTAAATCATCCCTTATTGCTGTGTAAGTATGCAAAGTAATGCAATGTAAAGCTTATGTCATCTGCTACATGAGTTATATTCAAGTACTCCTTACATTTTATTTTTCTAAACACAGAAGCACTCTAAATACCAGCAATTTCAATAAACATTAAAGCAATCATATATACTCACTATATTTGAAAATAAGACACTATTCACAGTACTATTACCTATTTAATAAGTGTAAATGTGTTTCTAAGTGCTGATTTTCAGGTCACCGTGTTTTAATCAGAAGCTGATATACTGAGTAGACAGAAGCTGATAAAATAGTTTCCCGATTGTTAGGGGATAGAATACAAAAGCCCTAGTATATAAAAAACAGTGTGTATTAGAAAAAAATGGCCTGTGATAGATATTCTTCAAAATTCAACTAGTCAAGGAGGCATAGCTGTGAACAGCCATGACATATCCTGTTCAGCAATAACTAACAGATAAATAGAACTGAACAATATCAGTAAAACTCAAAATTGTGATAGGTCTGATAACTAGTAAAATAATGCTGGTAAAGAACATATCAGTATTTTTTAATTGTGTTAAGGACCATACCTAAATCAAAATCCTGACAGGTATTATTCACTATGCCACAGTGAGGAAACGTAATGACATTGGTCATTAGACTAAACTCATCTTTCAGGAAGAAAAAAAAACATGACACCATTTAAGAACTAAAAGAAAAGTGATTGACAGTTGCCATGAGGTAATAACTAGGGAGGAGAAATGTACCAGAAAAGAAAAGATTGTCTGTTGAAATCAGCACTTAAATTACTCAAAATATCATGATCTATTGAAGTCTGAAGTTGCATTACATATGACGTTAGTAAACTTTTTTTTTTTGACATCAAAAAGTGGTGGGATTTCTAGAAGACAGAAAAGAATACATTTGAAATATATAGATTTAATCTGACTAATTCCTCCTTTCCAATGTCATGCTGAAATATATGCATTACGTAATTAAGGAAAATAGGTATGAAGAGCCACACAAAAAATACAGTCATTTAGCTTTTTACTATATCTAAGGCATAAACCACGACAAAATTACTGTAATTTTCAAATTGTGCTGCTTTTTCTCTTTCTCAAGAAGGTAAAATTCAATTACAAGTTTTTCTCTGAAATATATTCTTTCTCTTACTGTAGAACTGCTCACAAAGAAATTTTGGTATAGCTCACTCAAAGAGGGAGTTTATTTATCAGGGTCGAGTAGCAGCAAAATACCTTTGGACAGACATTTAAGAAACGATTACTTTTCCTGCATTTTATGTTCTTTGAGTATCCCGGTCTAATGTCTCAGTGCCAACTGGCATCCACAGTATGCTCATACAAATGTAAAATTTCTAAAGAAAGAAACTGATTTGTTAGTCTGTTGAGATAAATTCTTCATGTTTCAGAACTTTGTTTCACGATTCATTTATTAAGTAAATAAAGACTTACAGTTTCACATGTAAGACATCTGGTTTCGTTTGTTAATGTTCCCTGAAAGATTTCATGAACCCAGGTTGGGTCTGGTGGACTGTTATTTTCATTATCAATGTTGCCATTGGGTAGGCGACCATTTTGCTTCTCTTGTTTTCTTTCTTCTTGCAAGATATCCGCAATTGTATTTAATAGATAGTTTAAGAACTCATGTGCATCCTGCTGCATGTAGTTATCAAAAAGCTCTAAAAGATTAAAAATAATAATAATAAATTGGTTAGTGTTATACTATAAAAAAGATTTTAAAAACGCAAATTTCAAAATCAGTCTTTGTTTCGGGTCTTGAATCATTTCACAGTAAACACTAAAATCAGTACTTCACATATTAAGCCAAAAATGCAGCAGGGGATGGAGAGAAACTCAGTTTACATTCACATAAATATCTCAGCTGATCAGAGTTACCAAAAAAGTGAACCATTCTGAAAGAAAACTAGTGCACTATTCTGCTAACTAAACATTGGTGTACGTATAGTGCCACCTGAAATTTTATAGATTTTAACGGTTTGGATCTCCTACAGGGGCTAAGCTATTTTAGACAAGCTTAGGTCGATGTGTTGAATAATACAGGGCATCTCAAATGCCATTAGATGTTGATATTTTCACAAAGAACTCGGAACTTATGATAGGAAATATTTCATTGTTTATACGTTCTATCAAGGAAGAACATGTACAATAACTGTTCAAAACATTCCTTTACTGATTTTCACTTTTAGGGTTTTAAGTCCACCATTGCTCTGTCATAAATGCTTTGTTGTCAGAAATAGCAATCAAAATAAGATTAAAATGTCAGTATCTCAAGTTCTTAAACAACATTGTTTTTTGCAGATCTCTTTAAGGCAGTATTTGTAGGAGCCATGTCACATTAGCCTGATTATCTAACCAAGGCAAGAACAAACAAGCTTTTTATTAGGACTTCAAGTAATAAACAGATCTATCTTTTAGGATCTGAAATATTGCTTCTAGAGATTGGTACATGTAGCAACTTTATTACTGGCAGACTTGTTGGACAGATAAAAACAGTCACTGTGTTTTGCAGTTCACCTTGGTTTGTGAACATTTCTAAGCATAACAATCACAGAATCAATTCAGTTGATGGGAAACAGTTTCACTGGCACATACTTGCAATGTATAGCAATGCTACAGATTAAACTCTCTTACAAGTCTATTATCTTGTTCACGTTCAGACTGGTACCACTGTGAAAACAATTTATTGTAGCCCCTTGAAATACCACATTGAGACATCCTCTCCTACAAATCCTAAGTCATGGGACTAAGAAAACCTAAAGGGCATTGAACCACATTTATTAACAGTTACTTCTCTCTTTCTGACCAGGAGTTCTTCAAAGGAAATTTTCCTGTCAATTTAACAACCATGCTATATCATTGGCTAATATCATACCTGTTTGGTTTTTTTTTAGCACTCACATCAGTTAACTATAAATTGCAATTTGCTTTTGATAACACTAAGAGACTGGCCTTCACGAGAGGAATAGTTCTCAGGACTGGAAAGATGAATGAAAAATATCCTCAGTGATGAATAAGTTTTGAAATGAATACAGGGACTACATCAAAGCTTTACTGTTATTCACTATCATTCACATTGATGCCATCCAGGAGTAAACTTCAAACACACAAAAAAATCCTGAGTTATTAGGAAAGTAGGGAGAATATGATGCTGATCTGTATCACTTGGTTAAATAGTGCAATAGGGCAGCCAAGAATATGAATCAAGTAGCCTATTTAATGAACTCCTACACTATTTTTGAGAAGAAAAAGTTCTACTGTGAAACTAACCACCTACAAGATCTTTATTTAATCAAGTAAGTCAAGGCAGAACAACAGCTGCAAGTCTCTTGAGGTAAAACACTCCAGAGGTTCCTCACCATGTTACATCACAGATCTCTTGGGGATATCTGCCCAGCCAGTAAATTAACAAGAACAACATTGTTCATTTTATGATTAGAAGAAATTTAAGTAAATGTAACAGTATACCTTCAGCTGACCTCAAGCCAGTTGCTGCTTCACAGACAGTTAAGCTTTAAGGTCATTAATATATGTATGTTGGATCCAGGCTTAGTAAACAAAGATTGAATAGCAGCATTGTAGTGTAGAATACATGAAGTTTATGTTCTCAGTCATCTCCCTGGTACAGCTGGATACTGACTGGAACAGAGTTTTGATTGGTGTTGCATACTTATCTGATTCTTTCTTAATCCTACTCTTCTCTAAAGCTCAAATTTGTGTACCTTTACAATAAGCATGTAATAGTATATACAAAGTCCATGAAATCATTGGTCAACAATTTAGCCATTTAATTCTGTAGAAAAGGTGAGAGCTTCATCATTAAGGGACTCAAAAAGCCAACAAGATCTGAATTTTCACATTTTCTCTCTGAAGATCTTTCAATTCCTTCTCCTGTGTAGAATTTCAGTGTCATGACATAATTAAGCATTTAAAATAACTTTCTATAAAGAACATAATGGTTCCCGTGTTTTGCTTTCTGCTTTACATTTGAACCATTCTTCTCATTCGTCATAGTCAGTCAACATTTATTAACTAACTAATGAAATAATAATGAATAATTTCTGTAAATGCATAAAAACACAAGCACACTTAACTCAAGTACACTTACTGAAGAACTTAAGGATAGTTTTCTATTCTGCTTAGGTAAGACATTTCTTTCTTCAGGTAAGAAACAAGAAATGCTAAAAATCTCTGGCAATGTCTTAAAATTTGGGATGTCTATTACATAAAACAAATCAGATAAAAAACACTGATTTTAAAATGCACTAAGTCTTTAGAACGCAAGTCAAGCTAAGTATTGTATGAATGCTAACTGAATATAAAAAAATCACTGGATTTTAAGCTAGATTCTTGCAGGGATGTCTCAATGTCTGCTCCATACATCCGATTTGGCATTCAGTTCTACATTCAAAGAGTAATGATCTTTTAAACACAAAATAAAAGCTTTGCAGTGAATTTGGATTATAAAATTACAACTCTTAGGCAATATTAGCAGGCAAGTTCAGAAGCAGCCTCTGACAATACATTCACTTCTATACAAAGAGAAAGAGATGAGGATTCTCTCAAAATAGATCCAGGCTTACACCCTCATTCTAGGGTCACCTCGTCTTTACCCTACAGCACCAAGAACACTTTTCATCCCTAATAAATATGTAGGTATTCCACTATTTCAACTTCAGAACCAAATCATACTTGCTATTACACAAGAAAAAGAAAAAAAAGTTACCATTTTCTTTTCGTAATCTTGTTATAAATTTCTTGGGAGGTATAACTCCAACTTTTTTCTTCTGGGTGGCTATACTGTGGAAGAGATCAGCTAAGCATGTAAGGAGATTCTCTTTTTTTCTTGGTTGACTCTTATATGCTAAGACTTTGTCTCGAAATGGGCGACAGAAATAAAGTGCCTGAAGAACTGAATTGCAGTAGCATGTATTCCCAAACTATAAAAGAAGAGAGACATTTATTAGCTTGCATTGTATTACTACAGAGAGGTAAAATTAAATCCAAAGTATGAGAAAATTCATAAGCATGGCAAATTTTATGTAAGTCATTTCTTCTTGACTTTGAGATGTTAAAGCATATTTCTGTTGTGCAAAGGATTAACAAGGACACTAAGTAAATGCAAAAAAAATGTAAATTTGAACAATGCTATATCATTTTGTCCTACCTGTAAATTTAATTAGTTAATAATATTTTGCATTAACTTGGGTCAAAAACGTGCAACAAATACCACCAATTTCACAGCTCCCAAAACATGGCCAAGTAAAAGTATCTATCTATTGCATCTATCCATCTAGCCACAACAGCGAGGAAAAGGCACAGCATGACCCTGTACTGTGAAGAAACTCAGCTGTAAATTAAGAGAGCTGTTCAGACACTTCAGAAATTGGATTCTCCAAATCTTATTATTTGTGATCAATGTCAGAAATAACTGCTTTAACCTGTTTCTGTATTTTCAATTCTCATTTTAAGGTGACAGGATTGGCATTCCAGTTTTCTTCAAACACTGAAACACGGCTTGTTAAGGATCTGAAGCTATGTCACAGGTGGTAAGTTTCGAATGGAGATTAGAAGGAAAAGGACACACAATTTGGACCTGGGCAGTCTGAAAGAGGCAGGCCACTGAATTGAATTGGGGTAAGCAGAGTCAGCTCGAAGAGCATCCATAACTCCCTTTGTGCCAAGATGCTCTCTATGTTCCTCTTCCCTAAATTCCTTCCAGCTCATAGGCACTGCTTCCTTTGAGTCTTGCACTCACTGACACTGTTGCCAGCTCACCCAAACATGACAAACCTCCCCGTCACCTCTGCGAAGGCATCATGAATTGTCAGTGGTGAAAGCTGCTCTCATTTTATGCTGCCCTCCTGCAGCGAAGCCCATTATCTAACACTGAAAGTGTCAGAAAATTCTTTATAAAGCCCTCAGCAAGCAATCCAACCTTTCAGCTGCAGTCACTCAACCTGCAAATTGAAGCACATACCTACTAGGCACAGCCTGTAAAATGTGAAAATAATGTTTTTATGCTTTATATAAAAATATTAGCATATACGGGTACCAAATTATATTGCGATGGGGAGACTGTTACACAGCAAACACAGTCCATTTAGAGGTATTAAGAGCAGCTTCTATCAACAGAGAAAAAGCACTAAAAGCTTTTACATCTTAGGAGTACTGGGGAAGTAACTGCTTTCTGCCCTCTACCAATTGAGACAATGACAAACAAGAGCACTATGCAATTTAATCAGAAAGCTGGCACGGAAATTGTTTTCTGTTTCGTTTTGCTTTTAAAATAATGAAATATGGCTTCCTAAATACCCAAGATTCACTCAAAGAATGAGAAGTGTATTTTTTTTAAAAAGACATGAAGAAGTCTTAAGATCTCCATATTAAAAAGTGAGCAAAATAACACCCATTAATTTTACTTTTTAAACCAGGGAGAATATATTAGCTATACTAGCTTCTCTGAGGCCCAAATCTGCACTCAAACAGGTTAATGAATTTAAGAGGAAAAGAGGGCTTTTTTCCTTATAGGAAACAGATGAAATCATGCCTTAGTTTACGTCAAATTATTTAATATTATAAGCTAGCTATTTATGACTTTATAATTAGAAATAACAATATACCGAAGTTTTAAATGTTCCAGTTAAAAGTTCCAGTTAAATCAAATGGAAGAAGTGTTAAAAACCTCTACACCATATGTCAAAAGATGAAAAGGTAATAAATTAGAAATTTCATAACATTCCCATTTTAAGAAGGAACGCTTTGATTACAAATTAATTACAATGACAAGCATGCAGTGAGAGGCAACCAAAATACGAAGCAACAGAGAACACTGAACAAAATTCCAGAGATTAAATCCAATATGAATGTATGTTAACCTACACGTCTATGGATTGGAACTAAAAGCAGGCAGATCAATTTCATACGGTTTTCTCCAGCCGAATTCAGAAAGACAGCAGGCAATAGAAGATAGTTTGAAAACAACAATTTTATTAGATCATGTTTATTTTTTATGTAAAGAATCAATCTCCATAGCTGCAAAACCTGATATATATCTTTTTTAAATACAAGCTTCCAATAGGGAAATGGGGAAAAGGCGGGGAGGTTTCTCTACTAAGTAAATAGGAAACTTTGTTAAGCAAATAAATGCTGGTCTTACCATCACTATTACCTTACTTCCCATCTTCAACTCCAACACAAAAACACACCTCTAACTTCAAAAACAGCCAAGACCTTTCTGCAGTCCTCTCATCCCCCCATCACTGGCTGAACAATGTCAGTCTGGGCCTTTTCAACCTCTAGATTACACATCACTTTCTAATTCTCCTCCTTCCATACTCAGCTCTCCTGCTAACCTGGTCAACTGACACCTTCCTTCCCTCCTCACTTTCCAGCTAACAAAAGCCAGTTGCCTCAGATGCACAATACTTGTACAGAGCAATGCTTGCACAGCTTTTTACAATGAGAAGTTTGTAACCGTAAGCTGTATGCCTTGTAGTGATACTGTAAGCACTCCAGCACCACTCTGAAATAGGAAAATGCGCAGCACTGAACACCCATCCAGCTATTCAAAACAAGAAGGGTATTTCGCTTGGTTTATTCAAAACAGAGCTGTAGGAAAACAAATGCCTTTGTAGCTTGCATCAGAGTAACAGTAGGAAAATGTAAGAAAATACAACGATGGTATTTCTTATCTTAAACTTTCAGCTTGTACCGGACATTGAAACTCCTCCGTCTGTCTCTTCAGGGAAACTTAACAGAGGCTACATACAGGGGAGTTAACTGATATTTTCAACTGGTTTATAACTTGCCTCCTTGTTTCTGTGACGACCATCTTAAGATGTACATACTTAAGAAAGGCTATTTTCACAGTCTATCTCAATCTCGCTTCATGGTCCTGTTCTCCTTTCCTTTGACAGCTGCACAATCTTTGCTGTTACCCCTTCAGCTTACTCAGCTGACAAAGGAGCAACATGCTGGCTGCACTGGGACAAGTGCTGTCCACAGGTCAAGGGAGGTGATCTTTCCCTTTATTCAGCAGCAGTGAATCCACACCTGGAGTGCTGTGTCTAGTTCTGGGTCCCCCAGTACAGGAGAGACACAGAGTTACTGGAGACAGTCCAACATAGGGCCACGGAGATGGAGAAGGGGCTGGAGCATCTCTGCTGTGAGCAGAGGCTGGGAGAGCTGGGGCTGCTCAGCCTGGAGAAGAGGAGGCTCAGGGGGATCTCATCCATGTCCCTAAATCCCTGACAGGAGGGTGCAGAGAGGATGGAGGCTCCCTCTGAGCACCAGGCGGCACTTCTGTGCCGGGCGGGTGACGGAGCCCTGGCACAGGCTGCCCAAAGAGGCTGTGGGGTCTCCTCCTTGGGGATCTCCAAACGCCGCCTGGACGTGCTCCTGGGTCATAGTGTTCCTGCTTAAACAGGGAGTTGGACCAGGTGACCTCCAGAGGTCCCTTCCAACCTCAACCCTTCTGTGATTTTATGGAAGCCGAAATGTTTCAGCAGTATGACAAGGGTTGGACAGAGTTGGAGAAAGGAATGAGACAGGACTGCAAATCAGCAGTTTGCCTGATGAAGCCTGGCATTATCCTAAAAAAAAAAAAAAAAAAAAAAAAAGAAAAAAAACCAGCAACATGAGCTAGATTTGCATATGGAATGGTGAGACTACAGCTTTGGTAAATACCATAATACATATACCGCATTAATGTTTAGCTGATATATTTGAGCCATGTCTACACAGGCAATCTATACTTGCTGAATCTCGTACGTAAAATCCCGCATCAGGCAAGAAAGCTTTCTCTGACCTGCTATTAAGTGTCATCCCTATAAGTTCAGTCTCTCCAGATCACATTAGGAATGCTAACTTTATTTTTCTTTGTACTTAGCATTTGGCTCTACACAAAGTGAGAAGGAATCGGCAGCAAGTCTGAAATGCACTATGGTTTGACCCCAATAGGGCAATCAGATTTAACTGAATAAAGTGCTCATGTCAGGCATTTTTAGAGGAGTCGCTACCTCTGACAGATAGTTCACAAAGATCTTCAGTTTAGTGGATGCAAATGGCAGTACTTCATGCTACTAACATTTTGATCTTACCACATATCTAAAATATTTCCTGCTGATTTAGTGAATGGTATTGTTCTTTCAACTGTAGGCTGAATTTTCCATGTAGAGCTTTCACTTACAGAATCAAACACCCCATCAACCACCTGGTCTTCCACACGTTTAAAGTGGAAATATATTAGCACCATATACTTACCCAGTTTAACATCTGAATTTAGATGGTTAGAGAACTGAAATTTCTAATATGTGATCTGCAGGTTGATCTCGCATTAGTTTATTGACTACTTGGGTCATTTTAAGAGGAGTTAATATAGACACATAACCAAGGTGGAAGACAAAGGCTTAAACTAAGCCATTGTTCCCCTCCAAAAAAAATAGACTAATACTTTTATACTTTATTTTAAGACATGGCCAAGACAGCATAAGCCCTTTGCATACCACCATAGATCATGGGACAAACTTTCAGAAGTGCTGTACTCTTGGGAGAAAGGGTGGGTGGTATCTAAGATATCTGTTTAAGATTACTGAGAGGACATCGCAAGATTTCAATTATTTCTTTTTTACCTCTTTTACTCTCTCTAGATGCATTTCTACAGTAAAAACAGGGCATACATTCCAATCTGAAAAGGGACAGTGAGGCAGCATTCATATCAACCAGTACTGTAGGTATAAATTAAGGTTAAAGAGATTTTGTATATAGAAAACAGTGCAACAATGTTCAATCCATTGTGTAATATGAGAAGAGAGACATAATAAATCCTCCCTGGACTGAGATAAGAAATTAGAAAAACAGACTTGAGAAAAGGAACAGCTTTGGAGGAAAGTCTAAGCTCAGCTATAGAACTAACAGAATCATAAAACAGTTCAGGTTGGAAGGGACCTCTGGAGGTAACCTGGTCCAATCCCCTGCTCAAGCAGGGACACCCGCCCAGCACAGAAGTGCTGCCTGGTGCTCAGAGGGAGCCTCCTGGGTGCCCGGCTGTGCCCATGGCCTCCTGTCCTGGCACTGGGCACCGCTGAGCAGAGCCTGGCTCCGGCCTCTCTGCACCCTCCCGTCAGGGATTTAGGGACATGGATGGGATCCCCCTGAGCCTCCTCTTCTCCAGGCTGAGCAAAATCTTATGGGGAACAGTGTACCCCCTACAATAAGTATTAACAGCTAAACTCCTCTGTTTCATCTTTTCATAAAAAATAAACATAAAACGCAATGCATCATTTTGAAGAAAATTCAACTTCCACAGGAAAGGAATAAATTACTAATTTAAGTCATGGCAGTTAAGCTGCATCTAAGGCAGCTTATCAGTAAGAACACTTAATGACTGCCCAGTGGATGCTGGGATTTTAGACTCCTAAACCATGTCAGTGCTAAGAACCTAGAGGTAGAGACACGTGCTGTAGTAGCAGGACAGCACTACAAGTAATTAGTTTCACTACAAAAAGGAAGATGCTAGCTCATGTAAAATCCACCTGGTTTTAGTACGTACTTTCCAAAACCCCCAAAATAAAACCATTAATAATTTACTTCAGACAGAATCATGCAACTTCTAACAAGATATACTTTTCATGGGTAACACCAGAAATTAAATTTTAAATTATTCCTGAAAACTAATAAATGAATTGAACAATTCAGCGTGTTTTTCCACACTTGCTTTCCCCTTTGGGCTCAGTATTTTTTTTAACATCTCAATAAAAATAGCAGATGTGAAGGCTTGATACCTTCAACAGCTTCACAGATTTTTTCTTTTACTGTATTTATTCTCTTAGATTGGCAAATTACCAACTATGTGCTATATACTCTAAACAGATTTTTTTAATACTTCTACATTGTAATTGCAAGTGGTTTAAAAATTACCTTACAGTAAGTAAAATGAAATAAAATATTAAGTAACTTGCCCAAATTCAACTATTATTTCAGTAACACATTTCAACAAATACAATGATTAAAACACATTTCAGTAAGTGTGTATATTCAATGGCTGTATCTTTCAGTGTTTTAATTATTGACTCAGTCACAGTCTTGCAATTTAACAAATCCAGTCACAGCATTTCAAAGCAATCGAGTTATGAACTGAAACTTACATTAACCAAACCAAAATAGTGTTCATTAACTGGAAATTGTTCCGGACCAATCTCTTTCTCCAAAGCTGAGGCATTGGCGCCCTAGAAAAATCAAAAGCAGAAAAACATTAGTGTTGCAACTATGTACACAGGGAGTTCATCGGGTTGAGAAAAAAAATCTAGCGAGTTTTTTTCGCAAGGATAAATGACTAGGATCTGAAAATTGTAAAATGAACAACTACAGCCATGAGTGGCAGCTCATACACATCAGAGACATCAAAAACACAGTCACAATTATGAGTCTAACCACAGCACACATCTGGGGAAAAGAGCCATTGTTCAAGCTATGTTCTGTACTGTGCACAGACATTAGTTATGCATTTCACATTATATTTCAATCCTGATTCTCACATATGCATACTAGACAGTTAGCTCAAAGGTTTTTATCCCTAGGCAATCACTGATTTACTTCAATTTACCTGTGTGCACACACACATGAGATTACTGGTCACAGCTGTAGACCTTGCTACACCAAACCTGCATCTTCAGATGACAGATTGTAAAACTTAGATTTTACTGAATTTACATATGCTGAAGCAATCCCTCTAATCAGGAGAGAGGAAGACAAAAATAAATCAGAGACTAAATACAGAGAATGAATGAAACACCTTCCTGCTCGTACCCCAGAGGGGTAGAAGAAGTGGAGTTTGTGATCCAGCTCAACAATCATACATGGCAAATTAAGAAAACACGTTTAATTAGTCTGTTTCCTAATCCAAATACAAGCTTATAGGCAGGATAACAGTACTCATGCATGCAGGAAAATCAGTCCTTTGAGTTCTCTGTTGATTTGCACTCTCAGGATGTTTATATTGGCCACAAAATCATTTCACTCTGATCTTAAAAGCAGACAGGTCACCCAGCAAGAAGCTGTGCCACAATATAATATTCACATGCTTATGATAAAGAACCTAACACCCTTTCACCACCAGAAATTTATTTCTACATAATCCAAAACGCCCTAGATAATGTGTTTCCAAATACATTCTGTTCAAAAACATCTCAAAGTAAGTTACATCATTTTTGTGTATTTTTATGCAGTTACACTGTTGGTGTGCTATATTTATTTGTTTCAGAGTGTAGCTTCTCTAATAACAATCACTTTAATATAATATTACAAAGTAGATGATAAAAGGCCAAATGGTGCTCCCCTCAACAAGCATAATTCTCATACTCAAGCAATGTATCTCACACAAAGTTAAGAAATGCAGATGTTCATAGGAAGCAAACAGACCGGACGATTCCACTTAAAATGAAAAATATAAAATGTTTAAACTGCTTTGTTAAATACTTTGACTTTTGTAAAAATTAAAAGGCAGCACAGTACAGCTAGCTTTGGTGTGCATTAGAAATGCTGCAGACTTTGCCCAACAAATCTGTTGGTTTTGATCCTCAAAGAGAAGTCAGAGAAAGTAACTGTGGTTACTCTGTGGTTCCAGCTGATGGCTGTAGACTAAACTGGTGCAATAAACAGTGGATTTCAAAGGAAGGAGATTTTTAATTTTTTTTATTTATTTATTTAGAGATAGAAAAACCTCTGCTCTGGAAAATTCAGAGAATAAATAACTTACTTTCTAGAGGTCTCACTCTGAATGCTTTTAGTGAAAAGCAAATATATCTAACCCTTTGTTGCATAAAACATTGACATATATATACACCCTCTATTAAACTAACACATAAGCATGGATATTCCAGTCTAAAGTGAAGCCTAAGTGAATCTAAAATAGCACATACTATAAAGTAAGGAATCTTAAAAACAGATGCAACTCCTTCCCAACTAGTTCTTTTTGCTTGTTTGTTTTTACACAAAATATGTAGCAAATGGCCCTGGACATAACAACAATAAAACTGAATCAAAATCACAAACTGCATTAAAAATAGAAGTTAGGATTTCACAACTGTTCTCAAATGGTGACGTTGATGATATGGAAAAGTTGTATAAACCTTCATCTAAGATTAAAGTGCTCCATGGCTTCTGAATATTTGGTGTTACAGTATTATTGAAATACACCCACGAGTTCTGGCAAGGTGGATATTATTTACAAATAAATAGGAAAAAAAAGGGAAGGCCTTTTTATCCTATTGTTAAAATCTCTATTTCATTAAAAATAAATTCAAGGCGTTTACGAAATTCTTTCTCTTTTCAAAGCTAGGGTGGAGTAGCTACTTGATTCTATCTTTGGAAGGGAGAATATTATGATATAAACTTTGATGTTTCTGTTTCATACAGACCTGACCACTGTATTTAGATTTCTAGCACAATAAAGATCCTGACTTGTCAGTAAGTAAAACGTGCTAAGATAGGCCTATACTAACAGTACAGTTTTCTGATTATTCAAGGCTGTTTCATTCGAGGCTTAGACGTTCACATAGCTTCAGAGCATGACATTACTTTTGTTTGAATGCGGTTGATTATGAATGTTTTATCAGTACAAACCAGCATGGATGTTTGATACCAATATAAAAACCCACAAGCTACTCAGACTTCCTTCTACACCCCTCTTTTTGTCTGTCGTAAGATGTCGTAAGATGTCATTCCTCCCCACACAGTAAGTGTGCTGGCTGCAGACAGGGAGGACATAGCATGCAGCAGGAGCATGAAAGAGCGTGCTGAAATGCATACTCACATCTGGCACGTAAGAGCTGTTTTAAAACCTAACTATCCCTCACTCTGAGAGGTTTCCCATTTAACGTTACAGTACACATTATCAGTCCCTGCTGATAATATATCAAATACAGATCACAGAATGGCTTGGGTTGGAAGGGACCCTAAAGCCCACCCAGCTCCAAACCCTGCCATGGGCAGGAACACCTCCCACCGGACCAGGTTGCCCAAAGCCCCATCCAGCCTGGCCTTGAGCACCTCCAGGGATGGGGCATCCACAGCTTCTTTGGGAATGTAGCGGAGAAGCACTGTGACACCACCAAATATTATGGTGTCGTATGATCTTTTAGACAAAAGGTCAGCAGTGGTTTAAAGCAGAAGTGGAGTCATATGTTTTTACATCAGCCATGAGAGATTTACTGGATCTAGACTTGGGAGATTTCAGTCTATGATGTATGACGCAGAGTATAAAAGTTTTTCCTCTGCCACCTAACTGGGATACGGGAAGATCCCAAAATGATTCTCTACTTTTCGGGGCTCACTGAACAACCCATACAACTAGTGCTAGAAGAGTGTAGTATCTTTAATTAAGCACAATTAATTCTCCTGATTTTCACGTTTTACAGATACAGGTTCTCTAAAAGTTCTAAAATGGACAAAAAAAAAAATCCATGACATTGAGCATTTCAACAAGAAAGAAAAAAAATCTAAAGTGCAGATACAAGATGGGTTCCCTTTCTTTTCCTTTCTGTTAAAAAAAAAAAAAAAAAAAACAAAAACAACACTTGCTAAAGCAATAATATTGCTAACTATTTCCACTTTTATCATTGCCTTCTCTCACTGCCCCAGAGGTCACACTTCTGTGGTACCACAAGTAGTGGGTCTCAGAAGTACTAATTCTAACAGCTAACATATGGATAAGCTTACAGCAGCAGATCTGTAAAGCACATCAGTGGGTGTTTATGATCTGACATACGCACAATTTGAGTTTCAGATGTTTTTTGCCAGATTGGTTTTAGACTGGCTCTGTGACTGAACACTCAGCTGTGGCTTAACTATGCTGCTTGATTTAGTTTCCACCAAAAGGAATTTAATTTGTGCACAGTAAGATGACTTCAAGATGTAAACCAAAGTATGGTAAAGTTCAGATGCCTGGAGGAATCAGTTCAGAAGTGCACACTGAAACACTAATGTGAAGGCACTCAGCACTTGCCTAAAGAAAAAAGAAAAAAAAAGCTACCCTGCATTGAAGTACTGTCTACAAACATGTCAGTGAGCAGGCAAACATTACCAGTTTTCATGTGTCCTACCTTGTTGTTATCACCCAGCCTAGTAGACAACTCTTCTCTTACAAAGATTGACTCACAACCAGCCTAATGTGCTTTGAAGATTATACTGGTGTTAGTCTTACGGGAGGGAGGGGGGATGCTGATCTATCCCTTTCTAGACTAAACATCAGTTGATAACATGGTGGGTCATCTTCTCAGTAGTTTGCTGTAATAGTTTTATTCTGTAACTTTACTGAGTTGTAAGTTTCCTGAGTAAAACCAATGATTGAACTTTTAAACGAAACTTCTTATCTCAAAACTTACATTTGTTGTCAAAGTTCTGAAGATGTCTTTCTCCCTTCATTCATGCTCTATGCTAGATCATTCCCTGCAATGCTCTCCACCTTCCCCAAGAGGCAAGGAACAACAAAGAAAAAAGGTGACTGACATAACTAACCACATTACACAGGTGTATATATAAGCCAAAATTTTCCAGCACGACTTAGCTATAGGTAAGTGAAAGAGAAGAAAAACACAAACCAAAACTTTATTCTTCCTAGTGACTGAAAGGCATTACAAGTAAGAAATTCAGTAACCAGGAATAACAACGTTTTCCTCAACAAGAATATAACATACAAGTATAAAATTAATTTACTTACAATTTGTAAAAATAAATTTCAGTATATAAACACTCATTCGATAGTGCTTTCATTTCCCCCCCCCCATATATTAGAAGATGCTTCCTTGTCTGTGCCACTATTGCAGGTGTACAGAATTTCCCAGCCTAAACTAATTAATGCATGGCGACTGATGGAATCTTCTATGGAAGAAGAAATACAAAATTCTACTCTTCAAGTCATATTTTACTAGAATATGTAAACTCACACTTTTCCATGTATTTATATAAGTTAGGACAAAAAGCAAAATGGAAACACATTTCTTACAATATTGTTTCTGGCCCAGGAAGAAGTGAAATATGCTGAGTGGGCTTCAGTAATGCTTGTTGTTAATTTATTTGCAGAAGAACATGCTCTAGCAATACACGACTTGATAATCTAATTTGGATAGCTTCAGTTCGTGCTTTTAAAATACTTACAGTTTTGGTTTTTTCCTTCCCTAATTGATTCGAGACATAGTCCTACGTACTCTAATCATACTCAATAGTATTAACTCAATAGTCTAATTGAGCCCATGGTAAAACTTCCCTGCACAGGCAAGGAAGATGATTGCACAGCACAAAATTACCTTCACTTCCCATTCGTTACGTCTACCACACCTGTCTTTTTGAGCCTCACTGAGCACACGCAACACATTTTCCTTCACAGCAGGCAGACAGACAGACAGACAGTCATACTTCCTTCTGTTCTGAACACTTAAGTCAAACCTAAGTTACTCCCATATATGAAGCTGAGACTCAAAGAATTAGGGCTCTGGGCTCAGCTCTTTCATGGAATGAATCTTCACAAAGATGCAATTCTTCCCAGGTTGCTGCCACATTTAAATATGGATTTTGACTGTTACCCTCAAAGCAGAAGGAAAGCATATCACAACAAATTAAACACTGCCAACGCAGTATGCCGTATTTATCTTGTATAATTCCAGAAAATTCCCGAGATAATGCTGTTTATGATATCTGGTGATTTTGCTTCAGGTTCCTCTGATCAGACGGATTTTTGCTAGTATCAATACAACACCTCTTATGACACTTACTAAGCAGGATCCTGAAAGGCCAACACTATTACCTTCATAGACTTCTAGTTAAAGGTTGAATTATACTAATGGACAAGACAGGAAGTCCGTGAGATGTATTTAAAAGAGGATCTGATGGTGACCTTAGAAACCTTTCACCGCCTAAATAACCAGGTAATTAAAAGCATTATCCCCATGTTAAAGCAAAACAAAACAAAAAACAACCAACCAGAAAACAAACAAAAAACCCCTAATCACCCAAAAGAGGGGAAAAAATACAGTAACACATTTGCTCAAATGCTTTTCTTAATAAACTGCACACTATAGTGTGTTTCAAACACTCTTTTAATCCACAAAAAATCCTGTTTAATAAAAAAATTGTTGCTTTCATAATTTCCTATTTTCATGTACTTATTAACAATCTTGAATTTACAAAAAATGGTAAAAAAAAAAAAAATAATGTTTTCCAGTTCTGGAATATTTATGTTAATACACCACTTCAACGTATTTATGCTAATACATCATTTATGTTAATAACTCATTCTGGTTATACACTACAAAAGTTATCTAGGGTTGTTTTTTTGTTGTTTTGTTTTTTAAAGATCAGATAGATTTTATCTGAAGTATGTCCTTTGTTAAAAGCATTTTTATTTATGAAACTTCCTAAACTAGGAAAACAAAAGTTACTCCAATACAGGCCTTTCATCTTCCTCGTTCCTTCAACAAATTTGAAAGAGAAAAACAAAGAATGTCAATTCATGGGCAGTAAGCCTTTTACAACATTTTAACAGAATCATTCCTACAAGGCTTAATGCAAATTAAGACATTCATTAAGTCTTAACTGTTGTTTTGCTAGTTTAAAAAGTAACAAAGACTACTTAAAAGACCAATCTGAATAATCAAGTTTTATGTAGTAATGGGATCAGTTGGTCCCACTGACACAGATAAAAATTCTCCCTGTTGGAAAGACGAGAGTCCAAGTTTGTATTTTATCGTTTCTGCGTGCTTAGAATGTGCAAAATGAATGTATGTTTGCATACAAGTAAAAAGACAAAGAAACATTTATATAATTGAAATTATCCAACTACGTAATACGCAAACTAAGTAATCCTCTGTGCTGGGACAAATACTGCTTTATAACTACACAACTTCAGTACTTTTTTCTTCATGTCTCGTATCTGACATTTGTTTTCTATGTATTTAGAGTCAAATTTGTCTAAATTAATTGGCGTATTAAGCAGTGCCATAAACCCAGTATTTTACAGAGCAAATGTGTGGACTTCTCTTTTATTGCTGTACAATAACGTTACATCTGCAAGAATGATGATGACAAATGCCACAACCACAGCTTGACTCTTAGTGTCATATTCATCATGAAAAGCTCTCCCAATTAGAAATCCAACCGATGAGTGAACCTCCCTGCAGCAATTTAAGCTCTTAACCTAACTATCTAACACACACTTCTCCAAAACCGAACGTGCCCTGCAACAAAACCCATGCCTGAGCGCTCTAGCCCGCTGATGAGGCG
This sequence comes from Cygnus atratus, assembly GCF_013377495.2. Taxonomy (NCBI): domain Eukaryota; kingdom Metazoa; phylum Chordata; class Aves; order Anseriformes; family Anatidae; genus Cygnus; species Cygnus atratus. Next base: position 187,483,015 of record NC_066362.1, on the reverse strand, counting down.
GGTCCAGGCCACGGTGCCAGAGAGCAGCGGAGCGGCTGGGAGGCAGCACATGTTCTTCATGTTGTTTCTTGCCAGCCCTGCTACATAAGCAGGTCAAACAGCCAGATAAGGAACGCCACGGCGCTGCTAATTCTTCTGTGCTACTTTACTTTAGCCCTCTCACCTTCTGCTTTCCTTCCTATCACCTCCTCTCTTTGAAGCTTCCTTCCTTGCTGCTACTTGCTTCTTCCAGCATGAGTGCCCCTCACATTTTTCTGTGGAATCTGTTAAACTGATTATCAATTACCGTTGAAGTATTATATATTATAATTTGTGCTTCAGCGGAGACGGTGCAGACCGAAGGAACAGGAGTGAGTACGGGACAGCCATTTCTAGCTGACTGCAAACTGTGGCAAACATCAATTTACATTAAGTAAGGATTTCACAATCAGGCTTGAAAAACCTATTGTAAACAAATAGCTTCTTGAGCAGTAATGAAGCCTGTGTATGTACACCTACCTCAGAGTTAACTATAAGCTGCAATTAAGTGTTTTATAAAGCCTCTGCACCATGACATCTGAGGTAAGGCTGCACCACGGCCCTCCCTCAGCAGGGCGCTGACAGGGGCTGTTCCCCTAAGCAGCCTTTCCCCACATGCGTGTACGAACTCAAATATCTCTAAGACATCTTCTCCCTTGTCAAACGGGACTGAAACGGGCAAGAAGTGGGATAAGAAGGCAGGCAGGAAAAGGACAACAGCCAGGCATTCAGTGAGATCCCACAAGTCTTACTACTTTCAAAAACAAACCTAAAAACAAAAATTCGGACTGTAAGACATGCGCATACTCCTCACGCAGAACACACACTATGACATTATAAAAGCCAGATTTACTACAAAGTATGTGTTTGATGTCAGTTTGGGGGTCTGAATTAATTGAAGACATTCAACGGCCAAGCACACTGACCCTGTATAAAAAATGTTAAACTAGCAGACAGAGAAGGATCGTTTAGACAAATACCTGAAACATTAAGCAAAATATTTTCGTGTCTAGCACTACAGTTTACAGATTAGCATAGTTTGTAAATTTCATTAAGCTTTTTCAGGTCATGCTAACATAATCAACCAGTTTCTAGAAGAAACACCGAAAAACAAGTACTGCTACTCTCCTAACTTCCTCCTCTATGTCTGAGACTGACACCGTTTAAACTACAAAGGTAACTTCTGTCCTCTCCTTACTTCAGCCACTAGAAGGCTTGATACCTTCCACCCGATGATAAGTGCCTGCTGGACTCTAGACAGCAAAAGCAAAAGTCAGAAGGACTAGATTGAACCTTTACTTTATGGTGAGGATAGCTCGGGGCACATCTTGCTGCAGTTAACATGGGTTATTTTACCACTTCCCAGAAATGCATTAAAAACCCGGTATCATTCAGTCAGGTAAGACTTTGATTGCAGTTCAATGTGGAGATGAGGGTAAAAGGCCAGCTTCTACTTCTACTGCAAAGACATCAAAAACAACAACAAAGCCCACCTTATAACCTCATCCATTTTGCAACAAAAACAGCGACTAAACCACTCAAGAGCAAAGGTGTTTTTCAGTGCTCTTCCACAATCTCCAGCCATGTAATTAAGACTTATTACAACACGAGAGTTGTGATACAGAGAGAAGTCCAAAGACCCGAAAGGGGTAGAACAGTAGAAAACAGTACTACGGGAAGAGCTCTGGCATAATTGATATGAACACTGGAGTATAGATAACAAACTAATGAAGAAAAAAAAGTCCCCTTTGTAGACAGAACGTGCTCCTGCAAGATCATCTCTGGAGGCACTGTGGCTAACAGAGTAAAAATCCCGGACATTATCACTCTTCACTGTATCCACGCAACCTGCCAGTGCTGGAAAACCTGGTTTATTACTTTCCAGTGTTCAGAGCTTGAACAACAAGGATAAAGTGCATTAAATATTAGTGAGTGAGCAGAAGTTAAACTAATTTGGATACAAAAAAAAAAAAAGAAGCCATAAAACGTGGGACTGAGATGGAAGAGCTTCTTCAACATTGCTCCAGACTGCAGGTGTACGTATGTGTTAGGCTTGTGTAAGCACCAACTGTCTCTTGGCAAAAATTACCTGTTACTGGTTTTGTACTATCCAAATACAAGATGGGAAGCAACAACCTGAGAATTCTTTTAAGAGGCATGGGCAAAAGGTAGGGAAACCTTGTGAGAATTTTCATAAAGCTGCTGAGAGCATATCAGATGGTGGGTTGACACTAAGAAGAATTGCCAGGGGAAAAAAAAAATTATTACTCAGCATTTATATTCCTTTTTGGTTTTGAAAAATTAATGCTTAAGCACGATTACTATATGACTGAAAATTAAAGGAGTCATTCTGGACAACTCCAAAGTAAATATCAACTGCTTCTTCCCACTATCTTTACTGAAATATTTATAAGCACAATCCTATAGAAATTAGTGCCAAACTTTTACATCCTATTCTAGCTATCCCGAGTCTCACAGTACTATTAAAGCTTAAGCATCAGAAAGGCATAGGAAAAATCTTATGCCCAGAGTTTATCCACCTCAGTGCACATGATTACGACAGGACACAGAATATCTAATTGACATCAGAACTTCAGCTTCGCGGGTACAGACACTTTAGTTAATCATAAAATTCTTAGTTGAAAGACTTGTTTAGGTATTGACCTGCATGCCAGTGAGATGTCATTTCTAATAACCACGGATACAGAATAACCCGCAACTAGCTGCTAGGCCGATCCAGACCTACAACTTCCACACTGTGATAAGCAGAGAAGTGGCATCCCATACTGGACCTAAATCAGGGGACCAGCACTGAGCCTATGCTGACACAACAGCCAGTGGTCAACCGTAGGTAAAAATGAGTTAGCTACAACTGCAGTACAATCAGATTGTCCTAGCTCAAGGATCACTTTGGCTCCTCAACAGTCTTAACCTGCTTCACGTAAACGTAACTGCTTCAGAGAATGAAAACTCCTGGTCCTACATTTGGTCCTAAGAAGATCTTGGTGGACAGCTCATGAGCTCAGGAAGTCTGGCCCTCCGAGTCCAAATGAAAAGAAGTGATCTCTCATGTCGCAAAGAACATTACTCCATCTGATCAGCAACCACCTGAGCAACCCCACCCCACGGGCTTATGGCCACTCATTCCAAATTCTCAGAGGCCAACTCCGAATTGCCTGTTGGAGATATTAAAGCCTCTTTGCCGTAAGATTTATGAAAATCATAAATCAGTTTCCAGTTATGCATGCATCAGCATTTCCCACTGCTTGACATTATGATACATTATAATCCCAATTCAGCAAATTAACAAATGGGATGACAGAGTGCGTTTTTCCCCTTAGCCATCTCTTCCCCTGTGGAAACAGATTTGGGAACAAGGATTTTGATTTGTCCATGGAAGAGTTAGAAAAGAACACGGTGCATGATAAACCCTTACGTGCCGACACATCTCTCCCATGACTTGTAGTGACTTCTACTGACTCAGGGATGTTTCCTTCCCTAAATTCAGCATTCCCTCATCGGTCAACCTACTGATCTCCCCACCCCTCATTACAAAGAAACTCCAGGAGAGCCTCACCACCTCTGCGTGGCTGCTTCTATCAAAAGAGCTATGAAGAAGCAAGCCTGCTATCGGGACCCGGACCAATGCCCCAGTGACACCTAACGTGTGGGATGCCGCCACTCCTCCAGGTACCCAGTGCAGCACCCGCCTGCCAACAGCCTCTCTCGGCCCCATAGCATTATCAAAGTGCTCTGAGAGATGGGGACCGCCACCGAGGGGACCAGCAGAAGGAAGGCACCCTCAGCACTCCTGCCTGCCACAAAGCCACCCGAGGCAGCGTCCTGAGACTCCCCCATCCCAGCTTTCGCTTGCTTTGGGGGGACAAGCTGCTCCCCAAAAGCAGCCCAACCCCAAACCCAGCCCCAATCCCAACCCCAACCCCAGCCCCAATCCCAATCCCAATCCCAATCCTAGCCCCAGCCCCAGCCCCAATCCCAATCCCAGTTCTCCCCCCGGCTCACCATGGTACAGATGGAGGCGATCTTGGAGACTGTCATTAGGATTTCCATCCGCCCAGCGCCATCTTCCGCCCAATCACAGCGCCGAGCCGAGCCGGGCCGGGCCGGGCCGGGCAAAGGGAAGAAGAGGAGGAGGAGGAAGAGGAGGAGGAGGAGGGTGAAGGCTGCGGGGGGCGGGCAGCCCGCGCCCCCCCCGCCAGCCGCGGGGACGCGCGGGGACGCGCACGGCCCCAACGGCCCCAACGGCCCCAACGGCGGCCGAGGGCGCGCGGCTCCCGGCGGGCGCCGCACACGCACGCGCGCACGCTCGCTCGCGCGGCCCCGCCCCGCCCCGCCGGCTCGCCGGCCACGCCCCCCGCCTTGGCCACGCCCCCTCCCGGGAGCTGCCGGGCACGCATGCGCAGAGGGGAGAAAAGGGCGGCGTGGAGCCCAGCGCCTCACCTGGGGCCGTCGCCCGCCAAGATGGCGGCGGTGGGCTTGGGGTGGGTGTGAGGGATTTTGGCGGCTGCTCGCAGCGCTACATTTCTTGGTGTTTCAACCCGTTTTTTATTTTATTTTTTTGTCTGTGCCCATAGGTTTCAATTCTACGGGTTGCTGGGTGCAATTCTAGGAGTTGCTCTGCTGTATGGGGAGGTTTCTGTGGAGCTATGTCACTTTTCCACCCACTGGGTTTGGTTCTCTTTTTTTTTTCCTTTTTTCTTTTTTTTTTTTTGTATTTTTTGGTGATGAAGTGTGCCTGCCTCTTGGGTTCTGTGTGTTTGTTTTTGGTTTTTGGTGGTCAAGTCTACAGCCACATTCTGCATCAGCGAGGCTCCGTTTCATTTTATCAACTGAATTGGCTCTTATTTGCTGAGGAACAGGCTCGGCATGGGGAGGAAACAGGGAGGAAGAGAACTGAGGGGAGTGAGGACGAGCGAGCAGCTTCTTTAGTGCGGGTGCTGACCTGCTTCCACGGAAAGAAGCAGTTACCTTGCAGCCTGGGGAGGTGGGGAGAATGGAATTAGGCATAAATTCCAGCTAAGCAGCAAAAGCAAATTAAAAATTGAGCTAAGAAAACTCATCTCTCCGATCAACTGTATCACTCTAATGCCAGGGTAACTTTGGAGTGACTTCTGGCTTCCAAGCAGCAGTTGTTTGTCAGAGCCATTACTAAAGGGTCCCTCATGGGAAGAGGGATGTGGAGGGTCAAGCACATAGGACAGATATTTGAAATCTTCTCTTTCCTTTTTCTTAATCAGCCTCTAGATTAACAGCTCTTTGCTTTCACCGAATCTGGGATTTCACCATCCCAGCCTCAGACATCTCCAAAATCAAGTTGACCTGTAGAACAGACATTTATATCAACTGCTTAAGGTGTTTGCTTGGGAACGAGGTGAATCATCTTCTACATGTGCCTGTTTGTCTGAGGACTACAATGGAAATCTGGATGACTAGTCCAAGATGTTCATATCTGCATTAAGGAGGCCTAAAATTAGCTATGTCTCACCCTGTCTTTTTTCACATATGGGAAACATATAGCAGATTGGGATGCATTATTATTAATGATAAATGCCTAGTAGGGCCTAGATCATTAAGACATCACTGAAAAAAAAAAAAGTTAATTTAAATTTATAGCTATTAAAATATATCTGTGATTCCATGGTCTTCAGAAGTAAACATTTTGTAGCAACTAAATAAATGGAAATAAAGATCAAATTTTCCTTCATGTGAAACATAAATATGTCTTTCAAAAGGCTTATATCTGAGCTATTTATTGCAACCTGAGATATCCTCAAGCATTTCTTTTATATAATAGACACGGTCCAGAAGTGTGTATTTCATAAGTACAGTATTTGAGAAAATGAATACCTCTTGGATGACTACATTCAGAAACTGTTGCCACAGAAACAATGGGGGAGGACAGCATCAAGGGAATGAGAAATAGAAACAAAAGAAGTGGATTGGCCACCCATGAGCAAAAAGACCAAGAGAGGATATTTGATCAGCTAGACACATCAAGCCATCAGATATCCAGCAATTCATATATTGAAATATGAAGCTGCAAGATCCATATGTAATAAGACTTTTTACAGTATTAGGCATGCTACAAGAGATTATCCTGTGTAACCCGGAGAGGACAAAGTGTTCAAAAAATGACACAAGGACTGTATGACAGGATGCTGTCTCCCCAGAGCAAAAGTGCAAAATATGATTGCACTATTGCAGAATTCTACAAGTTTATCCGGGAGATAATTCAGTTTGCAACCAATTAAGTGGCATTGAGTGGAACTGTACAGGCCATAGAGAACTGAATACAGAAACACTTTCATTGCCCATTAAAATGTGAGGAAATGATTGGACGTTAACACTTAGTTGTCACAATTGGAATTTAAAGTTAAATATTCCATTATTTTGACTGGTTTAGGTAGGATAGACCTAGGATTGTGTGTGTGTGCGCATACTTGAGGAGAAAGAGCTTTGAGAAGAGCTACAGAGTTGCTGTCATGCATGTAGATCAGGATGGTAACTAACCCTGTCTGAGAGAAGATATCAGCCATATCTTGTATCCTTGGGGAGAGACAAGATCCACCTGACAAAGTAAGACAAGGGCATCTTTGCCAACCGGCCAGCCAGCCTGGACAGGAGAACTTTCAGCTGGGGACAACAGGGGAGGGAGGCTATGATGCACAGGGAAGAGAAGAAACAGTGGTCACGGGTGGTAAGAAAATGGTGCAGCATGGTGGGAATAAGAGAGACCTCAGGGATGATGAAACAGGGTGTGAGAGGCCACCCATCTCAAGGGTATGTGTACAAACGCCTACAGCCTGGGAAACCAGAGCTCTGCAGGGGTGATGTGGTGGGAGTTTGGTACAGATTACCTCATTAGGCAAATTACGCCTTCTTTAAAGGATTTGAGGAAGTCTCTGATCACAGACCCTGGGTTTTTGGGGGATTTCAGCCTACCTGACATCTGCTACAAGCACAACACATCACAGTGCAAGCACTCATGATTTCTGAAGGGCGTCAGGGATGATTTATTGATAGTGGATGGGCCAACCACAGGTGGATCTGCCACTTTAGCAGGGAAGAACCAGGGGATGTGGCAATCAGTGGCTTGGTGATAAAAGCCTTGGCCAGGAGTGGTGTTCATGATCCTGAGGAAGGAGAGCAACAGATTGCAGACCCTGCGCTTTAGGAGAACAGACTTCAGGTTATTCAGGAAACTGGAAGGTGGCATCCACTGAGCAGCAGCTCTGAAGGGTGAAATTTCTCAGGAGAGCACAAGAATACTGAGGAAAACAGATAGATGTATTAGGATTTTCAGCTATGGGAAAGCAAAACTGATGTGCTCTGAGGAAAAGGAGTGGCTAAATGGAAAATTAAGTTAAAGTCGGGGTTATCGTAAGATCTGTATTGCTTGGTAAATTCATTCCATTCAGATGTAGGCACAAGTAGAGTTACTCAAAAATACAGTGAACAGGTCACGCCTGCAGAGATGAGCTGTGTTATGGAGAGCTGTGACTGAATTCACAGGGGCCAAGCCAGCAAAAATCAGTTTCTAGTCTAATGTTACAGTATAGATAAATAGTGGAATCTTTGGCTATATAACCAGGGATGTGGCAAGCAGCAAGAGAAGTTGTTTTGTCTCTGCATGTGGCATTGGTGAGATTTTTGTGGTAACACTGCACCAGCATCTGGTGTCCTTGTTGTCAAAAGAATGCTGAGAGGTTGTTTGAGGCCGGAGAAAATTCTTTATGTGGAGAGACTTAAAGGACATGATCTGCCTGCGTTATCAAAAAGAAGACTGGGAGGTGACCACAGAGATCTTTAATCTTGCACAGTAAGAGGCATAACAAGAAAAAAAAATCTATAAATTGAAATCAAACAAATTAGAATTAGAAATTACACACTTTTTTTAACAGTGGTGGATGACATTAATGGTTGGGATATGCTGCTGAGAGAAATGCTGCTTTCAGTATCTCCTAAGAGTTTCAGCTAAAGAATAGGTGCTTTTCTCACAGAAATGTATTAGTTGAACAGATAGAATTAGTTCCCTGCCCTTAAAGTCTCTCATACTACATGGTGGTTGTTGTTATTATATAATATTTGAATTACCATGACACCTGGAGACACAACTCAGAGGCCAGAGCCCTTTGCCTCGTCAGTCCCTCTATAAGACATGGAGAGAAAATCTGTTCAATCCTCTGAAGAGTTTACAATCCAAAAATAGAGAGGCACCAACAGACAGAGAGGAGCAAAGAGAAAACATGACAGGTACAAACTGCTTCTGCTCACCCCATGCCTCTCCGTGTTTCATAATTTCATGGTTTGGCAGGAGCCCAACTTACTCTAGGGTGTGTGTGTGTAGGTTGGCTTGAAAAATTGAAGAGTAGGCATGGTATACAGGTATGTTTGTTCCCGTATCGTCTATCTGCAACTGCAGGTGGTTTTGCCGAGTCTGGGGCACGTCAGGTTTTTATTCATGTTGGCTGACAACAGGATTGGTCCCATGAATCTGCTCACCCTGTCTGCTAACCAGTCAGACCACCAAGCAGTCAGACTATTGCTGCAGTGTCTTAATGCAGACGTGTTGTGTCTGTTGTCAGTCCAGTGTGTAGTATGCTTACAAGATCATAACCTAATAGGACCATAGGATAATTCAGGTTGGAAGGGACCTCTGGAGGTCTCTCGTCCAACCTCCTGCCCACAGCAGTCAGCTTTGAGGTCAGAAGAGGCTGCTTTGTGTGTAAACTGCTTTACTTGTTCTGGAAGCTTAATTTTAGATCCAGACATGATAGCACGGGGTTCTAGTCCTTGCAAAAAGACCATCTGACTTCACCGTCTGGATTTTTACTGACACATAACCCAGTGAAGGTCATCCGCCATCCTCGTGGTAGAGTAACCAGCCCTGCTCTGGAAATACACCTTACCTTGTGGGCAACAGGCGTTACAGGATTTGTGCTACGAGGTAGTAGAGTGAGACATGAAAGAATTTTTCCTCAACTTGTATGTCACAAGTCCAAGAAAACCTGAAGCTGAATGCAAATTATACAGAACTGGAATCTTAACACATTATGTGAGCGAAATTGGATCCTTGTTGGGAACAGCAGAGACAAACAGGAAATATATTTTAAAAGTCATATCAAATTATCTTTTATTCACCGACAGAAAGTTAAATATCTAGATTAGTAGATTAATCTTTGTAAACTATGTTGTTGGTACATTTTCAGAAATAAAATACTTTTCAGAGCAGCTGAATATGCTCTGTGGGAGCTGTGACAGAGGGGTGATGGTTGGCTAAGTGAATATGGGAGGATCCAGGCAAATAGTTAAAACAGGTGAGGTGATACATTTTATTCATAGTTTCAAAAGAATTAATTCAATCTTAGTTATAATCACAAACAAGGTATTAATAAATTATCACAGAAAACTATACAAACTATGGAAAATTATGAAAACTATACTTGCGCTAAAGACAAATATTATTTTGTTCCTTACCACTTTTCATCGGTAAATCCCAGAATATTTTACAAAGAGGTATGAGAAGTAATCATTATTGGACCAATTTTGTAAACAGAAAAAACTGGTGAAGGAGAGTTCTCTGGCAAAGTAAAACTGGCTCACAGTGATTTATACCTTATGATAATTTCAGAAGATCGAAGCTTTCCTCAATCAGTGTGGCTTTGTTTTTAAGCAGAGAGTAATATTTGTTTCTTGCAGAGTTCACAGATGAAGATACTTGGGTGCTTGCATTTTTTTACAGCTCAGCTGATACTGGGCACCTTGCCATATATATAGCTGGCAAACAATTAACCTTTTATTACACAAAGGATTACCAGCATCCAAAAAGTTAAAAGTATAAAAGAGAAAATAAAATACACTACTAAACTGAATACAAATTTCTACCAACAGAAGCTAAAATACACATTAGTAAGAGAGGTGTCCAACAAAAATGTAAAATAAAAGAATTTATTCGTGCTGAAATTAACAGTAGATTTGTAAAATGTTATCACACTTTGATTCTCCAGAATCCTAAAAAAAGGTGGAATTCTGCCTGAGAGTAATGCAGTCCATTTATACAACGATAATGTTTTTGAAAGATGTCATCATATTCTGCAAGAGAAATGTGTATAGTTCAGGTCTCCATGATCTCAATATGAAAGTACGCGAGCTGGGGATGGAAACAGCAACCGTGTGCTTTTTGACATTGTTCTGAACATCTGCAGAGGCCTCTGCAGAATTCTTTGGAGAAATAGGGCCACAAGTATATCTAGAAATAAGGCTGTTTAATATTGTATCAAAAAACTTTCTATTATGGAATTAAAAAAAAAATTTAAATGGATTTGATCCTTGACACAGGCACCAGGGGAACCATTGCTATCAACTCACTTCAGTTTCTCCATAGAATGAAAACCTCAGAAGTCAGTGACAGTTCCTAAGTGCGCTAAAACTAATTTGGAAAATCCATTGCCAGAGGTGAGAAGTACAGGATGCTTCTGTGTGCTCCCTACCAGAGCACCAAGCAAAGCTTCCCACTGCAGTCAGCAAGACAGTATTTTTGTGATCTTTGCAGCATTTCTCCAAAAGCGAGATTAGCTGTCATGTACTAACAACATTGACGCACAATATGACAACAGGCAGCCTCCAGGTAAGGAGTCTTTGTATAATTTCAGCCTCCCCCACTAATCAGTTCTCTATAGCACCGAGATATAAAGGAAGCTGGGGAGGAATATGTAAAACAGCATGCATATGGCAGACAGCTACGTAGTGGAAAAAATGATCTGTAAGAAGTGGAAAAAATACTCAATATGGCTTTGTGGAGATAATAAAATTGCTAAAGAACATTTACTGTTAATAGCCTGTGTTTTTCATGACACTAATGGGTGGTTCATTATTTTTGTTTTAATTGAAACATATGTCACAGTTAGCAATATTTTGTGCTTCCGCTGATCTGAAGCTATTGTTCAAGTGCGTGTTGCAATCAGTTCTCAAACAATGCTCTCTTTGTCAGCAATACAGAAGTAGAATGATTTTGATTTTGTCTCTTGGAAGATTTATACCCTGGAAAACCCATAGTTCCCCTCTGTACTTGCAGATGGTCAGTTAAATACTCCCATCTGGTTATACTTATAATTACTTTTCTCTACAAACTGAAAACAGGAACGTACACAGGTTATTGCACGTGCAGCAGAACTAATAAAGCTCAATTTCATATGGGTCTGTGCCCTGTGTCTTTACACTGCAGTAACCCAGGCATCACCTCTTTGTCCCAAATGACCTCATTGCCTCCTTCCATTTCCCCCGTGCTTTCAGTTCCTCTTCTCCCCCTGCAGCACTTCTTCTTGCCATTTGACCTCTATTTCCTTGGCCTTTTTTTGTCCCTTCTCCTGCGCTGTCCCTCTCCCATGGATAAGCTGTGGCTGCCTTAGAGGGGCACAGATGCTATTTAGCTCACATTACTATTTTACTTATTCCATTTAGGACTCCATAGTTTTCACAAATATTAATTAATTGATCCCTAACAGTAACCCTGCTCCATAAATATGTGCTATGATTCCCATTTTACATATGGGAAAGTTGGTCAAGGTTATCCTTGGTTGGTCACAGCCTGGTCAAGTTTATCCTTTGCTAATTCCCAGTTTCACTTCTCCTTGACTCGCCATTATTTTGTTCCTTTTTGGCTGTACATATTTGTTCAGATAAGCTGCTGTTGTCTCATTGACAGGGGTTGTCAGAGCGTAGCTAACTCTCATTATGTTATCACAAGCCTTGTGATAATTTGATAGCTCCCTTCCAACGCCAGTTCCTGGGGTCAGGAGATGAAGATTACTTGAGAAAATCACCTTTTGCTTCTTACAACAAGTTTCTAGCTCAGTAAGCTAGAAAACTGAAAGATACGAGAGCAGAACACTGAACATGTTCAAAACAGGGTGAAAATAAAAGCACATGCGTTGTTTTTTTTTAATGCAACTATTTTAAAGCAGCTGTATCTTGTGATACCGTGGAATCGACTTCAGGTTAATGATTTAGAAAACTGTTCTATGTAAGACTGCAAATGCTAAGGACCATTTCACATTTTGGAAGGGAGGCTGGTCTGCAAAAAGGAAATCACTCAGTGAAGGCTGAAGCTTGTTGAGCACAAATTCCAACTCTGCTGAAGTCCTAGTAAAGAGTATATAATTGGAATTATAAACACATGTGAAGCGCCTTCATGCAGAGAACAGCATGCTTTTTACTCCTGTGGTTTCTGTATTTGATTCTTCTTTTCTTTCAGGAAGAGGTTATGAAGACAGAACAGGATTTTCTTTTAGCATCTGGAAGATATGTACAAGTGCAGTAACACAATGATGTTTGCTGAAAGACTGTTGCAATCTGCTCAGTACTTGAGTTTGCAATAACTCTGGTTACTTCATGCATTATTAAAAAAGTGCATTTTGCAGCACTGTTAAAATCATGTACAACTTTGTCTGTATGCACTCATACAGCAAAGCAAATTTTATTTGGTAGAGTTTGAAGATAAAATTAAATTTGTGTTTACTGGAACTCAGCTAAGGCTAAGTAGAAAACATTCCTTTTCTTGAAACAAAACTACCAATATTTTATAAAGCCCTTTCCTTTCAGCAAGACTCTTTGCCATTTCATAAGCAAAAACAATTATGTTAATGGCTCTGATTAGAACAATTAAAGAGAAATAAAAATGGCTACCTCAGATGCCAGTATACCAATGTAATTTCGTAGAGTACTTATGAAATAGAGAATGATTCCACCAACATTTTTACTTTACTGATGTAGAGAAGTCGGAATCACAGACTAACACAGTCTCTGGTACCTATGAAGGTCTTAAGTTCAATCCTCTGCTAAGATCTGCTTCAGCTCAGTTTGCTAAAAACCATGTCCAGTCGAGTTTTAAATAGCTCCAAGGATGTAAATTCCACCATCTCTCTGAGCAACCTGGTTGAGTTTTTTACCATCTTTACATTAGAAATGTTTTCATTACTTTGAACTGGGATTTTCCCATGTTCTAACTTGTGTCCATTGCCTCTTGCCCTTCTGTTGTGCACCCCTGAAGAGTCTCGGGCACCATCTTCTCTACACACTCCCACCAGACAGTGGAAAACAGAGATAAAATCCCCCCTTTGCCTCCTCCTCCACTGGCTGACAAACCCAGCTCTCTCAGCTTCTTCTCTAATGTACTTCAGCCCCATGAACATCTCAGTGGCTCTTTGCTGGGCTTGCTCTGGCATGTCTACGTTGTGTTCTGGGGAGCCCAGAACTGACAACATTACTCCAGATGTGCTCTAACAAGTGCCAAAACGGCAAGAAATAAATCCTTGCCATACTGGCCAACCTCTTGTTAATAGTGCCCTGGATGTAGTTGCAGCAAGGGCACATTGCTATTGTCCACAAGGACCTTTTAAAAATGCTTTTTAAAACTGGGAGTGATGTTTCCCTTTTTCCAGTCACCAGGGACTTCACCTGACTGCCAGGACTCTTCAACTATGATGGAGAGAGGCTTGGCAGCTCCATCAGCCAGTTCGCTCAGGACCCAGGGATGCACGGCATCAGGCCCAATAGACTTGTACCTGTTAAGTTACATCAGGTGGTCTTGAACCTGCTCTTCGCTTGCAGCGGGAGGCATTTTTCTCCCCCAGCCACTGGAGGGAGGTTCAGGGACTTGAGAGACGTGGGAAGCCTGACTGGCAGTGAAGACTGAGGTAAAGAACCTGCTGAGTACCTCAGCCTTCCCCATGTCTGTCATTACCGATTCTCCCTTCTTGTCTGTCAGAAGGGGTGAACATAATAATGCTTCATGTCAGGCATTAAATTTCAGCAGCAAAGCTCATATTCAGATCTATGTAAAGCTGAATCTCTTTGCCCTCCAAATGTTAGTTTGCCTTGAAAAAGTAATTGGCATGGCCAACCTGGCATATAGCTCAGGCTGAGCTTCTGTTAAAACTATACTTTATAGTGAATAAAATAGTCACGTGCTAGAAATCAGATAAGCAAAAGGTAAACTAAGTCTGGCCCACGCCAGCCTGCAATTTTTCCTAGTGTACTTGTTTTGGCCAATCTATTTTAAAGTGATTAATGGTCAATTCTGTCCATACCTGTTTATTCGTTATAGACAAAAATTCTTTAAAGACACCATGAGTTTTGTCTGAGAAAAATCATCACTACTTAAGAACTGACTTTGTGCCACCGAAATCACCAAGAGGACTGCGATTGCATGAGGGTTAGATTAAAAAAGGGTCCCCTAGCTCACAGCTAGCAAGTTAAAGAGAATCACTGAAACATTTATTGCCAGGAAAAAAATCAACCCCCTGACCTTCGTATTTCATGAATTGTGATCATATTCCTTAATAAGAAGAAATGTGTCAGAACTAATCAGCGTACTATAAATAAGGTCACTGGGACTGTTGTGTACAGTTCTGATCACTGATACACAAGAGCAATGTGTAGAAACAGGAGCAAATGCATAGAGCTTGCTGTGTGTTTGGAAGCTCCAAGAGCCTGGATTATGAGGCTTAGTAAAACAAAGGTGTAAAGTGGATATCATTCTTCTGTGTAAATAATTACAGAAAAAGAAACAAGGCAAACATCGTTGATCTTCCAGCGAAAAGTACACAAAAGTTCAGCTGTAAACAAATGAACAGAAAATAACAGTATGATCCTAATAAACACCAAGCCCCTTACTTCTTAAACTGTAGTCCGTAACTCCCCAGAAGATAGGGAAGGGCTTACAGGGGACTGTGAAAAATGAGATTTAAATATATATATATATTATATATATGTTATCAAAACAGGATGCCAACAAAAATCCCCACATTATGCAGGTTTGCTGCTCACAGCAGCTCAGTTCCTCTACAACAGAGGAGTTAAAAGGATCTGTAATTATCAGCTCTGCTAGCCAATGAGTGGCTAATCACCTTTACTCAAAAAAAAATTATGTATATAGCAAATCTGATGCTAACAATATGAGGAGTTGTTTGTTCCAGGTTAGATGGGTTGGACTCAGAGGAGGTTACACAGAGACAGGTGACCTCAAAAAAGTAGTAGCACTTACAAGAAGTCTGAGGAAAAAAAAAAGCATTAATGAAACCAGTTTCCTGAGAAGCCACTCCATTAGTGAGGGAGGAAAAGGACGCTAATTGCTTTTAAAATGATGTTTCATAAATGTGAAGTTTGATAAATGGATTATATTGTTTGGTACCCGTGAGAAGCTGGTCTCAGTTACACGACAGGCTCCTTGTATGTTCCTAATGATTCCTAATGGCCAATAATGCAGTACTCACATATACAAGTAGAATGTCATGTTATTCAAATAAGCAGCTGAATGACAGAATTTGTTCAGTATTTCAGATTTTATGTGGCAATCAAGAGAGAATGGTGGAAAAAGGCCATTTGTTTGGCTTCAGTATCAGTCTAGCTGTATCTAGTAACACTTTGGATTAGCAATTAATGTACAAATAACAGCAGCATACAGAAAACTTTCACCGATGTGTGACCTGCTGACCCCATCATAATTTTTGTTCTGCATATTTTTTTTGCCTTTCCAGTGATCCAGAGGTGCACTGTCGCTATTCTGCATTCCTCTCTCCATGAAATGCTTTACTGGTGATGCAGCTCAGTTATTGCACCTGCACTTATGCAATTCCACAGTGAGCCCACTCAAGGAGTTTGTAGTCATCTTCTTGCAAAGTGATTGGTTGCTCTGACACAAATTTTATTCACTTAAAGCTCCGACTGTTAATATTTACAGAGTTGGTTTTGTGGATGAGGAGTTGGACCAACTACCAGAAATAAACAGGCTGGTAGAACCAGAATCATTGAGAGGCTAGAGACCTGTGAAAGGGGACAGAAGTATGACTTTGCAAAGTAAGAGGATCATTTTGGAAAGAGCAAACAGTGGAACAACAGGATCAACTTCAGAGTTGACTTATAACTTCGGACAGTAACTTTTTGATCAATGGCACAGGGTAAATGCAGTACTCTATGGATGGGAGCCTGCTGTGGGGTAACCAATCAACTTCATAATCTTGTTTTAAACTTTCCCATTTAGATTCTTGGTTTTGCAGTGTTATCACGAGAGGAACTGCAGATTTCAATCCTTTTTATTTGACACCTAATCTCAGTTATTTCTGTTAAAATTTTGCTCCAGTCATAATCAGCTTTTTTTGTTGTTGTTGTTTTTTCCCCACATAATGAACGTGTTATGTGAGACACAGGGGAAAACCTACACCCTACTAAAGGGGAATGTATTTCTTTTCACCTCAAAGCAATTTACAAACTCTCATTAATTTAAATTCCTTCCACGCCCCTGTTGGATAACCTAACATAAATGGAATGTCACACTCCATATCTTTGTGTATATCATTTGGTCCTCTGAGCTTAAGAACAAGACAGATCCCACTGCGCATTAGAAATTCAGTGAAGAATTCCTGACAACCCCATGTGCAGAATCATCACAGCTCATTTATTCTTTATAGAGAGCTGTTGTCCAGACAGATGCTGCTGGGAAGTGTCAGAAACAAAATGGGACTCTCCCAAAGAATATAACAGAATCCTGACTATGGGAACTCAATGACTGGAAATGTTTTTCTGGTATGTTTTCAACTGTGAAAAACAAAGTGATGTTTATCTAGTCCCCATTCCTCTGACTTCTAATGGGCCCTGCTTTTAAACACGCTTTCCCTAGCAACTTTCAGATTTGTTCCACCTTCATGCCAGAAAGATTAGGATGGAAATTGGGTCTACCACAGCGTAGAAGTATTTCCAAAGTACATAACAGGTGGAGCACCAGCCTGGCACTGGGGTTTTAGATCTTCATGGGATTTTAGATCTTCATGCTAAGCTGCGTGTTGCTACTCATGTTCACTCCAATCTTGAGGGTGCTGTGTAACAGGCTTCTTTCTATATCGTGTAGGAGAAACTGGAATCAGAATCCTACAATTGCAGTTTGAACAAGGAAGGGCAGTTTAGTCTGAGTTTTTGAGGGGATGAGGCAGGGCAGTAAGGGGAGCATCTGCAGTCTGGAATAGAGATCTTTATCTCCCCTATATCTGCTTGCCTGCTAGCTCTGGATTCCAGACCAGAACTCACCAAGCATCTTGTGCAGCTTTATTTGCTGGAGACAGCCATCATTATTATTTATTATTTTGTGAGGAGCTTATAAATGCTCTGCAGTCTGAGTGCTCAGTAGGCAACAGCTTTGTGAAACTGTGTGTAGAGTGTTGGTAGATAGGATGGACTTCTGGATCAGACCCAGAAAGCATGGCCAGTACATGACTCTATGGTAACAAATTCTGAAACCACAGTGGTTTCTTTGAAATATTGAGTTAAAGAAGGATCCTGGTAATGTGTTCATCGAGATGAATTTTACAAATGAGAACATCATTGAAATTTCAAATAAACCTATTGTGCAATTTATGCAGAGAAAAAAAAAAGTAGCAAATCCTGAATGTCTTACTTGGCCCCAAATAAGGCAGAGTTCAATTAAGTTCACAGTTAGTGCTCCCTTATGAATTATACTTGCCTGCTCTGTATGTTGAAATAAGTTTCAACATGTGGATTTTCTTCCCCATTCTTTCCTGCTTGATGTGGAGAAAAAAATTATCCTTTATGTAAATCATTGCCAAGAGTAGAGAGTTCAGCTCACTGAAAATATCTATCTTCCTTTATTTAATAGTATTTTTTAGGATTCGGCTTCCTGTCTTCACTTTGCTTGATGTCCTTCCTGAAATCTCTGTCTCTCTTGCCAATGTGCTTCTCCACTTAAGAGCTGTTCAGGCTCATAACTACCTTCAGGCTTGGAAAAGATCCATAGCACCTAGGCTGAATGTATATTAAACAATACAGATTTCCCCTGCATAGATATCAGGTGTTGTGAATTCTAGGTTTGTCGTGGTACAGAACTGGAATACAATTTTTTCTAAATATAACAATATAAGAGATTTTGTATATAGACAGGGTCTTTATCTGTCAAAACATGTCAGCCAGCTAGTTTTGCAGGCAGAACCTGATAGCACATTTAATCCTCCAAATCCGTTCTTATGATCCATAAATATTAAACTAGTTTTAAAATGATGATAGAAAGGACTTAGGCCTAAGCCTTGCAAGACAACATTAGAGTAACTGTGAAGTTAGTCAGAGGATCAAGTATGTTTTTATATATTGCTTTAAGTAATCATCCCTCCCCTAAATTAAATAAGTGCTTCTTTCATTCGAAACAAGAATTCCTGCAGTAGGGCAAACTTCTAGCTGAGACAAGTTTTGAACTGTCCCTGCGTGTTTAGACCAAGGGAGGGAGGCGCTCTTTTTGACTCACTCCTGCCTACAACCCGCTTCCCATTGCAATTCCTGTCTGCTCCGATGTCGAGGATGCACAAACACAATGAGTCACGCTGTCAGCTCGGGAAGCTGCCCACCAGCCTGCTTCATTTTCAGGCACCGCACAGCTGATGCAACCTGTGGCCGTACAAAAGGCTCTTTATTCAGGATCCGCGCGTTATCTCTGTGAAAACATCCACCACAAAAATCGGACATTATAGCATTTAATAACAATAATATGTACATACAAACAAACCTGAGCAGCCTCTTTACTTCTGATGGCTACTGAATCCTGGTTTGCTTCTCCCACTGGGTCTTCTTACCCAGGACCTCAATTCTGGCACCTGCGACTGGCATACAGTAGCAGAAGGCTCACAGTGCTGGAAACTAAAGCAAAACACTTTAACGTCGTGAAACGCCTTTTTGACTACTATACTTCAAATTAACAAACGTTATTTGTTAATAAGTTATACTTCAAGCTAACAAAAGTGTGAGAAACACTATGTAGCCAATAACATAAGTTCAGGCAAGGATCTCAGTAAAGTCGTAATTTATTCACGATTGCAATGGCAGGCATCCCACAAGCAGGAGTGCACCTACTAGTTCCATAACACAGTTTATACACTTTTTTTCTCGACGACCGGGACCCTCCCCTGTTTCCCCATTGACTGGGTAATCCAGGTTCACAATCTATCCGGTGCTTCAGAGACAATACATGGCTTTCAGTTGCCGGCCTGTTATAAGTCAAATTTCTTTTGACTTTTATACTCTTTGAGGTGGTAATGTTTCTTACACAGTGATTTCCACCGAATTGCTCTAAGGATTCTGGTTGTCTGCATTCTACAAGGTCGCCTGCTAAGCTTTCTTATCACTGCAAGCATACCTCAATACCACATTCCTTCCCTCTAAACAATGCAACTCTGCAAAAACAACATTTTTATTCCCACAAAAGTCCTACCCAGGGCGCGCTGAGGCGCCCCGCCCCCCACCCTCCCCATTTACCCCACGGCTCCCCGCACCGCCATTTCCCTCAGCCCCCTCCCGCCCCCGTTTACCTCAGGCCCCCCCCCGCCGCCATTTTCCTCAGGCAGGCGGGCGGGCGGGCGGCCATTCTCCCGCCTGTCTCTTTCCGCCAGGCGCGCCGCGGGCAGCCCCGCCGAGGCCCCGCAGTTAAGCGCGGCCGCGGCGCCGCCCCTTTCTTTTCGGGCCGCGCCGCCATTTTGTGGGCACACGGGGTGCCGCGCCGAGCCCCCCATCGTCCCTCAGGTGTCTCCGGGGGGCGGCCGGGGCGCTCCGGTAGCGGGGTGGGGGGCTGTGGGCACGGCCTCGGTGGGGTTGGGGGGTGAGGGGGGGAGTGGAGAGGCTGTGGGCTGCAGGCTGCGGCGTGGGGTGGCGGCTGGAAAGCTGGGCCGCACCGCACCGGGAGGCTGCTGAGGGAGGGAAAGAAGGAAGGAATAAAAGGAAGGAGGGTTTGAGGTAGTTCCCCAGCGTAGGTCTTGTAGCAGGGTCCAGAAGGACGTGGGGTTCCCTAACGTGGCTGGCAGCATGGGGCCGCTGAGTGCGTGGTGAGAAGGGTCGTGGCTGAGGGGCGTCTGTGGTAAGAGGCTTGAGTTCATGTTAAAAAGCATTGCAGTCAGAACAGAAATATCAGACCGTGGTCTGTTATACCACATGTAATTGTGATACTCCTAAGAGTAATTATCCGATAATTTTGGTAGTAGAGGTTTTTTTGGCAAGCCCTGTGAGGAGAGGCTGAGTAAAGTGGGCTTTGGCACTCAGAGGCAAGAAGCAGTTTTGGGAGACACTTAACAGGAGCTGTTATCGAGAAGATGGGTCCTGGTGCCTAATTAGGGACATGTGACAGGAGAGATGTCTGTCATAAGTCCAAAAGAGAGAAGTTCTAACTAGATACAATGAAAGGGTTTTTTTGTCATGAGGTCAGTCAGGCCTCCAAACAGGCTGCACAGGGAGGCTGTTCAGCATCCTGCCTCCATCCTTGAAGGGTTTCAACACCTGAGCAGGCAAAGCCCCGAGTGACTTGGTCCTCCCATAGCAGGCATTGCTTTGAGGAGAAAGAAGGTGGAGCTGGTGATTTGGTAACATCCTATGTAACCTCAGTTATCTGATGGCTCTATATAAATATTGTATTTGTTTCCTGTCAGTGTCTAATAACATTGCTTGGTCCTACCCAGCAGTTCGGAAATGGTGTCATTCTGAAGGCTTAAAGGATTCCTTTTTCTGAAATTCCTGAAAATATCATTAGTCAATTTTTTTAGTGAACCAGTAGTTGTGAACAGTCTTTATTCATTTTTACAGTAATCAGCCAAAATGACGAACACAAAGGGAAAGAGGAGGGGAACACGTTATATGTTCTCAAGGCCGTTTCGCAAACATGGTAAGTACATCATATGGTGAGAACAAGTTACTGTCCTGTTGGTTATGTCAGCAGTCCCTAGCTAGTGTATGGATACACCAGCTTGCATGAAAGGATATCTGGCAACTTAGGTCAAAACCCACAGAAAGATACACAAGTAAACTTGCAAGTCTTAGAGGTTATTTATCAGTCTTCTGAGTGCTTGACAATGGTAACAATACTATTTCTGTCAGCGCTTGAAAGTGAAGAAGGTACATCAAAAGTCATACTTAGTTAAAATGTATGGTTTGTTGCCTTTTAGTGATGAGAAGTGATAGCAGCTGTATTCACAGTGACATAGTAAATAGTTGGAATGCTTTTTCAGCTTCTGCATTAGGAATGAGATTAAAGCTGTAGTTTTCTTCATTTTTTTTTTCTATATTTTGGAGTGTGAAGAGGTAATTACTGCTTTAACAATGTTTGATTTATGTTTTTTTTTTCAAGTTAATTTTGAACTTGAGTTTTTAAGTCAAATTTTATGAAATGCATGGTTTGTTTCTACTCCGCTCCCTCCCCACCTTCTTTTGTGTATGTGTGAAATTGTGAGCTTCATAGTGTCCATATTTGTATCTCTCAACAGGAGTTGTTCCTCTGGCTACCTATATGCGCATCTACAAGAAGGGCGATATAGTTGATATCAAGGTACTTTCTACAATGCAGTATAATTAAAAACAAAACAAACACAAAAAAACTGAAGTAGTGTTATCACTTCCCATTTCCATTTTTTGTGGTAGTCTTTCTGTTATTCATGTCGTATGTGTCAACACAAGTAGCGGCTTGTTTTGGAGCAGTACTGGAATGTCAATGCTATTGAGCCAATATTAATGCTTCAGTGTCATGTACTTTGTATTTGCGATACATATTAGGCTGTGCTCTGTTACTGTGTGCTCAGCTGAAAAAAGTGAGTGAAATATGCAATATCTAATACTTGGGTTGCTGCATGGTGCCTGGTAGCTCGCAGGAACCCCACCTGTCATTCTAGTAGATACTGTTTTGCCTGATTTGCACCTGCTGTTTGGAAGAGCTATAGTTCATGCTGCGTGGCTTATGCAGCATCATTTTCCATTAATCGTTATTTTCTAGGACTTGTCATTAAAAATGAGCCATACTTGAAGCATGAAACTATTAAATTTGAACGTTTCACTAAGATTTCCTACTCTGTTGAATCCTTTAATTTCAATTTGAAATGCTGAGTTTTCATAACTCACAGAGGTTGAAGTGTAATTTTTTATTTTTTTTAAAACTCCTGGAGAACTGTAGCATTCAGGAATTACCACTTCTTGACATTCTGGAGCTTGATGATGATTGTCCCCTGTGATTGCTTGCTAAAAACAAAGTGATCGAATCATTTCACCGACGCTGAAAGCAACAGAATAGTCATAAAAGAATTTGGTAGTCTTCAGATACAAAATGTGTGGCTAGAAATTCTAAGGTATGAACAAAATAGGAGTGTTTTTAAATCAGTCTTGAGTAATGTGATATTTGTGCTTTAATTAACTTCTGAATGGAAAGCCCTTGACATTGCTTGAATGTTTTTAAGGTAAAGTTTAGGCTTCATTCTCATTTTACCTCTTAACAGGGTATGGGTACTGTTCAACAAGGTATGCCCCACAAGTGTTACCATGGCAAGACTGGAAGGGTATATAATGTTACGCAGCACGCTGTGGGCGTTATTGTTAACAAGAAGGTTAAGTAAGTAATGAAGTTCTGAGCATCTAAACTTTGTGTTGGGGGAAGTTGGTCTGTAATGGCACCCTCCTTTCACTTTGCCAGTTAGACATTTTTTTTGTCTTGATTGGTCATTCAAGGTGGGTAAAGTGTATCTCCTTTTAAAACCCAAGCAAATGATGGTCATTTGACTTGGATCCTGTCAGAGGAAACAGTTCTTTATTCTTCTGAGCAGCACTTAGTGACGTTACCTAATGGGGATTATCAGCTGACTTTCACATTTATATTGAAGGCTTTTTAAAATACTATTTTGCAGCTGTATTCGTCTTTTTGTACAATTTAGTCAGAAAAAGATACTACTTTTTTCCTGAAATGAGACTGAAGTACAGTGGTAATAGTTACTTGTCTGTATGCTACAAGGTTAAGGTTGAAATAATTTGTTCTCCTGCAATTTAATGCTAAATTGTCAGCATATTGTTATATATTAATAAGCTTTCAGTTACGTAAATTAACTCTGATTTGCATCTGCAGCAATGTATTCTGAGTGATTGCCACTTAAAGAAAACTGATCTGTAATTGAGCTTATGGAGTTACTTAAGGAAATGCCGTAACGCCGGCCTTGAAATGGCCTTTTTGCAAGTGCAGTAGATTAAAACCTGATTTCTTTTCTTAGGGGTAAGATTCTAGCCAAGAGAATTAATGTGCGTATTGAGCATATTAAACATTCCAAGAGCAGAGACAGCTTTCTGCAGCGTGTGAAGGAGAATGAGAAGAAGAAAAAGGAAGCAAAAGAAAAAGGCATTTGGGTTCAACTGAAACGCCAGGTAGTATTTTTATTGTAGTTGATGCATTGTTGATTCAGTTGGGGGGGGGGGTAAACCACCTAGAACCAAACTAGTTGACTAAAATGTTATTCTCTTCCAAAACAACAAAACGTGATGCTGCAAACTGAACTTATTTGTTTTTAAAAAAAAAAAAAAAAAGTTAATGAAACTGCTTACAGTACTCTGAAAAACCCAGGTCTGTTGCAGATTGTGTTACAGGTGTCTGCTACCAGCCTCACTTAGTTTGTGTTCTTTTTGTAGGAGGTTCCTTCTTTTTCTTCATTTAGAGTAGAGTGACAGCATGCAGCTTGTCTGCATCTGAGCTGTAATATTTGGTGCCTGAACAGATGTGCACTGTCCCTGGATGAAAATGGAAGTCCTTGGCTGGGAACAAAGGGCCAGATGCTTCCTGTTCAGATATTGCTGTAGAGGGTTGCTAATCTGGAGCAGGAGCTTTGGCTGATTTCTAGGAGTGATATTGTCTTTGGTTTAGTGGAATTCAGCTGCTGCAGTTTCTGTTAAAACCCTTTAAGAAAGAATAACTAGACATTTAGAGAAAGTAACAGCTGTTTCTTCTAGAACTCCAGGCTACATCACTTCTCGTTAACTTAGATTAGTAAATTGCAGAGGATGAGGTGTAGTTTTCTTCATTCAGCAGTGGAAGACAAGTAAATTTTCTAGCAGATCATTTTTTTTGCAGCTAATCTTTGAAACAAATTTTAAGGAGACAAGGAATGATAAAATTGCTGTAATGTTTATATAGTAATGTATTAAGTGTCAAAATTAATTTTGTGTAAGGCTACTTCTGAGTTTCAGTGTTACAAGTTCTTTCTTTTTTCGTTTACAGCCTGCTCCACCAAGGGAAGCGCACTTCGTGAGAACTAATGGGAAGGATCCAGAGCTGCTGGAGCCAATTCCCTATGAATTCATGGCATAATGAACATTTAAAAAAAGATAAATTAAAGATCTGTTTTTGGACAAGTGTATGCAATTGTGGCTGATTCCTTTAAGTATTTTTTATTGAACAGATTCTTCAGAAAGCTTCTTTTAATTGAAGTTTATTTATCTTGCTTTACGTGATAGTTGGTCATTTAAATCATTGGCAGCTTTTGCTGCTCAGTTTGGTCACTTACATAGACCATAAATCTTAGGGACACCGAAACTTGCTAATGCTCAATGGTAATCATTCTTCTTTAATTACCTAGTGGGGTAATAAGTGAGGACATCGAATATTTCACCGACGGACTGAAAGCGTATAGCAAGAACTGTACAGTGTCACTTGAAGAAAATAGTTTTTGAAAACAACTCCTTAAAAAAAAGGCTGTGGGCGGGCTTCTGTTTCACGACTGTAATGTGTAAAGGAATTTTTAGAGCATCCCCAGGCCAATAAGCATTCTTGGAAAAGAGTAGTTCAGTAACAAAGCTTTTATGTCAAAACAGTGCCTTTGTCACTTTATTAATTTATTTATTTAATTGGCTGGCATAGTTCAGCACTTGAATTTCGTATGTTTATTGCCTGTCTGTTGGTTCTAAATGTCTGTCTGGATGTCCTAACGCATTGCTCTCATCCAATTAACTCCAGTAATGCTTCACAAAAACCCGGTGCTAGTCGCCCAGTGTTTGAACGGAAGAATAGCCAGCTGCGAGCTAACCAATGCTGTTGTTTAAGTTCTGTTTGGAGCTTGCTGAAGAATCTGCCGAAGGCAACGTGCTTAGCTTTGAAAATGCATGAACTCAAGCATAGCTTCGTTACAGTTTTGGATTATCTTTTACATTCCTAAGTCTGATGTAAGGCACTGCGTAGCTACCTCAAGTAAATGATGTAAAACTAACATCCACATGTAGAGAGTAAAATAGCAGAGAAGCTAGTGATCTCAAGCACTTTGTAGGTGTCAATTATTGAAAATTACTGAATACTCAGTTGTAGGACAACTATTTTTGGGGGGAGTAATAAATGGAGAGTTGAGGTTTGCTTTTCTCTTAATTCTGAGGCGTTTTAAGCAGAAGTTTCAAGCTGCATACAGGCTGCTTAGAAATTAAGGGATTGATGCATGTTTAACCTAACGCTTCAGGTGCCTTTCAGGAGGTGGAACAACTCCTACCTCTTAGCAGATTGATAAAGGGTGTTAGTGCTGGGTTTTGACATGGTGTGTTAGGCATGGTGTGCACCACCATCACCCAAAACAAGGTTGATGAATCTGTCTTAACTTTTACTGATTCATGCACTTGGTTCTTATGATCAAGTGCGGTTTTCTTGGAGCAGTCAGAAGTGTATACTAACCTTAGACCTTTATCAGCTTATTTGGCTTGTGAACTTCAACAGCAATTTAAAATAAATATTTGTCCAGCAGGATAAGCATTTTCCGTCAGGCTTTGCATCTGAAGGAGTTAAGTGGGAGGCTTTTGTGGGTGTGATCTTTGGTGCTGATATTTTCATCAATTTTCAT
The DNA here is from genome assembly GCF_013377495.2 of Cygnus atratus. Taxonomy (NCBI): domain Eukaryota; kingdom Metazoa; phylum Chordata; class Aves; order Anseriformes; family Anatidae; genus Cygnus; species Cygnus atratus. The sequence goes on along the minus strand of NC_066362.1, from coordinate 187,457,318 downwards.
TCATTCCTCCTCTGATGCATGCTTGTCGAAGTTACCTTGCTTCTGTATTTGTTTTGTGCTTCCCTGTCAAGATTCAAGTGGATTAACTAGCACCATGATGAAAAGTTTAACAAGCACGAATTAAGTGGTGGATAGCTTTCAACTTCTGGAACTTCTTCAATTAGGGATAATAGGAACAGGCAGTATGCAGAGGTCTTGTTTAAGAGCTGTTCTTCTGGAGACCCTGTGGATTACAAGTTTTCCACTTAGCCTCTGTATTTCCAAGGTCACTGCAGATGGTAGATGCTCATAAGTGCGTATTTGGAACCTGTGGGCTGGGAGGGGAGGGAGGGGATGCTTCCCTCGGTCTGGGTTCCCAGAACTGACTGAAAATGAGGTTGGGTTTGTGTAGGAAGAGTCTTTTTAGGTTTCTTCCAATGTTTGGAAGAAGGACAAACTGACAAAGGTTTGGCCTGACTCGGGTTTATAGGGGCTGCCTTTTAGTTGCTGTGGGTGGAGTGGTGGTTTTCCTGATGATCTCAGGTTTGGAGAAGCACAGCTTGGGTACTCGCAGACCTCAGTATCTGCTGTAGAAGTTTGCTTTGCATGTGTTTAGCTGTCCTGTTTTTGCACAGTCCTGACAAAAGAGAGAGATCTGCGAATTGAGCAGCTGTTGAAGAAGTGGCTGTCATGAAACTAGCTCCTAAACTGAAGTGCCTCCTTGATAGAAGAAAATAATTTTAGGTGTGTACGTAAGTTGCAAACTGCTGGGGAGGGGACTGATCTCTGATTTCAGTGCGCCTCTCTGGGTGGGTGAGGCATATTTGTTTATGTTTGGAGTTGCAAGTTCGCCCCTTCAACTTACTCTCAGTGGGATGTTACACATCAGACCTGCGAGCTGGAGCTGGTGGTCGCATTGCCCCTGTACAACGTGTAGAGAGTGAAGTGCTTGTGGGTTAGCCCAAGCCATTGCACTTCCACGCGGTGCTTGGTCTCTGTTCAGGAGCCCAATTCAGAGGTGAGGGCTGAGCTGTCTCCTGTGTCCCAGGTGGGTGCTGTGTCGGGGTGGCCCAACTGGCCCAGAGGACGCCAAGAGCTGCGTGGCTACACCTGCCAGCAAAAGTGATCCTCGCTGTCCCATGTGTCCCTGCAGAGACCACGAGGTGCAGTGGTTCCCATAATTTTTGGTGTGGGGAGAAAGGACACGACTAAACTGGGCTTGTTGTTTGTATGGGCAGTACCTCACGGTTCAGGAGTGCTCTTAGGGTCTCCCACAGTGCAGGGGACATCGTACTGCTGCAAACTTCCCCTTTTATGGCAGCATTGTGCCAGCAACCCCACAATTTTTGGCGTGTTGCATTTTGTGGCAGTGCATCTACCTCAGTGGATGCAGTACCTAGACATATATAAGGATCAAGTTGTAGCCTCTGGGATTTCCATATCAGAACCAGCCTGGAGTCTATACCATTGGTGAAGACTTGCGGAGGAGCACTGCATCTCCTTTCTTGGTGGAGAAAGGAGCTCCAGAGGCCCTCACAATGCCCTCCCTGCTGTAGCTGCCAAAGTGAGCCCCCCTACGTCTCCCAGGGTACCTGAGTGTTCCCAGAGCCTGGAACAGGGGTGGGGGTCAGGCAGCACCGGGGTGTCCTGCGTGATTGGGATTTCAGGTGGGACTGGCACCAAAGGCCTTACAGGGACCATAGTGCTGGGGCATGGGACATCTGTGTGGGGTGGGTGGAAGTACAGAGCGGTGCTTCCACGTGGGAGCTGCAGCCGAGGGATGGAGGGCTCCTTGGAGCAGATTTGAACCCGTAGAGCCTGGGGAGCACTTGGCCCACAGAACAAGGGCTCTCATAAAGAACCCGAGCCCCAACTGCTTCACTGAGTGATGTGCTCACGTTGCTCCCTGAAACGAGTTCCTTGATGGTGGTCCCTGCTTAGGTCCGTGCAAATGACCATCACCGCTCACCCTTTGGGAGTGCGTGGCATCGGGAAGGCAGCGTGAGCTCCACAGCCGCCCAGGGCCGAGGAGCTGGGTGTTTGGGGGTGGCATTCAATGCTCCCTGCTTTCACAGCTCCCAGCGCCTGGCAGTCATCTGCCTGGAACAGGCTCGTTTTAACGCCCCTCTTTCAAGGGCACGCTGAATGTACTCTGATAGCTCTTTTATAAAGAAACGTTTTAAAATAGCCCCTGTTTGTGTACAAGGCCAGAGACAAGCGGCGCATGACAATGGGAGAGGATGACAATAGCATGAACCTTTGGAAACCAAAAGCTTTTAGCGATGGAAGAAAATCTTGTTTACAAAAGGAAAACTGGCGTGACAGGGAGTGTTGGTGTAGAGATTTTAGAGGCAATCGCTTTCTGAGGGGAAAAATTGCCTCAATGTTCTTGCAGGGGCTCTTGGGCACCGGAGTAACACAAATAATACACAGCACTTCCTCCACAGCCTTAACTGAGGGTGTAAACTGCTGTGAATCATGTATGACCAGCTAAAGATCCATGTGGCTTCTTTATTGGGTAGAAAAACTCTGGGATTTATGGGACACAAGAGGAGAACTCAGTTGGGGCACAACTTTGGGGGGTGCTGGGTCCCTGCCCGCTGTGGGACTGTGCCCCTGGGAAGTGGGTGCTGTTCTGACCATCCTTGTGGTCTGTGGTGCCAGGGTTACTTACCCTGGGGTCACTTTTGCTGTGGTAGAGCAGAGCTGGTGATGTTCTAGTGCCCTCATCCTGACTTTTCATGTCACTGGAGGTTTCCCAAGAAGTGCTGAGCAGGCATGGTTTTTGCCTGGACCTGGGGAGAAAGCAGGAGGGAGGGCAAGAGAAAGTAAAGAAAAACATGACCTGTTGTCATCCCATGGAGCTGAGAGCTGTGCTCCACTGGAAAGGGATTGGACTAGGTGATCTTTCAAGGTCCCTTCCAATCCCTAACATTCTGTGAAAGGGGATGGAGAGTCTCAGTGCCCAGTGTGCAAAGGGTGCCTGTGAACAATGGGGAGCCTACAGCATCTCCCTTGGCACCAGCCTGCTCCCTGGCTGGCACCTCCGTGTTGTTTCCTGCTTCCTTGTGTTATCTCCCAGGTAATAACAAAACCAAAGCATCCCCTAAATGAATTATTTCACTCGTAAACACTCACATGCTGGAGAAGCAGCACACCGCACAAGCGATTTTGCAGGAGCCAAGGCAACGGTTTGCACAGAGATGGGAGCGTGCACCCAGCTGTTAGCAGGCTTGAGGCTAATTTACCTGCTGGGCTGTGCGATCCTTTCCCTTTTCAAGTTTCCTCCACTCCTAAAAAGCGAAGGGCTTAATCCACACTCTGGGGGCTGATAGAGCGCTTCAGTTTCGGGGCTGGCTTGGGCTTGACCTGCAAGCTGGGCTTTCTACACCGACTGTAGAGGGATGTATCCAGCTACAGACCTGAGATCCAATCCCAAATCATTCCCCTTCTTTCATATATCCAGCTGTAGAGCTGAGATCCAAGCCCAAATCATTCCCCTCCTTTCCCATCTCCATCCCCGGCTGCGGGGATGACACATCCCGCGGGGTGAAGGTGCACCCCAAACCTAACCACAACCCCCAAAACCTTCCCGGGGCAGTGCCGTGGGGTCCCACAGCTTGACCCAGAGCAGCGGGGGCCTTTGGGGAAGGAGGCGATGGAAGGATGGGGAAGGCGGGGAGAGGCGCCCGGGGGCCGGGCGCTGCAGCCGGGGCGGTGCCGCGCACGGAGCCGCGGCCGGAGCCTTTAAAAGGCGGCGGCTGAGGCCGAGCCGAGTCGGGCTGAGCCGAGCCGAGCCCAGCCGAGCCCCTCCATGCGCCTGCCGAGCATGTCGCAGCCCTTCCTGCTGGCGCCCATCGCCGAGTGCGCCCCGGGGCCGCCGGGCGGCGAGGTGCGGCTGGCCGTGCTGGGCGCCCGCGGCGTCGGCAAGAGCGGTGAGTGCGGGGCTGCTCCGCTCCGGGTTGTCCCCGCCTGTCCCCTCCCTGTCCCCCCTTGTCGCCTTTTGTCCCTCCGTCCGTCCTAACGAGCCCCTCTCTTCCAGCTCTCATCGTGCGCTTCCTGACCAAGCGCTTCATCGGGGACTACGAGCCCAACACCGGCAGCCTCTACTCCCGCCTGGTGCGCCTGGATGGGGAGCACGTCGCCGTGCAGATCCAGGACACGCCGGGATGCCTCCAGGTACGGCCCCGCCGCCCCCCGCCCCAAAGCCCTGGGAACCGGGGGGGAAAAATCTCGGCGGCTCGCTCCGGAGCCGCCCCAAATCCTGGCAACAGCGGGCAGCGAAACAGGAGGCAGGTTTCGCTTCAAAATAAGGTTTGGGTCAAAAACCGTGAATTCTGCAGGGGCATGAGCTCGTGATTCTGGTAGGTTTAGCTTTCGGCCTTTTTTCCTAAGAAATAAAAAGCCCTGGGCTCTGCCTCGCTGGCTGGAGCTGGGCACGCTGCCGTCCAGCTGAGCATGGGATGCCCCGAGTTGTGCCTCGCTTCCTTAAATTAGATCAGTTCTCTGCCACTTCAGGGCTCAGCTTTTGAGCCTGTGTTTCCTAAAAGGGAATCAGCCAGGCTTGGTCCCCTAGGACAGAGCTCAGACCTCTCTGGACCCGTCTAACGGTGCTACCCGTGGCACAGGCGTTGTGCTGTCACAGCCCCATGTCAAAGCTCTGGCTCTGTCGTGCCGCAGGTGCAGGGGGACCGCGTGCAGGTGCTGGACTCGCTGTCGAGGTGCGTGAAGTGGGCAGAGGGCTTCCTCGTGGTCTACTCGATCACGGACTACGGCAGCTACCAAGCAGTCCGACCCCTCCATCAGCACATCCGCCAGCTCCACCCGGACGCCAGGACTCCCATCATCGTGGTGGGGAACAAAGCCGACCTCCTCCACGCCAGGCAAGTGCAGGCCAAAGAGGGACTGCAGCTGGCCAACGACCTGGGCAGCCTGTTTTTAGAGATCTCCACGAGCGAGAACTCCCAGGGTGTCTGCGACGTGTTCCAGTACCTCTGCAAGGAGGTCAGCAAGCTGCAGCACGCCGGCGGCGCGGACAGGCGGCGGGCATCCATCATCCCTCGGCCCCGATCCCCCAACATGCAGGATCTAAAGAGACGTTTCAAACAGGCTTTGTCTTCCAAAGTCAAGTAAAGCCTCCAGGGTGACCCAATAGACTCTCTATTTTTGTAAACTAGTTAACAAATTAAAAAAAAAAATCTTTATTTTTGTACTAATGCCAAAAAAATGGAAGTATGTCAAAGCTTGCAGTTTCCTTGTTGTTCCCTTTTGTTTGGTCTTGTAGGGTTATTTTTCAAAAAAAAAAATAATAATAATGCTGCATAGCAACTGAATAGATGTGGTTGGAGAAAGGTTTTTTTGCCAGGAGGTTTTGATTCTTTTTTTTTTTTTTTTTTTTTTTTTCTGTTTTGGGCTGGGATTTGCTGTTTTATTCTGCTGAAATGACTTTTTTTTGGGCCTCAGTTTTCTGCTTGTAAAATGGTGATGATGATGATGTAACCTGCCTTTATAAAATGCTTGGAAAGCCCTTGTTGGAAAGCTTTATATGGAAGGGGAAAAAAAAAAAAAAAAACAGCCTTATTAAACATGAAAACATGAAAAGAGAGACCTGCCTGTAAGAGTACTGCTTATAATAGGATCTCTTTCCTCCTTCAGTGACTGCTGCTTTGCTTGCACCTGTCCCCACCCGAATGCTGACGAGCTGTTAGCAATGAGCTCTCATTTCTGACCCGCTGCTTTAGAGGTCTGTCCCACAGAGCCCTTAACGGGAGGGCTGAGCCTCTGCTGCACATCACCGTGGGACAAAGTGCTGAGCAATCCGCGGCTGAGATGTGTGTGGGATTGCTGCTGCTTTCTCTGGAGCCGTGTGATAGGAGGGACTGATGCGTAGGTTCCTTTAGAGAAAATAGCTATGTTTATAAGGAATCACATCTCCATCTTCCCCAGGGCAATTCTGTAGCCAGTTGGAAACGGGTCAGACTTTTTCCTCCCGTTTTACGTCAGCTCTCCCACCCTACCAGAGTGTTTTATTTATTTATTTATTTATTTATTTTTTATTAACGTTTGCTGGCTGTCTAAGCACAGAACGTGGGTTTTGCACTTCAGATCTGCCTCTGAAGTGTGTGCGTTGTGCTGGTAAAAATAAAGCTCTGCTCCACGCTGAGCAGAAAACGTGGAAGTGGAGTAATCACTTGCTGCTGTCCCTGTTCCAACCTAACTCCGCTACGGGGGCAACGTGCACGATATGAATGCAGGTGTAAGGTCTGTATTTCTGCTCTTTAAGGGCCCTGTGGTGCCTAACACGGGGAACAGGAGGGCTGGAGGGACACAGCCCAACACCTACATGGGCAGAACCAAAGCGGGGCTGCAAATTAGGCTCAAACCTCTTGAGTTAATTACTGGAAGTGCCAAAGCACTCTGACTACCTGGACAATGGATGTTAGTGGTTGAAATACATTGAAAATATTTCTTCAGCCTGAGAAGTGCTCTGCCAGGTCCACAACTCTGTCCTGGGGGCTTGAGGGGAGTGGGGGCATGCAGTTAACGGGGACAGATACCTTCATAGTGAGCTCGAAGTCACTGCACGGGACACACATTTGAAGGGGAATTTAAAAAATAACAACTGGGGTACCTAGGCAGCATTTCACTGTCCTGAAGTTGGGGAAAACAAACCGTTTTCAAGAAAAAACTCACTGTGTTCGCGTGTTGGTTACTTTTGAAACTGTGACTGTTGTGGCTGGAAATGATGAAGCTTGATTCCCTACTTGAGCACCCAGTATGGGGTTTCACTGAGCGAGCTGCTAAAGGTGTTCAGCTCGTACATCTACAGCAAATACGCCCAGCACCAAGCCCTGGTGCCCGCTGACCGAGGGAAGCTGGAGCTGGGGATGGTGCTGGGGGCAGCTTGGGCAGGGGGTGGTTTCTTCCTAAGCCCTTCAGGATCATGGCAGGGCTCAGCTTGGCCTTTCTCCACGATCAGAGGGAAGTATGAATCTGCCTCCTTCCTCCCACCACCTCCGCTGTGGAACAGAATCACAGCAATTTCCCCCGACAAGAAGGATGAGTGGGTTTTCAGAAGCGGCAACGTGTTGTGGCATCACACACTATTATGGCTGCTACTACATCAGCATCTCCCCCCCGTTGGGCTATTTTGTCTAGTTATCTCCCAGAAATGAAATCATCCAGCGATGCTTTAAGGTTTCATGAATTTTAAAATAGCTGCTGCCATCAACCAGCTCCGTGCGATTCTGTTCAGGAGCCACAGGTCCCTAGGTAGAGCTAGGAATATCTTCTTCGGGAGGTTTCATGGATGTCCTCCTCTCTTTTGGCTGTGGTTGAGTAATCCTGAACCCAGGCTGCTTCCTCACTGCCTCTTGGCACACATGGCACTCAGTTATATTTGTGTGTGTGTTTGGATACAGTTACATATTACAATATTGTATTATACAGTTATATATTCACGGTTATATTTCTGTGGTGTGTTTGGATGGAGGACCATGGACAAGAGGGACTATGGACAAGAAAGACCATGGTGACCCTGTGGGCAAGAACTGAGTGCCAGCTTTGGCCCGGGAGCAGAAGTGGCCAAGGCTTGGATGGAGGAACAACTAGAAACAAGTCCATATCCCATGCCCAGACCTCCAATAACACAATGTTAGTCCTGGTGGACTTCAATAGCTTTTGGTGGAACTGTTGGTTACTTAGGAAGGTCTGAACAGGTTCAGAATGAACTACCACCAGGGGTGATGCTGCCTCAGTGCCCTGAGGTACCACACAACCCTCCAAAGAGCTGCCTCACAGAGATACCTCCGCAGTGACAGCCCCCAAAAGCTTGTTATGAGTTGGAGCATGGCTCACAAAACAGCAGCTCAGCTTCAGTTTTGGATAATTTGTGACAATTCAGACTTCCCAGAAAAACCCCACTGATTCTCAGCCTTGCTCATCCACTGTTCTCTTTCCACATATCTAAAGATAAGGAGAAATTAATTCCTTTTATTGAAAAAAAAAATAACTGGTTTAAGAGGCTTTCTTAATACATTAATTGCTTGACGCTCTTTACTAAAAGAAGCAGGATCAGGTATACAAATACATATCATACACTTGCTAGGCCAGTGTATATTGCGTAGCACAACCAGTTATACCCTATCTTCCTATCTTTTTCTTCTGAAAGAAAACTTAGGGTATAGAAAGCACCCGTTTCACTGACTTCATTTACAATTGAAAAGCAATGTAGCAAAGGGTCCTGCACCGTAGTGCAAAGTAGCTGGGTCCTGCACCTGGGGCGCAACAACCCCAAGCAGAGCTACAGGCTGGGAGATGAGTGGCTGGAAAGCTGCCTGGCAGAGAAGGACCTGGGAGTATTGGTTGATAGTCGGCTGAATATGAGCCAGCAGTGTGCTCAGGTGGCCAAGAAGGCCAACAGCATCCTGGCTTGTATAAGAAGCAGCGTGGCCAGCAGGTCTAGGGAAGTGATTGTCCCCCTGTACTCGGCTCTGGTGAGGCCGCACCTCGAGTACTGTGTTCAGTTTTGGGCCCCTCGCTACAAGAAGGACGTCGAGGTGCTCGAGAGAGTCCAGAGAAGGGCGACAAGGCTGGTGAGGGGTCTGGAGAACAAGTCTTATGAGGAGCGGCTGAGGGAGCTGGGCTTGTTCAGCCTGGAGAAGAGGAGGCTCAGGGGAGACCTCATCGCTCTCTACAGTTACCTTAAAGGAGGCTGTAGCAAGGTAGGGGTTGGTCTGTTCTCCCACGTGCCTGGTGACAGGACAAGGGGGAATGGGCTCAAGTTGCGCCAGGGGAGGTTTAGGTTGGATATTAGGAAGAACTTCTTTACTGAAAGGGTTGTTAGGCATTGGAATGGGCTGCCCAGGGAAGTGGTTGAGTCGCCATCCCTGGAGGTCTTTAAAAGACGTTTAGATGTAGTCCTTAGTGATATGGTTTAGTGGAGGTTTTGTTAGTGTTAGGACAGAGGTTGGACTAGATGATCTTGGAGGTCTCTTCCCACCTAGACAATTCTGTGATTCTGTGATTCTGTGAAAGTTTGCACAATAATTTCAGAGCTCCAGAGATGTTACAACTGTGGTGTTTAGGATCACCCTTGTTTTGCTATCCACGTTTTCCTTCCTGGACTGGCATTGACCATCCACAAGAGAAATCCTCACCCAGAGGCCCTCAAGCTGTGAGATGCTGTGAATCAGCCTCTGCTTTGGACCCCACAGCATCCTCTGCCCTTTGCTGGGTAAGCACAGGTGCAAAGGGCTCTGCCCACGTGCCCGGGCTTGGTGAACCCTATTTCGCTGTTGATCTGTGCACAATCCTCCCATTAAAATGCATCTGCCCAGGAAATTGCGCAAGGTTATTTAATAGTTCAGCCTGCATTACTGGGAAGCGGTAATTAATTCTTAAAGCTTGGATATTTCTCTTCCAAGGTATTTGGCTCTTTTCCCGTAACTAAAAACATCCTCTTCTCAGGTTTCAAACAGTCCTCGTAAACATTTCATAGTAATCCCCCCCCGCCTTGGGATGGTAAGCTAATATCAGTAAATATTGTTTCTGAGTACAGCTCTAGGAAGAGGGGACTGAGCCCCACTTGCTGGGGCAGCCAGGTGAACCACGAGCACCCTTCCTGCAGATGTGACCTCCTCCTCCTCCTGCAAACAAATCCCAGAACAAGCAAAACGGTGCTCTCAGCCCCAAAACCTTCCAGGGGCTTTAGGAACAAGGTTTGATCTGAACCATGCTCAGCAAGCAGACTTCACCTAGGAGGTGACCTGGCAAGAGCCCAAGGACTACAAGGGTGATGGAGACGTCACAGCAGCAGCAGCAGCATATCAGCAGCCCCCTAAGACCTGAAGCAGCTGAGGAGGTGTTGCAGGTGATCAGTACGGATGCGGAGATGCTGGATGGGGTAAAAGCAGGGGGGGTGCACTCAGCTGCAGGGAGGAAAAGGCCAGGCTGCCAGCCCTTTGGGGTCAGCCCTGGGTCCTGCCCAGCATCCAGGAGTTGATAACAGCCTCTGGGAAAAGCTTCCTCTATAGCAGGGTGAACATTTTTTCCCCTACCCAGCCCCTGTTTTGTGCAAACACCCCTGGTATCCTGTCCATGAGGAGGCATGTCTGTGGTAGGGGCAAAGGTTTCTGAAAGCTGGTCTGGGGTTTAGACCTGAAGCACAGGCAGAAGGGACATTGGAGGATTTTATTCCAGAACTGTGATTTTTTTACCCTTTCTCTCATCCCAGTGTACAGAGGCTTAAAAAAAAAACAAACAAAAAAAAGAGTTTTATTTGGGTATATTGCATCCTTCAAAGTCTCCCATACAAGCGGCAATGTCCCTGCAGATTAAGAGTGCTTAAAACACAGCATTTTTCCATCTGTCCATGGTGTATTAAAAGAGCTCCAAAAGGACTGTTTTGTGGGTTTTGCACAACAAAATGAAAGGCTTTGGCATTTATTTAGAGAGTGAGGGTGAGCTACTGCACCTGCTCTGTGCTAGGGGCTCCCCATCACTTGTCCAGCCTGGGGAGAAAGAGGCTGCATCATTTTAAGGGTGGATTTGAGAAAAGGCTGGTGCTTCTGGCGTGAGCAGGTGCAATTTTGTGGGTGGGTTTGTCTGCATTTACCTTTAAACAGGTATCAGCACAGGACTGATTTCTCCTTAAAAGGCTATATAAAAAGTCAGATTTGAAGTTTTACGTAGTTTTCTGGCACATAGCAAATGCAGCCTGACTTCTGGAGTCCCTTTGGTGTTTAAATAGGGATACAAATACACAAGGTAGCCCGAGTCTCACATGCCTGTCTCATGTCAATGATCTTGGCGTAGAAGAGCCCATCTGGAATTAAGGGCTACTGGTAGGAGGCAGAGGCCAGTGCTAATTCAGGCTTGTACCTTGAAGATAAAATATGCAGCTGGTTGTTGAGGTGCCTGCTAATTTTAGCTCTGGTTCTGAATAATGAAATAGCATTATTAGTCTGATGCAAAACTGTCCATATTTCTTATGCAAAATGGCTGTCTCAGTAGTGAAGCAGCCTACTTTGATTTGCTTAGATACTAAGGAACAGTGGACAATAAATATGCATGCAATTAGACTAATTTGAGTGAATAAAGAGAGGTATTGCCTGATATATCTAAAATTCCAAGAATTCATGCATAAGATGCAATGAATTTTTTTCCCCATCTTTTGATTGTTTCAGGGATTTCTGAGCAAGCTTGCTTAGAAGATGTTATAGTCCATTTGCTTTTGTTAATGAGATGTTCAGATAAAAAGCTGGTAAAATATAAGCAAGATCTGAAGCAGAACTGAGTCATTTTAACCTGGGCAATGAGCTGTCTTGCTGCCTGCATCATCCTCTTGCACGGTAAGGGGAAAACACCGGAGGAAACTAGCACCTCCATGTGTCCACCTCCATGCAGACACAGCAGAGGAGATGTAAGTGTGGTCATTTCTGCTCTCTGCCACCTGGACCCACACTGTGCTGCACAGACAAGTGCTTCCAAGCTGCCTTCCACCTTTCTGCAAAGGAAACCAATAATTATGAAAGCTTCTTAGGAAAGCAGCTCACGTGCAGGTAACACCATGCTCTATCTTTCACTGTTTGTGCCCTCCCTGGTCTTCACCATCCTTCTAACTCAGTCACAAGGCTTTCCTTGGGCATCCATCCTAAATCCCTGAGGCTGTGCCTACGCAGCCAGCTGGGAGAGACCTCAGCATTGCATGCCGGGAGGTGTGATATGAGGTTGTGGAGGTGTTTCAGAGTGCGAAGCTTGATGGAACCCTGTTAAATTTCTGCTGGCAGGAACCTAACATCAACCTCTTCATGCTGCCCTTTGGGGACAACTTGTAGGATTGAGCTATTCCCAGAGAAATGCCTCAGCTTGGAGGGAGCTGGTTGGGGCCAACCAAGGTAGACTTGTCAGCTGGAGTGCATGGTCAGAGGTGCTCCATAGAGGTCTACTCCATGACCCTCCTTCAGGCCCTAAATAGACAAATCTGATCATTCCAGCAAAGACCAAGGTCTAGCTGTACAGCTTGACATTGATTTGAAGAGTGTGGCTCTTTTTTTTTGTCAGACTGACCAAACCCATCTCCTGGGATCTTTAGGTCCTGACTGTCTTGTCAGCACTTCAGCAGACCTTCTCCAGTTTCTCAGTGACTTGTTGAAGTGGGGGTGCCAACATGGGACAACCTCACTGACATGAGACAGAGTGGGAATAACAACTACCATCTGTCTGCCAGCCACACTGGCCCTCATGCAGACCCAGTATATGGTTTGCCTCTCTCTCAGTAAAAGCCCACTAAAGTCTCCTATTAAATCCCAGGTCGTTTCCATCAGGGCTGTTACACAGCCATTAGGATGCCATCTCACACCAGAGCATAGGGTTGCTCTGCCCCCATTGCAGAACTTTGCCCTGCTCCTGTTGAACTCCGTTGGTCAACTTTATGTTGATGCAGACCCCAAGTTTCTCAAAGTCCCTCTGGTCAGAAGCTCTACCAGCTATGCCAAATGGAGATGGAAGTTGTCTCTTCTAATCTATTATCTGCAAATGGGCTGAAAGTGTCCTCTCTGTCATCGGCTTGGTGACTGATGAAAATATAGAACAATATCAGCTCCTGTATCATTCTCTGGGGTCCTCTGTTCATCACTGGCTGCCAGATGGCCCATCACAACATTGATTACTGTTCTTTGACCTAATGATCCAGCTAATTTTCAGTCCATCTAACAGCTTATTCATCCAACCCATATTTGTTCAGTTTTTGCAAAGTGGGAGACTTTCCAGTTGTCAGAGCTGTCCCTGTGACTTTCTGGTGATGGACTGCAGCCATACAGTCACATCAGCACCCTCTGGTGAATCCCATCTGGTCACCTGGATTTGAATACTTACAGCTTCTCTAGGTAGACCCTCATTTGTTGCTCCTCCCAGTGTTTGTCCCTCTCCTTCGCAAGTCATTGTGCACAAGTGAAGGTCTAGCAGTAGGCTTTGCCAATGAAAACTTATGCAAAAAAGGCATTGAATAATTTAGTCTTTTGCTTATTGTCTGTCAGTGTGTTGAGTCATCCTTTCATTAGTAGACCCACAGTTTCTCCAAAGTGCCTCTTTCTGCTAATGCATTTAGAACATCCCTTCATGTTTCTCTTTGTCTCCAGCCAGGGTTAGCTCCAGCTGGGCTTTGGCCTTCTGATTTCATCCCAGGATGAATAAACAGTGCTTGCATGCTCCTTTTTGTTGCTTTCTCATGCTTCCACTTGCTGTAAACTCTTGTTTTGCATTTCAGTTCACTGAGAAGATACTTGCTTAGTATCAACAAACACACTCCCGGTCTTTCTGCACAAGTGGATGGTTTACTCCTGAGCTCTCATTTTCACACATACACCTTGCCCCATGCCATGGTTGTTACTTGCTGACCTCCCATGCCTTTGGCTGGGCTTAGCTGCCAGCCTAAATCCTACCTCATTTTTGAGAGCCACAGGCTTAGATCTGAGGAGCCTTCCTGCCCTTGGGCATTTCCCCAGCTCAGCTTCTCCCTGTGGGACTTGTCTTCTCTCCTTCACATGTCAGCTGTAGAGAAGACAAGGAGCAATGGATTTAAGCTGCAGCACAGGGGTTTAGGCTGAAATTGAAAATTCTTCGTAAGAGTCTGGACAGTTAACAATGGAAAAGGAGCCCAGGAAGACCATAAAACCTCGCCCTTCCGAATTTTAAGAATAATCTATAGATATATACCAAAATAATAATAATAAAAAAAAAGGCAGCATGGGTAGCTGTTCTGGGGCTGGTAGCAAAGGAAGTTGGACAAGTTTCTGAGCCCTGCTCAAGCCTGTTTTTCTATGACTTCCGTGTGCTGCCTACATTGTTCATCTGTGAGTCTCTGCTCTTTTCAGCTCCTTTTTCCATGGCCATGTCCTCAGGAGTCCTCCCCAACTCTCCCATTTTCCAGTACCCTTCCCCAGACTGTGGGGGCAGCTGCTCTGGGGTGAACCACCCTGATGCACACAGCTGCCCTTGGGCCTCCTTGTACCTTCTAGTGCTGCCACCCCACACGGGCAGGAGCTGCCCCCACCTGCACTTCCATCCTTCTCTTCCCGGAAAGCAGCAGCACTCAGCAGCTCTTCACTTCAGTCGGTGCTTCTCCGGGAAAAACAGTGACATCTAATCAGATTTACAAGAGCAGCCCAGGTCTGAAGTGCTCATGGAGAACTATAAACAAGCTGGCATGAACACAGTGCTACTGTCTTTTCTGAGCCCTCCTGCAGTTTAGGTTTAGCAGCCGAGGATCTAGACACTCTCTGCCACCTTGAGTCACACACGTGGCAATAGCATCTGTCCTAGTTAATTCAGGGCAGATGTGATAAAAGCAAAATGAACCCTCTATATCTCTTATCAAGACCAATGTATTTGTTGGTGAGCTTCTGCAACCTGCAGCTTCACAGCTCTTCTAAAGTAGTTTATAAAAGTATTAACCTATGGGTGTTCCTTTTTTGGTTTTATTTCCCAGTGAATACTCTGAATTTGCTACAAAACTGCACGCAAGGTGGGATCTCATTTTGGGATGGTATTCTGCATGCTACGAATGGCGAGGGAAAGGAAGATAATGTTTCTTTTATAGGGTGAGTACTCTATACATAACAGCATGCACTCAAGCAGGGAAGTTAGGGACCTGCTACACAACTGCTGTAACAGCGTACAGAACTTAAACAGCATTTAAAACTGGTAAACTTCAGGACATGCAGAAACACGTGGAAAGATTGCCTGAAGTGAAAAGAAACATGGAAGACTTACGTTTTTTCCTTTCTGTTCCTGACCGTTAGCTCTGTACAATCTATCTACCAGCAGATAGACTGAAAGAAGATTTATTGCTGACAGACAGGAGCTCACAGTGTTTCTCCTGCCTAAATAATAAAAATAGATTTGTGTAGCTATTGCTGCCTGCCCTCGAGAAAATGCAGCTTTCCTCAACACAAACCCTTCACAAAGGCAAGCCAGACATCTTTTCTTATTCATTTTTTTTTCTAAATTATTTCTAAATGTTATACATTTTTGTGTTCACAAAGTCCTATGGCGTGACTTTTACTTAAAAACCTTGGCTGCTAGAGACGAATCTCTGCTGCCATTCACAGAACACTTCTAGCCTTCAAGCTTGAAAAGAAAAGTGATGGGCTATGATCTAATGTGACCTCAAGGTCCAGAGAAAGAAAAGGCACCCTTGAGCTCCAAATCATATTTTTCAAATCATATGATTGTTAAATCATTCCGCTGATGTGAAGACAGATTTCAAAAGGAGTGACAATGGCTCGTGGTGATTTCTCCCTTCTGCAGCTTTTCTGTATTTGAAGGAAATGGGGAAAGTGTAGGAAGCAGAAGTCTTTGGTTCACAAAACCCTGGGAGCTGAGGCTCCTGAGAGGACCCTCCTGGGAGCTCCAAGCAGAAGCTGGAGGCAGAATGCCCTGGCATATTTGGGGGGGTGGAGCAGGAACTGCATGGAAGACAGCACTGGGTGGGACTGAAGTATGTCCAGTTTATGTTGTATTGTATTAGGAGGTCTTTCCGTTAAAAAATAGACATATTTTAAAGTGTTTTTGTTGTTGTTGTTGTTGTTGTTTTTAAGTGATTCTATGGAAACAAAACAAAACAAACAAACAAACAAACAAAAACAACTGCTGTACAAAGTAAGAATCCTGGTCAGCCATCCTGCACCCTTGCTCACAGGGAAGAGGACTCCAGTTAAAAATCACAAAATCATCAGCTGTCCTGAGCTGGAAGGGACCCACAAGGATCATCAATTCCAGCTCCCGACTCCACACAGGACCACCCAAAAACCAAACCATGTGTCTGACAGCATTGTCCAAATGTTCCTTGAACTCCAGCACCCTCAGTGCCTTGACCACTGCCCTGGGGAGCCTGTCCCAGTGCCCGACCACCCTCTGGGTGCAGAACCTTTCCCTAACCCCCAGCCTGACCCTCCCCTGTCCCAGCTCCGTGCCGTTCCCTCGGGTCCTGTCGCTGTCCCCAGAGAGCAGAGCTCAGCGCCTGCCCCTCCGCTCCCCTCGTGAGGGAGCTGCCGGCCGCCATGAGGCCTCCCCTCAGCCTGCTCTGCTCTGAGCTGAACAAACCAACGGACCTCAGCCACTCCTCGTATGTCTTCCTCTCCAGACCATTTACAATCTTTGCAGCCCTCCTTTGGACACTCTGATAGTTTTATGTCCTTCATATGTTGTGGCACCCAGAACTGCACACGGTGCTTGAGGTGAGGCCACACCAGCGCATGCTCCTTGTTTTGCAACTGGTGCTGACCAGAAGCAGGAGGTGGACATAGGGGCTGGAAGGGCAGTGGGGCAGGCAGAGGTTGGTCCTCGCAGTCTCTCTACCAAGAAATCCCAGCAGAGGACGTGAAGTAATTTCTGCTGTGCTTAGGAAAAGGAACGGCTGGTTGCTGTTCATCATCCAGCTTGTTTTCCTGTTGGACTTTTCCTCCTCCAGGATTACTGAGATGCTTGATTCATCCCTTATGCTCAGAGGAAATGTTGCTCACTGGGGATTTGAACAGCTTTGTTCAATCTTCCTAGGGTTGTTCATGGAAGCTTGAGCAAGCTGTTACTAGCAATATCTATAATTTGAACCAGGCCCTTGTCACTATCAATCAAAACCTGTCAGAGGATTGTGCTCAGCAAGATTAGGCAGCCGAGGAAGGAAACCTGCAGGAAGCAGAAACCTTGTGGCCATGAGCCTTAGCTTGGTGGCATGTGGGCATTACTCCTGTCTCCTAACACCAGCTCAATGAGCACCACAGTGATCAATGACATGGGAACAACATGGGAGGCTCTTACGCTATGGCCAGCGGGGTCCATGCCCACCACAAATTTGTAATACTCAGTAAAGCCTTTCTGAGCCTTATTTGCCTGTGCCAGGCTAACACCCAGCACAGAAGTCACAAAGCACATGGGGAATCAGGCTGAGCTCATACGAGCACAGGAGGCTCAGGGGCGACCTTATCGCTCTCTACAGGTACCTTAAAGGAGGCTGTAGGGAGGTGGGGATTGGTCTATTCTCCCACGTGCCTGGTGACAGGACGAGGGGGAATGGGCTAAAGTTGTGCCGGGGGAGGTTTAGGTTGGATATTAGGAAGAACTTCTTTACTGAAAGGGTTGTTAGGCATTGGAATGGGCTGCCCAGGGAAGTGGTTGAGTCACCATCCCTGGAGGGATTTAAAAGACATTTAGATGTAGAGCTTAGTGATAAAGTTTAGTGGAGGACTTGTTAGTGTTAGGTCAGAGGTTGGACTGGGTGATCTTGGAGGTCTCTTCCAACCTAGATGATTCTGTGATTCTGTGAAAAATGCAAGCTGTTTTTTTTTTCTCTTTTCCAGCATATAAGGAATAAATATTCTCATCTTGTAGGCATTATGCTGGCAGTGCATAACTATACCGTATTTCTTTGTGTGTAATATTGTTCTGTTAAATGTCTATGTATGCACAAGGATTTCTCTTGAGCTCCCCACCAAGTAGAGGCACTGGCTCCAGGCCTGCCAAGAACTAACTCCTGGTCCCTGTGGTGGGGCGCAGGACATCACCCTCTCCTCCTGTCCTTCCCCAGTGAGCTACTGGGGTGGTGGTTTTGTTGCTTGCTGTGGAGCCTGATGTTTTTTCTATTTGGAGCTGCTGGGTCAGCAGGTAATTGGGATTGTCTCTGCTGCAGCAGCCCACACGTGTGATGGATGACCCAGCCACATGGGAAGGCTGTGCTTCTGTCCTCAGGTCACCCCTTTCTCACCCTTCCTGAGGGAAGGTGTCTGGAGGGGCAGCATCCAGCAGCCTTCTGGAAGGGACAAATGATTACACCATCCTCCACATGATCACACCTGCTGGGGACACTGAGGTTTGGGAATTGCCAGCTTCACTTGGACCTTCTTGCTCTGGTCCCACACACCTCCCTTGAAGTGCTGGGTGATGTTTATTTTTTCTTCAGAAGCATTAGGCAGACTTAAACACAGTTTCTCCAACTCATGTGTGCTTGACCCCCTCCTCCAGAGCCTTCTCTGATAAACACAACTGCTTCTTGGTTTTGGCAGGGCCTTTTCTTTGCATGTCCTGGAGCCCAGACTTTCCTCTTTCTGTTAGTAGCACCTGGTTTGCTTTGCTTTGCCCTCCAGAAACTTCTGCTGGTCAGATGAGGAGGGAATGTGAGTAACTTGCTTGTTTAAATTCCAGCTTCCCATGGATTATTTTGTAGGCACCACTCAATTTGCAGCTGGATTGTGGTGGCTTTTAAATGCTACAAGATTTTGGCAGCACGGCTGCTGATGCTCAGCTGCGCAACTGAGATGGTGAAGCTGAGAGAGAGAGTGGGATAAGTTGGGAAATGATGCCGTGGGCTGTTTCACCATCGCTTCCCTGCAGAGGCAAACACCACTTAACCTCCCACCTCATTTCTTCACTCATCTGCCCACTGCAGAAACCCTGCAAGGACATCACAGGTGATGAGTGGTTCGGTGAAAAACTTCTTCAGTTCAGGAGCTCCTCTCTGCTGTCTTCTGCTGACTCAGTTGCTGCCAAGAGCAAGTGCTGATGACGGCACCAGCGACCACAGCCATGGGGGTGTACCAGTTCCTGGCATTCTCCACCCCTAGTACTGCATCCTTACACATGCGTTGGGGAAGATGCTTGACACAAACATTTTCCACTTAAAGCAATAAAACAGACTCTTGATGACATTATTTGTCAAGCAGCTGCAGATAAACAGAACTTTTTTTTTTTTTTTTCCCTCCAGAAACAGTGCTACACTTTATTTTCCTCCCAGCAGACCCAAGTGTACCCCACACCAGCACTGCGTTCAGTGCCCTGGGAGCCAAGGGTGCTGGGGCATGGAGGGTGTGATTAGTGCCATCACAGATGTCCTGGGAAATAACGTATGTAATAACACAGCTGTTGTGATGATACACCCACATTTGGCTTCTTTCCTCCCTCCTTGTAAGAAGTGCAGGTAACTGGAAGAACTGGATTGTCCAACCTACCCCAGTCTGATGTTGTTTCCAAGAAAAACCTCCCAAACCTCCAAAAAACCCATGGGAAGAATAATTAAAGGAGTGGATCAAGGAGCCCTGGGGAAGGTACTGTTCACAGCTTTTACTTTCTATCTGTTGAGCTGCTGATGTTCCTAAGTGGATGCATTTCCTTTCCAACATCCAGTCAACTCCAAGATTTGAGTTGCTTAAATCAGACCCTTCCAAAATGGTAGGGAATTGCTTCGGTTGCTTAGCTGAGCAGCTGGCCCCTGGGCTGCAGTGCTGAGACCTTCTGGGTGCAATGCCTTTAATCCTGGAGGCCATGATATGCTTCGCAGAGATGCGCTCTGATGGTATTTCATCATTTCCCAAAATTGCTCTCTGTAATAAGACCAGAATTATATCTCAGAGCATGAAATCTTACCACTTCTTAAGGCTGCTTGAGAAGTAAGGCATCATTTTACCAAGCTGTGCTATCTGACCTTTAGAAAGCACAGAAGGTTGCAGAGGAGACAAAAGCCACTGTGAAGACTAATGTTCCAAAATGAAGGTTTTATTACAAACATGTTTTTGTCTTCTGCAAAGATTTATTGTTCTATAGACATAGATAAATTTCAGTTTGTGCTTAACATGCTTTCTCATTTTTTATTATTTTCAGATTACTCCCACATGCACTTGGATAGGTGTGCTGTCGTCTTGCAGTCAGGGGCTGACTGCATCATGAACACCTCTGTTGTATTCACAGCCATGCGTAGAAGTGAACAGAAAACTCAGTTTGGCACAAAGAGAGTGACGGAGCATGGTACTTAGATTTTTTTTATTTATATATTTGTGTGTGTGTGCGTGTGTGAAAACAGCCTTTATGTTTCTGGAACAGCAAAGTCTTTACAATTCTTTTATGAGAACGCAAGTACAAACACCACTGATTATGGTTATGAATGAGACCAAGAAAAACCTTTAAGTATAAACCTGTTTTCATGCTATTGCTCATTTCACAAAAGTTTGCTGAGTAGGGCACTCTCTGTGGCAACCTGAGGGAGAGAAGGATTACTTAATCCACACCAAGATGACAGAAAATGCTTTAAATGCTTAGCTTGGTGGTTTTTTGTTGTTGTTGTTATTTTGGTTTGGTTTGATTTTTTTGAGAACAACTGAATCTTCATTGATTTTTCTGGGGATCAAAGCTGAACATACATAACTGAAAAGAATAGCCCCAGGGAGAGTAGAAAAAAGAAATACATGACACTTTACATCGATTTAGCCATTATATTGTACTGGACAAATGGAATATAGCAAGAAGAACCATTGCACAGTTGTTCCCGAAGGTGGCCTTGATATTTACAAGTACTCACACACAATTACGGCTTTAAGTACAGTAGTTCTGCCCTTCCCTGTTCATCTTTTAAGCCATAAAATTACAGACTGCTTCTTAGTCATCCAAAGTATGCCACAGAGGTGGGCAAAGCATCCTACATTCCTTTTAATAACTATAAGGATGGAATAAAAAACAAAAAACAAACAAAAAAAAACTAAGCAGACACAAAGAAGAAGGAAGAGGGCTTTTTCCACACGGAAGAGATGTTCATCCTAGTCTTACTGGCTGCTGGCAGCTCAGCTTTCCAAAAATTCTCCAACTCGTGGTTCCCGGGGACCACACTCAAGGTACTGTCTGAGGCTCTAAAGGTGAAATCAGGGTTTGAACTGGGTTTGTCATCTTCAGTCACATTTTGGGCAGTGGAGCATGACTAAATCAGCTAGCTGCTGAAAAAATTTCCCTTGAACAGAAGAAAATGTTGTATGAGGCTTATGTAAGCTCCATCCAGAGATTTTAGAGAAAGAGTTGCCACCAAATGATTCTCATCTTGCTTTTCCTTCCCAATGGAGAAAGAACAAACTCAGGTAGCCTTTATCGTAATAAAAATGTATTCCTGGGTCAGGGATGGGAAACAGTGTACATGTCTCCTTACAGAGCACTGTGTTTGCTTTCAGCCCAGGAAACATGCTAAGTCCTATTTAGGACTGAATCACTGGTTCTCAAACTTTATGCTCAGAACCTCACTTCTGTTTGCACTTCTTGACTCATTTGTGAGCTTTCAACCCTGTCCTGTTTCCAGGATCATGCGTGAATGTGTGGTCATGAACCCCCTTCTCATTTTCCAAGTCTAAGGATACAATGGCCTGAGGATAGACCAGCTGTCCATGCACTGAATACCCCAAATCAGCCCTTACACAGGAATCTCCCTGTAATACACCTGCACCACACACTTGTGCCCTCTCTTTCCTTGGCACTGTCTCAGTTAGCAAATCAGGAGCTCCTATGAAGCACCTTTGCTATCGAACAGTTTCTGCTTTGCTCTAGGGGCACAGCGAGGTGAGTGTCAGTGCCCTGAGTGCCACCTCCTCGTGCCCCACGTCTGTGCTCAGGGTGAGCTGGGGCACAGTGCAGCCGTGCACCCTCAGTGCAGCCTGCTGTGAGAGGAGATCTGAGAAGCACCCCTGGGTCCTCCTCGTGTTTGCTGAAGGGCTGCCTTTAGGCTCAGGCGCTTGGCCATGTCCCCCACTGAGCCCTTGCTCTGGCTGCCCCCTGGCAGAAGATAAGGCAAGGATCTTTTGACCTACATGGTCAAAATCTATAAAACAAGGGTCATCCTACAATTTGTCCCCATAATGGTCACGTTCAATTAATCATGTTGGAACCTGTGGCGTCTTAGCTTATGCAACTGCCTGAAGATACAGCTGTAGGGCTGCACGCTGCCGAGCTGCTGCTCCTCTACAGCAGCCACGGAGTCCTGTTTTTGTTGGACCACTGTGCGATGAAGGCTTCATTCGCTCTGCAGTGCCGTTGCTCCCTCCCAAGTGACTCTTGTGTTTCCTTTCCCTTACTGCACTGCAGTGAGGCATTTGTTATGGGGAGCTAAAATAGAACTAATTCATTGTTTGCTAACAACTGCAGAGTTTGTGAGGCAGCTGCATGCTCACTCTATAAAATAAAGAATTCCCATCAAGTGTGGACCTGGCCCGGCCATCTCTGGAGCCGGTAGGACTCTGCTTTGATGTGAGTTAAGCCTCAGATGCTGATATCAACAAAGGCAAAAGTAAAAAGCAAACAAACAAAAAAGCAGCCCAGCTTTCAAAAGAATAGAATACACATAAACACAGTTGTTTTGGAGCTGGGTATTAGGCACTCTGGTCAGTGGGGCTGGTCTTGGTGAAGCTCCTTTTCTGCTTGCATTCTAATTTGTCCACGTGAATCACTGAGGGTGTTTGCAGCCATGGGCTGTGTTGAAATGATTCTTTTAATTAGCACACGCTTGCTAGAAGCCAGTTTCTGCTGCAGAAGAGCTATAACGTGGCTTATGAACAAGCACTTGTACCCAATGTTTTTATGAAACTGTGGTAAAGCTGTCACCATAACTGTGCTGAAAGGAGTATTGGGTAGGCAGTGACAAAGCCTGCCCAGGTTCCCGGTCTAATTCTGCCACTTGAAGTGCATGGCATAACTTTAAAGGCAAACAATAGTTTGGGGGTTGGTTCCCAATCTCTGTAGTGCCAGCAGCTGTAATATTCTTTTCACCAATCTATCAGTTCCTCTTGGTTTGGATGGATGGCCACTGAGTTTCCAGGCTTGCTTTCCAGGCTCCTGGATGTCCCTAAATTCCAGACGAATGACATTTTTAGGTAAACGATGGATCTGGTACTTCCCTGATATTGGAGGGAGATTGTACCAGTGCTGGTATATAAAGGGCTAACAGGAGATTGTAGCAATCTTGTCTGCAATTGTTTTGAGTGATCTTGTAATGCTGACCAACCCTGGGGAATGACATCTAGATTTCCATGAAGCTTTCCGTTGTTTCATCAGACAATTCTGCTTGCAAAGTAAAACCGTCAATTGTTTTAGATGACTTGGCTGGGTTCATTAACAGCCTGTGGTTTTTGGAGGGGCCTCTAATTTTTAAGGAACGTTCTGTGTTTGACAGCCTCTTCTCTTGGGCTGCATCCTCCAGCCACTGCTACTAGACCTGCATTGATTCACACGCAGCACCTAAGGAGGCGACCCAGTGACTCCTGGACAAGGAACCTGGCAAGATTTTGCTCTCAGCTCCCTGGTGCCTCTCTGCCCACGTGAATTTTTTGCTGTAGCTAAGAGTAATTTGCAATAAATATCTGCTCAGGTATAAAACAATCACTTACCTCATAAAAGGTTTCCAGTTAAATTGCCCATGTTTGTGTGGGAGTGTTTTCTTTTCTGCTGGCAAAGAGTCCTTATAAGGAGTAATAACACTGAAGAATCTGTTAAAGAAAAATGTTTATTGAAGCTTTACTATTTCACAGGTTTTACTGTAGAATCATTTACGCAAAGCTGTGAGTCACAAGCTGAAGTTCAGTGTCTGAAATTGCTGGCAGAGTGAATGAATTTTGTGCATGACAAAGAGATCGGTAATCTGCATGCATTACAGTCAATTCATAATTGCTTTAAAATCACATGGCAAATGATTATAATTAGGACAGGAGCTGTTAAAATCAAGAACAAAAGGAGGCCAGAACCTGAAGCTATTTACTGCTGTATTTCTTATCTTTGAAGGTTTACGAAAGATATCCCAACTCCTAAGTAGAAAACACAATAAGAAATCACCAGTGACCCTTCCAAACACTTTGGTGTCAGTAAATTTGGCAGGAATGTCTCCAAAGTACGACATTTACTCGTGGTACATGTCACAGGGACCTGGGCACAAACGCCTGAAATAGACAGGTCGTGACGGCACTAATGCCATTGTCCTGCCTGGATGGCTGAGCCTACCTAGCAAATTGAAATGACCTCTGCCTATAGCTGCTCTGCCTCCTCTGCGTCCAGGGCACTCGGTATCTGCCAGTACAGACCTCCCTCTAAGGGGTTTTCTCTCCAGGAGCAAGGAGGAGCGTTGTCTGCGTGTGATGGAACATCTTCATGGGTGAAAGACGCCTCGGGGAACTACGTGTCGCTCCTGAAAGAGGTGGCCATCCATCAGCTGAGCAACTGGAATGAACGGAGCAGGACAGAAATCTTGAAAAGAGATATTGTGGTGATGGAGCAACCCCTCTCACAGCCTGGTGGTGCAGACAGCGATCAAGCTCGGAAGCCATCAGAGCAAAGACAAGTTTTTAAGGGAGCCTTCACTGCAAGCTGTGGCTGTTCCCTGTGGGTACTCGTGCTTTATTTATGCACGAGGGGCAGGGTGGCAGGCAGTGTCCGCGTGAGCTCCCCCCCAGGGGTACGGACCTTGCTGAAGATTGCCCTGCACAGGAGAAGGATGCTGGCTGCAGATTGCGTAGGCATAACTGAATCAACGAGGTGAACTCACCCAGTTTACGGCAGCTGGTACAGATCATTATTTGACTGAATCAGAGCAGAGCAAACGCTTCCTACCCCATAAATCCAGATGAGCCTGATAAAAACCTTCTTGATTTTGTTATCAAAACATTACATTTCATTTTCATTTGAGGATTTTTTTTTTGAGGATTTTTTTTTCAAGGTCAGCTCTTGTGCCCAGCCTGTTCTCTCACCTTTTTAGCTATCCCTAACAGTGTTGTGCACTTTGTAACAGACGTGATTTGGTGATGTCAGCCAGCGATCAAGGACACGAGCTAAACCCTACCCAGGATTGCCCACCCTGCATTGGTCCACACAGGAGAAGACCCATCGCTCTGCATCTGGAGGATGGAAGGACTCAGGCTTCCTGACTTTGGTTCTGCTCTTAACCACAACTTCTGACACAGGGAAAAAAAAAAAAAAGAAAAAAAAAAGCCCAAGAGAGGACTACTATTTTCTTTTCGCAGGTGAGGCAGAAGTCACATCAACCATCAGTTGCTGCTGCCAGGAAAACAAGAGTGACCCAGCTGGCAGGCTGCTGAAGTCCCTCAGACAAGGGATTTTTCTCTCTTCCAGTGACCCCTGGATGATGCAGCAATGCCTCTTACCTGCTAGCTGGCAGCTCACATGAGAGTTGCTTTAGGTCCCTTCTAATTTATGCTGAAATGAGATTAATCCAGGGAAGGACCCTTGCCTCTCTTGCTGAGACTCTGACAAGGAGGGTTTTCTCCAGGTGGCATATTCTGGATCCCACCAACTTTTAGCTCTCTGCAAGCCAAGGAAGGCAGTGCTCCTGCCAGATTTCTCCTTCCTTCTGCCATGTGCTCTGTAAAGAGGAGAATGGGAATTGCTAATTTGTGCCTACATGAGGCAGAGGCCCTTTTCCTAGAATTAAGAATACTCAGATGTTTTGGAGAAGAATTTAATAACCTTCCTGAATAGCAGAAGGAAAAATACATCAGGGCTCAGAGGCATCACAGAATCACAGAATATCCTGAGTTGTAAGGGACCCATAAGGATTGTGGAGTCCAACTCCTGGCTCCACACAGGACCACACAAAAACCAAACTATGTGTCTGAGAGCACTGTCCAAACACTTCTTGAACTCCAGCAGGCTTGGACCACTGCCCTGAGGAGCCTGTCCCAGTGCGTGACCACCCTCTGGTTGCAGAACCTTTCCTGAATATCCAACCTGAACCTCCCCTGTTGCAGCTTCATGTAGTTATTTAATACAAACAATCAAGCATGCTGCCACACTTAGTAGCCCAGATTTAGCTTCCCTGTCAGCCACACAAGAATAGAGAAAAGAAACTCCAGTAGAATCAGTGCATTTTCATTAGTAACAAATCCAGACAACATGGGATACAGCCTGATGGTCTTTCAAGACGTATGTGCAAGTTACTGCAGCTGTTTCCAGGATATGAAGTGTTTGGAGTGATGCCCAGAGGTTAAGGTACCTACACTCTGGCACAGCTCAGCAGCAGTGAGGGCATGCAGTGTGCACCGTTTGGCAGATGCAGCCGGTTTGGTGACTATGGAGACAACGCTAGTAAGGAAGAAAGGTATGTGCTGTCAGTCACCAGCATAAAACCAGATGTCACTATCTTATATATGAGGCTAGCTGGCTGATCAAGTGACAAATCCTATTCATCTGCAGGAATAAGGGAGTTTGGTATACAGCTGTTTCTTTTGACGTTGCAAGGAAGAAGTCTGAAGTGTCTCAGTTAAGTGGCTAAGTGCAGGATAACGCCAAAGAAACTGTGGAATCGAAATCAAAACTGCTAAGTACAAAGAGGCACTTTAGATTCCAGGTGCTCTGAATTTGTGCTTTTGCAATAATTAAGACGATCCTTAAGGGGCTCTGATAATGTTCGGTTATTTCTCCAGCTAAATATAAAACAATCTGGATATCAGTTTACCCTCTGCATACATACCATGTACATAACACATTGCGTGTGGTGGGCACAGATGTGAGCAGCTATGAAGATCTGTGGACTCTGGAGGCTGTTTAAAGTCACACATCCTAAAGACTCACCACCTGGGTGGTTATTCATTGCTGGGATCATGTGGTTATCATTTAAGGCCACAAAAGGGTGGTTGGGAAGGCTTTTCCCAATTGTGGCCTCATTAAAGTCCTTAAGTGTGTTTCTCAAGCCTCTCTTGCAAGTCAGACTTTATAGCTCTGGTTTTTCCTTGTTTCTTCTCTTCTTTTCCCCAGCTCTGCAGGGGGATTAGTCTCCAATGAGGTGTGCTAGTTCTGCGAGAGGGAAATGGTAGTCTAGGGCAGCTTTAACCCAAGACTCTCAATCTTTTATGGGCTCTGTCCATGTTGTGGAAAAAAACAAAAATCAGGAAAAGGTTATATTGTGGTATTTCTAACAGGTGTTAAAGGCAGGTACTCAGGAAGTCTAGCCATGTTTCCAGCATGTACTTGGAGCCACTGGACCTTTGTCTCCTTCTGGAAAAGAAAAGTAATAGTATAAATAGATGGGATGGGAGATCTATATCCCACATGACAGCAGCTTACTGAAGGTTCAGTGGAGGTTCTTATGACATTAGCTTCATCCTTCAAGTCAGTTAGGTGTGGCTTAAGCAAACTGGAGTGAGGTACATGCTTATCCAGAGGGACATTAAGGCTGTGATGGGTTGAAGAATGGGGAAGCAAGGAAGAAGAAGTAAGTGCTGTGGAGCACTCTTCAGGAACACTCTTCAGCAGCTGAACCTGTAAGACCGAGTCTGACGTTATTTCCTGACTACCTTGCAAGAGGGGAAAAGATGGCTAAAAAAATAAAAGCCCAAAAGAAGCTAGGTTGAAACAGGTCTAACACTGTCCATTGGAAACCACTGGATATCAGCGTGCAGTTAGACTCTTATTGCCAGAGAGGAGGTGAGACATCAAACTTCACAGAGATATTTGACAAGGATCACCTCCCATAGATAAGTTATCCCGCAGATATTACTAGTGCTTCTTCATACTTGGCATGGCAAAGAAGATTCTCCAAGGATATCAATTATTATCCACCTAATGGGACAAACTATTACCAGGAAATTCCTGTCCAGAGCAACACAGTTGAGGAGGAAGATAGAGCCCAGTTGTTTATTCAACGGGCACATCATTATTAAAAACACGCTGCTGAAATAGCCGTGGTGCTTTATGCAACAACAAGCATTTTTCGTTGGACTTATGTAGATTTACCATCAACTTCTCTGTCTCCTGCCAGCAAGCTTTCCACCCTCACATACCAACACAGTTCATGTGCAGGGTAGATCTATTGAATTTCTCCCAGCTAGAGGCTACCCAGTCTCATTTGGTTCAGCCTTAGGTTTTCCTCAGGTGGTAAAGGCGCAGATTTCTGCATTTTTGAAGGATGTTTAAGCAATTTTCAGGAAATTGATACAGATCTGGACGTGCTCTAGCTTCATCTAAATATCCCTTAAGAAATAGGCAGCAGATGTTTTAAGACAGAAAATCCCAGCATTTCACAAACAGTCTCAAGTTCTGTTTATTTAAAGAATGGACTTAGTAAGTCCTTTGTGAACATCATCACAAATAAAGTAAACTGGATGCATTTGTTATGACACTTTTAGTTGGAACTCTTCCAGATTTTGTTTTCTTTGGAGTCCACTGCAAGCTGAAGACCCAGAAGTTGACCTTCATCATCCATTAATCATCACAAAACACTTCCTTGAGGGAAAAAAAAATATGTAAGGTATGTACAGTGCTGTGGGGGTGGCTTGCTTCAGACGAAATTTGAGAGCTTGGGCTCTGAGCCAGAGGACGGTTTTTCTTAAAGAAATTGTCCTTACAGTCCCCATGTGCATGGCTGGTCCATCCAGCCCTACTGTGTACAGTTATCCCTCCTCCATCCTGCCTGCTTCTCCCAGCCTGATGCCTCCTGCTCACTCTTCAAAGGTCAGCAGCTCAAATGAAGTGTATGGGGCAGTGTCTTGATTTGTGACTCCAGCTATGGCTTGGCTCTACCTCTCTCACCTACACCATACACTGCTTCCAGCATAGCCCATCTCCTCCTGGGCATCCTTTTTGGTCTCCTGCTACATCTATGCAAGTAAACAGGCCAGGGACAGGACATGAGTTTTGACCATTGGCCTGCAGCTGTCCTGATGAGATGCAGCATCAGCACACTCCCTGCATGGTTTTGGATTTTGGCAGCAACCTGTCTATGCAGCAAATGCCTAGGTACAGTTCAGGGACAGCGTAGACCATGGACCAAGGACCAAGGACAGCGCAGACCAAGGACTGTTCCCAGTAGACCCAATGGATGCATAGACCCAACAGATGACAGATCGATTCCTTAGTTGTAGGTGAAGTTAGTGCAAGCTGTGCTGTGCCGCTTGCCCTCAAAGGCTAGTGGAGATTCCCTGGACATGTTCTGTTCACACATAAATTGCAGTCAATTCAGTCCGTCCTTCTTCTTTGCTCCCCTCACACTCGATTGCTCTCAAGACAACCAGACACAACCTGTTCTGTACAGAAGGGGCAAAGGAAGCAATCAAGCCCCCTAGAGTTCAAACACACTGCTACTGTTTTTCCCTCGTGCCACAAATTTCATGTGTTCATCTTGTGCTACCTGAAAGAGCTGCCAACATCTGTCTGCCTTACCAGTGCTGTACCACCAGAAGGGGAGAGTCCTAGCTCTTTGTTGCAGGCCACGTTTTGTCAGAAAACACGGCCTAAGCCATGAATCTGAAGAACTAACATCACACTCCTTCAGTCCACACTTGGACATCTAAAGAGAACAGATCAGTGTTTATGGGCACATAGTACCTCAGATCTCCCTGATTTTGTCAGAGTTTAGTTGAAAGGAACCTGAATGCGATTAGCATGGTACAGCTCCACAGCTCATCAGTTATCTTGGGTAACTCCTTGCTTCCCCAAACACGTCTCTTTTTGGCCCAGTTTGCTAAGGAAATGAGGTTTCTACGGGACCATGGCTCAGGTAGGCAGGCATGCATGCAGGCCTTCCTCATTATTGCTGCACTATTGAATTGTGATTGATGTGAGCCAATGTGTCCCAGAGCTTGGTTTTCACAAGCTTCATGACAATAAATGGCTAAGTATAGGAGAAAAAGAGACCCTGTGAATGTCTCTGTGGGCTAAACAGGAGAGGACTAATGTCTGCATAGACACCGAAGAAGCTGTGTGGGGGAAAGACATGAGGGCTTTCTCAGCCACTGGAAAAAGTCTTAGAGACTGCACAAAATATTCCAGCGACACTGAAGAACCCCCTTGTGAGACCAGCCCCACGCTTCCCAGCTTCCTACTAGCTGCTGGGAGCTCTTCACCGACATTCCTACCCTAAGTCATGTTTTGTCAGAGCAATCTCACTGCCAAAGCTATCTGCACACCCCCACTTTTCCAATTGCTCTTTTTAACCTGGATAGAGGATAACAAAAATGTTGCTTGGCTTGGAAAAACGTGCACCCATTCTGGGAAACCACATAAACCCCAGATGTCTGTAGGACGGAGAAGCACAGATACGAGAACACACCTAGAGACATGGGAAGTGACATTGGGCAGCAAATCAGACAAATGTCTGCAAGGAAACACACTTGGAACTCCACTCACACACATGCATTATGGAAAAAATGGTGGAAAAAAAAAAACTTTTTAAATGGTTTCGATGCAGAGTAGGCAGAACACTCTGGTCCCCCTCCAGCTCTGCAGCTGAGCAAGGTTTTATTTTAAGGGCATGTGTAATCTGACTAAAGCAAATTGGATTACTCATGTGCTTAGAGTTAAGCACAGGCTGAAAACTGCTTCTCTGGCTGTGGGCCGGGGTGCTCACCAGGCAGATTGCCCTCGGTGCCTTCATGGCTTCTGCTTGGCTGCTGTGGGGTCCAACACCACTGTCTTTGTGGGATGACAGAGTCCAGAGTAAAGAAACAAAGCTGGAAGAAAAACAGAGGGACTGACTTATCGGGGAAAATCATGGAGATAAATAGGGTTTGTCGAAGATATAGCGCAGTGTGTGGGCAGAAGTGAAAACAGTCTGTAGGTATCTGAGGAGAGTAAACACCATTGATAGAGAAAAATTGCTTAGGCAAACACACTGGCAACATAATTAGGGTAAATGAGAGGAAATTAAGAAAAAGAAAATTCAAATTAAGCTCTGGGAGCATATTATTGATGAGGGAGTTTATACTGTGAAACTGCTGTCTGCAGTTTTGCTAACTTTTGCACTTCCGCTTCTCATAAACTCATCAGTCTGGAATTGAACAAATTAACATTAATTCTGGGGCTTTAGCTTCTGTTCTAATTTTAATCCAAATGTCCTTGCATGGTCCAATGTATTTCAGTTACACATCAGGCCACTCGCTGCCATCTCTGCAAGAAGGCAGATAATGAGCCGAATTCTGCTCTGAATAACGCCAGCATCCAACTTCACTACCTTCACTGGTCTGGGGCAAGGGATGCGAGAGCAATGGGCACTACAGACCATTCCAGGTTGTTCAGGTTTAGGTGATGTAAACCATTTTGGATGTCTACATGTGTGGTTTTTGTGTTTTCTTTTTTTTTTTTTAAATCTTCCACTGTCAAAGAGCTTGTTATATCTTCACATAATTACTTCTACCGTCTAAAAATACTTGACATTTTACAGAATTATTCAAACAGCTCTTTCGCGTGGTGAAGCAAACCACACACTGGGATGTTAATATGAGCAGTCTGCCAAAATCTTGTACATCGTCACGGGAGAGCCAGATCCTGGTCCCAGTGCCGCTGCCTGGGCTGAAGGCAGACCCTCCATTGCTCCATGGGCGTTGTGTTTCTGGTAGCTCTGCCTTCACAGAGGACGTGTTGCTGGCTTCAGCCCCTGGATCCAAAACCATGGGACGAATTCAGTCCCAGTGGGAGGACTCCAAAAGCATGAAGGTGTCTAGAAAAGCTGGTGATGAAGCCGTCATCCCTTGGCAGCATTGCCTCTTGGACATGTCCTGGTTCTGCTCCCATTGCTGTCTTCTCCTTCTGTTTCTCCCCAGAAGCAGCCCATGCTGGGGGACCACGGGGAGCACCGTCAGCACCCATTTGCCCACAAAACTCCTGTGTATCTCTTGGGGATGTCACAACAGAGTCGAGTGGCAGGGACCACCACAAGGACATGGTGCCAGGACTGGGCACAGAGCAGCGGGGTGACCCCAGTGCTCTGCAGGCACTCCTCCTCTCTTTGGCATTAAAAGCACCAGGCGTTTTTTTATAGCTTGATTCATTGCTGCAAGTTTTCCCTGCTATTTGCCTCCTCGGGGTTGCTAGAAGAAGCTGCCATGAGAGCAAGGTCTGAGGCTTTGTTTTTCTTCCATGGCAATCCTTCCCTTGGCAAAAGCGCCTCCCATCTACACAAGCAGCTGGCGGCTGAGCAAATAATTTCGGGGGAGCTCAGTTTCTGAGGAAGCATCGCATGTGCCCCTTACTGTAACGCTCCATAAACACTGGTGTCTCTGCGAGATCGGACGGCAGTTATCGCCGCGTTTCCCGATAAACACAGATGGTGTTTGTGTTTAAATATGCCAAATGTGGTAATGAGAGCAAACTTTAAAAGGATTTATTTTTATGTTGTTTCCATTCCGGCCTCTGATAATTAAGGCTGCTGTGACCTGCCTTTTGGAGGAGGAAAATATATTTATGTGCAGTGCTATTCAGATTTCTAAAATAACTCAGGGAGGTTTTTCTTTCATTCTTCCTTTTTTATTTTTTTATTTTTTATTTTTTTATTTTTTTATTTTTTTGAAGGACACTGAGCTCCTGTTTCCCAGGAGGTTTTATTGCCTTGTATCGAAAACTGTAGACCAAGGTTTACAGACATATCATGGCCTCTGGTTTATGGACGTTTATGGATGTTTCTAAAGCACTTTTTTTTTTTTTCTTTTTTCTTCTTTCTCTTTTCTCTTTTCTCTTCTCTCTTCTCTCTTCTCTCTTCTCTTTTCTCCTTTCTCTTGTCTCTTGTCTCTTGTCTTTTGTCTCTTTTCTCTTTTCTCTTTTATATTCTTTTTTTTTCTTTCTTCTTTTCTTTTTCCTCTTCTCTTTTTTTCTTTTTTCTTCTTTTTTTCTTTCTCTCTCTTTTCTTTTTTATTTTTTTTTTTCTTTTTCAAAAAATGAAGCTAGTGTAAGAGTTGGAAAAGCTTTACTCTATTCTGTGTGGGTTTTTAAGCCAACACTCATGCAGTTGCACTGAACCCCACAGAGCACTGTGCTCGGCCATGCACCTTTGACCAGAAGAGCATGTGTCTTCCTTCATCTTCTCTGAAGGCAAGCATATTGGGAAATGCTGTTTTCAGCTAAACACTGACACAGGCAAGTATGCACACAAGTGTTTACGCTGACCTGTGAGGCAGAGAGCACCCGTATTTATCTTCTGCCTTTAGGCCAACTGATGGGAAATCTTTCAGAGCCAGTGCAGCCTTTTGCCACAAGCACGTCGTGCTGCTGCTGGGTGCTTCGGCTGGAAGAAACGGGCTGTGACATTTCAGTGGGGACAGCACAGCAAAGGTGCTAATATGGCACATCCAGCTGTGACAGACGGCTCCAGGAGTGCCTCTCTGCCAAGGCCCAGCACCAGCCGTGCTCCCTGTGGATTCTCAGGATTTAGATTTTGATCCTTGTTACCCCACTCTTTTATTACACTAAAGGTCACAGACTGCCAGGCACCTCCTCTCTTATCAAATATAACCTGCGGTAGCTCTTAAATGTTTGTTCCCAAATGTCACACTTCTCTCTGACATTACCTCATTGGTGCAGCGCTACTGCAGGGACAGCAAACTAAGGAGAATAAAATAATAATAATAAAAAAGTATAATTTCTTTATATTATTTTAAAATTTTGAAATCTTCTTGGGGTGGCTACATCATGCAAACAGCTTTTTAACTGCTTGAACTTTAGAGAATGCCAGCTTCTTTGAGGAAAGTGAAAGTCTCACTGCGTATTTTGTGTCTTTCAGACAGAAATGGAATGTAAAATCTTTATTGTCCCTTCCTGTGGCTTGCAGATATAGTCAGGAAGATGGTAGGGTGTTTATCTTCTACAATTGGTACCATCATGGACAACAAGAGCTGTGTTAATGGTCTGTAAGGAGCCTGTAAGACAGCAGCTATGTTAGAAACAGCTCTATCAATTTTCTTCTCTACTTCAGCTTGGCATCTATAGCTGTATTTATAGACTGGCACAGGAGGCCTGATATCCTGCACTGCCAAGCATCTTCAGCTTCCACCTTTGACAACAAGTGTGGTTACGTCCTTGCCTGACCAAGGAACAGGGGCTGAGCCCAGGGAGCAGGAAATATCAGCTTCTGTGGCTACCTCAGCAGCACAGCATCAATCAGTGGGGCACCCAAATGCAAACCTCAGGGCAGGAACTGCTGAACACACCCATGTCATTTTCAGCACTACACATGACCCTATGGGATGCTATTGTCTACAGAGTCTGTTTTCTTTAAAATCTGACACAGCTGTGAATTTTAAAAGACTTATTCTCTTCATATAGATGTAAATATTGCTGTTGAAATGATGATTGAATCATCTGAAAGAAGCTGGAGTAGATACGGTGGACTTACATGCATTGCATGAGTAACCTGTGAAGAAAGCTTGTATATTGGTTAATTTTTGCATGAGTGAAAACCAATGACAAAGGCCCGGCAAACCATTCATTTACTGGGGAAAGCTTAAAATCAAGACCAAGTTGGCTGGCCAACAACAAATCAGTTGTTCAAGTAGTAGGTAAATACTCAAGAAACTTAGGCTTCTAGTCTGTGTAGTGCAGATTCCCTCACGACCTTTAGGGACTGACCTCGCACTGAGTTTTTATCAACTAACTTTAGCTGCTCAGTCATCACTGGAGAGAGAAAGACACTTCAGAGCTCCTGACCTCCAGGAATACTGCCACAAAGGGTGAGATTTTCTCTGCATCCTGGCAAAGCCTGGAGTTTGCTACTGGGGCTTGGTGGTGGACCATGTTAGTCACAGGTTGTCATGGGCTGTATTTTAGTTTCCACAAGCCCAGCTCCTTCCCAAGGCTGTACTCCAGGCGTGCGAATCTCAGTGGCCTCTGGCTCACCCCAACAACTCAATGTTGTTCTGGTGCCAGGGAACCCAAAACTGGACCCGGTATATAGATGTGGTCTAACCCTTCCCTCGATCCACTGCAATGCTTGTGTTATTTCAGCCCATACAAGCAAAGCTTAAGGAACGGTGTGTGACCCCAGCTTGTACGCAGTAATCAATTACAGGGTGTTACCTGCCTCAAAGACCTGGCCCCATTTCCAACCCCTGGCAACAGCAGCCCTACAGCTCCATCCCAAGCTTCTCAAAAAAAGTGCAGTGGAATTTTAGTATTTAAGTAAAAGCAGGACTTGATCCTCCCATCTCAAAGACAGGAAATATCTCAACAACAATTCAGTGGGATGTGAGCTCAATACCTGCTCCGCAGAAAGACAGCGGTCCACCTTGTCAGGAGGGTCCCAACATTTTTCTTTGAGAAAAATGCCTTCCTTTGCCTGTGATGAAAATGCAGAATGCAGAACTAGTGGTTTCTGAAAAGGAACATTGGATTGTGCTTTGATTTTATAACGACAAAGTAACAAAAATAGTCATGGCCAAACATTAATCCAAAAGAAATGAAGCATGAAGGATTAAGACATAGAGATCATTACATTTTCCACGTCACTTGGTTTTAAACAGTTGTTATGAACTAGAGGAAACAACAGGAGTGCTCGTCTTTTTATAAAAGCTAAATTTTTGAGGGAACGCCAACTGCCCCACAGCATCCTGATCTGGATCCTTAAAGAAGTTACAAAGTGCAGTGCAGAAACATGAAAAAAAAAAAAACAAAACAATAAGAGCAGTTAGAAGGGTTTTTAATTGAAATCCTTTTATAATCGGAGAAAAGAGGTCTGGTCGGGTGCTAGCCAGCCTTGAAGAAGAAGACCTCGGAAGGCACAGAGGACCAACCGTGTTTAAATAACCCTGCTCGTCTTGCAGTCAGCTGCATCTCCCCTGTCCCGTCCTGCCCTCGTTTCTCCTGCCTGCTGGCTCCACCTTGCGGTATCTGAGCTAGTAGTTATCCCAAAGCAGGCGGGACCAAAGGCAAATGCTCTATTCCCATACGATGTTGCTGCCTCGCTCGGCAGAGTACAATGACTTCCTTCCTCTGCAGAAATGGAAAATGCTTAAAAGGACTGGACAAGGCAAAAACAGAGCAAAATATTCTGTCTTTCAGATCATGATTATTAGGAAATATCAATCAAAATGACTTTTCTTAATCTCTTTCCTACCCAAACCAGTCACACTGCATTTTTAATCCAAATTCCTGGTAATATCAATGCTGGGCAGATTTCCAGGATTTTCACTTAACTGGTCTTTTACAGAATACCACAGACATTTATAGAGCTGTAAATCCCAAAGGACTTTAAAAGCGATAATTGTAAAGCACCATTAAATTGTCTCTGGGCAGGAAGATGTCAGCTGGGTGTAGGTGAGCAGACCATCTAATGGGAGAAGTGAGAATTTTACCAAAGGACATATAAGCTAAACCTTATTGTAAAAAATAGCACAGGATCTTAAAATGCAAGACTTTTCCTTATAGGATCTTATTCAAAAGAATGCCTCAAAATAATCTGCATTAAAGTTCAACAAGTCTAGTGTCTGAGATCAGACATTAAAGCCACTAAACACTCTTCTTCCGCATGGCTGACAGTCTGAAAAAAATCATTTTCTGCATGATTGCCATTCCTGTATATCCTGAAGGAGTTTATTTTACATTTCACAAGATGAGGCATAACATTACTCATCTGTATCACATGTAAAATATACTGTGCCTGCTTATGGTGTTGATTTATAGCACTGACTGCTAACTCTGGGGGAGTAGTGATTAACAGATGAACTAATGCTCTGCTTTGGAGCATAGGGAAGCTTTCCTGGAGGTCATATGGAAGCAGTCTGTAGATATTTAGGTTAGAAAAGAATATAACAGAATTTATAAAGTCAAATCAATTGGATTTAGCAGCAGCAATAGAGACCCCTAAATGTGCAGAAGATCTAATGAAGGAGGGCTGAGTAGAAGGTACTAAGGAATAAGGGAAACTAGAGAAACTATGGGCCCATTAGGTTGCACCTGCTAGCATGCAAAATCTCAGATGAAATTATGAAGAGCTAAATAATGAAAGCCAAGGAAGTGGATGTAAAACAGAAAACAGGAAAAAAAAAAAAAAAAAAAAAAAAAGAACGTAGATCTGCAAATAACATGGTCATGCCAGATTAACTTGCCATCATTTTATAGGGGAAGAGCAATATCTAATCTCTGTGGACATCTGAAAAGCATCTCGTGGGACAGTCTATGAGAAATTTTCAGGCAACTCATTGAAAAAGGGCTCCAACATGATGCGTGTGTGTAAGGTGAGTTTAGGGACAGATGCAGGTAACTTGCACTTTTCCACAAGGACTGATTTCAGACAGGATTTCCTTGGTGTCCAAGGCAGGTAACACCTCCTACCTGCTTGGGATGGTACCTGCAGATGCACGCTCAGCACACAGGAGGATCGTTGTAAGGGAAGGACTGGTGGCCTTGGAGACCGGAACAGCAGCAGCGAGATGGTGCTGAGCTGTATCTAATGGGAAGTCACACTCTTGGGAAGAGGCAATAAGAAATTTAGAGAAATTGAGTGCTCATCTTTAGGGAATGGCCAACACAGAAAAAGACATGGTATTGCAGAGTCCAACCACAATCATGATTAGGGCTGATCTTGAGGCTGCCTTCGCCCAGATTGAGCCAGCTTTCCCACCAACAGCTCGCTTTTTAATCCATATCACAGGTGGGTACATGAATCTTGCTGGTATTCCAGTAGGACTCCTCCTGCCCCAGTCCTGTGCTTTAGGAACCGACTGTATCTGTGGCGAGATAACGCAGGAAGAGAGGACGAGCTGGATCAATGCTTATGGCACTGCAAATATTGCAGTGGCTGTGAGTGGTGTTATTCTGTGTGAATGCCAAGGCGCTGCTTGTACAACATCTACGGCAGCCTTACCTTGCCTAAACACTCACAAATTGTAGGGCAGGTGCCAAAATAATAAAAGGCTTTAAAATCACAACACTTGAAAGAATGAATGTTGTTTGCTTTCTATTCACCTTGGAATATGAGCCTTTAAGTACTGTATTTATTTACTTTTGTTTGTTGCATGGGTTAAGAGCTTGTAATCAAGCAGAGCAGGCTTCACAGTCTCCTGCAAGAGACTTTGCTGCAGCACTGCTCCAGCTGCAGCCGTCTGGCAGTTCTGTGTCTACTACATCCATGCACTCAGCAGGCTGCATTCAGCAAGGACAATTCATTGAGGATGGATCTGTTAACTACAGGACAATGTTATTGGATGGCAGCAGAAGCCACCAGCCTGGATCTACTTGCTTTTTGAAAGGACACGGGTATTTCTATTTTGCTTATTGCTTCTTAGATTAATTATTTTAATGGCTTTTTTTTTTTAATTTAAGCACTTATTTTTTGTTAATTTTACTTTCTACCCTTCAAAAGGTAAAATAAATAAACAAATAAGCAAATGAACTTGAGAGAAATGACCATTATTTTGTCACTTTTACCGAAATCCGAAGACCAATGGCTGCATTTTTCTGTGCAGAAAACACATTCAGTAGCTCCGGACTGGTTCCAAATTTTCAATTAAAGCAGCAGCTCCGAGCTCTAATTGTAATTACAGAGGAACAAGTCTTCATTCCCGTTTAAAGATTTCCTGCAGTCACACCGCTGCAGTCAAACACCAGCTCTTGGCCAGCCGTCAGAAATCCAGGAGCGCACTCCTGACATGGCACACGCAGCCTTATACAGCTATAAATAAAAAATTATCGGCTTTCACCTTGGGACAGGTAAACAAGCAGTTACAACAGCCCACAGGCTCGAGTATCGCTTTATGGGCACGGTTTTATTTGCAGCCATAAAAGCGCCTGATGGAGCTGAAGATACCTGCTGAGAGGCTGAGCAGGAGAACTGGGCGCTGTACCGCAAAGCCACCGGTTGGGGGTGACGCAGTCCACAAAAAGCCTTGAAAATGTCACTTTTCGAGCTGTTTTCTCTAAGAAGAAGCCGGGAAGCCGGACACTGCTCGATGTCACCCCGGTAGGTGTCACCCCCGCACCGAGGGCACGCTCCTGGCACAGGAACCCCAAGGGTTTTCTGGCCCCGCTGATGATTTGGGGTCAGCGCAGGGCTGGGGGCGTCCCAGCAGAAAATCCCCCTCTGCACCCCCGCAGGATTCCCTGCAGGGCTTGGCTCCTTCTGCATCCGATGGCTTGAGACCGCCAGCCCCTCCTCACTCCTCGTTTCTTAAGGACATGAAACTTCCAGTTGTTGTTGTTGTTGTGTTTTTTTTTTTCTTATTTTTTTCTCTTCTAAAATCAATTGAAAAAATCTTTCTGCTACCCAGCTTAATTATTAATAAGCACTGTTTAGTGATAGGACTAGAGGGAATGGCCTCAAGTCGTGCCAGGGGAGGTTCAGGTTGGAAATGAGGAGGCATTTCTTCTCAGAAAGAGCAGTCGGGCATTGGAACGGGTTGCCCAGGGAGGTGGTGGAGTCACCGTCCCTGGGGGTGTTCAAGGAGAGGTTGGACGTGGTGCTTAGGGACATGGGTTAGTGGGTGACATTGGTGGCAGGGGGATGGTTGGACCAGATGATCTTGGAGGTCTTGTCCAACCTTAATGATTTGTGATTCTATGATTCTATGAACTGGTGGTTGCTCAGTCTTTCCATTAGACACAAACATCCTCCCCAAACCCCATCCCTGAGTGTCTACAGTTAATTCCAAAGACACACATGCTGCCCAGCCCCTCGGCTTCGCTGCAAGAGGTTCAGAAATAGCCACTCCCATGCCCCGCTCTGTTTGTCATGAGGAGATTCGTGCTTGGCTGAATTTGCTGCTGCCGTGGTGGGGCAGAGGACAGCTGCTTTGGCTGAGCACCTCCTGCATCGCTCCCACGTCTGGCACCGCGGGTGAATTTTGCTGCGGGAAGCAAAATGAGTTGTGGTCAGCCCCAGTTATAGCAGATGCACTGATGAACATCACTGATGTTTCTAGTTTGTCGTTGTTGTTGTGTCAACCAGATAGAAAGGAAATTTCTTCCCATGCAGACTCTAGCTAACCCCCCTTCCAGGTAGCAGCCACTGTTATATGACTCTAAGACAGTTACGTGTCAGATGCAACTAGTCACTGAAAAGTTTGGGTTTTGTTTGTTTGCTTTTAGAAAGAAAAACAGGCTTTAGAAAAAGAAAGACTTTTTTTTCTGCCCCATGCGGCAGACCTAGACTTCATTCCCCAAACACACAGCCCCCACACCTGTGTTTCCAGCAAGTACCTGGCTTCAAAGCTGGTTTGCAGCCTCTCCTGGGCTGTATCCCTCTTGTTTCCCAAGCCAGCGCTCCCACAGCCACTGAAAAGGGAAATCCCTCGGTCGGTCTGCACGGCTCAGCTCTGCCCTGGCTGATGCCTTCCTACTGCTGCCCAGATTAATCACATAAAAGGACACCTAATTGCTCTTTCCTTAAATGTGTGGCCTGGCCTTCAACCAGCTGTCTGTAAATTAGAAACCTGCTCAATAGCCACATCCCAGCGTGGTGTCAGGTCTAGGAAATAGAAACGAGTGTGTCAGCCTCTGCTGTGGCAAGGGGACACTGGCCAGGCACAGGGACTGCAGGTGACCACCCTGTCCTGGGCTGCCTCTGCATTGTGCAGGTCTTCAGAAACACATGAGCTGGATATCAGGACTATAATGAATGAGACTTTTTTTTGTTTTTCAGTAGCAACACAGGTTATGAACATTCACACTTCGGGGTGCTGAGGGTGATGGCAGCGGTCTTTGAGGTAGGAAAAGAGAAACAACAGATCATATTCTGACTGGCTCAGGATGCTCAGTTTGGGGATGCCTCACAGGTGCTGATTTCCAGAAGGTGCTTAGCACCGCATGCCTCCACAGCACAGCCCTTGGAGCAACTCAGAATGAGCAACTGAAGTAAAAAGTGTTTTTTGCAAATACGAGCACGGGGCTGGTGCTTGGCCTGGGTCTGTGGAGACAGATTCTGGTACATGCTGAGCACCTTTCCATCCCAGGTACTGAGGCTGTTCGGTCAGGGCAAGACACCTCATGCAAAAGGGTATTCTGGGCAGGAATTACTTGCTTCAGGCAGCAAGCTTACAGACACAGGCATTTTCCCCATTTCCTTGCACTCGATATGAGCCATGTTAACATCCCAGTAAACATGTTTTCTTTTCAGCTACAGTGCTTGTAACAGTATTTGCCTGAATTAGAGCAAGTTTGTTCTGCAAACTGCATTTACCTTTCCCAGATACAGAGCAGCTGTTCCCTGTACGTTCTCGCAAGGTCTTTGTTTGCACAGACTTTTGTCAGCAAATATACCCCCCTAAACAAGCCACTCACGTCAACTTTCCAGCACTGATAGGGGTGTTGTGAGCCCTGCAAGACACCTTCCTCCTTGTCTTTTTTGTTTCATTTATAGGCACCTGCCTTCGAGACGGCGCCAACAAGGATTTGCTCATGCCATCAATCATGGCCATCAATCAAGACTCAATCAAGAGCCTTACAGAAGTGTGAAAGAAAGCAGCAGACGTTATTAATTTTGCCTTGGGTGAAAGCTCTTAAATCACACCATTCTGACACCTGCTACCTATCCCCAGCAGCATAAACACGAAGGTCACCAGCTCCC
Source organism: Cygnus atratus (assembly GCF_013377495.2). Classification (NCBI taxonomy): domain Eukaryota; kingdom Metazoa; phylum Chordata; class Aves; order Anseriformes; family Anatidae; genus Cygnus; species Cygnus atratus. The sequence continues at coordinate 187,416,277 of NC_066362.1, read as the reverse complement.
CAATCAGTACCCAAGAGAAAATATCTCCACCGTGGCTCCCCACATGGACGGTGGCATTTACTGCGTGCCAAGTGGAATGATGATCTGTGAAAAGCACCAGAGTAGTGGAGTCCATTTCGCAGGCAGGTGTCCAGGAGAAACTGCTTCTAGCATGGAAGATTGGTGTGGATGTCCCGTGGGAGACATGCCACAGAATATTTTGGCTTTGAGGTGGACAAAGAAGGAACACCAAATGGGGCCTCATGGCATCTACTGTGGGCATCCCAGTAAACCCAAGTTCAGAACATCTCTTGGAACCTCCTTCCTACAAAGCCTGGAGAGGAGGTGGCTCCTACAGGGGTTAATCAGAGCGTTAATCACCACCCATTGGAAGAAGTTAAGGTTTCTCCAGACTTCTTCATGAAGATGCCTAAATTAGATGCATCTAGCCCATCTCAAATCTAATTAGATCAGATTCTTCAGATGGCTTACTAAAGATGCCATTACGTCTTTCTCCCTACGCTCATTTTGGGGAGTTTTAAAGCTCTGCAGAGTAGTTGGGTGAGCCAGAGCAGGTGTGGGTGCTGTTGTGCATCCACACACAAGAGTAAGTCATAAGTGCAGCTGCAAAGGACCTGCCCAAAGTGTCAGAGAGAACCTGGAGAAGAGCCAGTGACTGAAGGCCATCATTCCTCACAGACAGTTGTATCTGATTACTGAGCTCAGTGAATGAAACCGGCTGAGAGAGGGGGTGAGATGCTGAGCTACACGTGCTTCACGCAGTCCTTTTGCATATTTTCTCTAAATGTGGCGGTGCTGAGGCGTGCTACCTTTGTCATGGAGTGACACCAAGTGAAGCTACTGACTTTGGTCAGCCTGCCCCAGTAGGCCACAACAGGGGATCCAGTTGTGTTCCTGCTCCTGAGGAGGTTCACATTTACCACTTCTGCCCTCAGGGACAGATACACCTACAAACACACACACTCCTCTGACCCAAAGGGAGCTGGCAGGTGTTCAGGTCAGCCCACAGCACTTCTCTGAAATGTGTAAAAGAAGTTGGAGTCTTCATCAAAGCCAAGTTGCTGCCTGAAATAAGAATGGGTTATTACAGGGTCCAGGATAAAGCTGCTTCGTGCCTGTTGCAACTAATCCAGCTGGCCCCAGACTCCCCGCAGAGCACAAGCAGATCCCCCTGGTGGAGCAGTGCTTGAGGAAGGTGACCGTGGGCAGGCCCAGCCTTCAGGGAGACGTGGCAGATCAGTCGTCCCATATGGTCAGTGCCCGCTGTCTCTTCTCAGAACTCGTTATTTTTCTCGCTCTGGGTTTCCTGTCACAGATCTCCACTGCCCTTTAGCTAGAGAGGGTTGGCTGTAGGTGCTTTTAAGCTTCAGAGGGCATGAAGGCCAGAAGACATGGGTCTCTTCCTGGAAAGCGCCCGCAGCGACCCCACCCCGTGCATTGGCTAGATACTATCTGAAGCCATTCAAGCAGACATTACATGAGTAAAGAATGTTATACATCCACCACACACAAAAAGGCATCAAAGTAATGGTCTCTGGCTTCATCCCCAATGGTTTGAGCTGTTGTCTCTGGCCTATCTTGGGCAGGGGACACATCCCCATCTCCTTGACAGCAGTCACGTGCAAAGCTATTACAGCAGCAATTCATGCCCTCAGATAACTCCACAGTCATTTCCACGTCCAGGAGTACTGATCTGGGCAGTTTGAACCATCCAAGGTTATCTTGGAGGCCTCCTCTGATCATGGTCCCTTGAGAGATGAGGATTTAGCCCTGGGTACAGCCCTGGATGCAAGCTGCTCTCAGGTCATTGGAGCTATGCTAGGAGTCGGGCTGAGCCCCAGAGTATAAATGATTGTTGATGGCAGAATGATAAAGGCCTTTTTCTGCACTGATCATCCAATGCCAGGAAGAAACCACAGCGATTTGACCTGCTACTAAATGAGCTAGTAGGCTGAGTAGCTAGTAGCTACTAGGCTGAGCTAGGTAGGTTGAATGGGGCCAGAGCCGCAATCCAGCATAATTTCCCACTGGACACTAAGAGTTTAGAACAACTTGGGTCAGTAAAGAGGGCTAATTTTTGCTGTCTGATGAAGGCAGAGTGTCTTCAATACACTTAGTTCCCTTTAGACAACTGTCTGCCATCACAGCTGGTTCTCACAGGTGATCTGTCTAGCTCTCAGCACGGGCTGACTGCCTGTAGAGGCTTGCAGCTAGTAGCTCCAACCCACCTGGGACCCCCTCGGGGCTGGAGAATGTTAGCAGGGACTTATTCTGCTTCACATACCTAACTGTCAACAAGGGATGTTTTAGGAGCAGCGTGGTGAGATTGCATAAAGGTCATGTGGCTTTTCTTGATCTACTGAGAGAGGTTATCTCAGCTGGAAAGCTCTGACTTCGTGCATTTCCAGGGATTATGTTTCTGTGCAATGGATAAAATATCCATTAGACATAGCCTCATTTTCAACACGTGTTGGTGCCTTTTCAGGGAAGTTCTAGTTTGGTATTAAGGGAAATAGCTGTATGTCTTTACTACCACTCTCTTCTCACTATTCAGGCGTGGTAAGTTGACTGAGCACCGGAGGGATGTTATAACCAGATGACCAACCAAGGGAAGCTGAGCCAATCAGAATTTAAGGCTGTATCAGCTCAATCAAGCAACCCATGGAAGAGACACAAAACCTGTTTGCCATGTTGTCACTTCTTATCAGGCTGGGATTTGCTTTGGATGTGACAATTCAGCTTGACACGATAGTCAACGGTGAGGAAAGCTGGCTGAACGTGGCAACAGGCACAGTAGCAAAGAAAGGCTTTAAAAGGAACCAATGAATCCAGAAAAGGAGAATGAAGAACTAGGAAAGTGCAACATGAAACACAAACTGTTTGCACAGTCTTTAGGAGAGTTATATTTACTGAGTAATCTTGGTTATCTAATGCACGTGGGCAGGGCATGTCTCTTATTATGTGTCTGAACAGCAACTGGCAAAATGACACGTAAATATCATTGATGAAAACTTCGTATTAATAACCACAAGAATAAAGCAATGGAAGGTGATGTCTTCATGCAAGAAGCCCTTCACAAAAGTGACCATTGAAGTTTTAAGCTAGTTGTCCACAAGGATGCAAACAGCATCCAAAAGAATATATGGAAACTGTACATTGGTGTTAACTTACAGCACAACTGCAAAAAGATTAAAACGTGAACCACAGCCTTTCAATTTTAAGATAATAGGACCTATCTCTGTAATGGAAAGGAAAGGAATCTTTTAAATTGATTTTTAAAAGATTTCCTCTTTCATAATAAAGGGAAGTTTGGTAGTTACAGATTATAAATGCTTACACAGAATAATTTAAGGCCAGTAAATCCCTTTAATGACTACTGAAATGCCATCTAATTTCCATCACATTAGATAAAGGCACAGAGTATCAGAAATGTTACTATTTTTTACTAATTTTCTTGATTTGTGTGATTAACGTCATTCACAGACAGTGGTTATCAAAGGAAGTTTCAGAAACATCACGAAGGCAGCAGATAAAATCTGTTAATCTGCTTCAGTGAGTGAGTGTGGTTGTATTTGGATTATGTAGTTTCCAAAAGGAGGGGGATAGAGGGGCTGAGGGGGAGGGAGAAAACTTTCTTGTACCTTTTGTAGGTGAAGAATTGTAGTTTCTATGCCTCGATCTATGCAATCTCCATGTTTCTGGTTGAGTTTTCAAGCTTCCACAGTCAGCCTCACCCAAAATCTTATGGTTGGTACCAAAAGGAGGGTTTTAGGACTCTCGACTAAGGTTAAAAATCATGAAACTTAACTTTTAACACCCTCTTACTTCCAAACCTGAGATACCCACACAGCAAGCTGCATCATCCTCAAATCTGCTGCTTTAAAGAGAAAAATGCCAATCTCAATGCAAGAAGAGGCGTAAACACCCTTCTAAATTCAGGGATGAGTCTATTAGTATTTAACTGCACATTTTCACATGTAATGGAAGAAATAACGCAGTGCTTGGGTGATGCTCTGAAGATAGTCTAGGAGAATGCATCATAGGAGATGGAATTAACTGGTTCTTTTCTGGCAGATGGGTGTATGTCCTCCCTCAGGCTTTCTGCTAGAGAGGTGCCTTTACCCCAACTCCTACTGCCCTGCAGAGTGGGTGCATACTATGAACCAGCGCCCATGGTCATCTGTTCAGGGATGAGAGACCAAAGCACATCAAATGGGTTGCCCAGGGAAGACGGCGCCACCTTCCCTGGGGGTGTTCAAGGCAAGCCTGGACATGATGCTTAGGGACATGGTTTAGTGGGCGACACTGGTAGTAAAGGGGTGGCTGGACCAGATGATCTTGGAGGGCTTTTCCAACCCTAATGATTCTGTGATTCTGTGATCCTAAATCTCTGTGCAGTGAAACAGCTCTGAGTACCTTCTCCACCCTCACGTATTCCCAGAGCAGGAGCACAGGGTTGTTGTGTGGCTTCTACTGAGCAGATATGCTGTTTACAGCTGGAAAGAACCTCCTTTTCTCTTCATATAAGAGCTTATAAGACGTAGGCACTGCATGTTGCCATCTGGACAGTGAATGGGATGGCAGCAGCTTGTCATGATTGATCGGAGCTGAGAGGCAGTGAGAAAACAGCGGTGCTCCACTACTAATGGCATTGATTTCCCTCTGTGGAGACCCATCAGGCACCTGGGAATCAAACACAGTGCCTTCCTGTGACATTTCAAATTACAGCTCAGACTGCATGGTAGGCTTTTAGCAGTGTCTGTGCTGCACAGGATCAGTCCCTGTGCCACACAGCCACCGAGGCGCAGCGTGCCTCCCCTCCCAGCTTGTGTGCCCACAGGCTGGGAACCAGTGTGCTGGGAACCCACCTTTGATCCTCCCCTTTGGCATGTGTGTAAAACTATGTAAAAGTGTGTAAAGCTGACCCCGCAAGGTGGGGAAGGGAGGTTTCACACGTGGTGGGCGGCAGTTGAAGTCTGTACCAAAGCACGAAGAAGATACTGTATGCTCTCTCCTGGAGAGGCTGCTGTTGCCTTTTAAAGCCCTATTTTCTTGCCTTTATCACACACCCGTCACTGAATCACCCTTAACTGAAAAGATATAAAGTCGTCTTTTTTCCTCATCATGCCTTTGCTTGTGATTTAAAACACTTCAAGTATCTCTTTACCCTTCTACTATCCTTACTCTAGCTTTTCTCACCATTACGTGAGCCTTGGTAGTGACATGCTCAGGTTTTTCGAATCTTTACTAGCTAGCCAAGTGCATGCCAGCCCACAGATTTCCACTTAAATTGAAATACGTTTTTTTCTGCTAAATAGTACAGAATTAGGACCTCCTGAAATGGTCAAAGCATCTTTCACACAGCATCAGAGGGCTTCTGTGGGGAGTGAGGGCACCAGGCAGCCCCAGGAGCTGGACCCATGGTGAAACGCTATGGCTTTGTCCCTGGTTTACTGTGCCAGACGCATGATCCATCAGCAGGACCATAAAAATACAAGTCACTTGCCCAAGGCATGCTAGGGTCTGAAAAGTAACATGTCTTTCATGCAAGTAATTTGCTTTCAGACAACTAATTAGCATTGGTAAACATAGGCTTAAAACCAGCAATAAATTAAACATAGTGAATTAAACCTCAGATTTTGATTACTATTTTGGAAGACTGCAGGAAGATCATAGTCTAAATTACTCAGTGACGTGCCATAGCCAATTTGGGAAATGCCACATGATTCAGAGTGGAACAGTTTCGTGAAATGTATTGATCCTTCCTTGTTCTTTTTCTCAGATGTGTTTTGGTAGCAATGCCAAAAGCAGACCGCCGTGTATCATGCAAGGGAGGAAATCAGCATAGCCTGCATGATTCGCTGCCCCACGAAACTGTGGCATTGCCTTTGCTTGTGCTGGGGTGCAGCACAGCATCTCTTCTGCCCACCAGCCACTTTGGCCCATCCAAACCACCCTGGCTCTGAGCTGTCTTGTCTATAAGGACACTAAACATAAAGCTTTTTTCTTTCAGTACAGTGTCTGAAACAATTTAGCAGGAAATTTAGCAAACACCTGCAAGGTCAGACTTCTGGAGACCCGAGGAGCCTCCAGGAGAACTCCTATCTCCTCCAGAACATTGCAGACAAGTGCCAGCAACGTCCTGAGCCAAGAATGGGTTCTGGCAGCACATGGGTACATACACTTGTCTCAGAGAAGCACTCAGCTCTTTCCGATCTGTTTTTGCATTAGCCCCAAACCTTGCAGAGCCATTCAAGTCAAGGCACCACCAGAGGTGCTTCAGACTGGAATGGGACACTTGGAGCATGTGGATATGTCTAGTAGGGCAGGATAAAATGGAGGCTTGCTGAAGCTGGCCAACCTGGCCACTGCCTTCTCCTCACAGCACATGGTAGATGCCATCGAGCTGGTCTTCAAGAGTAAGACAGCTGAAACAGCAGGAGCCATCTTTGGAAACATGCATATATATTGAGAAGTTGCTCAGGAACCAAGCTATGTAAGCAGAGGATTTTTACTAGCTCTGACTGCAAATACAAAGAATTTTTTACTTCGTTGGAGGTGTGTATACAGATGCAACCAAAGAAGCTCCAAAGCAGGGCTCCAAAGATGCTCCATAGCTGGAGATTGCTGTGGGTAGGGTGCACAAAGTCCATTTTTACCCACCAAGCCCCTCTTTAAACTGCTCTGGCCTTCCCTTGGGAGAAGTCCACCATCAGCAGAATTTCTCTCCCAGGGCAACACCTTAGCAAACAGCCTTCCTCTCACGCAGGCTGCTATAGAAAATACAGTCAGTGTACATAAAGAAGACATAGAGAAATCACTGAGAATTAATACGAAGCAAAGACTCCTATGCAACCAACTTCCTTAGACGCATTTTATTCCTTTCAGCAGGGAAAGTCAGCCGGATGAGCTTGCACAGGCCAACCAGCAAGCAAAGAGCCCTCGAGCTGCTCCAGCTGACCTCATCCCAGTCAGCAGCTTCACCACCAGCCCTGCCAGGCTGCCCCTGCAGCCGCGTGCTGCTCAAGTGGCTTTGCTGATTCAGACCCTGAGAGCAAATAGTTGCCCGCAGCTGCTGGAAATGGAGCTCTCACTTAATGATGCTTGAAGCTACTGTCACCTAGAATGGCCAAAACATGAGTTTGGGGGCCTTATTATTATTATTTATTATTATTATTATTTTGTGTTTGTCGGTTTGTAAAGTTTTCCTGTTTTAACAGGTTCAGCTGTTTGTAAGGAGATCAAGGACGTTGCCTATGATTCATGGGGTGCACTGGGGGCTCTTTTCTTTCCCTCCCACTCTCCCCATGCCCCCTCTGAGCACAGCACGGCTGTAGTTATGCTCTACACACCTTGGGGATGGGGTCTGTAACCCTCTGAGTGTGGTTTGCAGGGCCTGGGGACCACGAACAGGGACTGAGCCTGCAAGTAGTTACTTCAATACAACCATTGTGTGCTTGACCCTGTCTGTGGTTATAAATGGAGAAGGTACAACACGTCCCCCCAAAAGAGGGCGTTTGTTCTGAGTAGCCCTTGCAAACCTGGTGGCCTTGACACCAGGAGGTCTTGACAAACACTGAGAAGACTCTTGTTCCTCTTTCAGACACTTGTCCACCTGCACAAAACCATGGCCTGAAGATGAAACCATGGCTCCCAGGCTCTGGCTGGTACCACACAGGTCAGACTGGGTGGTCTCCATGACTTATCCACCCTTCAAAACCTACCAGGTATGTAACGCTTGTGGAGAGAGGTGGGATTAGGGTTTGTCCAATTCAGCACATAAAAGCAACGATGATGATGACCAGAATAACATCCCAGTTTGCATTTTGTGAGTGCTGCTCAGAGCCATTCAGCGTTGCCCACTAGGAAACCCTGCTTTGTGAGCCAGGTAATGCTGAACCCCCCTCAGCCAGCTTACGTGAGGGCAGGGAGGCTGCGAATGGCCTCGTGCCCCGGGTTCCTTCATTACGTCTTGCCTTGTATCCACCAGATCAATTTTATCTGAACTGTTTGCTGTCCCCGAGCAGCGGTGAGAAGGCAGGAATGCTGCAGATAACTCTGCAAACAGAGAAGGCATGGAAGGGTCAGACCCCGAGAGAAAGATCAATATGTTGGCTTAGCCGAAGAGATGAACGAATTGTGACTGAGAGCCAGATACACATCCATGAGAGAAAAAACAAGGTGTTTCCTCCATTGGCCCCTCTCCCCTCCATCCCTTTTCCTCTGGCAGCTCCTCGTTCATGACCTGTCGGCAGCTCCCAGCAGCTCAGAAATGCTGGGTCCCTCCAGGTCTTTCCCATGTTCTTTCCAACCACCACTGCAGAATGAAATCATCTTCACTTTGTCCCCCCAGACCCCGCTGCCTAATGTAACCCCGAGGGACATTTTCCGTCAGGCATTTCTCCTGTCCGTCAGATCCTCCCTCCCTCGCCCCGGCTGATTAATTGCCCAGCACACGCGGCGGCGGACAGCTGACCCACTGACGCAAGCGCTTTGTTTTTCCATCCTCATCACCGTAGGATGATACTGATCAAACAACCGTGGGCATAAAGCCAGGTTGAGGCTCCTTTCAGATAACAAGGCACTGTTTTCCCTTCCAGCACTAAACCCGGTGAGGGTGGGGGGGGTACTAAAACAGCCCTGCGCGGTTCCCCCCAGAAGCGGACAACAGTTTTTCCCCAAACATCACATCTCACCCAGTTGAACTGGAAGCTCACTGGTTTGGACACTGTCCAAATCCTTCTAGAAGCAAAGGATGGTGAGGTTGTGCATCCTGGCTAGGGCACAGAAAGCGCTGCCACCGTGCTGTGCAGTTTGCTAGAGGGTATGATGTGACTGCGTGGCTAATCCTCAGCTCTCAGTTTGGCGGGTGCTTTGGCACTCCCCAAGTAAGAAAAGTGCCACAGATGTGTGTCTTGTCTGAGATCTGGGCATTTTCCTCGCACAGCCAGAGAGTGAAAAACTTAATTCAGGTAGCAGGCACCCTTAAAGATCAAATATTGCCTCCCCAGGGGGAGCAATGACATACAGGGATGTTTTACATTAGGTGCTTGTTTCATCTGTAATCAATTGTAGGTCTTCCTCTGTTGGGAAAGGATCACGTGCAGGGGCTTAAAAACATTCCCACTGCTTTTAAGGTCATCTGGAGGCAAGCAAACCCCTCTTTCAGGAAGGATTTGAGTTCGTCTGTGCAGAAACCAAGAGAACAGTGATGGCAAAGAGCAGTAAGAAAAGGCATCCCACTGCAAACACCAGCGAGATGGTGAAGACCGCGTGCCGGAGAGCATCCAGGTGATGCCAGCCCTGGGAAAGCGGGGACGTTATAAGCTTCTGTGTAAGAGTAGCGTCTATCTTTGCTTCCCTTTTAACGAGATTAGTCTTGCTTTTCTCTCGCTCTTTATTTTGCTGTCTACTGGCCACCTCCGTGCTCTCGCGCTAATGTGATTAGCGGTGCATGTGGACCATACTGGCAGCAACTGTCACAAAGATCTCTGCTTACTCGAGTGCACCTCTTTCCTCAATGAACCATCTTGTGTTTATGGTCACAGGGGGTATTGTTAACTCCTGGATTCAAATAGAAAGGGATATTTACGGCCCTCCCATAAAAGTTGATTCAGGGAGACATTTAGGAAAGAGGCGGACAGAAGACAGATGTGTTTCCTACCACAGATGCTGAGGAGGTTCAATTGTTCTGCATATGTAATGACTTTTTATGGTTCCTTACAAACGCTTTTTACACTGCTAGAAAGGTGCCAAAGTCAAATACACACAGTCGCTTACTGAAGACAATTTAGTGACCATATAGGACACTACAACTTTATATCTTCTTAAATATGTTAGAGATGGGCATTTCTAAATGTACTACATGGAGGGAAATCTCTTACTGCCTTCCCCACATGCAACACCGGTGTCCTTTAGAGTTTCCTGAGCCTTTCAGAGCATGTTTACTGTCGTTCCCATATGCTTAACACTTAAGGCAACTATAAATTTTTTTTCCCAAGTGAGGCACATTATCGGTGTTAAGTCACCACCTCAATTGCCTGCAGTTTACATCTTTCCAAAAGAGCAGAAAAAAAGTGCTCCCAACTGTGCAAACAAATAAGTGCTTGTAGGTGGCATGGCAGGAACGGCTGCTGGATTACTGGCTGAAGAGAGCAGATGACCAGGGAGCAAAGCTGGTGTAATTACATGTAAGAGACGAGAAGGAAGATGATAAATTTCTGTGTTGTGCTCGTGGCAGCCATAGGATGCTTGGCTCCATGAGGCCTCTGCCCAGGGATGGCTTTTTTCACTCCTGTTAGCTCTGGGGCTGTGACGAGGTACATGAGGAAATTTGTATCCCCGCTGGTGAAATGGGCTTCTGGGTTTATACAGCATCTAAAGCTCGAGCCGAAGCCACCGACTGTGGGCCCTCTGTGCTCCTGTGACAGAAGCAAAGCCATTTCCCAGAGCTCTGACACCAAAACGTTATGCAAAAAGAAGTTGTTTGCTGTGATGCCTGTGGGGAAATGCTGTTGTCCCTACCACACAGAAGAAAGAAAGAGGGGCAGCACAAGATAGCCAAGGAGCATCTGCACCTCCCTTTGAGCTCAAAGGCCTGTGGTTGTGCAGCATGGTGGAATAGGGAGGGTTTCATCCTGGTGTGAGGCTCTTTTCTCAGGTGACAAGATATAAGATGTGAGGAAACGGCCTCAGGTTGTGCCAGGGGAGGTTCAGGTTGCATATTAGGGAGAATTTCTTCACAGAGAGGGTGGCCAAGCCTTGGAACTGGCCGTCCAGGGATGTGGTGGAGTCCCCAGCCCCGGAGGTATTTAAGGTGTGTGTGGATGTGGCACCAAGGGACACGGTTTAGTGGTGGAACACAGTTGGTCAGGTTGATAGTCGGACTTGGTGATCCTGAACGCCTTTTCCAACCTCTATGATCCTGTCACTGGTGCACGCTCTTACAAAATTATTTGTGAACTTAAAACTCAGGCAGCGCCAGCTCAAGTCGGGAGGGGATGGATAATTTTCAAATGGCCAGACTGGGTCAAGCTTGTTTGACTTGAGAGCTGAGCTGCCATGACTTGGGCAGTGCCCTCAGGGTGGCTAGAGATGCAGGCCACAGGGCACGATCCGCGCTGGGCCGGCACACACAGGGCTCCTCCCAGGGAAAGCTAAGGTGATTTATGATGACTTTGTGACAACAGACACATCAGAAAGGCCCAGTCTGGTGCAGTGCTTTATCTTGCAGGGTGTAATAGATCCTGTACAATACCACACAGTTTGGACACTGCTGTGCTAGGTCTTGCTCTCAGATTGCACGCAGGGGAAGGAACATTCACACAGCACAGACGTGGCACCAAGTTTACGTAGCTTTCATCTCCAGCCCTTCCAGCTGCATTAGGCAGTGGTCAGTGACCTAATCCTGCTGCCACTAACTGGCCAAAACTCGAATTAATTTCAGTCAGGCCTTAGGATTGGGAATAACTGTGTGTGTTTGTACCTTGGTCTAAACTCAGGGGATGCCAGAGTCACTCCTGCGTTCTTCAGTCATGAAGTGGCCATTCATTACCCACATCATCTCCTGTCCACAAAGAAAATAACATGTTCCTAGATGAGGAAGCTTTTTTTCCTCTGGTAAATTATTAGCAATGAAACTACAAGCTGCTGCTTGCCTTGTGCTTTCATACAGCAACGTGAAAACCTCGTGGGCTGCACAGCATGTCTTCAAAAACCAAACCTCACTTGGTAGGAAAATCTGGGCTGAAATGACAGAGGAACAGCCAAATGTAGCAAAGGCTGTGGTCAAAAGAGAAAACAAGCTCTGGAACGTGTTTCTGGTTTCTGAGGTTCGTGCATTATTCCCTGAACTGTAGGGACTTACCTTGTCCTCCAAAATGCTGCATTTTCATGATCAAATCACTCTCACCACAAGCTCTGCAGGCTAGATCCTGACTTTAGGTCCTGTACCATTCTCACTGATTTTTAGGAACAAATCCCTTTGACAATGTATTTACACATTTCCTTCCTTTTGATGTGAGCAGGAGTGTTACACTATAAACTACATGCTGACAAGGAAAAAATCCTCACTACCAGCCCAGGAAACCCAACACTGGTGATATTAGTGACAGCAGCTCTCCATGCATCTACAGAAGGTGACTTTTGCACACTGGCTGAAGCACTGGAAGTGATAAGGCCACAGATTTTCTCTGTACCTGCCCATGCTCCCACCTGTGCACGGGGGGACCCCTTCCCACCACCCGCTCAAAGCCACTCCTGCCCTGCCCAGGCACTGGGAATGAGTCCCGGTGATGCTGGCTGTAAGAACAAGCTATCGGTTGTTGCCTAACCCATTTTATGCCTGCTTTAACTCGTGTCATTTCTTCAAATTCCTCTTCAACTTCCCTGTTTCCACAGCCATTTGCTTGTCACGTCTGAGCTGCGTACCGCCGCCGCAGCACACGTCAGCGGGGATGGCCCGGCCACCACGGGGACTGCTGCAAGCGTTTAGGAAATGAAGCCAGGAACGCTGTGAGTCCTCGGCCATAAAAAACATGCTGCAGGCTGTGTCTTGCTGGGCAATGTTAGTTCCCAAAGCTGTTTTTCCCTAGTTGTCATCATAAAACCTCAGTGAAACCACCTACGAGCTTCAGAAGTTGTGTGGGGGAAGGGGTGTACATTGAGAGTCCGTTGTTAAAGCCTGCAGGGCCTCTGCTGCTTAAATTGGCTTGTCCTGGTAGGACTTTGCTGGGCTCTGTGGGACGGTCAGAGAGCCAGATCCAAGGAATCAATTCATCATCATTTTCTCCCCTGAAAACAGATGACTCAGCCAGCAGAACTCTTGAACAAAGGTGTTTGTGCTGGGCTCCTCGCTCTTTCATCTGCCTAATTAGAGGCCCGGAGGTCTGTTTAGCGAGGCTGCTCCAAGTGCTAGGTAGAGCTGAAAGCTGCTGGCAAGCCAGCATCCCAAAATACAGAAACAGCACAACCCGAGCGGTTTTACGAGGGCGGTTGTCAGCAGCCGCAACACGTCTGCGTGCACAGCACAGCGGCACGGCGCTTTCGGAGGATGACAAATGTGTAGTGTGCCTCTAAACCAATTCTTAATCGGCTGATTCATAAAGACATGGGGAGGAAGCACACCCAAACTGAGCTCCCTGCGTATTGTTAGTTTATTACTGCAATCTCACCTGTCTACAATGTGTCCCTAGACTGATGGCAGCACGCAGCTCGCCCGGTCTTGACGTCAGGTTGTGGATGGTGTTGATGGCTCCTGGTGGACGCAGAAATCAGGCAGAGATGTGCACATCCTAATGGCACAAGGGGAGGCGGTAAGCAGGACAAAGACGAAATTGAAGAGAGAAGGGATATTTTCCAGATGCACTAATTACAATTAAAAGTAGACAGTCGGCTCTCTCAATCAGGAAAGGAGACTTCCAAGAGCCTGAGTCGAATTTCTCACTCCTACACCCCCCCAAAATCAGTTCCTGCAGGAAGAGGCAGGGCCTGGCAGAGACAAACCACATGTGTTGGTGAGAGGGCTGGCACACGACATGGCAGAGCGGGTGGCAGCTGCTCCCCGAGGGCCAGAGCACCAGCCGGCTGGAGGGCAGGAGGCATGGAGCAGGGAGAGGAGCGACCCTGCCAGGGTATCTGCCTGATGACTTCTCCTCTAAGTCAGCTGTAGTCACGGTCATGTTAGTAGGTAGGGGGCAGGACTGTGAAAAATACTTGCTTTTGTCAGCTCGATGCAGCGCTGAGGAAGGGCTTCGGATTTTCTCTTCACCGTGCTGGAGACATGGAAAGCTTGCAGATAAAACAGGAAGGCGTTTTGCTTGGAGGGTGCATCAGGGTGCACCCTCCAAGCTCTCAGAGGGTCTGGTGGAACAGGTCTTCACAGAAGCTTTCTGTTCAAACACATTTTAGGAATCAGGCCTCTAAATTAAAGGCTTTTTCTGGCCACGCCATGTGCTGTCCTGGCCAGCGCTGTGAGCCAGCTGCGGGTTTTGGAGCTGACTCCAATCTGATTAAAGCTACTTGAGTCAACTAACATGCTGCTCCCAGGTTCATACTCAATTAACCGTGACCAGAGTAGCTCCTTCAGATGAGAGGGTAAACGAGAACTGGGCACCATTAAGACATTTGTGCTGCACTTATAACAGCCCAGCAAAATACTAGAAACACTACAAAAACCAGCACAGCCTCTTGCCCCAGATTTTAGCATGTAGATTCATGAGCAGGCACAAAACACAAGTGACATTTTCAGCCACAACTGGCCAAACGGAGCCAAGAGGATTTGGAAAGAGGAATTAATACCAAAATGAACAAAGCTAAGTGGGAGACTCTCAACCCTAACCAGGTAAGTGTTGCAGGGAGTCACCTTCATCAGAAGGGATTTTTTCTTTTCAATTCTAAGTCTAGGCAAAAGCATTTTTGTTCCTTTGATGGCTGCATTGTCCTTTTTCTCCTTCCACACCCTTCACCCTAGTAGCTCATTACATACACTCCTTTCACCTTGCCTTAATTAAGGATGTGCAAAATACCTGGGATGCTGGTGCTGAGTTCCTGGCTGAGCCTGCAGGTATGAACAAGTTACTGAGTAGAACTGGTTAAATATGTTCAAAGAGCTGTGTCATCTGGTAGGAACAAAACCTTTCTGTGGGAGCAAGAGAAGGAACATTTTGGCCTCTTATTTTCAAAAGTAAAGCAGAAAGCAGAGGCAAAGCCAAACATGTAAGCTTGACCCCAGACAAATTGTTTTGCTTTGGGGCGTTTTGTGATGCAGACAGCCTTGGGTTTGTTTCCACCCCGAGACAAACCAAACCTTGAAGCTGGAATTTCTGCCCCAGACTGGAGCTCAAGCCCTTCCTGCTCCCTCCACTGCCTGGTGTGGTTTAATCTGTCTCTGCCTGCCCTGAATGAGGGCGATGCTTGCACAGCAGTCAGCCCACTCACTGCGGCCCTGATGTGGTGGCACCAGCCCCACATCACCGTCCAACTTCATGCCGTGCTCCCGTGGGTACCTCTGCCCTCCTGCTGTGGAAACACCACCCTGATGCACCCATTTCAGGTGCTTTGAAGTGGTTCCTCGCCCCTGCACAGGGTGACAGTCCTGTCCTTTGGCCATGGGGAAATCTCTTGGGGTGAGGAGGAGACCGAGGCTTGAGGGCTCTGCGATGGGGACCCAGCCAGTTTGCCCTGAGCAGCGTGAATACAGCCTAAGGACCCCAAATGGTCTCGGCAGCACAGATAGGGACAGGGCTGACTCTGGTCTCTCTCTGCCCTAGGGCAAATGGTCTCACCTTCATGCTCCATCAGGAGAACCCCTTCCTTCCCAGAAGCAATACGAGGCCTGGAGGGTGCTTGGGAAGGCTCACATGAAAGCCACGCTGGCTACCTTATCTCCCCCTTTATAAACCAAAAAGCCTATGGACACTACCTGAGGAGCAAAACCTCCTCAGTAACCTCATTATCCCGTCGTTTGGGGAGTTTACTGTAAAACATCAGGCTTTGGATCTTAATTTGCTGGGAAGTGCAGTAATGCAGTTAGCTAGACTGATAATGAACTGAGTTGTGTGACTGCTTCAGAGGAGAGGGGGACTTTGCTGGACAAAGACAAAAGGAAAAGGAAGAAGAAAAAAGCAAAATTTCCCTATCAAGAAACCCAAATTTTTCAACACATTAGTGATAGAAAGTTATGAAAGTGTTTCATTTTGTTTCTCATTTTGATCAGAGGCAATGTTCAGTTCAACCTCAAATATATCCCTATCTAAAAAGGACCTTTAAAAAAATAATAAAATGTATACATATTTTGAAGCACATATTTGGACATTTTTCTTTTCTAAGTAGCATCTTCACTGTCCTTTTTTTTTTCCTTGTGTGGCTCAAGCAGCTCAAAATCGGTTTGGGGAAACTCTCCCAGAAAATGCAAGAGCCCCATCAGGATGCTCTGCAGCTGAGGCCAAGCTCTGGCCAAGCCTGGCATCCCACACTCTTCCCACCTCCCTGGGGCCCAAACCCAAACCTTGTTGATGACCCAAAGCAACCTTTTTTCTTGGCACTGCCACCCCTGCTCCCAGCTCCCCAAACCTTTGCTGTCCACAGGCTGCTGGGAACCAGACAAAGCTCTGGGTGCATAAGCCCCATGAGATGCACCCATGGGCGAGGGGCCCTCCTGCCTGCTGGTGGTGAACACTGGCCTTTGGGGGCTTGCGGAAGTTTTGCGCTCTGTGAAATGAAAAATGCATTTCTCTTGTCACTAGATGGCTCTATCTGCTTTCACTACACACACACGATTTTCTTTTTACATCCCCAAATCAGCGGCTTGTAGGGTCACAAGCCACACCATGGGAAGGTAAATCTCTGGTGGGTGGGAAAATTCACCTGGGCTTGGATGACGGTTTTCATTATATTCCTGCTAACGTCCCTGAATAAAATGAACACTTGTGAGAAATCTCATTTTGAGATTTGTGTGAAACAGTCCCCTCGGGGACAAAGTCTGGGTTTTCCTCCAGCAGCCCTTGCACTTGTGCAGATTTGAACCAAAAAGGGAGGAATTTGGATGTCTGGTGGATGTTTAACTCGGGTGCAGACTGGTGGAGAGTCAGGAGCTGCCTCTTCTTTGTCCTTTGTGCAAAGGTGGACTGGCTCCCAGCACAAGATGAGGTGACTCCAGCTGGTGGGACCATGCCTTCCTTGTGTGCCACTGGCCACCACCAGAGCCACCTGGCCAAGGGATCCTGCACGCACACCAGCAGCTACCTGGCAAATGCACACAAACTATCTCAGGTTCCTCTTCCTCTTTGCTGCCTGGACTTCCACCACCAGCTGTGCTTGTCTCTGCTGCTCCAGTACCAGGTGGTAACACCTTTGGCCCAGAGGGCGAGGAAGCCTGGACAATTCACCAACATCTGCACCAAGCGCAAATGGCAGCAGTAGGAACTGCCTGACCAAACCTGAGTTTTTCTATGAAATCACTGGGAAAGGGTGTAGATTCCTCTACAGACCCCGAACACTTGGTATTTGTGGATAATTTGGGATCAAGCATTGCACACCCCAAAGCCAGGAGTTCTGGAGCAGACAGGCAGCCCTGTGCACTGCGCTCTTGCAAGAGTTTGTGTTTCAGGGAGGAGGAGATGCTTCTGTACAGGGGGAGTGTAGGGAGGTGGGTGGAAGACAAACCCTTGCTGTACAAGAGGCAGAGGGCACACACTGAAGCCCTGGGGATGTCTGAAGTCTCAAACACTCAAAGTGTTTTCAGATTTGGATGTCTCCGTGTAACTAAAAAGCTATTGCAGGTCTGATTTTGGGCAAGAAAGAACATGAGATTATTGCTTTTCCAAGGAGAAAAACTGTATGTTGAAAGAAAATACAACATATTCAGGGGCTCCACTGGCTGTATTGGCTTAAGGCTGGGTATTTTATCAGTTGACAGATCTCTCAAGTGTATTCAAGAGATGTTTGAAGCAAAATTCCTACCCGGAAAAAGTTACTATCTGAGGACGTAATCCAAACCTGTTAAAGACTGCGAGCAACTCTCTACTGATTTCAAAAGGATTTGAATCAGGCCCTGGGGAACAAGTCCTTCCTCACATCAGCAGCTTCGATGAGACAGCCCTCGTAATGACAGCTGCTGGCAGGGCTGTTTGCAAGATCACAGCCTCCGCTGCACAAACGATACATGAAACTAGTGACCGTGGTGGGAAAGGAAGCAAATTTGCTTATTTAGATAATTAACAGGCATTTGAGACAAGCGTTGATGCATGACACGTTACTGGCAGACTAATAATTCTGTCTGGTGAAGCAGCAATTATTATAATAATGTTATGGTCCACTAAAATAGCCATCCCATAGCAGATGGGGGAAATGGTGTTTCTCCTTCTTCCAAGTAAACAGACTACGTGCTGGAGAAATGCCCTGAGGGCACAGCTAGGGGAGGAAGGACTCCCACAGCTGCTGTGTGGCAATTTCTGTTGTAACCGGCCTTCGGAGGATGCCTGGTTTTTATGGCTGCAGGTAGCTGCAGGCATAATTTTGCACCTGCAATTTTGGTTGGACAGATAACCGCCTTCCTTATTGACCCATGCAACTTGATGCCTCGAGAGGCCTGCGTTGTGAGCACAAATAACTGTGACTAATTAAAAAAGGTACCACCTTGAGGACAGACATGATTCTGGGCATTGTGTCCCTTCTGAAAATCAGACGTGCCGTGAGCCAGGAAAGATCAATACCCCTGAGATATCCTTTGGGCAGGCAGCTCCTTCTTGGAGTTGTCCTGGAGCAACTTTGTTCACAGCAGGGGAACACAGAGGTTCAATGGAGAAGAGAATCTGGTCCATTTTGGTTTAACTTGGTCTTGTCTGATCTTGTCTAATGGCTGTGCAAGAAATTTTGTTCAAGGTCCGACTCCTCACCACACAAAATCATCAGGGGCAGCCGATGGGAGGTTGGCTGGGAACAAGGGGCTCCGAACTCTGCTTCACACAGCTCTGCCCTGCAACTTCGCCGTCGTCTGCAGCCTGTGCCCTCTGCAAACAGGAGAGAAAATAAGGCAATGAGGATTTCCTCTATTTTTTCTGTTGGGGGATCAGTCCACTGAGAAATTCATTAAAATCTGGTAGGCCAGAAATAGAAAAAGCATCAAGTGACAAGACAATGCTCTTACAGAAATCAAGTCTTCGATAGCTTTACATGCTTCTTGAGCACAGGGGAAGACAGTCAATAAAGTTCCCCGTGGCCTAAAAGCAGAAACATCTGTCGGAGTCAGCTTGCTAGGCTGAATATAGCAGCAGGAAAGCCCAACTGATTAACTCCATCCTCTTCCTAGCATGTTTTTGTGGCAACCAGAAATCCCCAGAAAGGGCTTCTGAGGACATCAGCACCAGTAAAAGCCAGCTATAATTCTGTAAACAGAGAGATCAAGGGCACGTTATTCCAACTGCAGTATACCTCTGGCATCCAGGTTGCGTAATTCACACCTACTGCGTCTGCTCTCCCTTAGCTGTGGGATAAGCTTTAATTTAGGGAGAGAGGAAGAGCCCAGGCTCTGATGGAGGAGAGAATAAAACTGATGTTGTGAGGAAGAAAAGAGGGCTCCTTGCAAATAGGCTGGAGCCCTTAGGACCTTGCAAATAGGCTAGAGCTGGGAGGGGGAAAGGACAGAGAAGATTAAAGCAATATAGTGGATGCAGGAGGCACTTCCAGTGTGGCCGGGCTGATGCTGCTCAATGTGAACAACCTCCTCTCATCCACATTCACCCCGACAGCGAAAGCAGCCAGCTTTCTGGGGCTTTCTCTTGATCGTTTTTAACATTTTAGTCTTCTTTCATTTGTGTTTTGAGTAATCCCATGGGATGGAAATGCTTAAGGATAACAGCCTTTTCTATTCTCTCCTCGGCATCGACTTCAAGTCTGTTATCAGGTGACAAATTTGTCCCCCACAGCATGAGGGAGACTGCCTTCTCGGTGGCAACAAAGGATGACCACTTGGCAAATAAAAAAACGTGACATTTTATGGATTGTATTAGGGAAATAAATATTTCCCATCACGAGCATGCCTTTTTTTCCTCCTCAGTGGTATATTTCTGCAATACACAAATGTATGTATAGCTCAATTAGAAAAAATTAAAATTTATTATTTTAAACAGTACTAAGCAACCTGGACACAGTTTAAAGCATTTTAATCACATATTCTTTTTTATTTGTACAGTTGAAAAATAACTTCAGTTTAGACCTTGGCTTAACATAGCATTTAATAAGTTTCTTCAATCCTCCCATACCTATTTATGCAAGGAACCATTATTTTCACTGCTACATTTTCGACAGACATAAGTAGTTAATCCCACCATTTTAAAGAAATTTCAAGAACTGGAATTTAAGTTGTGATGTAGCTAATTTCCTACAGCCAGGCTCCTGAAGCATGAGCTTTACTGACCACTCACCGTGCAGTATTCTTTGTTCAAATTATCCAAATTCTGCCTTTTATCAAGCATGAAGCCTTCAAAAATGGTCACGTTTACTGTAAGCTACCTCTCAACTAATGAACTGTTATAAAACTGAGGAGAAGAAAAATCAGATTGCTCTTATGTTCAGACTTTGTCAACACAGAAAAACGTAAGGAGAAGTGCCTCACTGGAAGTCTCTTCATCACTGCCCCCTTTGTCAGCCTTGAAGGACACAACAGTTCCAACAAGGCATTCAAGGCATTCACACTAAATGTGTTCCAGGAGCACCAACATCTGGGTAATGTTTTGACATCCATTCAGCTGAAAACTTTGGAAATCATCCTGAGGGTATGAGCCTTAACATTCCTATGCATTCCCAGTATTGCCAAAAAGGAGCATTGTCCTGAAACCTTGTAGCTAATCAGGAAAAATTAATGAAAACTTCTTTCACAGCTTTTGCAGCCAAATAATGATTTTTCTTTGACACCACGTCCTGCAATATGCTGTAGATGAGCTGAACAAATATGTAGGAGGAAATATTTGTTCTGGTTTTCCATGAACTTCTAGCATCATTAGCTGCAAATACCATACACTGTTAAAGACAAAACATTTGATTGCAATACATTAATTTTACCTTTTACAGCTTCCTTGCAATCTTGGAAATGATCAGACAGTGGTCTATTCCCTTCTCAATTGTGGAAAAATGAACAACTACCAAAAAAACTTTGTTGCTTCTATGCTTTCAGGTATCTATGGCCTAGAGTGGAAAAAAAAAAAAAAGTCCTTTTTGGCTAAGTCCTTGTTTTCTCTGCAAGAGAGGATCTAATATATTGTTGGCATTCACAAAGGTCTCTTCCTACAAAGGTGAATTGTGTTACCTGTAGGTGGATCTGGGAAATCTACACCTTTGTTTTTTGCAATCACATAATCCATTGGAGTGATTATGGATTGTACTACCACAGGTTCCTGTCACATTTGCTATAGTGATATTTTCACATTCCTGCTAAGAACAAGTTCAAAGTTTCACCTTCTTAAGAAATGTTCAGTGGCTTCTTTCTCCATTCTGCTTCCATCCTCTCTTGCACATGACAGGTCACGTTGCATAACTGAGAAACTTCTCCACAACCTGCAGAAATTTTCCTGCCAGCTTTGTCGGATTTGTTGAGCTACTCAACACCATTTGTCCACTTACACTGGAAAGCAGAAAATCTTTTTTTTTTAAGGCACGTGTCCGAAGTTGTTGCAGGATTGCTGACAGTTCAATTGCAGTCATGGTCACCAGGTAAAAACACACAAATGGTGGTTAATGTCACTCAAGTCACCGCCACTCTGCTTCCCACCTCCACTGGGTCTGACCAAGCCACCTTCGACATGATGCCTCCAACAGCAAGCACTTAGCTTGCACGAAGTCTAAAGGAAAAAATCATCTTTCAGTCTGCAAACCTTCTCATGTGGGGGAATCATTCCTGCAATTCCCGAGCTACTCTGTAAGTACATTTAAAATATCTATCATTTTAGTACACATTGAAATAATTTCTGTGCAATTTTCATAAAGAA
The DNA here is from genome assembly GCF_013377495.2 of Cygnus atratus. Classification (NCBI taxonomy): domain Eukaryota; kingdom Metazoa; phylum Chordata; class Aves; order Anseriformes; family Anatidae; genus Cygnus; species Cygnus atratus. The sequence continues at coordinate 187,394,795 of NC_066362.1, read as the reverse complement.
ACATAAAATCTTTGGACTTCAATGGTGCAACATAAAGAGAAATGACTGTTGTCAGACATAAAGTCAGTATGACTTTAACTACTGCAGAATGGCTTGGTGAGAAAATGAAAACGCCTTTGGTAGACAAAGATATGCAGCCCATTCACTCGGAAGGCCTTTGGAGGAAAATAAATATCCCCAGCCCCACGTGCAGTCTTTCTGAGATTGCTGCTTAATTCTGGCTAGATTGTGATGGCTTAGAGGAATAGTTTCAATCAGTCTGAGGGATTACTACCCTCTGGGTTGTGTGTGTATGTGGGGAGGGGAGTTGTGTGATGTTTTTTTCTTAAGTGAAAGAACTACCTCAATTCTCTGTTTACTTTTCTTTGTTTGTTTGGTTTTGCCTCTTTTCAGCTTGCAGATTATTAAAATTTATCAGTAGAGATGTGGTCCTTGTGTTGGAAATTTATATCTTCAGATGTTCTTTTCTCCACTGCACTTGTTTACCTATTAGAAGTCTCTAATGATGGGAACTGTGGAAGATCTCTCCCACATGTGAGATCAAACCTCAGTGGGAACCCACTGCTCTTTCCAGCTCTTCTGAAGGACTCTTCAAAATCCTCCCTCTGTAGTTACCTCAGAAGACGTAAACAGCATAACACAGTGAAAATCCCTCGGGCCTGGAGTCCTCCTCTATTTATATATATCCAAAATGGTGTGAAAAGTCCCCAAGGACTCTGCTGAAATCTCTAACTGGGGTGACCAGGCCCCCCAGAAAGAGTTGGCCAACCATCGTGTTTCAAAACCTGATGTACATGTATTGCTCGCAAAATGCTGTAAAGCATTACGTAGAACAAAACCCAATGTGATGAATATTTGCTCTCTGCATAGCCAGTAGTGATATTTTCCAAAGTTTTCTTCCTTGCATGATATTTCTTCATGTGTGTTAGACTGAAGTAATAGCATGTTTTAACAGGCAAAGTCTCAAAAAGGAAAAAAAAAAAAAAGTGGCAGCTTTCAGTTCCAAGTGTTTGGGTTGGTACTTGTAAAAACTGAGATGTTTTCAGACTAACTTTCCTTCCAAAAATAAGGTGAAAATAAGCTGCATTTCTTGCCACTGCTTTGTGAGGGTCTGATAGATTCAGCCCTCTGCTCAATCCTGCTGCAGGTGACCAGGCTCAGAGAGGTCCCTCGGGGCCGTGGGGATCTGCTGCTGGCCGGGCAGGGACTGCTCGCTCTGCACAGCAGCTGTCCTCCCGTAGCATGCTGTGCACAGCAGCTGGGTGCCCCGGCCCTCAGTACCCAAGTGGTCTCACCGCATGTGTCCCCTCCTCTCCCCTCCACCCCTCAACTCCTGTTCCTCATCTCCACCTCTCTCTCCTCTTCCCATTTCCCCAGCCTGCTCCGGGCATTGCCATCAGCTCAGGCTTTCCCAGCTCTCAGGACATGTATGAAGAAGAAGAACACAAGTCCTATGGGGAGGGGCTGAGGGCACTGGGGTTGTTTGGTCTGGAGAAGAGGAGGCTCTCCTTATTGCTCTCTGCAACTGCCTGAAAGGAAGGTGTGGGGAGCTGGGGGTCGGCCTCTTCTCACAGATAACTAGTGATAGGACTAGAAGGAATGGCCTCAAGTTGCACCAGGGGAGGTTCAGGTTGGAAATGAGGAGACATTTCTTCTCAGAAAGAGCAGTCAGGCACTGGGACAGGTTGCCCATGGAGGTGGTGGAATCACTGTCCCTGGGGGTGTTCAAGGAAAGGTTGGACGTGGTGCTTAGGGACATGGTTTAGTGGGTGACATTGCTGGTAGGGGGATGGTTGGACCAGGTATCTTGGAGGTCTTTTCCAACGTTAATGATTCTGTGATTCTGTATTTCTATGACTGGGAGTTTTTCGCCCCAGGATGGTTCCCTTTTCACTATTCGGTCTTGGCTCTCTGCCCATATCCCTCACTCTCTGGGTGGGTGGGTGGAGGGGGGGTAACAGCAGACAGTGAGCATCTCCTGAAGTAAATTTAGTGGCTCAAATACTGCATATCAGAGCAGATGACTCAATAGCACGAGTTAAGAAACATGAAGATGGCTTGGCGAGGTCTCGGAGCGCCCCAGCTTCGTGCAGCCCCACATCTTCTTCCCAAAGGTGTGACCTCCAGCTGCATGGGGACAGAACATGGCCAAGGGTGACGAGCCACTGGCCCCATGGTGTCCTGTACAGCGGAGACACCTCCGTCTGGGCTGCAAATACCTAAATTACAGGGCAGGTGGTGGGAAGAGTGCAGGAAAGACAAGTGCTCGCCTGTGTGAGACTCCCCCACCCCAAACCACTGTCTCGCAGAACCACCACGCCTCGCCCTGCCCGCCCGCCCTAGTGGCGCACCGCGCACGCGCGCGGCGCCGCGGCCATTTCGTCGCTCGGCCGTGGCGGCGGCGCGCTCATGTGACCCTCCCGCATGGCCGTGGAGGGAGCGGCGGGCGCGTCCCCGCCCGGCGGCAGCGGCGGCAGCAGCATCGGGAGCGCGCCCGCCGCCCGCCCGTTCATCTGCTCCTTCCCCGGCTGCGACGCCGCCTTCAGCAAGGGCTGGCGGCTGGACGCGCACCTCTGCCGGCACACGGGCGCGGTGAGGAGCCTTCTCCCGGGGCTGGGCTCCCTCTGCCCGCCGCGACGGGTCCCTGGGTGCCGGGGTGTGGGGTCTCGTCCCCGGTCCCGTCCCCGGTCTCGTCCCGGTGGGGTGTGTGGGCTCCGAGCCAGCCTCGTCTCTTGCAGAGGCCGTACGTCTGCGGGCACGAAGGCTGCGGGAAGGGCTTCACGAGGGAGTTCCACCGCGCTCGGCACCTCCTCACGCACACCGGTGAAAAGCCGTTTGAGTAAGGACCGGGGGCTTTTCGGGGGGGATTTGGGGGGTTCTTGAGGTGGAGCGCGGGGATCCTGAGGGAGCCGGGGGGTGGCACGGGGGCGGGACTTAAGTTGCGATTATCATGTTTCCAAACATGAAAAAATGCGTGTGAGAAGGGTGCCAGTGGCATGCATCCCTCTTTCTGCAGCCTGCTGCCCCTTCTTCCACGTTGCCTTTTGTAGGTTTGGTCTCACTCGGTGGCTCAGTGGGAAGCTGGTCAAGTATGATTGTCCTGCCTAATGCAGGGGAGCCCCCCGTTAAAGGATGGACTTGATGATCTTAGAGGTCTTATCCAACCTAGATGGTTTTATGATTCTGTCTAGCACTGATCCATACAGATGCTTACAGGAGTGGGCAGATCTCTCCCTAGAAAGGAGAGGAAAAGAAAGAAAAGCAATCAATCCATATTACTTAGCACTTAATAGCTGCATGCCGTGGACTAAGATTTAGAAATTCCTATATGTTTTATTAAAATCCTTTCCTCTTAGCATGTTTGCCAGTGGCTTTTAATGGTAACAACCTCTGGCTTCTCATGTCTTTAAAACAAATTTTTGTGTTTAGGCTGTGAGTTTAAGTTGTTCTTCCTGTGTGCCTCTTGTCCAGTGATCAGCGTGTCTGCTTAGTGTACAAAATTTGTGAGTGATGATAATTTAGTCTACTTGCAGGTGCACAGCTGATGGATGCAATCAGAAATTTGGAACAAAATCAAACCTAAAGAAACACATTCAACGCAAGCATGAAAATCAGCAAAAGCAATATGTAGTGAGTAATTAATTACTTTTGGTGTACTGCAAAATGAAGGCTAAACAAGCTCTTCTTAGGATATCTAGTGCAATACTTATTATTACACAGAATTTGTATGTGTTCAAGTACCACAACTGAGATTTCAGCAAACACAGGTGGACTGGGCTGTCATTGTTTGGCCTCTAATGATAACTTAATTTCCTAAATAGTGCGACTTTGAAGGCTGTAACAAGTCTTTCAAGAAACATCAACAACTTAAAGTTCACCAGTGTCACCACACCAATGAACCTCCCTTCAAGTAGGTGAATAATTTTACTAATAAACTTTAGAATTCCATTTAAATGCTGTAGATGAAAACATGTGCCTTCTCTCAACCTTTTCATAGATGTGGCATTTAATACCTGAAAAAACTTGGATGAACGTAGTCGTGATTGCCAGTACGTTTCTTGTGCTAGTTCTTTGCTCAGTAGTCTGCTTTGAGCAGCCATCGTGGTGCACTGTAACTTCAACTTCCCGTTTATTTTATTAGTATTTATTACAGGTTCACAGGAAAAACCAAACAAACTAGTTTTGAATTCACGCGTTCTGAAACACAAACATAAAATATTGCGTGGTAATGAAAAATGCAGTTACCTCTGTTTTCCAGTGAAAAGTAGGAACTTGGCTAATGCTGAACTGAGCAGTGGCTTAAAAAAGGTGAGAGCCTTGGACACCAGTCTGAGACACTGCATGGCAACTCCATTATTTACATCACACGTTAGTACAGATCTTCTGAAAGAGTCTTGTGTTTCTTACAAGTGGAACACTTCACAGGAGTGTTCCACTTAAGTGCAGTAGCGTGGCTGGGTCACCAGTACAAAACGCTGTTGGTACTCTGCTATTGCTCTGACTGCTGGATTTGTACAAATCTCTTCAACCTTCCACTTCCTATCTCTCTGGAGAGCTGGAGTATGAAGGATATGAAGCTTGATTCTTTAGCTAAAGCTTAATTTGCTGTATACGTGGGAAGTACTATGTAAATTACAAGGGGGGAAATGGAACAAATCTCTGGGCAAGGGGAAACTTGGGTTATTTTGCACACTTTATGCCTGACTTAAAAAATGTGGATGCAGTGCAAGAAATTAAACCAGTACACTTCATACCTAGATGTAGTCATGAAGGATGTGGAAAGAGCTTTTCTACTCCAAGTAGACTAAAACGGCACGAGAAGATACATGAAGGTAATCCAGTTTTTCTTCTTACTTCTATTATGTTTTAGCAAAGGAAAATGGACTTTTTCTGGTGCGGATGGTATGCGTGGACGTGTGACAGACGTGAAAGTTTTCTGGGCCTAGTGATCCAGACAGACAAAGTAAGAATATCTGTTTTGAATGGTCAGCTGGGATACAGTTGCAGGACACTGCAGCTTCAATTGTGATGTACTTGTGGCAGGCTGAACTGAGCTCAGGATGCCTTTCAGTTATTTATTTTTCTCCTGATACGCTTCCTCGTCAATAATCCATCTCCTGGAGAGAAGATACGGACTAATGGTTAAGCCTGTTAATGGTTAAGCCTGTTTTGATCCTGTTGGTTAGGAACAATTCCCAGTTCTGCCACAAATTTCTTATGTAACCTTGGCAAAACCACACAGGCTTGCATATTTAAAGATGTTAATGTATTTATGTGAAAGGTATTTAAGTGGAATTGTCAGGAGGTGGTCATACAGGTGCTTGAGCTTATTCTGCTACACTGCAATCCATCCTTTTAGTATTCCTGTCAGTTAACTTGCTTTCCAGTGCTAGTAAAACACTGTGACTAGGAAGAATATCCAAAAAGCTACGACTTGTACTGCATTCCTTTCTTAAGACAGGGATTTACTTACATTTCTTTGACATTTCCAGTCAAAGAACAGTATTAGCTTTCTGTGGTTCATTTAAAAGACATCCTGTCTGTTTGACAAAATGATAGTCTCTTTATGCTTGAGTATTACTGTATGGTAAAGTTCTGTTTTTTAATGTGTAATACAAATATTTATATGGAAATACATTATTACAGTTATATACTTGAATGAAAGTATACGGCTGGTGAGAAAGTAGTTTTTCTGAAGACAAGAAGAGGTAGAGCCTCATAAAGTTGTTTAAATTGGAAAAGACCTCTGGAAGTCATCTGGTCCAAATCCATGCTTGGTTAGACCAGGTTGCTCAAGGCTGCATCCAGTCAGGTTTCGAATGCCTCCAGAGGCAGGGATTCCACAGCCTCTCTGAACAACTTGCATCCGTTGCCTTCTGTCCTACCTTGCAGTATGGGAGGAGATGAGGAATATTTGCCTCTAATTTTCAAACAGTGAAGGTGGAGTTTGCCCTTGTAAAAGTGGACAGTTTGCCAGACCCTTTGTGATTGTAAACAGCTGTTGTCTCGAACAGGCTATGCATGCAAGAAAGAAAACTGCTCATATATCGGAAAAACGTGGACTGAGCTTCTGAAACATAATAAAGAAAGTCATACAGGTAATGTTACAAATGCTTCAGTAAACCAAACTTACTTTTGAAAGAATAGGAAACAAAATACTCATTTGAAAAGTAATCCTTGCTTAACTTGCCCCCTTGTCATTGTACCTAGACAAACTTGTTTACTAGCACTCTGTTGGTAAAATGATTGTTAGTCTGGCCTTGAATTGATGAAAGTGTTACTCAGTATTGCTAGCTTTGCTTTGTGATCCAGTTAATGAGGAATTGTATAATGTAGGATTTTGGATCTAGATAACTCATACTTTGTTATTCACTCCTCATCTGTTTCCTATACTTCATATGAGTTTTAGCTTAGTGGTAGAGGTTTGATTTTAGGGTTTGATTCTAAGCTCCTGCAAGAAGCTGTTAACTTACATTCTGCTTCTATGTCTCTCTCTCTCTCCCCCACCCCACCCTCAGAGCCAATAGTTTGCAGTGAGTGTTCGAAAACTTTTAAACGCAAAGACTACCTCAAACAGCATCAAAAAACACATGCTGTGGAGAGGGAAGTCTGCCGCTGCCCAAGAGAAGGATGTGGGAGAACTTACACAACTGTATTTAACCTCCAAAGCCATATCCTCTCTTTTCATGAGGAAAAAAAGCCATTCTCTTGCGATCATCCAGGCTGTGGAAAAGTGTTTGCAATGAAGGTATGTATCTTTACGCTGTCCTGATCTGAATTGCATAATCTGAAATTAAACTCTTTCTTTTTTTTCCTTTGCAACTGTAGCAGAGCCTAGCAAGGCACATTGTTGACCACGATCCTGAAAAGAGAAAGCTGAAATTAAAAGTAAGTTGTACGCTTAAAGAAATCCTCTCATCCATATCCTGCCAAGTCACAGAGGAGGGTTAACATTAAGTGTTTTAGAATGTGATTTCAAGTGGGAAAACAGGCCAGCTATCTATTTAATTTGAGGGATTCTTGATCTTTTGGAAGTTCCTTTAGAAGTAGTGCTAGCCTTTTAATTGCTTTTTCTTCTACCTCCATTGTTAGTCTTTGCACCATAAGTATGCGAAGCTGCTAATTCTGTATTTGTTTCTGCCAGACGAAGCGTTCTCGTCCTAAGAGGAGCTTAGCCTCTCGTCTGAGCGGATACATTCCTCCTAAAACGCAGCCAGGAAAAGGTGCGGTTGTGACAGAGAGCAAGACAGTGGATAAACCCGTGGAAAATGAAATACCAACTGTTGAAATTCTGACCCTCCAGTAAAGGTTAATTGAGACTATTTTCTTTATGGAATGACCAGTGCAAAGCTCAACAAAAAAAAACCACTTTATTTTAATATTAAAATTAATATTGTTTATACCTCTTCATAAAGTCACTGAGGCAACTCACTTGACTTCTGATCTTCATTTCCATCTTGGTTTACTGTACTGTTTTTCTGCTTTTCTGCCTTCTGGTATGCTTGCAACTCTTTGTCAGACATATGTCTCAAAATACAGGTACCTGTGCCTTCTTTAATAGCTTTTGGCTTGGAAAGGTAAGTGGCTTTGTCAGACACAGTCTCCAAAATCCGATCAAAAAGGATGAACTGAAAAGAAGGGGAAAAATAGGGCAAAATGCACAAACACGGGTAGAAAAACATTTCAAGCTGTTCTGTTAGTCCTGGTTTGAGCAGTTAACTATGAGCTGAGAGTTCAGTTTGATAAATTTAAATTTTTTAATTTAAGGAAAACCAAAATCTGGACTGGCATGAAGTGTTCTGTTACCTCCCGTACCCAGTTCTTACACATGATGCCCTTTCTCTGTAAATTCAACTTCCTACAAAAAACTTTTGTTCCTTTCGAATGAAGTGGCATCTCATTTTTTTACCAGCAACTAACTGGAGAGAATCAACAAAGAAACCCCAATTCACTGCACACGTTAAAAGAAAAAAAGTCTTCGGAAAAAAGCCATTTGTGCAAGTGACAAGTCTGAAGGCCCTGCAGTTATACTACTAAATTGCTATTCCAATAGCTTTGAACACAGCAATGGAAAACTAACCTTAGCCACAGGATGCACATATGAGCCTTCAAAAGAGCAGTTAGGTTATTGAAATAATCCAGCTAAAATACAATATATTAAAAACCTTACTGCAAAATATCCCAGTATGTGTGCCGGCTTAAGGCATAGATGGGAGAATTTTACCAGCCCAGTTAATAAGGTAGTGCCGCAAAGAAATAAGAACTACTTAAACTGCTGTCAAGACCAGCATTACCCTGGCGTTCTTAACAAAGCGTAGTATTAGAATAGACTATATGGGAGTGCAGTGGTTGAACAGATGTAGCAACCACTGCTTTCATGGGACCTAGACCTTCACTTATTTTAGCAGTGAACAATATGTTAGAAGAAGAAGGTAGTCCTGTAGAGGGGAAGCTAATACCAGTACACCTACTTAATAAAATTGACCGTCCACTTACCATGTCTGTATTGCTGTCTTCTGCTTGGCGGATGGTAACTTTAACGTGGTACTTCTTTTCAATCCAGTGTGCTATCTGCTTAGTCTTGGTCTCCAAGTCGTTCTTAGCAATAGCTGAAGAAAAGGATAACTCCTTCTGAACTAGCCCTGTTTAAAACAGAACTAAGATTGTGTTGGCATAGCATATGACAAACCTGTATTGCTCTTTCAACAACCTGTGGTGTTTTTGCTTAACTCCCTTCCCCGTGTTGATTTCTCATAGAGTATCCAGTCTCATTGTGTCAAAATTCACCCTTGGTGGCAGTGGCTAAATTCATCTCTCACACTCACTGCTGTAACAGGAAGACTGGCTGCATGTTTGGGGCACGTAGGAATGTCTCTTCAGGGTCAGAACATTCAAGTGTTTTTATTTCTACTGCAATTTTGTTCGTACCACCCACAATGCAGGCCTAACAGACAAATAGGTAAGCACTGGATCTGGACTTTTAGGACAGTGTACAAATTCCTATAGTTTGCTTGTGATGTAGCTGAATGTGAAAGCCTTAAAACTGGGCACCTATTCATCTCAAGCCCATTTTCTTACGTGGTAAAGTACAATATTAAAGTGGAAGTACAAGACCTTGTAATACATTTAAACAAGTTGGTCTCTTCCTCCTTCAGGATTCTTCAAAGTAGCTACTATGTGAATAATCTTTTTGTATCTTATGGAGCAGAAAAAATCACTACCACAATAATACTCTCTAAAATGATACCCAAAGCACAGGTACCCTCCTTAACCTGAGGGTAACAAAAGACAATAAATACATGGTCAGATGCCTTTTTTAAAACTTTCTTCCCGAACTCAGTTTGTTAAACTGCTGGAGCAGACAAACCCAAGACAAAAAAGCTTCCAAAATGTTCAATACTGGAAAAGTTGTTCTCTTATTCTGTAAAAGAATTTTCTCCTAGTAGCTCTAGTAGCAGCAGGCCAGGAAGAGAAAGTTTCATGATTACTGGTGGTGAAACTAAATTTGTGTATCTGGTGCACATAGTTTGTAAAAACTGACATTTATGCCTTAATAAATGAACAGAAATTCAGTGAGTCTTACAAAACCAGAATCTAGTTGTATTAAATAAAAATAGTTTAAAAAAAAAAAAAAAAACAGCTGATGCCAAAATAGTAAATCCTGAGAAGGCAATAGAAGGCTTCTCTGGAGAAGACTAATCCAAAATTTTATTTTCACTAGTGCAAATCCTTAATAGCATGGACTGCAGTGACATTGCTTTGGATTTACACAGATGCAAGTAAGAGGATTTAGTCTGCTGAAACCATTTTTAGTACAGCATTTTTCAGTGTTCATTGTTGTAACGTTAACAATGTATGTACCTGTTTTTGAACTTGCTTTTTTCTTCTCTGCACGCTTAAGCTGCTCTTCGTGAATCTGCTGCCCAGTCATTAGCCTGTACACAGGAGGTTCGACATTCTCACGAAGCAGAACTAGTTTCAGGTTGTGCTGATCCATAAGTCTGAGTGCATCTGCTCGGTGCATATTTCCTAAGCTCTCTCCATCCTGGTTGATGATGTGCAAAATCCGATAGGGAATTCTTCGCCCAACGCTTCCAAACGCTGTTTTCCGTTTTGGTTCTCTGCGAGATTTTTCAGCTGTACAAAACGGTTGAGCAAGTCCAAACACAGTTGTCTTTCCAGGGTCAGGTACCACCATGCAGAACGGAGAAAAGATTCCCTTTTGTGTTGTCTGTGTCAGGAGAGTACCAAAGAATCTTTTTGCATATCCCTTCTCATTTCTGGTTGCTTGACATAGAAGTTTCATCACACAAAAGGTAGTCATTCTGAGGAAGCAGGGAAGAAGAAAAAACAAGTTAACTTCATCAGTCAGATTCTTCTACTTGTCATTAGACCTAACTCCACTAAACTCCCAACCGTTAAACCACTCTTTGAAAAAGGTGTATAGCATTGTTACACAGAACGAGCAATCAACAGTAGTTTTACAATAACAAAGGGGGATTTAAACCAGAGAGAAAATGTGACAATGGAACGGAATGTGCAGAATTGATGTTATATTTAGTATTTTAACATTTGAGCTTGAATATCAACTTCGAAGACTCCAGAACTTCTAGTTCCTTTCCCCTCTGACACAGATCTTGTCTGTGTAGAGAAATTTGCTAATGGTTACAAGGGAGAGTTCTTTGTCAAATAAAAAGGCTTGTCACACTTCTTCATGTATTTTCAGTCCAGATTGTTTTCATGAAATATGCAATGCTAGGACTTCCTTTTGCTTCTTTGGAAAATACTGTTCAAGCCACATTGCTTCAGCCTCACCCTAATCACTCAGCCTTCCCAACATCTATTGCCTGACTCTGCTGCTGTGTTTAAGGGTTTGGAACTTCAAAATGTCATTTTATCAGGCATTTAAAGTATCGATTGCCTTTTCCATTTTCCACAAACATTAAATTTGGTGTGGCGTAATCCTGTTTATAATGAGCTGAGCTGATTTTTTCCAGTTAACAAAACTAGATTTCTCACATACAAATACATGCACCTAAACAGCATGAATTGTTTGGGAAGTGCAATATACTGTTGACATTTCACCAGCACCATCTAGTGAAAACACTGATGCTGAGATTTTTCTTCTTGAATGATGTTGAAAAAAGCTTTCAGGAAAGAGGGAAAAATAAAAGCACAAGGAAGACTGCAATACATGGGACAGGAAATAACCAACAAATTCATATGCCTAGAATCCCTATAGGCAAATTAAAATTTAAATGAATTTTTACAGGCATCTATCCTGGCACAGTATTAATGAAGTTGTATGCTTTCAAAACAAGCCTCAAAATAGACCAGTGCTTGAAATTTGAAAACTAGTGAAATTGTTCTTTAGACATGTCTTCTGTTATCCTTTTTTCCCATTCCTGCCTGATTCTTGAAATCTCCCTGGCAATCTTAGTGCACCTGACTGTTACTCTCATTTTGTTCCAAACCTCAGAAGTCATCTGCTATCTAACAGCTTCAAAAACTTTAGATGCAAAGAGCAAACTGGAGTATGATCTGCAGGTTTGGTATTCCATGGTTAAAATGCAGCAAGTACAGAGAAGGCCGAAGATGATACAGGAACAAGAGCATGTCTTGCCTGGTAAGCTGGGAAGAGCATGACTTCTTTTGCCTAGGAAGGAATATGACTGCACTCTGCGAGCATACCTACAGATGTATAACATTGTGTAAATGTGTTTCCATGTGCATAGATATAAATATGTCTGCACACACATATCTATGGAAAGATGCAAACAATCAGCAAGCATAAGGAACTACTTAAAAGTATAAGCACTGTTTGGAATAGGAACAACTAAAATGACCTGCCTGGGAACAAACTTAGCCTAAAAATGGGGAAATTCTGCATCCTGGAACAGACTTCCAATTTTAGCAGCAGGGACAAAGCCAATACAAACTGCCCAAAGCCCCATCCAGCCTGGCCTTGAACACCTCCAGGGATGGGGCATCCACAGCTGCTCTGGGCAGCCTGTGCCAGGGCCTCACCACCCCCTAAGGGAATAATTTCTTGCTTATACCTAATCTAACCTTCCCTTTTAGTTTAAAGCCATTCCCCCTTGTCCTACCACTACACCCACTGACAGCATTCCTGCCCAGCTTTCCTGCAGCCCCCTTCGGGTACTGTCAGGCTGCTCCATGGTCCCAATTATTAACATGATTTCACAAAGCACTGCAGGCTGTCAGAGGGGCGGCATCACTTGGGTGCATTACAAAAAGCAATAAATCCCATTTACCCCGCGACCCAAGGCTTCGGCCCCAGTCACCAGCCGCCCCTACGGCCGGGCAGCAGCCGTGTAGCTCCGGGAGCCGCCGGCCCCGCTCTGCTGGCCGCCTGCCCTTGCCTTTCTTCCCCGTCGTTACGTGCTGCCGTTGAGATCCGCCAAACCCCTGCCGAGAAGGGCGCTTTCTGGGGAGAAAACGGCGCTTTTTGGGGAAAACGGCACCGGCTGTGCCCGGTGCGCGGTACCCGGTATCCGAAGCCCGGTGCCAGCCCCGCGGTCACCCCTTACCTGGCGGCCCGGCCCGCCGGGACCCCGGGGGTCACCTCCCCCCTTCCCGTCACCCTTCCCCTTCCTCCTCCTCCTCTTCCTCTTCCTCCACCCTCCACGCGTGCGCCTGCCCGCCCCCTCCACACCCAACCCGCGCCCGTGTGGGTTCGAGCCTGCAGAAAGCGGCCCTGAGGGAGGCCCCGCCGCCCTGCCTGCTCGCAGGAAATTTTTTTTTTTTTTTTTTTTTTCAGTTTGTGCCTTGGTTGGAAAAGCCCTCCAGTATCATCTGGTCCAGCCATCCCCCTACCACCAATGTCACCCACTAATCCATGTCCCTAAGCACCACGTCCAACCTTTCCTTGAACACCCCCAGGGACAGTGACGCCACCACCTCCCTGGGCAACCCGTCCCAATGCCCGACTGCTCTTTCTGAGAAGAAATGTCTCCTCATTTCCAACCTGAACCTCCCCTGGCACTACTTGAGGCCATTCCCTCTAGTCCTATCACTAGTTACCTGTGAGAAGAGGCCAACCCCCAGCTCCCCACACCTTCCTTTCAGGTACCTGTAGAGAGCAATAAGGTGTGAGAAGGGGCTGGCAGTTGTGTACAAAACCATAAAACTTCACTAAAGGAGTTCAAAATCAGAAAATCACATTACCATATTCTCATTAAAACATCTTGTCTGCAGTAATGGCCATGGAAACCTGCCATTAACCAAGTTACCTGCATAGGTGGTAGTTGGTGTTAACAGCCGGGCTGAGACCTGTAGGTTTGCTTGTACTGTGCAAATGGTTCCTGCTTTTTCCATCCGTTAGTTCAGTTCTTGATTTTGTTCAGACTTTATGCCTTTACGATTGTAAGCATTTTGGGAACAGGGATTGCTATCCAGTATAGCAGCAGAGCATCTAACAAAAACAGATCCTGGTTTGATGCTCTTGAAACAAATAATTGAAATTATATAATATCCAGTTGTGGAGAGTGTAAAATTCCACAATAAGGAGGGAAAAAAGAAAGTTTTATGTGGCTCTTTTGTTGGTCTGGAAATCAAGTGTGGTATTTGAATGACCGTGAGGGGAAGTTTTGGCAGATCCGAATCCTGGAGATACTATTTTTCATCTTCAGACTCTGCAATATGCCTTGGAGGGGAGCTGTTCGGAGGCCTGGGCTGCAGTTAGCTCCTGTTGCCTCTCTGAGAACCGTCCCCACAAGACAGATAATTTTCAGCAATGTTAGTAGGAGCAATAAAGTTAATAATCCTCCTCACTGTGATAAAAACTACCTGCATGATGGCAAGATATTTCAGAGCAGAGTATTTGCATTCCTTCTCTCTGCCCTTTATTTAATTCTGTTAAGTTTAAGCTTGATGTTTGTTTTACTTCATGCCTTTCTAATTAAATTTAGTCTGCCAAGAAATAGTGCAGCCTTCTCATGCTGTTTGTTCTCAATTAACTTGATCTTTCTGGGGGCTCATTGTACTCGCTCTCCTTGTCCTTTGTCTCATCTGTTTACCCTGTAATAGTCCAGGGGCTGTGTTTTATACAGTGCCTATCACAGTTGGGACTGCAGTCTTAATTATCTGAAAGACACTATCAGAATAAGTTCATTAAATAATAACTTTCTTCTTTCTATTTTGTCTGATGCACATCATCCTCTGCCTACCCCAACAAGATTCTTAGTCATTTATTTACTTGTGGATTTTTTTTTCCTTCTTAAATCTGCATCTGGCTTTTTTTTTTTTTTTTCCATTTGACATTTAGTTTCCCAAGCTAGTTAGCAAAGTCACTTTAATTTCTTTTGTGCCAAATCAAGGCCTGTTCTGCTCGTCCTCATGCCAAACCACAGATAATTCATGCCACAGAGAATTCAAAGTGGAAGTGTATGAGAAGGAGGAAGGGTGGTGGAGGGAGGGATTGCTTGCCCTTGTACATGAACAGCACCAGCACAGGTGTTATCAACATGCTCTTGCAACACTCACGATGCTACCGGGAAGCTTCCTTCATACCCACAACTGATTTCTCGGGGACTGAAAGTTTGACTGTCCCCTGAGGATGTGGGAAACTGGTTCCAGTCCTTCAGTCTTTTGGGTGGGTCTGGCCCTGTTGCCATTTGCTCAGCATACGGTTAGCTGTTAGTGATGGCCAGCAGTGAGAATGCCCTTAGCTGAATGACAGTGCTCACCTAGACACTCAAGGCTCTGGTACTTATTTCCATTGAAACTCCATCGTTCATTTTGGGAAGGAAGCAGTGAGCTGCTGGAGCACCATGCGTCTGCAGGGGGCTCATACCTGCTGGCTCTGAGCAGAGGATGGACCTTGCAGTGGCACACAGTGAGCATCTTGCTGCTTTCTAGACCGGAGCTTTTGTTCTCAATACTTTGTCCAAAACATTTCAAGTGCCAAACAAGATCATCAGGAATTTATTATTGATATTGCTAGTTTTATGCAAAGCCTGGGGCTCTTGATCATGGAGCAGTTCCAGAGGGTGGGACAGCAGTTTTTCCAAAGCTGTATTACTAAATCTGTGATTAGCCTCTTGCACAGCTGTGCCTGCCAAAATACCACGCATTTGCACCCTGCGCACCTCTGTTTTCCTGTTTTTCTGCATAATTCCCTCCTCCACAGAGCATTTTGGTGGGAAAGCTTTGGGAAACTCCGAGAAGGTGTCTTTCTTCTCCTCTGTCCTGCTCTCCAGCATCAGCTTGCACAGCTTGTCTCCACCTTCCTGCTTCGCTACAACCACGACCACACGGCTCTGCAGCCCTGTTTTGCAGAGGGGCTGTACCTGCTCCTATGTGCTCCTTAGTATATATTTTCCTGTTAGTGTTCACAGAAGACTTTGTCACATAGCTTAGATGAAAAACTCCCTTGTTCTGAGCTGAGCCCTGCCTTATGCTGCAAAACATGTTGGAGTAAATGCATATTTAAAGGACACAGAAATTCTGGGTAAGTCGCAGGTACAGATTCCTGGGTTCTGCAGGAGCTCATTTACTCCTTTTTCATGCCCAGCTTTTGAAAGCTGCTTAATACGCACACTTCTCTATTTTGATTCTTACAAGAGACAGCAAAAAATTAAAGCAAAACCAAAAATTGTGTAGAATCATAAATGGTCACTGCTAACTGAGCCCTGTGCAGGATAGCCGAAAGAGCTAAAATTTTGTTTGGTAGAAATCCGCCTCTGTTATGTGAATTAAAATAAATCTTTTGAAGATGCGTGCTCTGACATTAAATTGCTAAGACTGATTAACTGAAGCCAGGCAAGGAACTGTTTTTTTTTTCTCCCTGAAAAGGAAGGCTGACTGAATTTATTAAAATGGTAATCATAAAGCAAGCCTGGGTGTCCCTGTGGCGAGATACAATTAAAGTTAAAACTTCCCAGTGTAGCAAGTTTTTTAAATGCCTAGTTTTACATCTTGACTGTAGGGAGAGGAGTTTCCACTGTACATCTAAGACATTGTTCTGCAGCCTTTGCAAGTTGCTGGGTTCAGCTGCGAAGATTTTAAAAGCTGCTTTTGTTGGCAGCCTAGGACACATCCGTGACCTTATTAAAGTGGAAGTGAAAGCTCTTTTTTTTTTTTTTTTTTTTTGCAACAGTAAATCTACTAATTTTACAGTCAGTTGAACAGCAATAGATTAATTTGTTTAAAGTCTGCATTCACAAAGAAAACGTGAACTTCGCTGCCTTGAATACCCGAAACTACAGTGCGATATTTAAAGGGTAGAAACTATTACAACTTGCCTAGAATGGTCCAAGCAGTTCCCTGTCACCTGCTTCTCAGCACAGGTGCTGACCTCCCCGTCTATTCTATCCCTCCTGACAGACTAGCAGCGAGGCTGGGTCTTTGTGTGCAACAGAGAGCGCTTTTCCAAGGACTGGGCCAGTTTTCTTCAGCAACCACAGGAAGCAGAATAAAGAAAAGGTTAAGGGCCACTGCAAGGGTCAGAATGGGTTAAATTTAGTTAACATCAGAGGTTATAGCTTTTAACAAGAGCATGAAGGAAACTTATTCGAAGATGCAATTTGTTTCTTCTTTGTCAACCATTATTTTTTTTTTACTCTATTGATGGTGACAGCTTAACAAAGTTTTTATATGCCCGGGTTTTCATCCTTTAGAAGATAAAGAACTGTGATGCAAAAAAGAGATGCAGGTGGAAGACTTTATAAAGCCTCCATGATTTTCAAATTGAGGGTTGAAAGTAGGCTCCCTGCCTGGCTAAGTCAAAAATAATTTGTAAATGTTAAAAAAATGCACATTACGGACAGAGGAGCTGCTGCTGCTTTTTTTTTTTTTTTTTTCTTCGATGTAACTTGCCAAGAGCTGCTTTATCAGAAGTACTACAATGGACTGGTTTTGTATTTTTTTTTCCCCAAGGTAATCTTGTTTTCTTTTTTATCTCCCTCTAAAGATGATAAAAGTCAAATGCCCTTTAGAACAGTCTTGATCATCTCCCTTCAAGATATTTTAGTGTATAGCACATCATAATAGTTCTTTGAGTTCTGTGGGTGTTTTTTTTCTCCAATTTAGTAAACAAGCACAAACTACAAAATGCACTTGGTGGATAGCTCCATCAGGAAGTCCCCGTTCAGCTTCTTGGAATACAAAGAGGAGGAAAGTTGAAATCTTTCTGAAAACTGTGGAAGAAAAATAGAAAGAATAAATGCAGTAGGGTGTTTCACATGTTTATACATAATAGCTTATCTTCGGCCAATCTAACTTTTCTTCAAAATTAATTCATAAGATCAATTTTTTGTAAGATCATAAGATCATTCAATCTTTTCATAAGATTCATAATTCATAAGATCAATTTTTTGTTTTATCTTGCTACAAAGTAAAGAACTGACATCTGAAGACAGAATATAATTAAATCTGATAAGAATTCTTAAGTACAAACTATGCATTTTTCTTTTTCTTTTCTTTGTAATATGTTAGTCTAAATGAAAACAGCTTATGTGATCATCATATCTGCCTGTCCATCTGTTTTTTCTACAAGTTCACTCAGTACAATTTTAATCTCTTGGACAATTCTGCCCAGTTTGCTGAAGAGATGGTGGCCCCTCAGAGCTACTGTACACTTATTATAAGTATAAATATACATTTCTAACAAGTTTTGTGAAAATTGGTGATTAAACAGAGGAAAGACCCTCAAACTAACATCTTATTCTGGCAAGAAACTTCATCCAGTTGACCAGGCGGAGCGTGTATATGGACTGCCCAGTTATCCCACACAGCTCTGCAGAATTATTTAGGCTGGAAGGGACCTCTGGATGTCACCTGGTCCAACCTAGCTCTCGTCGGATCAACCACGGTCCAAGAGTGTCCCTTGCCTTGCTGGCTGGCCAGAAGGCTGTGTAGGGGATGTGAAGGGATGAGAGAGTGCTGCAGTGGGGGATTTAGAGAGAGGAGAAGAAACTGCTGGAACCAGGACATTTCAAGGACAAGGGAGAGGGGACATGCTAGGGGGTATCGATATTTTTTACGTTGATGTTCAATATTGTGTGGTTTATTGTAAGAGATAGGAGGAACAGTGGGAATTGTTACAGTGGGAACTGAGAGACAACACTCAGTGTAGGCTGAATTCTTCTGGAGAACGTCTGTTCAGCTCACAGACACTAGTATTTATATTAGCATGACACCAGTGGGTGGTGCTTTGTCCCAGAGGAGGACTTCGGAGGCATACTGTAGAGACTAGCAAAGGAATAGGGAAGAAGAGAAGAAGGGGAATAGGGGCCTTCTCTGTCCCCAAAGCTGGGGGTGAGGACATGATCTGGCTGAGATGGCTGAGGCCTCTGTACCTTCTCTCTTTGGTCCACCCATGAACAAGGCCAGCCTCCACTGAGGAGGTGACTTCCTCATGACCTGCCTGCAGCAAACAAAACAAAACAAAGCAAAATGAAAAAAGCAAAAAAAAAACCAACCAACCAAACAAACAAAACGAACAAGAAAAGGTATTACTCGCAACAACCTAGACAAACCGGCCTGGAAAAACACACAAACTCCCACTTACTATTCTGCTCATGAGCTGCGGCCCAAACTCAGCTGTGAGCAGAATAAGAACATCTTTTTAAAAATTTTAAAATATCATTTTTTTTTCTTCTGAGGTGCTCCTCCAGGCTTGAAAGCAATAATTTCAAAAGCTGCATGAAAACAGCAGGCATCAGATGGCCCAGGGTGAGAGGAAGCTTGGAGAGGAGAACTACAAAGAAAGTTGTATGGATGAAGGCTGCAGACACACCAAAGCAAGGCTATTTGCTCATTGCGAGTCACCAGTCGTGGCTTTTTATTAATGCTGGAGCAGCAGGGAGGAAGAGTTAGAGTGGCCCAAAGAGCTCTGATCCATAAGGCCTAAATTTCCCCTACATGCTTTGCCTCGTGTTCTTGTTGGCTGGGTGACACTTGGCTTGGGGGCGAGGGGACATGAGCTTTGGTTGCGGTTCTGCCACTGCTGTGGCCTGTGGACTTGGATAAACCATTTCATCTCCGTGCTGCTCCTCTCATCTTTTCACCCACTTAAAACCTCTTTGTTGCAGGGTCTTTCCCTAATTACATGTCTGCACCATGCCGAGCACAATGGAGCTGTGTTCTCAGGTTAGGTGCTGCTATAATCTAAACGAACAATAAAGAAATACTGCACTGAGCACTTCACCAGGGCTCTCCTGTTATCTCAGGGCTGGCAGCCTTAATAAAATAAAAGTCCTTCAAAAGATTGAGGGTTCTTGCCTGATGCTCAATTGCTTGCTTTTTGCGTAGCATCTGGAACATGGAAAAGTATCAATTATGATAACTGGCTTGTCAGAAAATTATGATTTACAGTATTTTATTCTTTCTGAATTATTGGTACCAAGTTTTTCTTCCTGAAATCTCAGTGGTAGCTTCAACACTTCACTGTGCATGATCTTCTGTCAAACTGAATTCTAAAACAACATGCAGCTTTATATCTTACTCATTTTGGTATGTTTTCCTTAACTTTGCTCTTTTGTGTAGGTGCAATTTGTGCGTCTGAAATTAGGGACAAAGCCTCCTTCTGAATTCATTGTGCATAGTGCGGATGCTCCTCCAACAGGTCCAAGATGTCAGCATCTTAATAAAATAAAATAAAATAAATAAAATAAATAAAATAAAATAAAATAAAATAACTATGTCCTAGGGGGAAAAAAAAAGTTGACATCCTTCAACAACAAAGCATTCATACCAATCCACACTTTCCTTTACATCTCCTGTTCCAACCAGAATTCAGACTGGATTCTTCTAGGAGATACATATGGAAAACTCATCATCCAGAGTTTTGCATTTCACCCGTTCCTACAATTCTCTGTCTTTTGTCTTTATATTGGATTTGCCCTCAGCAGGCATATACAACAAACCTCTCACAGCTAGGCCAAATCTCAGTGTCCTGTGTAAATTGAGTGTTCCCACACTTTGTACTTTGGTGACTTCCAGAACCTACAGTGTGCTATCAAATGCTTGTTTAATTCCAATAGTCTTTCTTCCCCTTCCCTTCTGTCCTCACTCCACATGCTCTAGGGTTATAGGAATAAGTTTTTAGCTCCAGGAGGGACAGCTGTCTGAGAGAATTTACTACTTTGTGATAGAAGTGTAGAATCACAGCTTAAGTCAGGTTGGAATGGACCTCAGGGGGTCATCTACTCCAATGGCATATCCAGAATTTTGCATTATGACCTCAACTTGGATGAAAAACCCTTATTTTCCTGTGAATAACTTCAGAAATCAGCAGGACTTTAATGATTTTCAGGTTCTGCTCTTTTACATTCTGATGCAGGATTGGGGTTTTTATGTTTACATTTTCTTCAAGCAATTATAGTCCTAACAAGCTCAGTCCATTTGAAATTCAAAGAACTATTACATATTCGAGTGGCAGTCTAAGAACTTATTTGTTAGTAATTTTAAAACACTATAATTGTGCTGAGACATCTTTACATTCTAAGCAATTTTTGTATTTATTTGGATTTATATACCAGTTATATTTACATGGTATCAGACCATAAGTTATTTACGTAAATTAAACACAGATGCTGGAACCACAAGAAATGAATCATTTTATTTTTTTTTTCTATCAAGGGCAGCAGGAGGTAATTGTTTTTGATGAGAAATTCAGAAACCAGCTCTGCATGAACACACAGAATTCTACTCAGAAATGGACTGAATTATTCCCACATTCACTACGATCAGGTAACTCACAAGTCTAAGTAGTATTAGAACGACCGAATAGAATTTTTTCATACTGCAAAAGCTCAGATGCATTCATTATATCTAAGATTGTCAAAAAGTGTTCTGCAAAATGTTCTAATGAGAACTTTGGTAAGTATTACTGAACATAACACCATCTTAAAAAAAAAAAATTACTAATCTGCAGCTCTGTAGTGTTTTTCCATGTTCAAAGCAGTATGAAATTTGTGTCTGATCCTAACAAGTAAGGCAGTTAGCATACTTGCAGGAACTCAAGCTTCTTGTTTGTCTACTTGTTTAGAAGGAAATAGAACAACAGAGGTGGAATAATTTTTTAACATCCAAATCTCATACTTATTCATCTTTTGTACGTATTGGTTGCAATACGTTTCAACGTGCTATTGGAAAAGATAAGAGTTATTGTTAGCTGTTTCGTGTCTGTGTGAAAACGAAGTGGAAAAATTGCAGTATCTCTTATTAAAAGGCCAAAAAAGGGGAAAAAAAATAAAAGTAGGCCTAAAACCAGGCCAGTTTGTGCTTTATTTAGTAGTTATTTTTCCATTAGCTCACCCTGTTTTTGTAAACTTTGAAGAGGAATGTTGTGTTATAACAGTAACATTTGCTTTGCTTTTACAGTTACATGTGTGGGTAATGAAAAACAACTGTACTTTGTAAGCTTGAAATATAATTAACTGATGCTCTAAAAGGTAAATGGTTTGTTTTAATTATGTCTAAAAACATTCATAAGCCAAGCAAAGTGTTGTATATAGAGCAACTCTAAAAAATATCTAAGTATATAGAGGCAATCCCACGGTTTCATTCTATTATTTTTATAGGTATTTATTGTAGACCCTTTGGAAAATTTTCGTTTTAATGAAAATTGAATTTTGGAAAAAATGTAGCATTTCACTGAAGCCAAAAGCTTTACTGTGGGATCTTGGCTCCAGAGGAGGGAAAGGCAGGTCCAAGTCTTCTCTGCATTAACTTCATATCAAAATTTGTCATCTCACATCACTCCAGATCCTAGTTTTCCACATTCCCATACAGGCCTCCCCAGCCTTTTATAAACTGACCACAGGACAGACAAATCTGGATATTTTCAATTAAATTAAGTTATTAGCTTTTCATTGGCAGTTGAGATATTTTTTGCCTAGTGAACAAAGATACTGATATTTCCCTTGGCTTTTTAAAATGAGTTCATCAACTTTTAGGCCTGAATGCTTGTACCTGAACGTGCCCTGAGGTGATGGCTACCATCATTGCCCTCTCCAGGCTGGGTTTTCTAGGCACAGTGCATTTCACAAAGTGCACAAATTACTGATGTTAGTAAGCTGTGCCTCAGAAGTTAAGCTGAGCCCAGGAAAGGATCCTGGTGAGCATTCAGGCTGCCATACCCTGTTTGAAACGTGCTTTGCTTGGAACCCAGCTCACTGGGATGAGAGGGGCAGAATATTCCACAGGCAGAAGGCATCCTCTCAGAAACAATGAAAAGTTGTTCAGTTTTAAATGGAGGCTTTCCACAAGAACACTTTCAGTGGAAAACATCTGGACAAAGCTGTAAATAAGGAGCACTGCTCAAGTTAGCCAGTTAAAAGGGCAGAACAGCACCGTTCATTTGCCAGGTAAAGCCCTTACCTTTGTTGAAGCATCTATGGGTTGGAAATGCCTCCTTTACACTGAACGAGTCTTTGGGTGGTGGTAGATCAGTCGCTAAAATTGCATAATGCCATTTGCATAATCACTCCCGTACCAGTAACTACCTGATAACTCTGCAGGTGCAGTGGTAGTTTTGTGGAATGCAGAAAAGAGGAATTACAGAACCTGCTTTTCCTCCCCTCTTGGCTCCCCGTTGATATGGAAGGGTCCTGTTAGCTGGGGCAGGCACGCGGGGATGTGCACTTCAATAACGGGTTACGGGCCACGTTCATTATGTGCAAATTTGACAGAGCATTAATCTGCTAGGCATTAACATAATATCAGTTGGTGCGTCAGGGTGATTCTCATCTGATCTAAAACATTCCCAATGTAAGCAAAACAGTTGAGCCACAGGGAGAAATGATGAGCTCATCCATTCTGGATCTAACCATATCAAAATCAGCAAATACGAACCAGAGCTGAACAACACCTCATGATGTCTGTAAAAACCAGTGCCTCACAGGCAGTTTATTTATTTAAATAACCAAATTAAACAAGATAGTCCTAAATGCATCTTACTTAACTTGATTATTTAAATAAGCAGCCATCTGCTATGAGTGACAGTAATGAAGTTTTTCTTTAAATTTTTCTCCTTTTCATTTTTAACATCAGAACTGCTTCACATCCTGTGCCTATTTCATGTTACGTCTCTGCTAGAGTATCTTTATGAGGGGACTGGGGGCAGAAGTTAATAGAAATTACAATACAAATACAATCTCAACTCTCAGTCTCCCCAACTTGATACTAATCAGATAAAGGGAGCATTAGCATCCCTATTTATACAATTATTTTAGCCAGAGGAGAATCCATTTGTTGCTAGAGGAATACAGCTGAAATCTATCAAAATTAACAGGCAAGGAAGGATATGATAAAAAAAAAAAAAGTAAAAACCTTAGCAAGTTGAAATAACCCATTTTTTTATTTGAGGTCGTTAAAAAGTATTTTTGTCTTTTTGAGCAGGGAACACTTTTCATTATTCTTCGTTAAATAGAGGATGCCTTTGGGATTACAAAGCATTACTTAAGGTCTGATTCTGAAGGCGTGTGTGTGTAAGAGCTGCTCTACACATGGGGACTGTCCTACTGACTTTGAAAGGATAAAAGGCTGCAGAAAAGTTATATATGCAGTAGAGTACCAAAGAATTGGGGCTGTGGATGTGATCGCTGTTAAGTATCTGTGTACTGTTGCTTGGAGCTTTGGATAATTATAGTTACAAGGCTTGTACTACAGTAGAATTAGTAGGAGCAAGTCACATTTAATTGAGATGGGATGTTTTTCACAATGACCTTGTGTAGAGTCTCTCACTTACAAAATGTGTCCTGTGCTCTGCAGTATCTGGAGAAGAGAGGACCCTTGGTTTTGAGACTGGTGTAATACATCTGCCCAAGTAGATGCTCGGCTGAGGGTAATTGTACGTGCTGGCAAGGTGACTCAGTGAGGAGCTAAGATTCCTGGATTTACCTCCTCCTACCCTAAGATATCTAAAAGTAATTTCATTTTTCTGCACTGCCATTTCCCCTACCACCTGTTATTTTGCCGGGGTGGCCAGCAGGCTCCCTGTGGAGCTTTCTCTGTGTTTCACTCAATGTTCATTCAGTGATGTTGGTCCTTGGGTTATGGTTATGGTGGTGTAAAAAAGGACTGTCCATCAACGGAGCCTCAGGCACTGGCTGAGCAGCTGCTTCCGACCTATGGGATGCACAAGGAAAGTGTGTTAACATAAACCTCAATGCAAAAGGCTCAAGTTAATGAAGTTTATTGGGTTGGCATGTCAAAAGCTTATCGCATTCACCCTGGCCCACCTCACTGAAGAAACAGGGCAGGTCAAGATAACTCTGTGCATCCAAACCCTCCTGTCCAGCCAAGGTCTGTAGGTGCTGCTGTCATACAAGCTAGTAAGAAAATATCCTGAGTAAAGAAAGAGTAGAAAAGGAATTGAGCGGTGTTGCTATACAAATGCATTTTTCTTTTACTAGGTCAAAATATACCTAGCATCACATAATTACATAGGTAGCAGCATGCAGCTGTGGCTATTAGAACTTCTATCAGCTTCAGATTTCTGTCATATTTCAAATATATTTTTCCTCCAGCAATCAAAGACCCAATATGGGAGAAAAATAACATGGCAAGTTTATCTCAGTACAAAGTTATTCTGACTTTGTCTAATTGATTTAATGTAAATGTAAGAATATTATATCTTTTATTATGTTAAAATAACCTTTCCTCCTTCCCAACCCTCACATACGCACACCTTTAGTACTGCTAGTTGTAGTAATTAGCTCAATGTGCTAATGAGAGTTTCCAGGGAAAATGCTGACAGGATTAATTAATGGGTGAATTTCGCTTTAATAAATGTATAGGCAATTTTCTAAATGCAGATGGCACAGTCCACCCGGATAGGGGCTCTGCCTAGAGCTACTTAATATGGTAAGTGTCTGGGGAAAGTGGTTAATTTGTAAAATGCTTCATGATACTGATTAGAAGAGAAATAATGCTTATGTTTGCTTCCCAATGCATTATTCATTTCTCGACAATTTGAAAATGTGGCGTCCTTTTATATGCTCACTGTTCCTAGCCCTGTCCATTGAATCACGAGGCAGGAACGAACACACGGTGCCATTAGAGCAGGTCCACACGTGTGCGCCCCACATGCCTGGCTCCTTCCGTTTATTGTGTGTCGTGAAAGTGAAGGATAGCAGCAGGACCCTCGCTTCGGTTGTAACACAAGCTAAGGAGCATGACATTAAAACTCTGGGTCGCAAGCACCCATCCTGCCCTTGCATGTAGGATCCAAGCAGCGCAGCTGGGCTGGAGAAGGAGGGCTGTGCCGTGCTGGGCTGGGCCATGCCACTGACTCTTGAGGCAGTCAGGGTCTTGCAGTTCTGGAAAAGTGAAATGTTTCCTATTTTCTTCAAGTTAGACATCATAACACGATGGCTAGACTCAAAGCATTCACATAGGATGCATAAGAACTAGCGTACATCAGCAGCTCCTCCATAGCGCCATAGCTCCTCCAGCAGCTTACCAACCCAAGCTCCTCCATAAACATGGCATTTAATATTTTTTTTTCTCATGCCACATTCCCAATATTAATACAAGGACAGGAGGAAAAAAAAAAAAAAGTTCTTACATGTGAAAAAATTTCAGGATTTTGCAATTTAGTTCCCTTCTGACAGAGTGATGTGAACTGTGGATTACATTTTTAACCCTGCCTTTCTTTTTGCACACAGATGCCATTCTTTGAAAAGATGCTTACACACTTGTGCATCTTCTCTTCCTGAAAGCTCAAGCCAGCTGTCAGCAGCCCAACACCAGGGACCGGTGGTGTGTGGAGCATCAGCTCCAGCTGGGGACCTGAAAGCAGAGACCTGTGCTCGGCATCTGTGGCAGCGATCCTAAAAGGAGGTGATGGGCATGTGAGTGGGTCTTAGGACAGTCTTCAGAGAGACTGGCAGTGGCTAGTGGTGGGTGAACACTGGATGAACAGAGCAAGTAGAGCTGTTCTTCCTTGTTGTACTCTTCTGGCTTAGGAATAGTGTTTGTGTGCATTCTTGCACATGTTTACATTTATATATCCATTCCTGTTTATGTGCTCATGCTTAAACATGATTTTCCATTTTTCCCATTGGAAAAATGCCCACATTTCCAATGCAACCTTAAGCTGGAGGTTGCATTACCCTCTTTGTTTTTAACTTGATTTTTTTTTAATGTTGTTTGTATCTAATCCCTACTTGAGCTCACCTGTGCCTTTGTATCTCTCATACACTGTGGAAGTCGTTATCACAAGATAAGTAAAAAAAGTACCTTTCTGTTTCATTTAAAACTTACGCACACCTAACTGGTCTTTGAGAAATAGCAAATAACCATTCTTTTTTGTTGTTGTTGTTTTCTAAATGCCGTTCATAATTTAACAGTTCACTGTATTCCCCTTCAATCTTTCTTTCTGCAAAGTTCAGTGTCCTCGTTTTTGCAATTACTTCCCCTAAAAAGTCTCTCCATTCCTTTACTCCCCTCCCCTCACTGTTTGTCAGCTCTAGCACATGCTTTCAAGACAGGGGACCAGAACTGTGTACAGTATTCAAGGTTTGAGTACATCTGTATTATGGCATAATGGTGTTTTCTATTTTGCTCTCTGTTCTTTTCCTAATAACTCCTGACATCCTATTTACCTTCTTGACCACCACTGAGTAATGAGCTGGTATTTCAGAGAGCTATTCAAAGATCTCTTCCCTAGTGATAATAGCTAATTTAGAGCCCATCACCGAGCATACATAGTTAGGATTGTTTCCCCCATGCACATTACTTAGCATTTATCAACGTTGAATTTCATCTTCCATTTTATCCTCAAAGTCACTCCAACAGCCTAAAATCCTCCTGCAGCTCCTCAGAGCCAGTTGTCATTGTTACTCCCCGACAATTTCGCAGCATCAGCAAACTTTTTCACCTCACTATTCGCCCCTCGTCCAAATCACTTATGAAGATGTTGGCCAGCACAGCTCCCCGGTGGTTATCTCCTTCATTGTGAAAAATGGTCTCAGCTTCTCCATCCTTTGTTTCATATCTTTTAACCACTTTGGATTAGTTATTAATCCTTAAAGGAGAATTTTTCATGACAGCTCCATTTCCGCAACAGCCTTCACGAGGGGCCTGATTGAGAGCTTTTTGGAAACTGGAAGAGAGGTAACAGCACAAAGCTCCTTGTGTGTGGAGGAAAAGATCCGTATAAAGGCGGGCAAAGTTCCTACTGACCTTGTTGTAAGTGTGCTAAAACCTGAAGGTAAGATGCAAGCAAAGGTGACATGAAATATCTAAGGCAACTCTTTGGATTAAAAGACCCTTCGGGAGCAGGGGTGTTCTCCAGGTGGCCCAGGAGGCTGGGGAATCCCAGTCCTTGGAGAGCTTCAGACTCTGGCTGGAGAAGGCACTAAGAAACTTGATTCAGCTTTGATGTTGGTCCTGATTTGGGCAGAGGTTTGGATTGCATGGACTAGTGCTCCAGAGGTCTCATACCATACCAGTTTTTCTATGATCCTAAGTTTGTAAGCACGTACAAGGGAGGTATGTGTGTACACAGTGTTGTAGGCACTATGTCTAGACATAACTTTTGATTTATGAATAGAGTCCACTTTTGACTTTCAGCAAACAAACAAAGGAAATTTGTGCCTGCATTCCGTGGAAACAATTGGATGGTTGGAAAAGAGCTGAAGTGTTTCTCTATTGCACGTTCTGTTCATACAACGATTTCTGTATCCATTCCAGATAGCTCCCATCCCAGTAAAAAAGCGTGCAAATTGTAAATCATGCTTTCAGGGCAAAGTCCCAGACTTCTATCCACAGCGACCGCAACCCCGGATATTTTATTTGTCAAGTTCTCCTGTTACTCTCCTGACCAAAGACCACGACAGTTGGTGTAACCTTCTGTGACGGCCCCCATGTGCAACCCAAATCATGCCTTTAAGCAGCACCTGGGTACAAAACCATTTCACGTCCCTCCTTTTAGACAGCAAATTGTCTTTGTCCCAGACGAACCTGATATTAATAGTCATTTATGACCGCAAATTATTGTAATTAGAGATGGTTTGCTATTAATGGGCTGTAAAAAAAAGTGAATCACCGTTTAATTCAAGCTGCCATTTCATGATTTAGTCATGACTTGCCTGTGTCCTTCAGGCCAGCGGGAAAGGTGAAGCATGAGCTGTGCTGTCTAGAGAATGCAGTTGGCTCCCTGGGAGGAACTGGGGCTCTGGGGTGCAGTTCCTCACCCCAGTACGCTTGGTAATGGAGAAGGTGATTTACTCCTTGCCTGAAAGGGCACAGCAATGTGAGCAGATAGCCCACCGAGGAAAGAGCTTCGGCTCTTCTCTGATGGATTCTCCATGCTCCCTGCATGCCCTCCGTGACA
This sequence comes from Cygnus atratus, assembly GCF_013377495.2. Taxonomy (NCBI): domain Eukaryota; kingdom Metazoa; phylum Chordata; class Aves; order Anseriformes; family Anatidae; genus Cygnus; species Cygnus atratus. The sequence continues at coordinate 187,366,486 of NC_066362.1, read as the reverse complement.
ATAACTCCCCTTCGTGCAGTGCAAGAGCCCGAGCCAAGCTCAGGCAGCCGTGAACTGTGCTCCCCACTTCCTGCTCCTCCCTGGGGTCCTCTGCTTTGCTGCAGTCAGAGCTTTGCTCGTGCTTCCGAGACCTGGAGTCTCAGGGGATAAAAATATATCCGTATTCATCATGTTCTTCAAATAACTAAAATGCTCACTTACAGAATTTCATTTGCAGCATTCGTTTTACTATTTATAGAGCTTAATTTACTTGGAGATAAAGGACCACCACATCACGAAACTATTTATATGCCATTTTTATCTCTTTGGTTTTCATCACAGAAGAAAGCATGACAATGTACATGGCATATTTCATACCAACATTAAAAGAAACCCAACTCCTTTAAGAAGTCATCTTACATCATTGGCAGTTCAACATCAATTACACTGCTTAAGCTTAAAGGGAGGGTTGAGAAAGGTTGCAGTTATTGTTGTGAAGTCTTCTGTGGACACCTTGGTCCCACTTTGGTCCCGACTCACATTGCTCAGTGATGTTACCTCTCCGAGCAGCCTCAGCAGCTGTTTGCCTTGTTCCAGCCTGTGCTGCATCACGCCACCCCTCCAACTGTGCAGGAGCCGTGTCTGAGCTGCGAATCGTCAGTGACAATCTGATCTGGTTTAAAAATAAATATTCTGCAGGTGTTTTGGAGGTGAGAGCAAGCACCCTGACCCGACTCGCCGTGTGGCTCCAGAGTGGCTGCCCCAGAGCCAAGACACAGCACAGGACCGGGCACATGAAGCAACGCGCTGCAGGAGCGAGGGGGAGGAGAGGCGTTGCTGCTTTGCTGCTCTCCAAAAACCACAGCCTTGTTTGGAGGCAGTTCTCCATCAGTCACTGCTCTCGTCTTCGTTCCCTGCCCTCTGTTCCCACCCACCATGCTACCACCTGTGCTGTACTGGCACGAGCAGCTCTGTGACGGCGCGGAGCCAGGGAGCTGGCGGAACTGAGAGACGGCTTTGCAGAAAGGTGGGCTGTTTTTCCTCCAGGTAGGCACGGTGGTCCTGCTCGCCATATGTTGCACAAATGACTGCTGGCACAACGGGAGGGCAGAATGGAGCAGGAGCAATGCTGGAGGTGGGGTTGGGAGGAAACACAGGTTGGCTGCCTCGTCCCTGGCAGTGTAGAAGGGTGTGCAGTACAGGTATATTTGAAACACACAGTGCTGGAGCCAGTCTCTGTGCTTTCTGTGTCCCCCATGGTCCTACCAGACACCCCACCTCCAGACAGAGGTCCTTTGCACAGCGTTGCCCCACGATCACTCAGATAATGCCCCAGATGTGGGCAGGTGTTCATGGTAGCGAACATTTGTGATCATAGTAACTCCTTTCCCTCTGGTCTTCAGCTAAACACCCTTTCTTTCTAAGACAAACGACACAAGCCAGAGCCAGTGTAGCTTAGCAGCTTTCCGTGTCAGCAATCCATGTGTCTATGTGTGTGTGTAGCTTTCCTCTCCTCGCTCTGGGCCAAAATAAGTCAATGCTCCTGCCCTCCCTGTGAGCTCAGGGCACTCACATAGCAGGTTGGGCTGGGCTGGTGCCCCATGACCACCTCCAAGCCCTTGGTAAGGTGACCATTCTCACGCAATCCATCTCACCCAGCACTGCCCTGAGAGTCTCTGGGACCAAATAATTTCGCTGGGGAAGAGGCTGGGTCTCTGCGTCCAGCCTGGAGAACGACATGGTAAGCAGCTGGTAGCATCCAGCTCTGCACCAGCATCCTGTGTCCTGCACCCCATTAGTGGAAAAATCCTTTAAAATCCCTGTTTCTTAAAATGGAGAGATTTGATGGAATTCTTCTGCCCATAAATATGTAATGTGATGAGTCCAGTGTGATTCGATTTGCCAGCACACCAATATGTTTATCTCTGCGCTCACAAACTTCCATTTTCAGCAGGCTGCAGGTTGATTGCTTTGGGTTTTGCTTTGCTGCTTCCCAAACCACCGTGGGAGCCCGCACCTTGGAGCAGCTTGTTTCAGGCTGCTTGCGATCTCAGGGCAGTCTCATTGCCCAGATCTTAACATGCTCACACCGGGGCTGAAAGCTCTCTCTGCAAGTGGGGGGAAAAGGAGAAAACCTGGGGGCGGGGGGAAAGTGGGGATTTCTTCATCACTCCCCCAGCGCCCTGCCGTGGTGATGCTGCTGCCCCACATCTCCTGGTAAAGGGTGAAGAAATGGGAAAAAGCTCTGTCCTATCTTTCTTTGTGCCCTCACCAGTGTGCCCGTGGCTTTTCCACCATCTGCCCGTCTGTCTCTTTCCTTAACACACAAACACAGATAAAAGCAGTTTTGGCAAGAGGCGGATGAAGCCTCTAAAAGGCACGTCCCTTTCCCTGCTTGGGTTTCTCCTTGCAAAACCAAAGTGTTATTTTTTTATGAATATTGCGTAAAATAAATACTAAGGAGCATCCGTGGAAGAGGAAAAAAACAGCAGAAAGGCCTGTGGCAGAGCAGATGAGGTGCTAGACGTGGGTCTGGTCGCCTGAGGAGCGGCTGGCACTTTGTGGCTGGAGCTGCTGATCTGCAGCAAGGGCAGCAGCCTGCTCTCCCGTGATTTCCAGAGCTGGAGCTAACCTGGCACTGCCTTCACCGGGGACAAAGACGAGCGTGGGTACCTGTGGGTTTTCCTCTGTTATGGCATGAGAAGGGTCGAGTCTGAGGATGTAACCGGCTCCCGTGGTAAGGCTCTCTGCTCCTGTGCACGCAGAGTACCTCGCCAGCAATCCTGCTTTCTCCAAAATTTTGCAGCATATCCTTTATTTACAAAGCAGGCTGCACTAAAGAGGTCTGGAAAAAAATATTCAAAGTTGTTACTTAAGCATTTTCCCCATCACATTTTTTTTTTGATGCCTATCCTAGGTGTGTGCTCAGGTTGGCTCCCCACCGATCTCCCTCATCAGCCTGCAGGTCCCTGTAATAAACTCAGGGGATTTAAGGCAGATGGGAAGCTGGAACCACCCGGGCAGACTGCCTGGCTATCACAGGCTATTACATTTCATTTGCTTACCTCTGTCTGGAGCCCAATTGCTTGTGTGGGAACAGAGGCATCCGCCCTTGGGCTGGAGATCTCTGTTTCCTTTGGCGCTGGGGGCTCGGGGTTAGGTTCCCTGGCTGGGGAAGGTCTGTGCTTCGTTTCCAAGCCGAATCTGGGTGGCTGCAGCCTTCTTCCTTAGCTCTGGCTGTGACTTTCTCCTCTGCATTGTGCAGTCCCCTTGCTGCCCCTGTTTCCTCACTGAACAAGTCCTTACAAATGATAGCAAGGTCAGCTCTCGGTACTGAAATGCTTTCCTTTTTTTCTATATTTTTAAAATATTTAATGCTTTGTAAAACTGCAGAGGCCAGAACTGGTCGTAGGATTTGTGTCCCTGATGTGACAGCTTTCCAGACCGATGAACACACTCAGTCCATTGTAAGGACACCGAGCCCAACTCCCACTGATGCAAACAGATGCAGCTCCTATTAAACTCAGTGTGAAAACCAGAGGTGTAAGCCAGAGCTGAATTTCAGCTGGAGTCTCTTTATTCTGTAATAAATTACTAAATGGATTGTCAGATTTGATATTCGCTCATGAATGTCTAATTAAGGAAAAAGCAAACCTCTGCTTCATAAAATCTCTGACTGATAGTCCTAATAAAACGTCATAAATGCAATGAATGTTGTGATAATGCTTTTAGAGACTAATTGCCTTTCATTATCATTAGCACAGAACTGATCAGCACCCGGGCTGCGATACCACCGTGCTGCGGTGGCATCGCTGGTCCAGGACGGGGGCTGGCCAGGAGGAGGAGGAGGAGGAGGAGGAGAGGAAGGATGCGGGGTGCTCCTGTTTGCCACCTTCCCTGGGGCCTGTCCCTGCTCCAGAGGCCACCGCGTGCCCCCAGAGCTGGGACCCCAAGGGGACATGGGGCACAACGTGGGCCAGGGGACTGCGGCTGCTGCTGGCGGGGCTTGTCCCCGTCCCCAGGGACCTCACCCCAGGTTGTCCCCACACAAGGTCCCTGTGCAAAGCCTCATTTTCCTGACACCCCTGTGCAGCACCAGCACATCCCGGCCATGCAGGGGTTCGAGGCGGTGTGGGAATGATGTGTGAGCATGCAAATTATTCCATTACGTGGCTGGCACCGAGTGCCAGAGCGGATGAAAGCTTGGCAGCCAGGGAAGCGCTCGGTGCCATCGGGGGAAGGCAAAGGGGAGCCAGGCAGGGCGGCGAGCATCCCTTCCTCTTCTTGCCCTCCGTGGGAGCTGGCCAAGGGAAAAACCAGGCTGAGACCCCTCCAAATTCCCCCAGCTGCCTGCGTGGCGTCTGTCATTATTCTCGTAGCAAGGAGAATGTTTGGACGGGACGTGAATCAGCCCTCCCGGGGCAGATGCTTTCCCAGCTCCCCCGGATGGGACGCCCACCATCCACCCCCAGGACCCCTCCGCAGCCCTCGCCCTTGGGCCCCCGTGGCCTTGCCCATCAATGGGATCATTTAATAACCCAATAACCCCCTCCTTCCCTTCAGCTCCGAGTAAAGCCTTCTCCTTGGCTTTATTTATCACCTTGCTTTGTATTCCTTTAAACTCCAACAACACAAACCGAGGCAGCGCTGCTATTGTTGCCTCTAAAATGTTTACTCCTGGCTCTCTTTAGGACCTAAAAGGCTGAAAACTGCATCCTAATTGCCCAATTAGTCCTAATGCTGCGTAGTGTTGACTGTTTAGTTACCATATATTGTGTACAGAACTAATTGTGGTGAAAGTAAATGAATGTGAAGGAAACAAACAAGCTACTAGAAAATAATTACTTGGAGTGTTTCTTTTTAGTACCTGTACAGCAGATTTCATTATAGTCAACAGCTTCTAAAGCTGCTTGAAATAGCGGTATTTGTCATTTTCATAGAAACTTGATAATGACATTAATTTATCTTAATGGTCTGTTCTATTGTTATAAATAGTAAAATTAGCTTAAATTGTCTTGCTTTTGCTGGTTTTGGATGGCTCCAAAGGGCCCCACAACAGCAGATGAGTAGATAATTTGGTGTGCTTGACAGATTTCCAATAATTTGTTATGTGGAACATGAGGTAATGCTAGTACCATTAATGTTCATTTTCCTCTAAATTCATTACTGCCCTTTTCCCTTTTATCTTTTTTAATGTCTGGGCCATTTTTCTATATTTCAAGTGGAGCTACAAAGCCTATTCATATTCAGCTATAGTAGCTATTAACATTCTGCACATAGAGAACATCATGTAGAAAAACAACTCTTTATGAAATGATGAGGCTGGTGGCTATTTGTGCTGGAAAGTAGGCAAAATGGGTTGTTTGCTGGTATTAGGGATTGGCTGTAATTAAGTAAAATGTAATTTTAAAGAAATTTAAATGTTTTCATTTTTATAGCAAAGGTAAAACACAATTCAGGGAGATTCTAAGAAGGTGTAAATGCATTAATAAAAACTATTTTTCCCTTTTTCTGCCACTCCTGTTTAAACTTCACAGAGGGCTGTGTGCAGGGCTGTTTATTCGCACAATATTTTCTGCCCAATTTGAACCTAATTAGTCTTGGGATTGTATTAAAATTAACAGTACTTTCACGCGGGTTTGCTGATATGGTAGTGATCTGAGCAAACAGGAGAGCTTCCCATCAGCGAGGAAATATTTTGGTTGATTTTTCTTTCCTTTCTTTTTAACTTTTCTGTCTACCCAACACTCACATCCTTGCCCCTCTTTTGCCCAGGTGCAGGGACACAGAGGGATGGAAAGGGGATGAGTTGTCCCCTTGGCGCCATATCTCACCAGCCCTGGGGAGACATCTCATCAGTCTGGAGCAACTCCTTCTGGGCACACGTGGGCAGAAGTCCACTGTGCCCAAGTCCATGCCTCAGCTCATCATCCCAGGCTCCTTTTCAAGACAGGGGAAGAAATAGCTACATCTACACTGTGAGTCATCTGATTTATTTTCAACAACTACATTAGGATGAGATGAACAGCACCTAAAAGTGTCAATTTCTCTCCATTAACTGGAAGGAGAGCCTGAGCTCCCTGGTGCAAACATTAGGAATCAACATGACAGATGTCTGCCTGGGCAGGGCGTCAGTGCCTAAAATCAGGGCTGGCAGAGGGAGAGATGCCCATGCCTGGCACATCGTAGGTGAATTTCTACAGGTGAAATTCTCCTTGATGTAGAAGCTCACGGACAGCTCAAAAATTGCAGAGTCACAGCTGTGATTCTACTTCAAGGTATGAAAGTACAATGTAATCAAGCATTGGGAAGCCTTTACTGGCTTCCAAAACTTGTGTTTCTTTCAATATTTAAGCTGAAGCTTAGTTGTGTTTTTCCCAGATGTCTATTTTGCTCTGCCAGTTTTGTACAAATGAGTTTAATTTTTTTAACTTTTATTTTTTAAGATGTGCTAGTCCTATTTTTAAATTCTGGGGATGTAGCTGTGCACTCTGAATTTTCAGAAAACTCCTTTTGTCTGTCATTGCTCCTGCACTGAAAAATATGTTGACTTGCCTGAGCATTTATACCTAAAATACCTGATATTCAGAGCTTCCAAAGACTCACCGAATGCCAGTCAAGCACACCTAGATGAGGCTGGAAATGGGACATTTTTTCTGTTGTTTGGAAGTCTCTGTCACAACATGTTTACTCTTTGCCTCCTGGTTACGTTTGATCAGTGTGACACTGAAAAAAAATCACACCAAACAAAGGGGAAATGTGCACTGCAACGATGTGTGTTTGTGCTCAGCCTTCCTGCCTCATGAGAAAGTCAATGGTTTTCATGAAAGTGTCACGTTTGATTCAAGAAGTGAAACCCCCTTGAAAGCCCAGGTGAGCTCTCCTTACTCTCCACCACGAATGAGAGACCATGGCGGAGCAACACAGAGCATGAAGGGTAGAGCTGATGAAATATTCACCCTAAAACATTGATGATGTCCATCTGGCTTTTCATTTATTAAACAATAACCAAGGAACGAGTCACCAGCCTCACATCGTATCCAGTTTGGTTGGCTTCACTGGAGCCCATCAGGGAGCGAGCTTTTGTTTTAATTTTGTTTCAAAGAAGAGGAAACTTGAATTCCCCAGCCATGATAAGCAGCAATAGCTGAAGAGCTGTGGCCTCTTGTGCTAACAGAACACAAAGGCGTAGTGAAGCTGTGAATGACAACCCTTGTCAATAACCTCTGTGTGGTGTAGTCACAGAGCCCACAAGAAAATAACACCTACAAAGACCTTGACATAGTCAAGGCACGCAGTGCAAGAGGGCTTCCTCTTAGATTAGGTAAAAATGACTGGAAGGAGAATTAGGAGAGAAGGAAGCAAAGAAAAAAATTAGTTTTTCTACCCACCTGAGTGATTTACAGCCCTGCGAGGCAGCAGAGCTATGCCTTGAGGAACTCCTGTCAGTGGGAACGAACACATGAAATTCAACCTGACCCAAGCTGGGCCACCCAACAGGCTGCAACCTTGTGGGCAATTATCTGTAACTTGTTACCTATAATATACAGGTAATTGTAGTAAATTATATGGGTGATTTTAATTTATGGGTAACAGATGATATATAGGTTGTCGAATATATTTATTACCTATGAAATACACTAGAAAACCACCTACAGCTTTCCCGTCCCGTGGTTTTGGTTGACCACATGCCCTCCTTCCTGACTGCATCCAGTCTTGCCTGCTGGCTGGGAAGTGGGGTGATACCCAAACCAGGCCTGGTTTAAGCAGTCATGTTGCAAGGCGTAAGAGTCCCAGGCTGGGGCTTTTGGAGCACATTGTTGGAAATCGGTGCCAAGAAACCTCAGGGCAGCTGCCCGAGGATGCTTTGGAGGGACAGCATCGTGAACATGGTCATTTTTGGGGGAGTATTTTCCTTTATGCGTGTAGGGAGAAACTTCAGGAGGTGAAAAATATTTTTTGACGCTTGATGCATCACTACATTTCTGGCAGAAGCCTTTAGACAGACAAAAGAAAAGTGAGCATGCTTCTTACACAAGAAGCTCCCTGCGAAATTCAGTTGATTTCAACTGCAGCTCGGGTTGCTTCAGGCAGCTGAGATATGTCCCTGGAAAACGCAGCCCTTCCCGACGCTGTGCCTGTACCATGGGGCAGGGGACCAGGCACGTAAGGGGACTGACAGCTTCTCTTTCCTCAGATCCTTTGGGATCAGTTGCAGCCCACCAGCAGCACTGCAAGATTTGCTGATGGTCATGGTTTGGCTGAGCTGAGTGCGAGATTGGGTTGCCAAAACTCAACAAGTCCGGGAATATTTGCTATCATGCCCTGGCATGAACTCCCACAAATACATTTTTTCAAGTTTGATGCAAAAGCCATTTGGGCAGCTCAGGACAGGCTGTAGCTCTTTTCTGCATCATTAACCCCCTGTCTCGTTTTTCTTTTCCCGAAGTTCATCCAGGGCAGAGCGGGCGGGTCACTCCCCTGAAGGCAGCGAGGGATGGGGGCGCATGCCGAAATCCCCCGCCATAAAGTCACATCCCGGAGCTGCACACAGCCATTATTCCGCAGAGATGTGGACAAAATGGTTTTGCGTCGTGTGAATTATTTTCCTATTTGAAACACAGAATCTCTCTCAAATAGCTTTAAAGCCCATCTCGCAGCGAAGCATCCAGTTTGTTCCATTAACTACTCACAGAGTCAACTGGAGAACCACTGTTATTAATTTCAGGGGAAAGCTAAAATGCAATTCATTTTCTGTAATTGCGGGCCCATCACCTAAAGACCCAGGAAAAGCTTTTAATCCAAGGCATTTTTAGAAGGGTATGATTACACCGCATATCTCCATAAGGTGTGTAATTACCAGGGTGTCGACTGGGAAGGAACACAAAGAGCCAAACTTTGGGGGGTCTTTTCCTGATGGCACCCTCCTGGTGTTGTGGGGTGGGCAGTAGGGGCCGGCAACGCCCATGCAAGGGGCACTGCTCCCTTCACATCCCTTGGGGCCGGATCCGCCGCCCCCCCCAGCCCACTGCCATGGCTTTGCGCCTGCATTCCCTGTGTTGGTTTGGTCCCTGCGTGCATGCTTGTGCCTGTGGGCACCCAGCAGAGGCTGGGAGAGCTGGGGCTGCTCAGCCTGGAGAAGAGGAGGCTCAGGGGGATCTCATCCATGTCCCTAAATCCCTGACGGGAGGGTGCAGAGAGGACGGAGCCAGGCTCTGCTCAGCAGTGCCCAGTGCCAGGACAGGAGGCCATGGGCACAGCCGGGCACCCAGGAGGCTCCCTCTGAGCCCCAGGCAGCACTTCTGTGCTGGGCGGGTGACGGAGCCCTGGCACAGGCTGCCCAGAGAGGCTGTGGGGTCTCCTCCTTGGGGATCTCCAGAAGCAGCCTGGACGTGGTCCTGGGCAGCCTGCTCTGGGTGTCCCTGCTTGGGCAGGGGTGGCACCAGGGGCCTCCAGGGGGCCCTGCCAACCTCAGCCCTTCTGTGAAATCCATCCTCCACTGAGGGGACAGCGTGGTTCCCCTGCTATTTCAGAAAGCCTGCAGTGACTTAGGCTGGGGTGGAAACCATCAGCTGTTAGGATCTGCAGGACCGACGCTTACCAGCCGCTGGGCCACTGGCTCAGGGCATGCAGCAGTGGCTGCTGCAGCCTGGGTGTCGCAGAGATGCTGGGCTCAGCAAGGTGCTGAGCCTAGTGCACTGAGTCCTAGTGCTGCAGGACCCTTTAAGTGCTTTCAAAGAGAGCCAATGTGCTTGGTATCTCAGCGGATGAGGACTAAGGTGGGGAATAGCGGCGGCAGAAGTAGCTGTTTGGGAAGCAATGTCATTAAAAAAAAAAAGAAAAAAAAGTAAGAAACAAAAAGGTCAAGCCTTGCCTCTGCTGTGCTGCATTTAATCTGCACATGGACAGAGGGCTTCAGGCTCCAGGGCCTTTTTTTGAGCTGGCACATTTCCCCAAACATGATAACATTTTTAACTTCAGTGGATGACATTTTGTAATATGTTTAAGGATCTGTAATATTTTATGCTTGCAGCTTTTTGCGATTGTTGTTCCAATATGGCACTAATGCCAGTATTAAAGATTAATATGATTATAAAGCTCAATTGTATAACCGAGGGGTTATACTCTTTATCTATTCTAATCCGATTAAAATGTTTCTCTTCAGTAGCTTTCCGCAATCGCTTTATATCCAAACCTGGCAGCCGGGCCACCAGCAGTTGGGCTTGCCCCAGATCAAAAGAAGAAGTAAAGAGGTTCCCTACTTGTGGACTTCATTAATTAACATGCAGACATCTCGCCAAAATGCAAACCTGGGTCTGCTGGGTGTTAGAGGAGCTGCTGGCCGAGGAGGAGCTCGTGCAATCAGTCTGATGTTGAACCACCGCCTGCATTCCCTGGGAGGATGTTTAGGTTTCGATGGATTCGTGCTTTAAGGGACTAGGAACGGCGTTTTGGGGCTCGCTGCCTGGCGCCAGGGTTGCTAAGCAATGGAGTAACTGCAAGTAGTGGATGGCACCGCTGCATCTAAAACCCATCACAGCATTAAATTCATCATTGTAATTAAATTCTCCCTCTGCTTATGATACCATCTCCTGTATGTGAAGTACCTAGGTCCAGCCTAGTGGTAAACTAGTTAATGCAACAAAACACATCCAGCTCTAATTTCCACCGCCATTTAGTGCTCATATGCCACAATTTATTACAAATCTGAAGGCACAGGACACAAAATGCACTGTAGAGAATGTGATTAGTCCACATGTATAGGCAAAAGCATGAAGAAAGAGCTTGGTGTTACTAAACTCATCTCCTCTGCTTGAGCTGTTCCTCCAGTGATGTCCAACAGCAGCATAACAGAAAAGCTGTGTAAGACCAAATTTACCTGCTGGTGCCTTTGCACCACCACATACTAGGATTTGGGGGCAAAGCAGAGCTGCCAGATGCACCCCTAACACTGCAGAGGTTCTGTGCTCTACATTGAACGGACCCACAGCATTGGGCAACCCCAGATCAGGGTTACAGAGGGTAAGCAAACACTTATGCTTCTGATTTGATCACATAAAACCTTGCAGCTGCAGCTCAGAAGGCAGCACGGGCTGTTTTGCAGACTGCCTCTCCGAAAGGCATCCAGGGCTGAGCTATCAATGAGACCACAGCTGCTGGCTGGAAGATGAAATGTGATGAGATGTGCAGATGAAAGCTATAAAGAAATATATGTGTATGTGTATGTATAAAGAAATAGTTCAGAGCTGCTGCACGGGAAGGAGGGCGAATTGGGGCAGCCCAAAGATGCAGCATTTGCCCCTGAGACCGACAGTCCCCAACTGGGGGCTCTCCCCTCCCATCCTGTGCCCAATTCCTCCTCCTGCCTGTGATGGGAGTGGCTGGCTCTCATTCCTCCTTTGGCAGAATCAGATTTGCTTTCCCCGCTGCGCAGTGTGCTGTTTCTGCTTGGCTGTACTCGCAACCCACAGACTCCTCCAGCCAGCCTTTACCAGCAGAGCTTAACAATAAAAACAACCCCCAAAACCAAACGCATTCTTTCTCCTTCTCAACCACGCACCGCAGATCCCTAGGGCTGATGCCGAGCAGGCTGTGCACCTTCGGCTGCACTCTCACCTCTTTGATTTCTGAGTTGAAGTTTCCCAAGTCGCTTGTATCCGTACCGCAGTGCCAACATGCAGGTGATCCATCCACATGATAAGGCAACAAACAGGACAGCATCACCATTTAGCTGTCCTACCCATATAGCATCATAGGAATTGTCACGGAAGCATCAAGTCTAAAGCTTTCCCTACCCTCTGGGCTACAACGTGTTGGGGTGACGAGGTCACTGCATATCATTTTCTGTCCCTCTCTCTGTTACAAATTTCCTTTTTCCATGTCTTGGAGGAGATTCACTTTTTAAGCAGGAAAATTTGCCTAGAAGCTGTCTGAGACAACTGGGATGAGGATGTTCATTGACCTGCCTTTGTGCTACACCATCTTGCTGGGCTGTGTGCTGTCACAGTGCAATGCAGTGACCATGTGGGCTTACCTCTACGTTTGCCATCATTGCTGCCCTGCCTGGTGTATTCGTTATTTCATCTCATCAGGATCTCACACTTTAGATGGCCAACAAATTTCCACCAGCTATTGAAACAGCCTGAGAAGTAAACGGTCAAGTTTCCTGACTGAGTGGGACTTGCCTTGCTTCCAATATTATCTACCACGATATATCTGAGAACCAGGCTTAGGCTTTCATTATGTCCAGACCAAATGCATCAGGGATTCTGTGAATAAAAGAACTCTAAATTCTTTTGTAATACTGAATTTTCCTCCTCTGTTGTTACCGAGTCTAAAAAGAAAGTTTAGAGCAGCAAATGAACTATTATGTCTTCAGATGTTGGTTCATTGGCATGCTGTGAAGCAGAATAAACTATTTTATATTCTTTGCTGGAGATTCATACGGCTGTTTGGGGATGGTGTTCCTCCCACGAAGATACAGCTTGCATATGCTTAGGTCCACCATCCCACAAAAGAGCTCTGTGCACATTCAGCTGCAACAACAAGATCATGGATCTGCCTGTAAATCAAAACTCTCACAGTGTGTCGCGTTACAGAAGGCTTCTTGCACATTTTTGTACATAAGTATGTTTTTGTTTTAAAGGAATTCATCTTTCTTAACCCACTAACTACTGTAGAGAATAGGAATCTGGGCAATGTGAGTCGTAAGGCTTTATGGCAAATTATCAAGGAATTGCTTCAAGGCTCATTCCAGCTTTGCAGACATCTTAAGACGGAGCAGAGTTGCCTGCAGGAGATGAAGATGGGAACTGATTACCAGCAGGCTCAAATTTCAGCTCTGGGATCCTAAAAAAGTGATGTTTCCAGCAAGACTGTCTCCTTGCATCAAATCTGCGCTGTGAAAACATCCTCAAGCTGATCAGTACCAGCTGGCATGGAGGGGAGAGGAGGAAATGCTCCTTGTGGTGAAGAACCATAAGGCATAGATCTTACCTCCTCTTTACAGACATTTCTCAGTGCTTGAATTACTATTTAAACAGCTGATGCGTAACCCTGGTTGGATGAGCATGTGATTTGTGATAAACCACACGGAAAAAAAAAACCTTTAAACCGAATCTGCATTTAGGTACCCATAACTTTTGCAAAGAGTGAGACAATACTTTGAGTTATTACAATGTGTAGAATGAACTTTTATTTTCATTCATCCTTCATTAATACCATACAATTAGATAGCAATATCTTGAAAAAAAAATCTTGAAATAATTTAAAACAGAAGGCACGGAAAAACAAACTATGCAGCTACAAGAGAAAGGGGCAAAATGATTCAGGAAAGGAATTCATTCAGAAAAAAAAAATTCTCACTAAACATTCTGATCAAAAGCTACAACACACTGAAACAAAACTGCACAGTTTAAGCTAACCCATGCTTTTGTTACATACACATAGAAAAGAAAAAAAAAACAGATTTTTGCAGGTTTTTGAATGAAAAGTGTTACTTTAAAAATAATAATTAAAAAAAAAGTTAAATCTAGTACATATGTCAAGATCTTCCCTAAAGTCTACAGTAAGAGATACTTTACAAAAAAATCTGCATTAGGAGCAAAGTATCCAGTTAATCACCACTTTGGAATGGGAAGAAACTCAAATCAGCTAAAGTATCAAATCGTTTTGGTGTTTGCTTCAGAAAGTAAGATTCTCAATACAGTAATATACTGTAGAGGACATTTGTTTGTATTTTAGTATTATGAAATTAAACTAATATCGTACATCATAGAGAGGAATAAAACCACTTCATTCCTATGAGATCTTTACTTTTTTTTTTTTTTTCAAAAGAGTAACTTTATTTCTGTTTAAAACAAAGCTACTGGAATTAATGACATGCGATAATATGCCCCGATATTATAATGGCTAAATTTGAAAAGAAAGTTCATGCTTCACAATCGAAATATGCCGTGATTCTCAAATACATTCCCTGGTAATGAATAATACAATACAGAGGTCATTCATAAAATCAGCTCAGGTTGTGAACCTGGTCTACAAATGAAGCTCTTTTTCCAATATGCGGAACACTGACAACATACAAGTTTTGCTCCAGGTCAGCACATTCCTTTATGTGCCCCACACCTCTTTTTTTTTTATTATTAAACAAATGGGTGTTTAGCCTGCAAATCTCATGGAAAGGCAAAGTCTAGAAGTTACACGTTTGTTTTTAAAAATACTAAATACAATCCAAGATAAACAGTATTATTCTTACTGACAACTTAATAGCAGGTGCTCTCTACAGGAAAAAAAAAATCCTGAAACGCAAGACAGATTATTTCAGCATTTTATATCAAGGCATTTGCACATTTGTCAGGAGGTGACAGAGTAAGAGTGAACTTTGCAGCTTTCTTTGCAGTTGGACTTGAACAAAAAGAGCCATCCTTCTGGCCTGCCCACCTGTAAACCATAATGTGAGTTTTCTTAATAGCTTGCTTTTTCTGCAAGTAATTCTCTCATTTACAACGTACAAGTCAAAGCATCGCTTCCACACGTGAATAAAGAGAGCTGACAACTACAATATAAACGGTAAAAATGATCTCAGTAAAAATGTTCATCAAAATTCTCTGACATAGCAAAACATTCATTTGTAAAGGAAAGTCTAATACTGCAAGCCATTCACTCAAAGGCGACCCTGGGCATGTGTATTCTTGCCAGCATTGCAACAGTAATTACTTCCACATTTCTGTTCATTATAGGATACAAACTCTGTAATATATTAAAGTTTCCTAACAAAGAGTCCAATTATTGCACTTTATAAAAATTCCAGTAATATCAGGCTTTTGTCCTACTTTTCTATGAACACTGATGCCCTACAAGGAAAAATAGGGGGACTGAATAATTTCTTTTGAGTACGATGGATTCCTTGAGTGAGTCTGAAATGCTGACTCGAAGGGAAAGGCTTACAAAATGGAAAGGCGTACCTTTGGAAACTGACTTTGATTCAGAGCAGCAGGTGGATGTGCCACTGCCTTACCGACACACATTCTCATCTCAGGGACGAATGGGCACGTGGCTGTTACGCTTATATATTACATAGAAATTTAGGTCTGTTCAGAGCAACCCAGAGAACCGCTAAGTTCTTCTGCTGACTGTACAAGGCTATTGCTTGACAGGGAAAGCTCAATGACAGCCTTATTGCAGTGGGAGTTTCTGTGTGAGCACGTGTGAATTTGCATTCGCCTCAGCAATGGGTGTAGCGAACAGAAATGGCTATTTCAGGATGGAAAGAGAACATACAACGAGTCTGAGAGGCCCATGAAAAAAAGAATGAAGAAAGTGAGTATAGCAGTTTTGGCCCTGCTTATAACCAGCTGTATCAATAGGGGGAAAAAAAAAGATATTTTTGTGCCAGCTATCTAGAAAATGAAGCTGCTTGAACCGAAATGATTTCATAAATCTATATGAGGCTTCCGGGCCAGCAAATCACGGTTAAAGTTACTTTGTTCCTCTGCTCCTTCAGCATCGGAACAAGTGCAGAATGGCTCATTCCAACCGTTGATAGTCCATTTACAGCAACAATCATATCACCACACCTAAAAAACACAAGAAGAAAACCCAGCGATGAGAACTGCTCTGCAACAACCATCACACCCCAACAAAACAGCACTTGGGGCGGTAGGTTTCCATCAGGTTGGAAGTGTAGCAAAATTGAACCCCTTTGTGTTTTTTTTTAAAGTCTCTTTTACTAACGAAACTCATCTGGGAAATTCCCAAATCAATGGATTTCAACACTAATACCAAAACAGTTCTGCATTAAAAGCAGACCTGTAGGGAAACGTGAGAAGAGAGAGCTGGAAAGATCTACTGGAGTCAAGAGAAGGTAATGAGATAGCATGTGTATAACAGAGCATTTATGTTTGTTTGTGCGAATTATAACACATTTTCACCAAACATGTCTATACTGTGGGAGGTGTAAGTAAAGATACTTATGGTTAACAACCACATTCCAACCAAGACCCTTGTTTTCAATGGCTTATGATTTTCTGAAATGTAACCATTTGGCTTGAAATCTCCTACAGCAGATGGTTCAATGGAGAAGCTGGAGCATCTCTGTGGTTTAAAGCAGGGAATAGAAATTTGTGAGGGTGCTTTATGTTGGCCTTGAGAAAACTGGCCTTGAAGGGTTATGCTTCAGTTTTTACAAGTTCGAGAGAAATTTCAAAAAAGCACCCACGTTCTTCCTACACTAAGTAAGCTCCGTCTTGCAGGCATCTCTTCTCTGCAACCTGAGTGTGTTTGGGATCCCCTAGTGCAGTGGAATGAGATGCTGGAGACTGAACGGGACTTTTCCTGACACTGATCCTTCCAGCTACTGGAGGCACCAAAGTGGATGGTAAAAAAGATGCTCTCCTGAGCTCTCCCATTGCAATTCACTTAATGGGGTCTCACTCAGCCTTTCTGCTGAAGTCATTTTGCGTTCTACAAAATCATATCAGACAGATACTATAGGCAGAAAACTGTCCTAACTACCGGTCTGTGAAATTATTTTCTCACTTTCTCTCTAGCCTAACAAAACATTCATAAAATTTAAACAAAGTGGAACAGCTTCAGAAAGACCGGTCCCACGATAGCCCTTGTTGATGGAAGAGGCCCAACTCTCAGTCCACAGTCTCAGTAAATTTGAACAGAAGGTACTACATCACTATATTGCAGACAAGTATCTTTTCCATTCCTTACAAGGGGTGAGTGTGGCCACAAGCACTCTTCCCTTCTTAAGAACATATTTCCACTTCTGTCAAGACTTCTAGTTATTAATTCCCCAATCTGAAATTATTTACTTTGGGTTGAACTGAAATCTTTCATTTAATCCAAACTGTTTCATAGCTGGCCAAAAAATCTAATTTTGTGTTCAGCCAAACTATTTTTTTATTTATTTATTTAGTCATTGAACTGAAAAATCAATTACTGGCAAGGCTCTAGGCATAAGCACATTTTTTTCTCAAGTTCCTTTGTAAGTAAATCTACATGTGAAAACCATGCCATAAAACTTCAAGCCACATAACGTTCACAAACCTATGGCACATTTTTTACTCCCACCTCCACACAAGCACACAAAAAAATCAGTTTATGAACAAGAGAACCTTTAATAGCTTCCTTTAATAGGAATTGTAAGTCCTAATTCTGAAACCCTACACGAGGCTAAGATACATATATGTATACTAGACCTGGGGATTGCATCCAATGTAACGTGTAAGTAGAATAATATCATATTTAAGGCCAGAAAGGACCTCAGAAGTCTCTAGTCCCACCTCCAGCTCAAGGCAAGGTCAACTATAAGCTCTGACCAGGTTGCCCAGGGCTTTCCCAGTTGGGTGTCACAAACCTCCTCTCTGCACAACCTCCCTGTGTGACCTGTGCCACGGCATCACCATTCTCATGGGGAAAGCGTTTCTCCTGATACCCAGTCTCAACCTCTTTTGCTCAGTTGTGCCTGCCATCTCTTGTCCTCTCTCCTTCACCACTGTGAAGAGCCCAGGCTCCATGTCCTCAATAACTTCCTTGCAGGAATTGGAAGGGGCTGTTAGGTGTCCCAGAGCCACCTCTGCTCCAGGCTGAGCAAGCCCAGCTCCCCCTGCCTCTCCTCTCAGGGCTCTGCTCCAGCTCTCAGGGGGTCTCCATGGAACTTGCCCCATTTATCCCTGTCTTTCCTGCCAGCTAATAACTCTCAAGGCACTGTTCCTTAACTATCACTTCAGAGGTATTGACTTTTCCACTTACTTTAACACTTTTGTATTAAAGCAGCAGCACCCATCTTTAGTACCAGAGTTTTCAGCAGTGGCTTCAGAAGGCTTTACGAAAGGATTGAGCAGTTTCCCCCATTTTAAAGAAAGAAGTTCTTTAACTTTTCAACACTTCTCTAGGAAGACAAATATATTACAAAGTAACTAGGCCTGCACATGGAGATATTTGCAATATTTTATGCCTAAAAAGAGTTAAAGGGAGAGAAGGAAATGGTAGGGGACATCAGCACTGCAGCTGAGGTGGAGGACAGGAGATGGCAGAGGTGCCAGCACAAGCATCACCTCTGTGACAGACACCCTGCCCTCCACCTAAGCAGTCTGTGCTTCCCTGCATCACACCCAGTGGGAGTGCACGAGCCCCCCAGCACCAGGTGCTGCAGCATATTTCACGAAGCAATGAGCTGCACCAGCACCTAACTATTTACAAGCACTGATTATTATTATTATTACTCGTGTTTTACTTACTTTAATCTTCCATCAAAGTAGGCAGGAGTTCCCAGAACAATGGTTTTAATGAAGAAAGGCTGGTTGGTGTGGTTCTCCTCGTAGCCACCGACGATGCTGAAACCCCAGCTTCCTAAATTGCTCCGCCGCAGCACTACGTCGTGGCAGCTATGTAGGCAGCTGTGGAAGGGAAGCACAGGGCAGCAAGAGAAAAAGCCGTGAATACCACATACAGACATTTCCATGCTATGCATAACACCTGCTCTCGCACCATCACTGCTGCAATAAGCACAGAGGAGAAGGGGAGGTATGGTAATCAGTTCTGTTCCCAGACGGTAATTTTGTGATATTCGAGCCAATTACCAAAAAAACTCACACTCTTGAGACAGAAACGTGTTTAAAAAGAACTAACACAGTGCTAGAATAATGACTTAAACATAGTTAACTCTGCACACTGACAATAATATGGCATTATAGGGATTTCACAGGTGGCAAGAATATGGAGGAAAAATGGATATCCGATGTTTACTTTGCAAGTCAAATATACAGCGCATTTTTCTTCCCAGCCAGTTCAGGCTTTTTCTACTCAAAGAAAAGATCTGAAAGTCCATGCACCAGCTTCTTTATCTCTGAACTGATGCATCACCAGTAATGAAAACATAAATGATTAACCATTTTGTTACGCAGAAGGTAAATAATCCCGATCATGTTCCACTAACTGTAATGGTGTGTATACATTAACTTCCTAAGTGAAAATTCATTCTTGCCAGTGACACAGAGACTGTAATTAAAAAAAAGAAAAGAAAAGAAAAAGAAACTAGAAATTAACTTCTGGGTAAAAATGATGCCAAGTTCTTTACCGAAGTACAATACTCTTTAAAGAACAACAGCACGATGAATAACATAACTGTAGGAGCAACAGAGGGTCTTCTGTAGCATATAAGCAATAAACCACAGCCGTGGCATGGAAAGCCAGGACATTTACCAAAGCTGAGAGCTGTTTATTGAGATTAGGTAACTCATGGTTCTGTTATCTTCAGATGTATTCTGCCACCAAAACACTCGTTTCTTCTTGTTGTTTTACATTTAACTACAGGCTTGTGCCTGGTAACTCTATCAAAGGAAGAGGAATTAACCTGCCCACTCTGACTGAAGTTAGCAACACTATTCACTGTAGTGGGAGCTCTTCTTGATAGCAAGCAACGCCAGAATGAGTTTATACTGAAGCCACAAGAGACTGAAAAACAGAACAGTAAAAATGAAGCATGGTGATGTCAAGCAGACTGCAGATTAGGAAAGAGGAGGGAGGGAGCTGCAAATCTTTGAGAGATTTTGTGTTTGGCAGAGATGGTAGTGGGTTCCTGAAAAAAAATACATGAGGATTTGTATCTACATACTTGTTTGTGTGTAAGAAACCTGTGTAAAGTCTGAGAATGGAAAGTCTGATCCAATATTCTAACATGATATATTTGGCTTCATAAATTTAAGTAGTAGATTAGCACGGAGACACATGGGCAAATACTTTGGGTTTTTATTAATTATCTCTCTGTTTTAGATACTCCACTGGAAATTTTGATATGGTTAAGCAATGGAAAAGATTACTTATTTCCAATGAGAAGAATCCATGTGGGCAGTTACTATGGTTTGTGAGGGAATAAACCAAGTCTCTTCATCTTTCAGTTGCCTAAGAAAACATTGCTCCTGTTCATGGTCCTCATCATGAGCACAAGGCAAACAGAATGAGATGGTTGGGCAGGCAGATGTGCTGCAACTAAAAACACCTCTGCTTTTGTAACTAATTATTGTATTAATTAATTCAGTACCTTGGAAGTCCCAGCCACATGACCCACGACGGTGACCAACTGGCATCGTATTCATTTTCACTGATGGTACTCAGTTGTTCTTCATTAGCCTGGGGTTGTTCTTCTACAATCTGGACTTCCAGTGCTTTCAGGGCGACTACTGAGGAGGCAGCACTGGCTTTGAGCATGGCCACCGCCTCGCTGTGACTGAGGTTAGTCAAATCGATGCCGTTGATGTTCAGCAACACATCGCCTGTTCAGAGGTGCAAATAAGAACACATCAGTCTGCCAGGATTGTTCATACCCGCAGCACCTCTCTCACCAGGATTTCATCTAATACTGTATTTTTCTGAAGCTGAGACAGTCTGAACTAGCACCTTGGGAACGTGAACAGCATCATTAGTTTTTAAGCTTTACCCTGTCTGTTTAAAACTCTAATGCATAACTGTTCCCAGTGGAATATCTCGGGTACACCCAAACTTTACAAGGGAAGGAAGAATGCTGAAAAGAACAACTCAGGCACCACAACGTAACCAAGTCTTAAAGGTAAGTGAGGCTCCATAGAGTGTTCTAGGTCTTCTGCTTTTTTTTAGCTTTTAATTTGGGAGAACAGAAAGCAATTCAAAAACTGCTGGAAAGGTTGGTGCAAAAACCAATCTACTAGAAGAAAGCAAGCATCTGTGCAAAGATAATAATCTGGAAAGAGTCCAAGACACTAAAAACAAAGCCACAATTTTTATTTTATTTCAGAATAATTTTTAAATGCCTCAGGGTGAAAACAAGCATGTAATTTACCATCCAAGCAGTAGAGTCTCCTTCATACAATGGCTCACTTATTGGTGAAAGCCAGGAATCTCAAAGCAAAAACGTGAACAACTGAGTCACCTTTGGAATGAGACTCTTTTTTTGAAAGCTTTTGCCTCCCAGGGAAAGATAAAGTTGAGGTGCAGCTTAACTCTAAATCACTTTTGTTGCTGCTGTGGCTACTTTAATATTGCATAACGAAACAGCAATTGTGATTCTTCCATCAATTGTGCTTTTCACAGTAGTACAGAAAAAGAAAGACTACACATTGGTATGGGGGTGTAATTCATCTCAGAAGCATATAAGGAGGTTCCTACACTGTTCTTTTTAAATTTGCAGTTTGTGAAGTTGTTTTTTTTTCCCCTAAACTTCTTACCTAAAACAATCTGAGATTCTGTGAACACTGAGTTGCAGAGATGCCATATGCAGTCTTTGCTTCACATATGGCACAATATGTTTTAATCATCAATGCTTAGATATTGATCACTCAGGACTGTCTTCTTCATTGAGTCTAACCTCATTGAGTCTAACCTCATTGAGTCTAACCTCCACCTCCCAGTCCCCTTTATCTTTCTGTAAAGCCAAGGAACAGGGATGGGTGCTGCAGCACACCTGAAGATCAGTAAATCCAAGCTCTGCTGGACAAAGGACAAGAGAGCATTCAAGTTCTACAGTCATTACAGAAGTAGCTTTGGGGGTAAACTTCACCTGGGTGAGCTACGACCTGCCATCAGGAACATCTGAGCTGTTCAGATATTATAGTGAGGACTGGAGATTCCTCCAACAGAGATGGGGCCCATCCCACCAAATTAAACACAAAAACAGGATGCGTGTACTACAGTACAAAGCACCACATCAGACCCTCAGCTCAGGGGATTACAGTCAGCTGTAAAGAATTTAGCCAGACATTTCCTGATCTCATCCACTTCCCCTACTATCGTTCTCTAAACATCCCTTTCCTAAAAGCGTGGTAATAAATACTGTATTTCCATTATTGAAACATGAAGACAAGCACTCATCACGGCTTTGTTACATCTGTTAAAAGACATTATGGCACCACCTGATTTCAGTGAATGCACTCATCAAAAACCAATCAGAGGCCACCCGTGCCACCAGGAAAGCCAAGCCCTACCTCGTTTAATCCTGCCGTCTCTTGCCAAACACCCATGAGGCTGTACACTTGTCACGAAAATGGGCAATTCGCCACTTTTGCTGCCTCTGCCTCCTGCCACTGTCATTCCAAGAGATTCATGTGGCTCTTTTTTCACAGTAATGTGCTTTTCTTGGCATGTAACACACTGGGAGAGATCCTGTTTGACAAGAATAAATAATGTTGTTAAAACTTAAACAAAACAAAAACTAAGAACACAACTAAATACAGCCCAAAGCTATACTTTGGCACTTGGACAAGGTTTAAAAGGACTAAGTCTGTAGTGCAAATTAGCTTCGGCTTGATTTCTTCTACATCAGATCAAATAAAAAAGCCACTCATGCAAATGCTTAAGTATAGACAGAAAGTTTATGAAGGCCCTTCTTGAAAATCTCACTACAGTTTCTTTTAGCTCTCACACTGGAACAGGCTAAATTTTAGGACTGTGCTATGAAACCGTATGGTCAAAAGATTAGAAACCAAGCAGAAATAAATCTTTTGATGTCTTGGTGAATATCAGCATTATCTCATTTTTAAGTAGAATATGGCCCACAACTACAAAAAAGCTCCATAAGAAACAAAAACACGTTTTCATGATCAAACAGAGGGGCCATTTAAAGCCCTTATGTGCCATGTTTTCTTTCACAGCTGATGTGTAGCCTCTCTCAGAGCACCGAGTAGCTAAGGCCAATCAATGCTCTAGGCTGTTAATGGATGCTTTGTGCAGACTCCCTGATGATTGTAAGGATAACCCAAACCTGAAGCAAGAAGAAAACACTGCATTTCATTTCCTAACACATGAATTATAAAGTTTAGCCCCTATTTAGCTTTTCCCTATCTAGAGGATTTAGACCTGAATCAAAGTGTATTTCACTTGCTCAAGCCTTTCCCCTTCAGGATATTTAGTGATACATTCAAACCACTGCATGTACACCTGCACTAACATCTTAAATCAACAAAATACTTGGAAAGAATCCAAAATAACAGAAGAAAGAACCTGGAAGATTCTTCTGAATACAAACACTCCTTTATTCTCCCACTTTCTCTTAGAAAATGGAAACTCTTTTCTTCCACTTTCAGTGCCACATGTTCCTTCTGATTGAGTATTCTGCCTGCATATCCATGCTAATCCCATAATATATGTATCATAGCTTATAAGGACAATTCCTCCTGGAGTTTTCAGGCTTTAGGAGTAACTGGCTGGTGCCACGCAATTATATAAACATTTTTTTAAGCCAAAAGACTTCTAAACCAACTGTAGATTAATGAGAGGGAAGCAAAGATAAATTATATAAAACATAGGACAAGTCTAGCTTGGTCATCACTTTCAGTTGCATGAGACTTGCTACTTTGAAAGAGACCATGAATGGTACTGGTATGCTAGGGAAATCAGCTCAGCCAATTAATTGGCTTTGGAATTGTAATATGAATATAAGATATATCGGAAGATGGAAAGTGGGTTCAGGCTCTGCTACAGATGAGCTGTAATTATTCTGTTGATATGGAGTACTGTTGTGGCAAGCACTAACAGCCACTAGCAATATTTGGGAGCCTCACCTTTGCCCCTTAGGAGAAAAAAAAGCTTCTTGCCTTTTTCACTAGAGCCTCATTGCACCTTTATGAAATTACCCAAACTTAAAAAAATATATATATTTTCAACACATTTAAATCCCCCCAGCAGAATTATGACATTAAACAGTGATGCCAACAGAATGGATAGGAGAAAAGGTGGCTTGGTTGACACGGTCAGCATGACAATTATTTCACAAAATCTGCATGCTGATAAGTCATTCTAACCACAGGAACACCTGAAGCACAGGCTTTATTTCTGCAGTCTTATGCATGATTTGACACTAGCTTCATGAATGTCTCTTCATTCTGCCTCTCTCTCCTACCTTGACCTTGCAGAACTCAGCAGTCTTGCAAATGGCACTGTTGGCTCATGGAAGAGATGACACATCCCCTCAACGTGCTCTTTATATATTGAATGGTGTGCACCAAATCTCCTATCCTTGCTGGTTGCAGCCAGCACAGTGACAGAAACAAGAACACTCTTGAATGACAGCAGTCAGCAAATCCAAAAAATAGTGAAATGCAGTTGTGTATCTTTGGTTCCTACTCCAGACATGATGCAGGACTTCAGTACTTGGAAATCTTTGTTAAGCAGGTCGAAAAGAAGATGTAACCTGTTCTTCCAGTCACGCCTTACTACTCACTTAGACCATCGCATGACGAAAACTGTATTTGTAACTCTTAAAAGAGAAACACCAACCTTATGCGAGTTGGGTCTGCTGTGAAACAGCTGCTGGGACTGGTGTTGGTGTGGGTTGCTGTTGTGAGTCCCTGTGTCTCGGATGATACTGACCGTCTGTGACTTCGTGGGTCTAGAGATGATCAAATTCACTCTCTCCCCGCTCGCCTGTCAAATATTTAAAGCAAAATAAAGAAGTTGGTAGGATACTGATAATTAGCAGAGGGGAAGAAAATTATATGATGAAACAAGAAGACAGTAGAACTTGTTTTCCAGTTCCTGGGGGTGCCACAGATTTCTCATACTGCACAGTCCTTTACTCAATTCTTGCTGCAGTTCCCCCTAGAACAGAGAGGACACTAAGACTCCTTCTTTTCCCCTGGTGTTACCTCTGCATCACCTGGAAATTCTTTGCAAAAAGGACTAATTCTCTCCGTGTTATGAAGCTTCAAACATTAAAAACAAACAAAAAAACATTTGCAGCCTCTACGAATTTGTGCAATGTGTTATCAATAAAAGAAGAAATGCACATATGATGGCTCCAGGATCTGCAGATTTTTGTCATAAGCTCTGAATACCTTTGGTATATCCCAAAGAAACTTCAGAGAAAGATGTCACATATGAGCAGACCAACAAATTCTGGAGATGTGGGAATATCAGGAGACTCAGATAATAGATGTTAAATGAAGTATCAACACTTACCGTTGATTTAAAAACATACCTCAAGAGAAAAAAGTTACCCACTGTAACATTCTGACCGTTTCACTATATCCTGAAACTGGGAAACTGGCATTAAAATCCCCAGGATCATTGTTATTTTCCTTTAACTGCAATGGAAGCTCTTAAAATGATACCTGAAACATGTATTTACAACTCATTTGAATCGTGGTTCCCTATTCGGTGCTGAAACTTGGGTTAACCAAAGGCAATTGCACTGGACTGCAAGACCCTGCTACTGGTCTATTCCAACTTTACCAAAAACAAAGCGTTTTTTCCCAACATCCCGTCAGCGGCAAGCAGCAACATGCTGCAGCTGTTTCCTTACAGACTAGGAGACAGGTGGGGCGTAGAGGTTTTCCTGCAGGAATAGGAAGGGGACACGTGCTTGATTGTGTAATGCTTTGGGTAATATTTGTGATCAGAGCAGAGCCAGCCATTTGGAACAGCCCTTTCTGAACACTCAGGAAATGAATTTTACTGCACAGGACCAATGGAAGACTGACTCTGTGTTCCTAGCTGCCACCTCTTGCTTCTATGAAGCCTGGCAAACCATTTTCCTACTCCAGCCCCCCAATTCAATGCACAGGTAAATCAATACAAAACAATGCCCACTTTCATAGGTCTCACTAAGTGTAGATCAAAAAAAGTAAGTGTAAATCAAAACTGGATACACAAATATAATAATAGTTTTCCTTTTTTTTTTGGCCAAGCAGTAAGCTACATGGTACTCACATGAGCACCCTTCTAACATTCAGGCTGCATGCTAGGGAAGACTAATGAATGCACTTTTCACTTCTAATGAGATGAACTTCATATGCAAGGTGCCAAAGCAGACCCTGTTTTGCAGCATTATTTCCAGAACACGTATCACAGCAAACTTTTTTTGCAGGCTTTTAGGTATTACACACAAGCTGCTTTGTCTGGGACAGACTCGACCCCAGGCTTCGCACAAGACACAAGAACTAGGGTTTCAGGGAGGGAATGCAATTTACCTGTATAACCTGAGCAGCAAGCTCTGGCGTCCCGTGCTTCAAGTCGTGCCCGTTGATGGCAAGCACTCGGTCGTTGCTGCAGAGCCTGCCATCCTGAGCAGCCAATCCTCCTTCCAAGAGGTCAAGAATGAAGACTCCCGGCTCATCTGTCCTGCGAACGAGTTTAATGCCAAGCTGCTCGCTGGAGTCGCGTTTGTGCAGCGTGACTTGGAAGCTGTCCTCCCTCGAGGAGGAGGTGGTGGTGGTCTCGGCGTGGCCGTGTGTGCGGCTCCCGAAGCGCCTCTCTCTCAGCACGGTGAGGTGCAGCACCGTGCAAGGCTGCGACAGCACAGCTCGAGCGTGGTTGTGGGACACGTTGCTGATGTCAAAGCTATTCACCTGAAAAAAAAAAAGAAAAAAAGGTCAGAATGCTGTTCTTATGTGTTTAATTGTTCCTCGTTATGGACATAAAGTCCTCTTCAAACTAAATTCAGAGGTCTCTGCAAAATCCAAGAAAACCTACCCTGAGCAACCTACTTATCTGCTTGTACTGGGCTTCTGCTCTCTTCCTTCCATCCTTTTCTGCAAACCCACTTTGGCTGCTCAGTCTACAAACCTATTTCCCACAAAGGTGACAACGTCACTCGAATGGTGAACACCCTCCACCCTCTTACTCCATGGTTTTTGTTCTCCAGGTCTCCTGTACTCCTTAGAACTTTACCTAGTTTGTTCTCCAGAACAAGAACTCATGTGTCCTTTCAGCATCATCTCATGTGTGCTTTCAGCTTTCATCTCGTGTGCTTTCAGCATCAAGCTCATTATCACTTAAATCTATAAAAATAATAGCTATAAAAAGAATTCACCCAAATCTCTGAGGAAAGCTTACATCTAACAATATTCAGTACTTCCACAATGCAAAAATAATTAAAAAAATTGAAATCCAGAATATTTAAATATATTCATTAAGACAGAAGATAAGGCGGTTTTAATGGGTCTGAAGCCTTAGCATGAACTTCGGAGCTTTTCCATTGACTTCAGTAGAGGTCAGAATCTCAGACTTGCAACCTGTATCGTTCAAAATTCAGTTGTAAATGAAAACCAAACTAAGCTCTCCCTCCCTATCCACAAGAATTCTGTTTGTTATGTGGCCCACTGATGCAAAGATCAGTTATCCTCAGTCATCTCTTCCACTGTAAAGTTAAGGTAAAAAACGACAGTGCAATGAGAGTTAGCAGAAAACAGGACCACCACAAAAGCTAGCAGAAAAGCAGTATTTGCCTTCTTCTGTGGTGTAACGAGGGGTTCAGAGTTAACACTGAAACATCATTCTTGGCACATATTATTGTGCCCTGATGGAAGAGCCCCTGCCCACATGATTTAAGTAGAAAAAAAAATACCCAAAAGGAATGTATACTAAATTACAAAAATTGATGCCAAATCTCTATACCAAAAAAAAGTCATAAAAAAAACACACACAAAAAAACCCAGCAAAAACTAGGAAGAGAAGGATCCAAAAATCTATGTACGATAACCATCACATTTACATCACACATCTGAGCTGAGGGGCTTTGGGCGGCCGATCCTGAGCAATGCAGCCGCTGCCCCCAGACCAGATGTAACCTTGAGCGGAGGGAGGGGAGGCACAGCTTGAAGAAATAACATGTAAAGCTGCCACAAGCGAAATCCACCAGGGCTCATCTGTCAGAGCCCTTAAATTAAATTTAGTTTTATTTTTAGCTGTCGCTAGCTAAAGTAAATACATAAAATATGGAAGCCTGCAAAGGGCATACAAGAATATATGCAATAAAATTTAATTCTTCTTTCTACAAGGCAGTTCACAGTTCCAGAATAAAACAGCCTTAGCATTCCTTGTGAAAACAGATTCTCATTAGAACATATTTTACATAAATTGCTGCCACAGTCCAGCATAAAAAAGGGACAATTTGTAGAGCACTTTTAGGCACCTATCTGTATATCACACACAACGTGCACTTGCTTGTAGCAGTTACTAAATGTTGCTCCCTTCAATATTAAAAGGGGATCTTAAAAGTCAAATCTTGTTTGACTGGGCAAGAAAACGGTATGTTTCACGCCACAGTCCTTCCTGGCTTTCTTTCAGTCCTTTACTGCTCATAAAAAGTCTTTGAAGACATTTTCGGAAATAACTGACTGAAGCTTGTACTGAGCCATGTCTAACCTTATGCCTAATTACATCTGTACAGACCAAGCCTGGTAATTTTAACACAACAGCTCAGCACCTGCACAGGCAAATCTAAAGCAACAGAGATATTGTATCTTCCAAAAACTTTTGCTTTTACCTCCCGCACCTCATCCTCACGGTGACAAAAGGACTCCGACGAGCACTTTCCTAGCATCTGACAGCCTCAGTGTCAGCACATGGATAGGGAGAACACACTGCAGCTTATAAATCCTATTTATAGTCAATTTATCACCACTTATGGCTTTGGAAACCATAATTGACACCTGCCCAAATGGCAAGGATTTCCAAAGCTTCAGTGACAGGGTCCCTATTCTGCAACCAACGAGAGCCCTTGAGTATGGGAATAGATTAGGTAGCATTCAGTCAGTGTCTGCAACTGCTCGTTAAAAAGGCAACATTTTGGAAGCCCCTTGGGTTACTCTCCTGGCCAGCTACTCTCCTAACACTCAAAGAGAGGAAAAGGCACATTTCTCAAAACAGACTATTTTCTGAAGTGCAAACTAATTTTATTCTAAGTGTAACTACAATACTTAAGCTACTTCCCTCTCCTGGGTTTCAAAAAAATTGAAATGAAAAAGGCTGATACTACTTTTGGACTGATCTTAGGCTATCAGATCAAAAGCAAGCATTTTTAGTGAAGTCATTTTGAAATGATGGCAATATGTCTGTTTCAGGTGGAATGATTCAAAAACAGAAGAAAGGTGGAGGACTATCTTGTTTATGTAGAATTCAATTACTGCCGTTCTTCAGAGTACTGTACTTAACCCCTTCCCCAACACAAAATCAATAGAATTAGATCATATTACATTGTCTGTGGCTAGTGACTTAAAACAGTAACAAAAATACACATTTTATCATAACCAAATTAAATTCTAATAGTTTGATTTTTCAGAAAAATATTTAGAGCACTTTGCTTCAAATCGTGCCAGTGAAGAACATCACTGACTCTCTCTTTTATAAATACTGAAAGATGCAGATGAGCTGCAGAGGCTTTTGGAAGGTAACATTGAAGCCAGATTAAAATAGTAATTCAGATAAAGTCAGTCTTACAACCCACAAATTGCTTTTCACATGGGACAAATCATGCCAACTTGTTACCCAGAAGTACCCTTTGGTTTCCTTGGAAAGCATACGTAAAGTTGAAATAAAGAGCAGACCCACAACATTCAAAAACAGAAAAAAATGCTCATGTTTTAAAAATTGATAAGAGATGCTAAGGAGGAAAACTAATTCTGGGGGCTGATCCCATGAACCCCACCAAGCATCACAGCCAAAAGTGCTAGAACAACAGGCTCTGCTCTGAATATTAATTGGCCTTCCAACCGATAATTGCAAAGCTAGCATTTACACAACATAAGTCTGACAAGGAAAATCTCCCATCTCATTTAACAGACAGTTCTGCAACAACTGAATGGAAAGAAAGCAGACAGAATATGTAATGAGATTCCATACTTGAAGTATTTGGTCTCCAGCAAGAAGTCTTCCATCTCTGGCAATGATCCCATCCCGATAAACCTCTTGAATAACAATGTTGATCAAAGGCGTTTCATTGCCACCCACTATGCTAATTCCTAATTCAATATAAGGATTGGACCGATGAATTTCAATAGTAGTGATCTCTCCTTCAGGCAAGGTAGGTGGCTGTTGGTTTGCTGTCAATTAAAAAAAAAAAGAAAAAGAAGATTACTGTCTTTTATACCGCATTCACTTTCAACAAAGCAAATCACCAGAGGACAAGATGGGCACGACACACAACAATGGTTTAATAACAAACTAAATAAGTGTGACTGGATTATTCCACTATTTGTTGGGACACCTATGTCATTTGAAGTAATCTACAGCATCTTAGTAGCATCCATGCTTTGTGAAATGCGGTTATTTGTTTTTTGAAAAGGATATTCTGAACCCTTTGGGTCCTGTCCTTTATCATAAATTTCAAATGCTTTCCAATTTGATCACCTGTGGGGTACACGCTGCAGAGCATGTCTTTACCATGCTTCTTCATTGGCTGCTGTTCCACCTGAATTAAGTGTTAACAGGTGCCAAGGAGGAGCCCGTTTATGAAGCAAACGTGGAGACAACTACAGAGGAAAAGGTGGGATGCTAAGGGACAGCAAATACACATGGAAAGGAAGGGGAAAAGACCACCTTCTTCTGCAGTAAGGCCCAGTGCTTCCTCTCTAAAATCCCAGATGCTAGAGGCATTACTGCTAGTTCGATGCAGGTGGATGCAGGAGCTACTCAGCTGTCTTTTTGTCCGAGCAGGACAGTACTCCGTGTGCAGGAAGCCTGCTGATCCGGGCAGGGGAGCCAAGAGGGGAGAGGGGAAAAGAAATCTCATCTTAGGAAACAACTTCTGTAGTTTTACAGAAAATTCACGGCTTCAGTCTCACTGCCAGTAGACTGACATGAGCTATTGCATAGCACGTGTGTGTAGCACGCAGCACCGTGACATCTGGTACACACACACAGACACTTCTTTCCTTCCTAACTGTGATCTTAGCCCAGCTGCATACTTGCCCATAATGGAAACCCACTAGCATTTCTCCAGGAATTGCAAGAGAAAGAGCAGAAAATGAAGATGTGCATTTACGGTCCACAAAGAGGAAAGCTCTGACACCGTAACCACTTCTACATCTGATAAAAGCAACCTGTAACAGGGTTGAGAAGATAGCTGATGACATACTGTCTGTTCCTGTGTTCTCTTCAAAAGGAGGATTGTCGATGCTGGGCTCATCTCCCCAGGTGGAAAGGGCGGGTGTGAAGTTTTGCTCGGCCGGCACCACTCCCTGATCTGCGTCCGGAGACACGCTGCTGGGCTGCTCCGTCCCACTGGGACCCGTCTCACCCTCGGCTTCTGCTTGCAGCTTGCTCGCTTTCCGTCTCTCCAGAGCCACCCTTCGATGGGAAGCCCCGGGGCACCTGTGAAGGAAACATTTACACCACACGTCAAGTCTGCAGCACGAAACACCCCACTTCTCCAGCCAGCAATATCAGTCTTTTGCAAAGCCACAGCTTCAAAGGAATCATAAGAAATGTTAAATGCACTGGATTTTACTGCCAAAATGCATGTCAGCGGACAGCACCCCAAAATAAGACTGCCTTCTTCACAAAATTTCCACTACGAAGTGTTCTGGCCATGAACTAAATGTGCTGTGATGCATTCTGAGTGTGGCCTTGTTTGCTATGTATATTTCAGTTTCTGGAAGATAAATCTTTTTGAAAAGACTGAACAGGATCAGGACAAAATTCCACAGAAGAGGAGCCCTGCTCCAAAACACATTTGAGCATCCCCTGAAGCCATCACCCTTGACCTTAGTAAGCCAAGAAAGAAACTACATTTTCTTGGAGCCACCTGGGGAAGGAAAGAGAGAGATGAAAAGTTTACCTACACTGCAATCTAGGTATTAAAGTACTGAAAAATATAACACCTGACATTTGCACAAAAAGTTTAAAGTAATTAGCAGCTCTGCTCATGATCTCTTGAATCTGCAGAGAGTCTTTCATTCTCCATCTTCCCTTTTTTTCTTCCTGACTTCACATGGAAGGTCCAGCTTTTTGCTTACCCCCAAGTAACAATCCACCATGAGGATTTTATTCTTTCCATTGTAAACTGATTTTCATGAGTTCCTATTATTCTTAAGGCTGTTTCATGCCCTACAGTATTTGACATCCTCCTTAAAGCTTCTGCTTCTGGAGCTGCTGACCACATAAAGATGCTCATACTGTAGCAGTGCAAAAAAAAAGGAACCACGTTCTTGAAAGGACTCCTTGTCTAGCATCTTGACAGATTGTTACACTCCAAGAAATTCTTTGTTTGCAACAGGAGAAGAAATGTGTTAACAGAGTAAAAGGCGCCAAAAGTCTAATGATGCCCTAACTTGTTAAATTGGAATGGTTTTAGAATCACAACATGCTGATATTCTACGAAGGGGATTTGATAATTATATGGTTAGACTGTTTTGACATGAGGGATTTTGAAGAAATGCTAACAAAGTTACTCAGCTCTGAAGAATTTCGATAAAAACACCTGTATAGATTTTGTGACCCCCTCAGCAGTTATACACACATAAAGTGAAACTGACATATATAGATGTATCTATATATAATAACAATCATGATTTGTAAGTTTTGAAGAATGAAATAACCAAAATGTGCTGTGAAATGTACGTGA
Source organism: Cygnus atratus (assembly GCF_013377495.2). Taxonomy (NCBI): domain Eukaryota; kingdom Metazoa; phylum Chordata; class Aves; order Anseriformes; family Anatidae; genus Cygnus; species Cygnus atratus. Next base: position 187,334,184 of record NC_066362.1, on the reverse strand, counting down.
ATACATAAATTAGAGGCAATTCACATTATGAAATGACACATTTCAGACATTATTTCTTGCGGCTTTCCCCAAGATGATTTGCTTTGCACCTGCTAGTCATCTTTAAACTTAAGAAAGTGCAGGCAGGAAAGATGAAAATTACTTGAAAGGTTTTGCTTTGTGAAAAAGTTTATCTGATTTTAATGAAGGAACACAAATGTGCTTCTTGGGCTTGCTTCGGCAATAATTACTATATAAAATCTGGCATAGAGAGACTGATCGGCCAAAAAGGGTTGAAAAAAACATAAAAAATCAGGCTGGTCTCAATTTAATCTGGTGGCCTGAGACATAAAGTTGCAGGTGAAACTCAGCAGGATTTTTTTATTGTTGACCATTTCACTACACAAACCTCAAAGCAAGAATCCCAGAAGGCCAAGAAAAGGCAAGAGGCAACCCCTCAAAGCAAATGCTTGACTTCTACACTACTTTATCTTGATGGGTTAGCCTCACGCTCCTCCAAAATCTTAGCATTGCCAACAGGAAAAAGAAGAAAAAAAAAGAAATAATAAAGAAAAAACTCCACTATCACTCACATGGGAAGGGGAAAGGCTCTTGTGGAGGAAACACCTTATTTACTGAGAGCTCTGACAAGGTTAGGCCAAGGCCACCCTGCATTGCATGTCTTTGCTGTCCCTGAACTGCTCTGCTACATGTGTGGTGATTTTAGGCTAAGAAGTGAATGAATTGCTCAAAATTGATGCTGTCAGATGGTGATGCTTCAATCCCATGGAGCCTGGAGGCTGGAGCCCAGCCTTGCTGGACTACTTCTGTGGATCAGACACTTCCTTATGCATCTTCCACCAAAACAAGGCCGGTGGATCACGGAGGAGCAGGTGTAGGTGGCTACGCTCACCTTGCAAGCCTGTTTTGTTTGTTTGTTTGTTGTTTTTTTAAGCTGTAACAAAACAGGACAGAACAAAACCCATCCTTGGCGGCGTCCTGTTTCTGTCAAAGCTTTCCAAGCTGTAGACAGGTTCTCCCCCACCCTCGTTCACAGAGCACATTCCCCCATCATTGTTTGGCAGCTGATTAAAGTCGTCACGCGAAATATAAATAGGTTTGAGGTTTATTTTTGCCAATGCTATTTCATTATCATTTCAAAGGCTAACAGCGAGAAATGTAAACAACCTCCTGAGCGCACCTACATAGCTCAATGGGATCCCTTTAATGCAACACTTGACAAGACGAAAATAAAAAATAAAAAAATAAAGAATTAATTCTGGTAACAGATTCCTCTCTTCTGCCCCAAATGAATCAGTAACTAACAGGCTAACACTTTCAGCCTGGTAGAGTGGAGCTGCATGGCCAGGAAAGGAGCTGTCTGGTAGAGACATCAACTCACAGGATGCCAGTTCCCAGCTCTTTAAACATGATATTCCACCTAACGAGCAGCAAAAGATGGTATTGGTATTCAAGCACATTTATAAGGGTTTTCATTTCCTCTTGCAACATAAAAATGTATTTATTGGCAGTAGGAAGGTATTATTCACAAACGGTGAAACCATACAGCAGTTGTAACAGATAGCAAGTGCCAATAAATCTCTAAAGGTGCACAACTTCACTAACACTGTTTTTACCAAATGCTTGGGATAAAGAGCATTTTTGACAAAATGTTGTAACAAGTTTTGTACACAGATGGATGTCTTGGAATCAAAGCTAGCATCAGAGATTCCTTTTATGAGTACAGGAATTCATTCTCTTACAACAAATGGCATAAGGAAGGACTTGAGACTGAAATGTCTCTTCCAGGAATGGCATTTCATATTTACCTACAAAGCCAAAATAACTTGGCTACAAGCGAGAAGAAAAGAAGGCACGTTTTTCTAAAACATGCAGAAGTTATTTCTTTCATGAATGCCTAAGAGTAGCAATGCTGAAACAACCAGCTAAAGGACCTAAGTGATATAATTTATCAGGGAACTTTAGGGGTGGCTGTTCGTGGGATGTAAAATGAGCTTCTGCTTGTATGTGTAATTTTTATCTTCAACCTCTCTTAATCCATACCAGATTGTTACTTATTTATATATGTACTTTAAAACAGCCAAGTCTGATGGTTTCTCATTTAAAAGCTGACTTCTTGGAACACCAGCAGCAATCCCTCTCTGCAGATAAAAAGAGCTTTCATACAAAATTAAGATGTAGTTTATAATGTATTCCGTGGAATAACAGTAGGGGCTTGAAAAACACATTTGCTCACTGCCTACTGAAAAGAAAGATTTCATTGTAACTTACACCATCAGTTTCTGCCCAGTCTAGAGTTTTGATAAAAGCAAACACACCAAACAGCCTCAAACTATTTGCACTAAATTGTTTTCCAAGTACGAGCTGAATTTAAGCAAAGATTGCAGAGAAGCAGCTGAAATGCCTGTGCTATCGCTCAAAAAAACTATGCCAGCAAAGCGACTTTAAACAGTAATTTTGGCAAGATTTACAGCTGCAATTCAGAGTAAAACATGTTGCCTCTTTGGAAAGCAAAGTGTTTGGGGTTTGTTTCTTTTGCCAGGGGAAGAGAATAAAAGAAAAAAAGTAAAGAAGCACTAGGAGTTAACTAGATTCGGGAACCAAGAGGATTTGGGGAAAAAAAAAATCAAAACAAAAACACACAGACACAAGGAAGAGGGCTTTTGTTCCATATTGTTTCTTACATCTAATGATCTGAGGAGCCTACAAGGAGCCAGGGGGCCTTCAGAGCAGAAACCAACCCCAGGCAGATTCTTCTCTTTTCCAGCAATGGAAAAAGACCTTGGCGACATGGAGAAGCCCTGAATATGTTGTATAAGAAAGTATAAGAAATGTGTAAGAAAGGACAGTCCAAAAGAGGGTTAAATTCTGCAGATCCTTTTCAACTCTCTTGGTGTTAAAAGCAGAAGTGTAGGGACAGTGCTTGTAGCTGGCATGAGAACGGGTGAAAGGAAAATAACCCAGAAGCACTAGAATAAACACCGAAATAAGACAGATTTCCAAGCTTTTGAATGATAAGTATTCGCATTTATACAACTAATTTGCCTGGAGGTCTTCTAAATCTAAACCTGTACATTAAGCATGCTAATTGACACACAGTGAGTAGCTCAATAATTTCTTCATATTGAGAAAATACAAGCTTTTTTAAAGTTCAAATCTAGCCTTCCACAAAATTGGCTTGAATGTTAGCCTCAACGTTAAAACATTTGGAAAAATGTCCCCATCCAAAATAACAACTTAAACTACCAGAATAGAACATAGGGGAAAATTGAAGCCTGACTCAAAAGGAATACATAAACATGATATTTAACCCTCTTATTAAAAAGTCGTGCAAATTTAGGAATATGGTTTTGTACAGTGGAATTTGTTCAGGTCTGAATCATCTGTAAGAATTAACTGAATCAAAATCACACAGAAAAAGCCCTATGAATTTTTCCGGATTTTGTTCTGATAAATTGCCTTTGATATTTAGAAGTGGAATTGGCACCTACTTTACTAAACATTACCAATTTTTCTATTTCAACTGACAGAGAAAAACAGTACAACCCAGCATTATTATGCGTTTTTTCCTTTAAGGCAGATTATGTTCACCGTGTTCAACTTTGAAAGCCACATTTCCCAAATGAACCTGGCAAAACTGAAAGATCGATAAATCATTAATATTTTCTTTAAGCAACAAGGTACCATGAAATACAATTAGTGACCATGAAGCAATCACATTTGTGTATCATGCCTCTTATTTCAAGAGCAGCTTGCAGTAACCTTGCACTCTGAGTTGCCTGGTGGATATTATGACATTTCTTCCAGCTTTTATGCTCAAAGGGAGCCAATTATAACAACACTGGAAAACCTGAGTGTGAATGTTTTTAAACTCCCAAAACTAACCAAACATGTTCCATTTCTTAGAAATGCAAATTAATTATATAAATGCTTACTGAGACTCGTTTATATTAATCTATACTAAAAATTACAGTAACACTGAATTTTATATTTCTTTGCTACATTTAATAATCAGTAACAGGATTTTGCTAGATTCACTAATCCACATGAAATCAAATTCAAGCTACACAGTTAATGCCATCTTTTATGTCAGCAATGATAATTACTGGTGTTCAGATGTTTGCAAATAAACTTAATTGAAAACTGAAAATCACCATGTACTCAAAATGCACATCCGCATCCCAAGACAAGAGAAGGAATTCAAGATGAGCAGCCTACGACTGAAAGCTTTTTCCAGCTGACAAACAGGAAAAGCTCGCGATTCTGCTCACGCAGATTTCATAATAATCTTGTGCATTAGGTAAATGAGTATTTCACATATATCTGAGGCGAGCATACGCAGTGTTCCATGTACAAAGAAGTTATGTCTCCTTGCTGTAAATAGCCCCTATGTCACTCAAAGAGATGCCAATAAAGAAAAATGGACTGAAAAGGTGAGGGAAATGGCAGTGAGAAACTAGAAGTTGAAGTAAACACGTAGCAGGAGTCTTGCTTGCATTCTGGCTTTTATAAAAATCTATTCAGTTTAATGTTGGGATTATAAACCTAACAGTTAGGCTGTCTCTCCCACCTCCTTCCAAGTGATCATATAGATCAGAAGTGATTTGCCTGGAGGAAACAAGCAAGAACCTAAGCTAACACATGGAAATGTGGAGATTTAAAAAAAAAGAAAAGGGGCGGGAGAAGGAACAAGAAAGGCTGCTCATTTGTACCTGTACATCCCTAACATGGACACCACACAGGTATACGGCCCTGCTGTGGGTACAACAACCAGCAAAACCCAGGCAACTCCATGCTCACCACAGACTGCAGGGATGCTGAACGTCCTGCACGTCCGTGATCCTCGCAGCTCTTGGAAGCATCTGGGGCTTAGAGCAAGATGGAAGAGGCTGTGCTGGAAATACGCACCTGAACAAGTTGTTTGAATGAGTCTGGACCGGACTGAGGGCAGGAGGAGGAGGCACACAACTAATACTACCTGCATTTTGGGGACAGCATTATGAAAGAAAACCTCTCCCGTGTCACACTGCAGCCACTGTTATTTCTCCCTCTGGGCCTCTGGTTTGAAGCCCATGGAGATAACTTATTGTCCAAAGAGCAGACACAGGTGGGCCTACCAAGCCAGGAAGCATCCTGCATGAAACAGGTAACTTCTGAAGCTCAGCATGATTTAAAAATAATAATAATAATAATAAAAATTAAATAAAACAAAGCAGGTAACAACAAAGCCTGTGATGAAGTTCATGTGGAATGGAAATGAAAAAGCCTCATCTCAGCCTGGTGACTGAGAAGAGAAGGGTTAGAACATGCACCTTCCCCTTTTGCCAAGAGTCACCAGGCAATATGCTTGTTTTTACCATCACTGCTGACAAATGCTCCCTTGCTGAGTTTTTTTTCTTTAGTGCATTTTGTCTATGTATGTACAACAGATATGCACGATGCCTACTCTTCTGCTTTTGAAGCTTTTTTGCAGGGACAGGTATATGCTCTTCTGAAACCTCTTTCTGCAAAGTGAACACAGGTTTTGAAAGTTAAACATAATATGTGATCTGAATTGAAGGTACAAATAATGCTGAGTTCTACACAGGAAATATTTTCTGATATCAGATGCAATTCACTTGAACAGAATCCTTTGAAAGCAGAGGCATTGCCTTTGAATACATTATTTCCTTCTCTACATAATTTTTCACTATTCTCCTCTTGTAATTTTTTAAATCTCTTTAGCAGTTTAAAAATGTGTTACTTGGTCTAGATGTGCATAATATTTTTTAGCTCTGACTCACAATTCCATTATGTTTTAGATTTAACATTAATGGTATGCCCAATGTCAATGCTATGTCACAGCTCATGTAATAAAATAATTAAAAAAACACAACTATTTGCTTATAAAAATATCCTCCAAACTACAGAGAAAACAAAAGCAGTAAAGTGCACCCCTCAAAACAGGTTTAACGTTTGTCCATGAGAAAAGTGACATTGCTTTCCACAGAAGGATGAAACATCTCCATGTAGAAGCACCTCATGCAGTCAAGGGAGGCTTTCCTTTGTTGGAAGAACTAAGTGCACTTGTCTACACAATCTGAAATATTACTCTATCTGAATTTGACAAGCTTTTTTCCCTTTTTCTACCACACCCTCCTTTCAGTATTTAAATGCTTTGAGTAGGAAGGCATAAAAGAGAAGAACTTTAAATCATTAATAGTTCAGAATAAGCCCCCCCCCCAAAAAAAAAAAAATCCTAGAAAAAAAGCATGGCATAAATACACAACATATAGTCAACCTGTGAACAGATTTTTTAAAAAAATCTTAAAACAACAACAGAAGAACAGGTCTTGCAGGAGTTTCAAGAGATACATTCTCCATTTGCCTATCTCAAGGCAGAATTAGTGCTGCCATAACTATTCCTGGCAAAGGTTGGTTTAATGTGTTTGTGAACACTTCTGAAAGTGGAGAATACACAACCACCCCCAAGCAATCTATGCCAGTGCCAGACTGTTTTTATTTTGTTTTTACCTAAAATCTGAACTAAATTTCCTTTGTTCCTATTGCACTGTTTCCTTCCTCTTTGCAGACATGGCTTGCATTTCTCTCATTCCCCCCTTGCCTCCTCCCTGTATTTATTTTCTCCTGCCTTAAATAACCCCATTTTCTTCCACCGTTTCAAGACCTCCACTGACTTGCGTTGTCCTCTGCACGTGTTCCCCACCATTCTTGCAGTGTGATGTCCAGAACTGGATCCAGTACTCTGGCTGTGCTCAGTTATGAACTGATCATTTCCTACACTGCTCTATCGTAAGTTTCAAAGCCACCACAACCCCTCTCCCCCCTTCACCCCCAGTTTACATGAATCAGTCTACCAAGTGTGTAAGTATTCGTCTACCAACGCCATCATCTGCATGGCTCACCTGTTTTTGAGATGTGCCGCCAGGTCACATCGCTGCATGACCTCCTGGCATACTGACGAGAAGGGGCACAGAACAAATAACTTGTCTAACAGTTTATGAACAAGGATGCTGGATTTTTTGCAGAGTTTAAAATGGAGTCTTTTTCGATCCAGCGGGCAGAAATCCTTCTCCTGCAGGAAGTTCCTTAGGCACTTGTAGCAGAAAGTGTGTCCGCAGGGAGTGTCCAATGGCTGCAGCAAGGGCTGAAGGCAAATGTGGCAGACCAAGTCGTCATCCACTTCATTCTGGTAGTTGTACAGGTGGTTCTCCCTTGTCCAGTGCTGCTGGCCGCACTCGAAGCACAAGGGGTTCAAGGAGGCATTCTGCTCCACCGAAGCCATCTCGTCACCTGTTGTCCCCATCGCGGACCTAGGAACGCGGAGTGCTCCTCCTCCTCCTCCTCCTCATAGGATGGCTTTGCTCTGAAAATGGGACTTCCCTTCTTCAGTTAAGTGTCACTTTCTGCAGCAAATAAGGAAATAAAAATCATTAGTACCAAATGAAGTACGAAAGTTCTTGTCAGAGCTATTGACTTGTTCGGGGTTTACCAAACCCACTAAGGAACAACAGATTAAGAGAACATTTTTGGTTTGTGTACATTTGTTGTGGATAAGAGCAATGAAAAAATATGCCAGTGTGATTCGTTTTACAACAAACATTTTACAGCTCTGTACCAGCTGCTCCACTGCATAGCTTTCACCTGCAAGAGGAGCAGCTTGTTGAGAGCAAGGACATCACGTTATGCAATGTCACACCAGATGCATGCGATCAGCGTCTAGCACAAAAACACTCCATTGAGGAACACTGGTTATATGACCAAGTAATTAATTTTGTTCTTTAATATGCGATTATGATTTTATTCAGCAATCTGGTCCTACTCTTCCTTCTGGATTTTGTGTATTAATGTAGAATATTACACATTAAAGGTCTCAATATTTTGTACTAAATGTAACAGAAGTGATTGCTTACCCTGTTACTTCCATTAGTAATATTGAGTATATGCCACCACTTACCTCCAGGTTCTCTCTGCGGATTCATTCCTACACAGCTAAGAGGGGCTGATTCTATGCAGTATGACACATTTGATTTAGTACAGAGGCCAGAAGTAAAAACACAGAATAAACTGATCATATGAAGTAAGTGGTTCCAAGCAACTAACCTGTTTTGCTGTGTATCTAACAAAATTAAAATTACAACATACTCAACGTGACAATAATCACACCAGTCAAAGGACTGTAGATCTGCCACTATGGAATTTATTTTTTAAACTTTAAAAGTTATTAAACTTTGCCTTAAAATAGCCCCATGGTCAGGAAACTGTACAACCATCAGTCTACAGTTTCAGAACCTTTACCCCTCCCAACCTTATTTATTCTTCTCTCTTGCACAAAATCACATTGCTTGAATCTTTTAACAGGATGATTTACAAAACAAAACAAGCTTTCTCGCATTTTTAAGAGACCTGCTAATTAGTTAGTTTCAGTAAATGTTCTCACTCAAAAATAAAAATCAAATTTGAGCAATTCCTATTTTGTGCCTGAATTCTTTATTACAGTTCAGCCAAGCAACACTCATGAGAGAGACTGGCTGTATTCTAACAGAGTAATCGCAAGCTTACAGTGAAATGAAAACTGCTAGTTTTCTAGCAGCACAAGACCATCATCTTTATCTTTAGCTGCTGAAACGTAGTCATAACCACATTCCCAAACTCATGTGGAACACATGCATTTCGCTATGTTGTACATTTAAGAGAATTCCTGTTTCAGTTTTTGCCCCTTAACCTCACACAGCCAAGCAAAAGACTTAGAGCACATTTTGCAAGGATTATTATATCCTTTGACGCAAAAAGGATTAAATAGTAATTTGTAATCCAGGATTCTATTCTGCTGTGGAAATTGATGCTCTTCATTGCCCTGCCTTGTAGCAGATAATGTACACCTTCTGGAAAGGATTTCAGGAGGGAATAGCACAGCAGTTCTTTGTTACTGGAGACTAAGAATGCAAAATGAGACCCCAAAAGAGATTACTCAAAACCAGTCTTAAACACATTATGTAAAAATTCAAAGATTGGAAAGCAGATAAGGAGCCCAGCACACAGAGCCCTCATGCACAAACTGCAGCTCTCCACCAGCATGCTCCTGCTCCCAGATAAGTATGGAAGGAAGGCGACTCACCTAATGGCTCTTCTTTATGAGATGCAAAATAAACCAGCTCGGTGTTCTAGAAAAACACTGCATAGATTCATGACTTTACCAAACGCTTTTGCCCCGTGGAGCATTAGGCAAACCAGCACAGCCAGCGAGCATGTGGCGCCTGATGCTCTGCAGTCAGCTGCACCGGCGGCACGACCAGTGTGCAGAAGGGGCTCAGAAAGCTGGTGTAAGGGTATGTTGTCCAAATGTGTGGACAATGATGTGTTACGTGTCCAAACTGCTCCTACTGCTGATGAAGACCAGGACTCCTCCTTCTCCAAGTAACCAAGACCCCAACATCCCATCCTACATCAGTGAGGCTACAGAAATGCCCCGGGACCATCCTGTGCATTCCAGTTGCAGACCTCTGAGCACTGCGAATTCACAGAATGACAGAACGGGTTGGGTTGCAAGGGACCTTAAAGCCCACCCAGTTCCAACCCCCTGCCATGGGCAGGGACACCTCCCACCACACCAGGTTGCCCAAAGCCCCATCCAGCCTGGCCTTGAGCACCTCCAGGGATGGGGCAGCCACAGCTTCTCTGGGCAACCTCTTCCAGGGCCTCACCACCCTCACAGTAAAGAACCTCTTCCTAATGTCTAATCTAAATCTACCCTCTCTTAGGAACAGTTCCTTCAAAAGGAACAGGCTTCCAGCACTTCTGTCCTGTGAGGTCCGTGTTACTCACATCGCAGCCTTCTACAGAGTGAGACGTAGTGCTGTGCAGTAAATATACCTGCGGGATACCCGCTGTGGTTAAAGATACCAGCACCAGTCTTTTGAGAGGCTGTAATTAAATCCTTCTGTGTGCTACACTTTTAAAACGGTTAATACAGATTGTGAACAAAAAGTAAAATAAGAAAAGTTATTGAGACAACTGGCTTTCACCATCACATTTTCAATGTTCCCGCCGGCAGTCAGGGTGTGGATGCTCTTCTGGGGGGGTGGCAGCCTGGGCCGTGGGCAGGCGTGCTATTTCTACGGCTGCTGACGTTGCCTCTAGCTGCTTCCCAGTGCCACTAGTGCCAACGATCAATAATGATCATAGGAGCTAACCTGAGCCCTTTTTCCGCAGCTGATGACCTGAGAGCCCTTCCACAACCTCTCTGCAGGCAGAGCTGTGGCGGTGGTGGTGCCCTGCCAGAAGGGAATGACAAACAGATGGCTGTGTCTTTGACCTGTGGGACCAACTGCAAAACGAATGTCTGTTCATGGCTCAAACATGCCCTGCTTGTGTGCAGGACTGCTTCTTCTCTACCGGCAGAGCATCTTCTGAAAGAAAGACCTGCGCTGCTGGTCCTCCCCTCCTGGGAACTCCTGCTTGCCTCTGGATCTCACAGAGCATTTTCCCTTTTCTTCCCCACAACAGTTCAAACATTGCAGCACAGCTCACTGCAAGAAAGATAGTCCATTACAACTTAGAGATTAAAAAAACAAAACAACCAACAAACATACATACATACACACGCAGCGCCGAAAACCAAAAAACCCTAGGGAATTCTTCACTCCAGCACTGCTGCCTGCTTCCTGTGCTGCTGGTTGCATTTAGGACAAGCATATTCAATAACAGAAAAATTATTCACTGGGATTTGTATCGATTGTACACCACAGCTGCCTAATTATCTGTTCCAAGACTTTTCAGGGGCTGTTCCTAGTGCAAAATATCAACCGATTTACCAAGCCTACACACACAGTATTTATGGTTCGAGAGACAACTGGGATAGCAAGCAGTGTCTGAACTTCCCCCATGTAGAAGCACTGTACCCCTGAAATACACAACACCAGAGCACTGCCATTTATAATACAGTGCTTCACCCCTCTTCATACATCCCTTATATTGTTTATCTCTCATATCACTGCAGATTGTCAGCTCCACAGGATGGTATCAGCTCAGGAAAGCTGTGAATGTTAAAAATAGTCTGAATTAAAATAATAATAAAAAAGAAAGGAGGGTAAAAGAGCCAGCCAGGACTGGTTATCAAGTCATGTAATTCCCTAGAAAATAATTCACCTGGGACTTCATTACGACAGCAGAACAGTGCAGGTGGTGCCCTGCTCTCAGTTTTAAATCACAATTCATTTGGGACCTGGACGAGACTGGACATCCAACTGTGCATTTTTTTTATTTATGTATTTTTTATGCAGAGCATGCATGACAGCTACTTTAGGCTGAAAGGAGTAGCCTTATTCATAGGCTTCCTCTAGGTCTGATTTATTGGTGCAACTAACATTCTTTGGAGGAATTTCACAAAGTCTTCCAAAAGCATACGGTGTCAGGCTTCATACCTACATCAGATTTCATGATGTTTATTCCTTCCCTCTGGATGGGAATGATAAAAAAAAATGAAACAAAAAAAACCAACATACCACATGCAAAACAGAACTTGTATTATGTTTTTTGTTTGTTTTTCCACATAAGTCACAAATAGGTAACACCAATTTCAAGTTGGAGTTAATGGAAATATGTATTTTGCAATGAAAGCTACCAGACATTCAAGTAATCTATTTCTAATCTGCCTTATTAAAATCCTGGAGATTCAGATCCCTCGATCTGACCGTTCAAAATTCCACAAAAATACTGACCGTACCGCAGCAGCAATAAGGGAAAATACCCATCTTACCAACTAAATCCCTCTTAAAACTATTCTAATAAGCCAGTTTCTTGTTCTGTTTAACGTGATATCCTCAAGCAAAATCCGAGATGGGAAGAACAGCCTTTAACGAGTGCCACCCTTAACAAAGTGATTAAACAAAGTGATGATGAGACAATGCCCACACATATTTCTTCTCATTTCAAGGCCAACGTGCGCTGGCTGGTTCTTCTCATCCGGGAGGGCTTGAAATTTTGCTGCCTGCTGACAGCACAGGGATGCCCCAGCATATCCCCTTCTTATTCCCTGTAGCAGAAAAGGGTGGAAAGAAGTTATAACAACTACTATGAAATATGACCCTGAACTTGTAGAATCATAGAAAAAATAAGGTTGGAAAAGCCCTCCAAGATCATCTGGTCCAACCATCACCCTATCACCAATGTCACCCACTAAACCATGTCCCTAAGCACCACGTCCAACCTTTCCTTGAACACTGCCAGGGATGGTGACTCCACCACCTCCCTGGGCAACCCATCCCAATGCCTGACTGCTCCTTCTGAGAAGAAATGTCTCCTAATAGTTTTAACTGTTGAAGAGTAGTGCTCTTTGTTCAATTCTTTGTTTTAATTGTTGAAGAGTAGGGGCATGATGTTTCCATTTTTCCACTCATCAGGCATATCACCTGAACGCCAGGACTTTTAAACTATGATAGAGTGAGACTTGGCAACTCCATCAGCCAGTTTCCTCAGGACCCTGGGATTCATGTCATCAGGCCCCACAGACTTGTACCTGTTTAAATTCATCAGGTGGTCTCGAACCTGCTCTTCACTTACAGTGGGCGGGACTTTGCTCCCCTAGCCTCCATCTACGGGTTCAGGGAAATGAAAGACTTGGGAAGCCCGTCGACCAGTGCAGACGGAGGCAAAGAAGTTGCTGAGTACCTCAGCCTTCTCTATGTCTGCCGTTACCAATTATTCAGATATAGAAACTCACTCCTAATATAAGAAATTAGCCACCTATAATCCCTTACACACTACTATTTTCACCCCTCAGTCTATTCTTACAGATGTTAAAGGCACATGGTGGCCCTCGGGGACTCCTCCTGTCACCCCAGCGCAGCAGCCCGAAGGGAGCTGGGTCCTCTCTTGTGCTCTTCCTCGAGGCTCTGTGCAGAAGGGATGCCACCTCTGGCACAAGGGCTGGGGGATGGAAAAGAAGCACTCACACAACCCCTGAGAATCGGCAACAGAGTTCTTTATTGTCGGGACATCTTGCAGGTGAGCCTGCGGGATGTCCGTGGTGTTTGGCGGCTCCAAGCTAATGCTTCGGATGGAGCCTGAGCGACGACTAGGGAGCTGGCCGGGCACTCCTGCGATGCTGTTGGTGCGCCCTGATGGCAAGTAGCAAAGACATGCCGCGGTAGTCCCAGGTCTGATCTGGCCGAGGTGGATCCACTTCCATTGCTTCCTCCACATCTTCTGGTGGATTCAGCTCCATGGGCTCCACGGTGCTTAGCAGAAGGATAAGCCAGTCCTTGCCCGGGACTGCCCAAACGGGATGCCTCCCGTCTGGAATATTTTCAGGCCAGGGTGCTGAACAAGGGACTCGTCCAGTTCCACCCCTAGGTCCCATGCCACTGTCCGGTTGATTTTCACACACGGGTTCGACGCTGTTGTCTGCTTTACAGCCATGGCTGGGTCCCACACTGTGTTCTGGATGAGAGGCACACCTCTGCTCCCCGCAGATGTCTGCCTGATGCTCCCGCCTTCGCTCCACACCACAGCTGTGCCTATGGTTAGGCCCAGGCCCCCTGTCACTGTATGCCTCAGGGGGCAGCCTGTTCCCCACATCGCTGTGGTGCCAGTGGTACCGCCTGTGTGTGTCTGTGGGCTGCGCGCCAGAGGTCCCTCGGGCACTGGTGTCTCTTGTGCCCCAGGCGCGATCCCTCTGCCCATGACACGTCTCTTTCTTATTAAGTGCACTCCTGCTCGGTGCTTCCTTAGACTGCATTGCTGTCCTCACACCGAGGAGGCCTGCCGCTCGCCTTGCTGCTTCGGCTCTTCTTCCTGCCGCACAAGCCGGCTGTCAGAGTGCCTAGAAGCTCAGCGAGTGGCGGGCCAGCTGCAGGGGTCCTGTTTTATAGGGCCCGGAGCAAAGGCGGGGCAGTGGTGGCCACTGTGACCTCAGCAAGCCTCTGTGATGGAGTGGCCCATGCGTGGCCAAAGGCGGCTGTGTTGGGAGCGGCCTGGAAGATGCCCTCACGTGGAAGAAGGAGGAGGGCTAGGGGGCTGAGGGCCCCTTTTCTGGGGCTGGCTCCCCCTGGCCATTTGGCTTGCCGGAGAGAAAGGCCGCCCCTTGACCACAAGGACTGCCCTGCACCTCCCATCCTGTGCCCTGGGTTTATTTTTAACACTGTTTTTTAGGTAATTTCATTCTATTCTATTCTATTTCTACAGAAAAGAACAGAAGCAAGGTGCATCTTCAGCCCTAATTCCCATGTGCGCTTTGTGCTCTGAGTGAAGCATTTCTTCCTCACATCACATCTAATCTAAATCTCCCCTCCGTTTGTTCAAAGCCATTATTCCTTGTTCCATACACTCCCTGATAGAGTCCCTCTCCAGCTTTCTTTTAGGCCACTTTTATGGGTTAGGTTAGGTGGCAAAACTGCAGGACCTTGCTATAAGACCTTGTTCCGCATGTTCCACGATGTTCTCCAGCTCAGGCTCCAGCTTCTCATCAGTGTAACACAGAATCACAGAAACATTAAGGTTGGAAAACACCTCCAAGATCATCTGGTCCAACTATCCTCCTGCCACCAACGTCACCCACTAAACCACGTCCCTAAGCACCACGTCCAACCTTTCCTTGAACACCCCCAGGGACGGTGACGCCACCACCTCCCTGGGCAACCCGTTCCAATGCCTGACTGCTCTTTCTGAGAAGAAATGTCTCCTCATTTCCAACCTGAACCTCCCCTAGAGCAACTTGAGTCCATTCCTTCTAGTTTCAACACCTCATGACAGCAGCCCTTCCTCTCCTGGGACGTTTATTCCTGGCAGGAGGTGTAGGTCCTGCATCCTGAGGCCCAACCGCACCCTGATGTTTCCATTTTCCCTCGCTTTCACCCTCAGCCCCCTCATGACGGAGGGCAGGGGCTGCCACCCCCCACTCCCCTCCCGCTTCGCTACCTTCTTCTCCTCATAACCCCCCTGATTTAGAAACAGAGTCCTTCTGTTACAAATAAGGACCTGAAGCATGGGGTGAACCAAGTGACTTCCCAAAAATCTTCTAGAGAGTCTGGTTTGGGGCAAGAGGAAAGCATGCTGTGCTGATCCCATGGCAGCAGCAGTTTCTTATGTATGGGCAGCCTCTGGCACACATTCACCCCGAGCCCCGTAGGTTTTGTTTCTTCCACAGTTGCACGCTTCATTCTCAATTTCATCCTCCCCACCATGACACATTAATGGGGAAGCATCCAGATGTCCCCAGCCCCATCCCTGTTCCCATCCCTGGCCCCAGCCCCAAAACCCTGGGGACTCCAGGGGCTGCAACTGGGGCAGCACCTGAAGGCGACTGGGGCAGACCCCCAAAATGTGCCCTTTTTTGTGTTTTTGCTGAGTTTGGGACCATTTGCTCTCAGCCCTACAGGGCTGCCCTCCGGTTCTGCTTTCTGTTGGAAGCTGCTGTCTGGCTGCAGGTGCCTAATTAGCCAGGTGCTAATGAAGCGCATGCAAACACCCTTTTGACCCCAGCACAGGCAGTGGAAGGGGTGAACGAGTTCAGGGCTGCACAGAGCTCTCACTTGGCTCTGGCAGCAGCGAAGGGACAAAAGCAGCGGCTGGGTGCTCCTGTTAGATGCTCCCCCTGGCCTTCATCCCCACTGGCTGCTTCTTCCTCCTGCACCCATGGCCTTCTGGACCAGGCATGTCCAAGCTGGACACGGGTGCTTGGACTGCTTTCTGAGGTCACCCACGTATCCAAGTCTGGATGCTCATGCATAGCTGAATTTGGAAGATTTTAACTTAAATTAAAGGGGTGGGGTGGGAGAGCTCTGCACGCCCTGTGGATGGCTGTGCTCACACCCATCTCTCCCCATGGATGGATGTGGTCCTCCAGAGCCTTCTGCCTGGAGGCCACCGCTCTCTGCAGCCTTGGCCACTGTGAGGTCCTGCTGGCCACTGCTCCTATGGGAGCCTCCTCTGGGAGCCTCAAGCTGCGTGCTGAATGGTAATCTCCAGAGGCATGAGAGGTCTATTCCTTTATTGTGCTTAGAAATTGAGAATCAGAATAAGCAGAATCAGAAGAGGAACAAGAATTATATATGGCTATATTTTCTTGGCAGAACTTCTTGAAAAGTAAAAACAACTTATATGAATGATGGAAAAGGGAAAAGCTTTAAAAAAATTACAAAGCTTTTTGGAAATATCTTAAAAATGAAATAGTGAGTTACAACTTTTCTAGAAAAACACTTAAGATACAGCTAAATGTTACCAGCCTAAGATTTACTGGCAGCTTCAGATGAGCCCTGGCATGCGTCTAGAAGCTATCTGAAATTATCTTTTTATTGTGCTCTTAGACACGTCCTTAGAAAGCCAAACTGTCACTTTGGCCTTACATGGAATGGCAAACATTGTTGGACCAGATGAATTTACTGGAGATTTGTTCTTTCTTGCCTATGTTGCCAGAATAACATTAAAAATTCAAGGTGTTTTTTTTAATAGAAGAATCCCCAGGCCAGCCATGAGCAAACTCAGACCAGTAGTGGAGGACATGTGACTATGTCAATGAGAAAGGCAGTCTGAGATGTTAGTGGAGAAGCTGGGGGAACAACCCAGACTGAACGTGGCCCAAGAATGGAACTGAGCTGCTGCAAGATGGTAGTCTGTCTCTGATTCCCTTTACAGGGAGGAAAAGACAATTCACCACAGAATGACAGAATTGTAGGGGTTGGAAGGGACCTCAAGAGATCATCGGGTCCAACCCCCTGCCAAAGCAGGTTCCCTAGAGCAGGTTGCCCAGGTAGGCATCCAGACAGGCCTTGAATATCTCCAGAGGAGACTCCACAACCTCTCTGGGCAGCCTGTTCCAGTGCTCCGTCACTCTCACCATGAAGAAGTTCTTTCTTGTGTTGGTGCGAAACTTCCTGTGATCCATTATGTGGCCATTGCCCCTTGTCCTATCCCCACAAACCACTGAAAAGAGGTTGGCCAAATCCCTCCGTCTCCCACACTTCAGGTATTTGTAAACACTGATAAGATCCCCTCTCAGTTTTCTTTTCTCAAGGCTGAACTCATCCTCTTCTGGCCATTCAGATTTGTATTTACAAGGCAATGCCTAATTGCTCCTGTGTACCCATCAGTAACTCTGAACAGCAGCATGGTCACCACCCCAGATTTCAGAGAAGGTTTTCTTAATTTATGAATGTTGCAGGATTTCTGAAGTCTGTTCCCAATCTTGCACTACATCTCCATTTCCATGGCACCCCAGCTGGAAAAGACCTCATGTTTTCTAAATTCCCCTTGTTCAAACGCTAGGGTTGTGAACATCATCTCTTAGCAGCCAGGAGTGGATAAACACAAGCCACAGGAGAGGGAAACTAGACAGTGGTTACATTCATGGCTTAAAACCACATCATAACATGAAAAATTAGTCCTTTGTTCCCAGTCCAGCATCCTTCACAGGAATTACAGCATCAGGCTGATGATTCAGAACTGTTTTCAAAGCAGACCATAGTTCGAGTGGACTAACACAAGATAGCAGAAGCTCTGTAATAAAAAATACGAGGAAAATAAATAGCTGGCATGCGGTACTAGAGGGGAGAAGTGTTATCCCATGTCTTCCAATAAGCGTGACCTAGCTCATTAGATACAATCTGTGTTTTAATATTAAAGCCATACAGCAAACAAGTGGAGCAGAACCAGCAACTTGCACTGACTGCATAACATCCATGTTAATTATCCAGATGTCTGAGGGCTTCACTGTCGTCCAGTACAAAAACCCAACTCGATTCCAGCACAGGTCTGTGAGAAAGTAGTGCTGCTTGACTCTTGCTTGTTTGAAAACACAAACAAAACTGAATGTTATGATGTCAAAAGATGACATCTGGTAGCTCAAAGTCAGAAAAAAAAAAAAAAACACAACAGAGAGATGGCATGAGTACAGGAATTAGACTAGGATGGATTTCTCTTAATGCATCAGCAACACTTCCACCGAATCCCGATTATATTTACCCTGTTTTTGAAGGCATTCAGCAGAATGAGTGGAATTTTTGTATTCAAGCTGAATACAGTTGTGCCTGAACACAAATGAACCGTTCGGCAGCGCTGGGCTAACAGCAAACCCATCTCCTTGCAGATTTTTCACTTCTCTGCTCAGTTTTTGTCCCACACACTGGGGCAATGCCCACGCAGCCAAAGCGCTCGCACCATGCCAGCTGCCGGCATGGCCCCACCGAGAATGAAGCCCTGCTTAAATCTGGCGAAGAAGGACTATTTGGGAAAACGAAGCTGCCTGCAAGTCGGGCTCCCTGTGTTTCCACAGCAACGGGGACGATGGGCTTTAATTACGGCAGCCACTTTCGGCAGGGGTGTCTCTCCGCAGGGCACCTGCTGCATGTGTTCGTGGGCGAAATGCCTGTGCCAAAGCAGGGAAGCCAGCACAGGGACACCCATGCAGTCCTCTGACGGAGGAGATTTCAGGGATCCGAGCATCAATCTCCATCGAACGAAAAGACGTAAAGGAAGGCGGAACCGCGCACGATGGGATGCGCAGGACCATCTTTCCATTACACAGAACATGGATGACGCCCATCTCCCAAAACCATGACTCCAAAAAATACGGAACCCTGACACCAGCGGATCGTGGGACAAAAAGGGAGGAAGCGGCTCTGCAAGATTAAGGAAGGAGCCAGAAGGTTGTGCTCAAAGCAGACGAAGATCATCCAGCAGCCATTTTCTACAGCACAAATGGAATGGTTTCTATTTTGGGAGCAGGAGATTAAAATAGCTTTAGTTTAGTCAAATCAGTCTCAAACGAGACAGGGAGGATGAGGATTGTAACCATATGAAAAATCAATTCTTTATAGAAAATACAGAACTACATCAGATAAATCACCTCAAAATAGATGAAAAAAAGACAAGAACATGAATCTTTAATGAAGACATCTACAAATCAAAAAAGAAAATACAGAGATTAAACTTTGAATATTCATACTGAACAAGAGGAGCTCTGAAAAAGGAACGGAGTGAAAGGCACATCAACCTACAGGAGAGCAAACCCTGTGTTTCCTGATGGTCAGGAAAAGGGGCTTTTGAAGCCCTCAGAAGGAGATAGGAATTGAGTTTGCTCCTTCCTTTGCCAGCAGGGATGGCCACCAGCAGCCTTGGGTACAAGGATTTGTTCTTCTCCGCTCTCAGATCGTACACCAGCCGTGGGCACCACAGGTTTGCACAGCTTGTAGGCCTGATCCTGCACAAAACCTCCTCCAAGCTCCTACATACATCCTTTTTGGGGTTTCACAGCGGTGAAAAATAAACAAAGAGAAGCAAAGTGGAATGAAAGTGGGAATAACGCATAGTTACCTGTGGTAGAGCTAAAGACAGATTTCCTTCCCAGCGTGAAGAGCATAGCAAAAGCAGTACTTCATTACCACTGCTGTACCAGGTGGGCTTTTACATCCAGTGGGAGTGAAAAAAAAAATACCCTAACAGTCAAAAATTAACTGCAAGCAGTCAATAAGTGAGGCTTTCTTCTCACTAACGGAGCAGAGGAGAAAGGCAAGAAAGAGCAGAACACGTGCTTACCCAACATGGTTATTTTCTGCAGTGCAATCTGTCCAACAGCCCTTGACATATGTGCCACCCTTTCTGTTTGGAGAGATGAAGGCAGCAGAAAGCTGTCGATCAAGATGCTAAACCTTCTGTAAAGCCCTCCCCTGCGCTCTTTGCCCTGAAATGAGGACTTCCACGGATGAACAGAAAACACTTAACTAGATTAAACATAACTGGTTCCTGGCTACACACAGATACTATTTGATTTGATTAATATAAATTTTAAGGAGCTGAGGCAATTCAAAGAAAATAAAGAAGGATGAGGAGAGCCATGTTCCCTTTTCCTGCTTATCTGTATAGCAAACCCCAATCACTATGGGTGTGAACGGAGGAAAATCAAGGAGACAGCAACGCTCTTGGATTATTCTCAGAACGGCTTTGATGACAAAGAAAAGCTGGGGGTGGATGGGAGGAAAGAAGGATAAAAGAGCTTTTGGGCTACTTAAATCACAGGACTATCTATTTTCGGGGAGGCACAGCTCTTCCTTCAGGGGTATGCCATCTTACGTGATGTGCCACATCTGGTGTCCCCTGTCAACCACAGCCCCACACTGTCAACCACAACACCACGCTGTTCCCAAGCAGTCCTTTAAGCCAACCAAATCATTCAAAAATGAAGGTGGGCCCTACTGAATGAGAGAAAAAGAAGAATTTCTCTCAAAACGAGTTTTTCCTCAGCGGGAGAGCCAAGGGCTCCTGCCCACATGGTGGCGCGTGTCAAAGGGCCTCCAGTAGCCCACAGAGCCTTTCGCATAGCCAACACTGAGAGAGGAAGCAACCCATATGTCCCTGAGAAAGTGCAGAGGATGGTCTAGACAGCAGGGCCGGGGCTGCGGCCTCCACCTGCCAAGCAGAGCCCCCGCAGTCCAGCGGCATTGCTTGGAAAGCCACAGCAATCGCCGAAACTGGTCTGCCCGGCCTCCTGACAGCCCTCGTGCTCCCTAATAACAGAAAACAGAAATCACCACATCAGGATGGGGGCAGCTCTTCAAAAAAAGAAGGAAATGAATCTACCTTCTGAAGTCGGCAGTCAAAACAGCATTTATCTCAAGCTCCCTGCCTAGGCACAATTAGCCTGAGCCAGCTTCGCAGCTCAACTTACCCTCCTGCTCTCCTATATTTATTCAAAACACCCCCGTGTTGTTTTATAGGACATCTGTCTGTCAGAAAAACAAAAAGCAAAAACCCTCCCATCAAGATCTTCTGCTTAAGCTCTCTAGATGTACACGTATCATACCTTAGACACAGACTCTGCAGAGATACTTAAAATAAATGGCTCCGCGCATAATCAGGATTTACATAACAACAGCATGTTAGATGTAGAAGTTGTAGTCTCAAACATTACCTTAAACTAAAAAAAATCATTTAAATATTTTGTATGTAAACAGCTCTTTACATTTTGTATGTAAACAGTGTGCTAGAACCTGATCTGGGGCCTTCAGACGGGGCTCGGGGAGGGAAGTGGCTGTGGAGCTATGTGAAGTCAAGGCTGGTTATACAAATAAACTTGACAGAGACAAAGAATATGGAAGCAAAGACAACAATATATTTGTTTTTTAGTTAAACTGTAAGAATCGTATATCCTCCCCTTCAGTCCTTGTAATCCCACAGCTACAAGGACAGACTGAAGATAGCATTTTTTGAATGAAAACAAAAACCAAAACAACCACATTTTTCCTAAAGCATTTCTATAGTCCCTAACCATGTTTGAAGGATGTTTATTTCAATTACTTTTCGTATTATCTTGGCTGTCTGCACATTAAATATATATGCACACACACACACACATACATATGTATAAACAGAATTTCAGCACTGATCAAATAGAGAGCCTTTTACAGTGCATTTATGCATCTTCCTGAGGTGCAGTTTGGCTGCTGCAGCATCTCCCCTGAATCCTGTTACAGTGTTCTTGGAAAGAAACTACTTCGGTAGAACTGTCAAAATCCAGTCGTTTAAGATTCGAGTGAAAACATCAGCAAAGATGCGTAGTATTAGCACCACACAGCAATGAGTGGTATGAGTGACAGGGGCTAAATATTAAGCAATCATCTTCTACCTCCCCCTTACAAAATGAATAATGTGGAGGAGTAAGCGCTGAACTGCTGTTAAAGCATTTCTGCTCACTTCCTTGGTAGGCTCATTCTTTGTTTAAACAAAGAAAATAAGATTCTTAAACAGAGGCAGACGAATCAAAATCACTACCATCTAACAGAGTAATACAAATTATAATAAAATCAAAGGAAAAAATGACACTAAAGACACATAATAGGTGGCACCTATGCAAAACCCCAAACTGGTAGCCACATGCAGAAATTAGGGATTTATATACACAAAGAAATAAACTAGAAGACAGCTGTCCAATAGAAGTACAAGGGCTCCAAGAAGGGCACTCATCCTACAAGCAAAGAGGGGAAGGGTCAAGAGAAGTCTGGTGGGGTGCGGATGTATCACAGCAGGACAGATTTCCAACCACAACCCTTGTCCAGCAAACAAAAGCTGTCATTAAAAAAAAAAAAAGGCCTAGAATTATGAAAGAAAAATACACTTAACTTTTCATAGATATAATCATTAATTTGCAAAACATATAGAAGGCATTTACTCACTTCAGTAGGAAACTCTGGTTCACCACATTTTGGGAAGAGAAGGGGAAAGGAGCGACACGCTTAAAAGCTCCAACAGGTTGGATGCTCCGAAGCCTAACTTCAGGCACCGGTTTTCTGTGTCTGTGGTCAAAATGGCTCCAGCAAGAGAAGCTGACAGAAGCATGCTACCTTGGGAGGGAGCCAACCTTCTCCTCCTCCTCCTCCTCGTCACTGCCCAATCTCTTCTCAGCACGCCGAAATTTCACATTTGAGATTCTGTGGGGGATGCTACAGTTTTCCCTTCCTCATTTATTCTATCTATTCAACCCTTAAGAACTAGCTCTTAAACTACCAGCCTCACTTTGAAGGATATTACTTCATTAGCATTGCTTTTGGAAAAAGGTCTTTAAGCGACAGACAATTCAGCCTCAGGAGTACCTATCCTCTTTGCATTCCCTAACCACAGTGCTCATTTTCCAAGCCAAGCACTTCTCAACAAGTTAGGTTAGGCTCACAGAAATAAAAAATTCAAACTCTCAGGTATTTCCATATTTTTTTTTGTTACTCCCAGCCTATGCTAAATGTTTTCACATATTTTATGCAAGATACTTAGATGAAACGTTTTGTAAACTTTATAAACCCTTTTTTGAATTGCTACACCATCCAAGAAACCATAACAGACAAAGCTCCTTGTGTACTAGTATCTGTAGAAATGAACCCAAAAGAGAACACTGTCTCCATGAGATAAAGACCAACACCCACATGGGAGATCTCTAAACCTTTTCATAAAAAGAGAGCAGTCCTGTGTGTCAAGACAATGAGACCCCGGAAATGCCACACACCATCCAGCCCTGCTGTAGACACCAGCCTACTCCTCTTAACAGGAAAACCATTGGTAGCAGTTGTGTTAATAATGCCAGGTTAGCTTAATAAGACAGCATAAGCATGTGACGGAGTATTTGGAAATACTCTTGAGCATTGGAACAGGCTGCCCAGCAGAGTCCCCATCCCTGGATTTATTTAAGAAACATGTGGACATGGCACTAAGGGACATGATTTAGTAATGGGACTTGCTGATGGCTGGACTTCATGATCCTGAAGGTCTTTTCCAACCCAGATGTTTCCATGATTCAGTGAAAATAAAATTCCAGGCTTCTGTGCTCCCGTGAGCAATGGGGAACTACATAAGGCTGGAAATTAGTCAGAATTTCACCCGCAAAACACGAGTTCATAAAATCCATATCTTGTCAGTAAGGACTCCAACTTGCTACCAGGTTCAGAGCAGCCTCATGCCTCACAGAAATAGTCCAGTGGGTCAGAAGGACTAAACCCCAGGTCACCTTCACCTGTCAGTCACCAACAAGAGAAGGAATAACTAGAAAATGAGTGAGCACTTTATCCTGAGACAGGTCCTCTCTCTATTAAGCTTGTAATAAGAGAAGTGTGAGGGAATCCACACACCAAAAAAAAAAGTCTGCTCTATAGTTTCCATATAGACACAGTTATGGTCAGAAAAATATCTTACATTTCTGTAAACAGCTGTTTAGTATTAAAAAAAATAAATAAAGCAACCTTGATTTTCACATGCTTTGAGAGTTAGAAGTTAAGCATTCAAATTTAAATCTAATGAACCCAAAAGTAGGCATATAGGATAATTAAAAGCCCTTTCTGCCCTTTTTATATTCAGCTTGACAACCACAAGTGCAGTCAAGAACATGATGAGATTTTTATTCAAAAGAGACATCTTACTGTAAAAGCAGCACTCAGCCACAGACAACACTGCTTCTTATTATCAGTCATATGGGACGAGAAGAGAGATACAATAAATAAATTCCAAGGCAACTAGGCTGCATTCTGGTATTGAATGAACACTGCAAAAAAAAAAATAAATAAATAAAATAAGGAAAAGGGTCCTGAAGATGCCATCCAGCTGAAAGATTTTCAGATGGAAAAGGTAAAATCCTAGAAGTTACCCCAGAAACCTACTGCAATAATGTAGCATACTTTGGCTAAGGGAAGTAATCTGCATACATTTCCCTTCAGAACTGGAAATATGTGAACTAGGATCTACTGCTTGTCCATACAAACTGGTTTAACAGAACATGAATTTTTCACTAAGTTTGAAACCTGAACTGATATTTCCTTTGTTCTTGGAGCATTTTCTGTTGCTTTGGCTTCAGTCAATGCTTAGTATTAGAAATAAATAGAAGTAAATCTGAATCTAAAAGGGTTTACAAAGAGTCTTGCATTTTTCACCAATTAAGTGAAAACAAATCACTGCAAGTTTCCCATATGCTACAGAAGATGGATTTTTTTTTAAATAATGGGTTTGGAGAACTGGAGAGCTGGGATGCCAGCTAGCTGGAGACCCACCTTCTCCACTGCCCTCCCTGCTCCTTTTGGACTTGGGAATGCACAGAGGGATATCCTTTGCTCCAACACACTCCCATTTAGCTGCAAACTGGGGGTCAAAGCATACAATGAACTACTGTGTGTAAAACATTACACACAGTTAATCCAAAATACCTATACACTATAACTCTTAACCTTTTTTCTTCCTATCAACACATTCTGAAAGTAAACAGAATTAATAATAAAAAAACAGCATGAATGATCTTTTGTTTCTTGTTTTATATTTAAAAGTATCTTGATGCTTTTTGTTTTAAAAAAAGTCTTTACCAGGGGGACTCCTGTTTCTCGAAGTTTGCACTGCACAAAGCACAATGAAATCAGGAGTCTTCGCTGTAAGGTGGGGTTATAAGGCTAGTTGGAAGTTTAATGGGGTTTCTAGTATTTCTATGGGAAAGCCTTACGGATAACTGTACAACTATAACCACATATGTATCCTAGGAGACCAAAGAGCTTTCGCATTTAAGAGCTTATTTCCCAGCCACACTCTCAATACCCATCTCATGCATTTATAACCGATACAAACAGCTGTGAGAAAGGAGGGAGTTGCTTTAATTTCAGCCAGAACATACACTGACCTTTGCTTACATCAGCACAAACATTTCATTTTATTTCACTTCTACGTCTTTGTCACCTTCAAACTAAAAGGTTGTCATAAATCTCTTGTAATTCAGGAAATGTGCTTTTAAACTTGGATTTTACAACTGAGCAAAGCTAAAATTCTTGAATCTTTAAGAAGACAATTAATATACACACATGCAAATCACCAAAAAGCACCCTAGTACAAGTGAAATTTAGATTCCTGACCACAGCATTTTGCAAAACATCACCCTGTTAAACACAACATACCAGAGAAACATCCCATTTAGGAAAGAGAAATGTAAAAATAAATAAATAAACAAATAAACAGAAAGCATGAAACAGTTAATTGAAGACAGACTCACTTTACACTTTGGCTTAGAGAAGCCTACACACTCGAAACACGCTGAATTAAGAGTATTTCCTGCATTTCTCGTTTGTAATTCTCGCCAGAGGGTCTAGCCTGCAATTAAGCCCTCTGGAGAAGAGCATCTTCCAGAAGGCAGAGCCTAGAAACACCCAGGTACGATTAATTCCTCGCCAGCCGCCGGCCGGCAGGGAGGCAGCTGGCACCGAGGATCCGTCACGAAACCTTCGGCAGCCCCTCTCCTTCCTCGCTTTTTCTTACCCTTTCACTCCCGAATTTGGAGGAGGAGAGGAGGGAGGCCGGCATACCTGCACAGGGCACGGAGACCACACTGCTGTTCTCATGGAGGAGGAGGAGGAGGGTAGCACATGACGACAGAGAACTTCAAGGAAAAAGGTTGTCAGCACGCTGGTGTACACAGATGAATTCGCCAGCGGGCAATTAAAAAGAGGACCGGCCCCTTACAACTGCTGGAGCATCTCGCAGGGTTTGCTTTACTTACAGCAGGGAATCCATCTGCTCGCCTCCCCTCACGTGAATAGCTGGGGCCGTAGCAGCAGCCAGCATAAAAGATCCGCAGGCGTTCTCTTACGCTGTGTCCTTTTCAAATACCAAACCTAACATTAAAATTAACTGCAGGCTGAAATGTCGTCAGCAATTTCTTCCGAATGCATAATGAAACAGGGCTACTATATCTGGCGCCTTACTTTTTTTTTTTTTTTAGGCTCTCCCGGAGAGCATGTGTGGGTATCACACACACAGGAATAGTTCCAATAACTCCACGTATAGAGCAGAGCAGCTTTACGGCACACGCAGGGCATTTCAAGTCCCTGTCACGCTGTCCCTGTGCTGCAAACCGTATGCAAAGCCTACTCCAGACACAGCGTTTCCAGGAGAAAACAGCAAACTGGATTATATAATGTTATTTCCTATCTCCTCCAGAAGAAGAAAATTCTATTAAGAGAAAATTTGAAATGAAAGTTTGAAAACGTTCCCCAAACTGAGCATACTTTCTGAAAAAATCCCAGTTTCTGGGATTTTATAAGTCAGTATCTCAATACCAGAGAGGCATTTGGTGCAGAAAGTGCACATCTTGAATTATTCTGCTTTTATGTATAAAAAAAAAGAGTATATATTTTTTTCAAAGTAATTTACCTGTTTTCTTTTTGAATGCTAGATATAAAGAATATTTGCAGACCCACACGCTATCAACCACTGTGCTACACAGTAGCCACTACTTCTATAAAATTGTGTATACTGTGCTTCAGTAACCCCAGTTTCAAACTGAATACCTAAATATTATTATCCCATTTTACTGTACCTAATAGAAATGCCATGCAGCAGTCTACTGCCACCTAAATATGGTAACTGCCACATCCCTCACGAAAATGTCCTCTTCCTTCACTTATATTGTTCCATCAAGTGGGAAAAGAAAAGCCCTAAACTTACAAACAAGATAGAAATTAGCAGCAGAGGAGCGTGCTCCAGATGAGAAGGAATCAGCTTGATGCCTCAATGGATGCTTCAGAAGACTTCAGGGTGGCTTTATACCATCCTCTGTTTGAGAAAGCACGATTGCAAAGCAAATTGCATTTTGAAACTGTACCAAAACTGCTTTTCTCAACTCTTTTTGGCTTGATGTGGTCTTAAACAAATGAAGGTAGATAAACAGCATAAAGAAGACTGATGTCTTTTTGGTTCATGGGAAAGAGCTGCATGGCCTAGAGGAGACAGCAGCCCCGGTGGAGCCACCAGCCCCGTGGAATAACTTGTCAATAACCCGTCAGATTAGAAGCGAGGGCCATCCTGCTCCTTCCTGTAAGATAAAACCTGCAGTGGTATTTCAAAGACCCAGGGAGTGCTACAGAAACTTTACACATCTGTTAGAGACGTTTACAGCAGCACTTAAATGACAGCCTCGCTGGTATTTACACCAGGCTAGGGGGTTTTGTTTGGTTTTGAGCATTTGACAGGAACACGCTATTTCATCCGGGGAACCAATATAAACTAATCCTGGCAAAAGCATTCAGTTGTTAGCACACCTACTTGGGGCTTCCTTTAGCGCACAAGTGTCATTAACTAAAAAACCCAACAGCCATGTCTGTAAGTGATTGCTATGTTTTTTTTCTAGGATTTTTAGGACAGGCAGCATGGATCTTATTTATCCATACTGTGAAACAGTCCAGCAAAACTTTGCACAACAATGCGAGTAAAACCAGGGTCCTCACCTCCATCAAGCTACATGGACAATCTATTTTTGAGCCCCAAAACTGCTTTCTGAAGCCACGAATTCAAAAGAGCTGGATGGTTTAGGGAAGCACGTCCTCTCTGAGCAATGATCCTCCTCCCTTCATCGACATGAAGTTTATCTCATGGACTCTGCAGATCTACCAGTGCTTTGCAGTCATGAAAATTCAGATTTTAAGATTTGATTTCAAGCAAGCATGTAACGTGATCACAGCATTTAATGTCCCAATGAGCAGCTAATGAGATTTTAGTAAAACCAACGAACAAAACCACCCATATTATACTACCCTCAATAAAAAAATTGCTATTTCCTAAGAAAGAGGTAAACAACTTTGACCCTCATTAAAAAGTTGAGAAATGTCCACACCATCACTAAAATATAATTAATACACATCCTTTAGAAGAGTCCAAAGGAGCAATTTAATTAACCACCCGCTGATTTCATAAATGACAAGAACACAGAAAGGTAATGGCACCTTATAATTGAAAAAGTCCCATTGATTTAGCTAAGCAATTGTACTGCTCTGTGTTGTGCATAAATATGAGGAAAAATGCTCTCAACTCCTTACATTCTAACTTTGTAAGGTGTGAGGAAACAAGACAATGAGCATGATATAGTCAAAATATATTCCACTTATTTAATGCCTTTACCTAAGAACCTCAATGTCACTGGTAACTATTAAGGTTTTAAGCTTTTTGAACTCTTTTGATGGGCTTTTTTACCTCCGCTTACATATGGAAATAATGAGCTCACCTGAAGTTATTTGTTCGTGGTACATATCTCATCCTACATGAGGAGGAAATGCCAAAATATCCCCATCCCTGATTTGAAACCACCAGCCCATGCTCTCTTCAAGAACACAGAAGAGCAGGAGGGTGGAAAGAACAAACAAAACAGTTTTATTGCTATGCCACTTCGAACAAAATATTGCCTGATGCAGGGATTTAGTTTGTATCTGTGGTTCTCCCACTTTTATACAATGGGATCCTCCTTAAGCCCCGTGAAATATTTCTGCTGAAGATCTTATAAACTCATTTTGCAATTTCTCAACATTTTCCTTCAGGTGGGAAAAGCTTCCTTTCAACTGCTACATCTTTTATTAAGGCTGCAGAGAAACAGCTTTTATCAAGCTAGGAAAATAATGCAAGAAAATACGTGAAAGGCCTTTTCTCTTTTTTTATTGGACTTTTCAGGGATGAAACTGAACTGAATTCATATTCCTTCTGGCGTCCACAAAACCTTGTGCTGCTACATTACAGCCATCAAAGTCTATCTGAATATGAAAGAGTAACAAGTGCATTTATAAGCTGTCCATCTCCTTATCCAACGCACGCATGGAAAGCATTCATTTATACTTGCTTCGTGGCATACATAATTAAAAAAAAAAAAACAGACTGGGCAAATTCTTCAAGCATAGCAGTCTCCACTGAAACGCCGATCACTAGACTAAAATACTGGACTTGGAGCACTCAGCAACGCACCACAAAACGAGCCGCAGCGGCCTGACCCCGCAGCAGCCCTGGTATGCGAGGATGGATGCAGCTGCCTCGTAAACCAGCCCCCAGCCCGCCGGTCCCACCTGTCCCTGAGATGACACGAATGACTTTACGTGGCACTGGCTCTTTGCCCGCCTGCCACGGGAAAAGCGTCCCTCAATATAAATTATGCCACTAAGTGCTGATGCCAACGGGACCGCTGTGCAATTAGTTTGCTTGCGCACATTAAATACACATTTCCGCCATTTCGCGTCTCACAAAGAAATCCTTACTGGTCGGTATTAGCTATTCATGTTTACTGTTCCTGGAGGTTTCCCATTCTTCAGCGTTTATGGTATTTGCTCAGTCTGTAGCAGACCATCACCAGGCCTACCTAGCTGCGTTTGCTGATGTCGGCAGCTTCCAAGCGCAGCCAGATATGTAAACAGCTCTTTAAAATGATGAAAACTCCCTTTACTTTTATGCGCCATGGTTTATTTACTAGTTAGATGAGGAAAGAAGGGTTCTTAAATAAATGCCATAAGGCATACCCTCTATTCATTTCTGTAACTCTTTTCTGAAGTCTTTCCAGCTTTCAAGTGTTAACTCTTCAGAAGTGTTCCCATCAAACCAGCAGCTCTGCCAGTGCCCCAGGAACAGCTCCTCCGTGCTCATTTTCAGTGCTCCCTCACTCCTTTATCCTTCCTCTGAGGACTCCGTTAGGCACCTCACTGCGGAACTGAAGACGGAGCTGTTTTCCAATGGTTAATTCTGATGACTCCTGCATGTTTTCAGGATGTATTCAGCCTGTAAAAGTGGTTTAGATTTTCTGCTTCTGAATGCTAGGAAGAATATATTGCTTAAATTGTAATGCATCATTCAACTGCCTGCAGCTTCCAAAATGATCTGGACTGCTCAATATTGCTGACTCGTTCCTAACATTTACTACTGCAATAAACTTTATCAGAAATGCTTGCTTTCCTCCATGACACTAATATATTTTGAAAGAAAACAATGCTCCAAAACTCCTTTAAAGAACTCCATTTACCCATTATATTCCTCACCAACAACTGCTCTTGAGTGGTCTTCCCTGGAGTAAACTGCCATGGTACACAGATTTCACTATGCTAGGGTTAACTAGGTGACAAATACTAGAAAAGAGAGACTGACCACAGCTAGATAAAGGCTTAACCACGCAAACATTTGTTGTAAATGTCATATGCCAACGGGGAAAATTCTCAAAGATGCATGCTGTTGGTGAAAGTCATCAAAAGTCACCTGGGATGTGACAGGGAAAAAGGAAAAGCACAAGAGAGCTCTGAATCTTTCACAGAACATCAAAATTTGCCATTGAGGCGAGTGGAAATACAACTACAGATCCTGAATATGATTCTCCTCAAAACCTTCCTGTAGGAATTCTTGTACTGGTCAAGTTTTTTTTTCTTTTTAAACCAGGTAAGGGCTGCCTGTTTTCCCCAACTGATAGGCAGATTGACTTCTCCCAAGCTTCCTGCCATACAAGTTTTAAGAGCTGGAGCAGTGGTGTTTGGAGGCTTATTTCTGCCACTTACTATCTCAACGGGCACCGTGGAGGGGAAGTCATACACAAAAGTCCTTGCTCTTGCCTCCTGGTGATCTCTGAACCCATTTCTATGGAAACAGAGGATGGATGCAAGAAGATAAGTTATTAAGTCATCAAAATACATACAGAAAAATAATTAATTTTACATGTTACACAGGGGAAATAAGTATTACATGGAAAATAATTGTTTCTTCTAGATAAATTTCTGCTTCCTTTAGGTCATGGCATAGAGAAGGAACACAAATCAAGGGATTTACGACACTTTAAATGAGTTTGGCAGTGATAAAGCTCACTTAATATATTCACATATTCAACTCACAAGAGCTACCTTTTTCACTATTTTATAAAATTAGTTTAAAAGTAAAATGTATTCATTACCGTTCCCGGTAGAGAACCTTACAGAAATTTTACAAAAGTAATGAATATCAACAATGCAATTTCATGCTGAAATACAACTTAAACCTTTAAACTTAAAACTTCTCACTTAAATTACAAATCACAGTGCTTACCACTACACATTGTCATTATTTCAATGCATTAATAGTGCCTTTTTGCCTTCCTGCACTCCCTGTCACCAAAGAACACTTAGGTTTCATTTCTACCACTGAACAGCCCTTCCATTAGTTGGTATTTCACTGGAGAGCCCAATTTATGAAGCATCCAAGTCTTGACTTGAGCTGGAACTACTGCTGCCAAAGATCTCATCCTTACAAAATTCTCTTTATATTCTCAAAATTTGGATGAATCGGAAACAAAGTAAAGTCCAAAATGGTTTTCAAGTTTTCTTTGCGTATCAACAGCCCAACTGCCTCGACACCAACTCTTCTGCACAGAATCGAGTTTCATACAGCCCACTGAAACTCTTCAGCCCAGCCACTTGTAATCTTTCAGCAAATACCTGCTACTGACTATTTGCATTTCCCAAGCTTTCCTGTAACTTTGAGTTATAAGAACAGCCTCAGGATGGCTTTTACTAGCGCTATCTCATTTCAGATTTCAGGAGACCTGAAGAGCATGCATGCTTACCCCATCTCAGCTGAGATGCCTTCTGGCTCACAAAACCAGAACTTCTCATGCCATCTCAGACAAGCGTGACCGTCTCCCAACATCTCTACTAGTATTGCAGCTGGAGGGTTATTTTTAAAAAGTCCTATATGTGTGTTATCTGCTCCCTTTTTTTTTAATGAAATAAAAATTAGGAGAAAATTATTCAAACAAAATATGCAGACTACCTGCAATAACTGACCTGGCAAATAACCTTAGAATTTCTTAGGGACACCAGATGTCCCTAAGCTCAATTTTCTCACTTGAGAGGGACTCGCTGTACCAAGTATTTTACATAAACAATTTCTTATTTAAAAAAATTACATTAGGAGTTGGGGACAAATTTACTTCTTTCCATGACAAAACCTGCCTTCACTTTGTGGCCGTAGAAGCTTCAGAACAGTTAAACCCATGGAAACCTCTTAAATAAATAAATAAATAGCCGAGAAAATTTTTCTTTGAGAATTACTTTGCAGCGTAACTAGAATGGTACTTCTCCTTTGCTGCAATATTATGTAGTGGTACTAACTCAAAAGTTCAAACCATTTTCATTTCTTTATTACTAGTAGCAATCTAGGAAATACTGCCATCAATAGTAAATCTACATGAAGTCGCACTCCTCTGGTGCATTTTGTGCATAGCAATCAGTTCATAACGCAATCTCATGTTGTTTAAAATTCAGTTTATTCTTCAATTACTCTGCTAGCCCAACTCTAATTTATTATATTTTCTGGTACATTTGATTTTGGATATTATGACATCTTGGCTCATGCCATTAGAGGGGAAACATAAAATGGTGAGGACGTCTAGGGACAGCTGAGAATAAGATAGCAACAGCCTGGAAAATTAAGAATATCACCGTCTGTACTCAGCTAGACCTCTCCTGTGTTAGTGATAAACGTACCTGTGGCAGTATTTCTCCAGCACAGGCGTGACATCCAGGACTCGCCTCGGGGGCACTGTAAAACCTCAGCAGGTGCAGCGTGCCAGCCCAGGCACCTTGCTGGGCAAAGGGTTCCCTTGGTCATCAGGACAACTCAGCCAGAAATGGTCTCCTCATGTTTCTTTCCACCTTTTCTGTCCCTTTTGAAACAGACTGGGGAAGCTTGGCTTAGAGGTGATCCTTCCTTTCTGCTCAGCATTGGTTGGGCTGCACCTGGAGTGCTGTGTCCTGTTCTGGGCCCCCCAGTAGAGGAGAGGCCTGGGCACACTGGAGAGAGTCCAAAGCAGGGCCACCAAGATGGTGAAGGGGCTGAAGCACCTCTGCTGTGAGCAGAGGTTGAGGGAGCTGGGGCTGCTCAGCCTGGAGAAGAGGAGGCTCAGGGGGATCTCATCCGTGTCCCTAAATCCCTGAAGGGAGGGTGAAGAGAGGACGGAGCCAGGCTCTGCTCAGCGGTGCCCAGTGCCAGGACAGGAGGCCATGGGCACAGCCGGGCACCCAGGAGGCTCCCTCTGAGCACCAGGCAGCACTTCTGTGCTGGGCGGGTGACGGAGCCCTGGCACAGGCTGCCCAGAGAGGCTGTGGGGTCTCCTCCTTGGGGATCTCCAGAAGCCGCCTGGACGTGGTCCTGGGCAGCCTGCTCTGGGTGTCCCTGCTTGGGCAGGGGTGGCACCAGGGGCCTCCAGGGAGCAGAGGGGAGCTGGGGGTTGGCATGGGGGGAGGCCGAGGAATGGGGATGAAAGTGCCCAGGGTACACTTTAGCACTTTGACACCTCTTGGCCTGGCTTTATTGCTGCTCTGAGCGCCAAAGAAATAAAATCCTAGGCCTGCTGCTGCTCAGCATGCACAAAAGAAACCAAGTCATTTCCAAACGCAACCGATACTACATCAACTGATTTTTTTTAGCCTTGCGTCCCCTTGGTCCTAGCTACCAAAGGCCATTTCTTTCTCCCAGCATCCAAGGTGAAGTGGCAGAGGGCAGCCAGAAGCTTTCACGAAGGATGTTTCTGGAGATCACGGGCAGAAGCGAGGACTTTGCCTCCCCGCTGGCTTGCCGGCCGAGCACGTTCACCTTCAGGGCACGGTGCCAAGCCCACCTGCTTACTCAGGATTTTGCCAGCGAAGGCAGCTCTCACCGCACTGATTTGTCCTTTGAAGGCGCATCCTATTTTGCTTATTTTTTCCTTCTCCTGCTACATCTTGCCTGCGATCCAGGGGAAGGATGGGGAGGGCAGATGCTGCTAGGGAAGACGACCTCTGAATGTCTTTCCCCATGGCAGATTCTCACAGTTTCAGGCAAGAAAAAACAAAAACAAAAACAAAACATCCCTGCACAGCTTGCACTGTCCCAAGAAATTCCACATCACACTGGGCTCTGAATAATTCATATTTACATGGAGGACTGGGATTGAGAGACCCTTCCCTTTTATTAAACCCCATCCCATGTCCCAGTGCACAGGTGCCACCGTGATGATGACAGACAACAGTTCCTCTCATTTCGGTGTACGGGTATCATGAAAAACACACCCACAAAATCTTAAAAAGCAAATGACAACTTTGGCTCCAACCCTTTTCTCTCCTGAACTCCATACACTCATAAATAACTTGTCTATATTTATACCGCAAATCAATTCACACGCTCTGGTGCCTTAGTGCACCTGCTCTCATTACCCTATGTTGGAAGTGAACCCTGAATTGAGACAGGAGACTCGATTTCACTTCCCAATGTGAGGACAATAATCATCATTAATTTACGTCAGGAAGCTGCATTTGGGGTGCTGCCTAGAGAATGCAGTGTAGACTTAAAAGTATGCACCAAGAAAAGTAGGATTTGTATACAGAATGATTTGATAATCTGAAAAATCCCTCAGTAAACAAAGGAAGTTTACAGATAATCGTATTAAAGATTAGAGTTGTTTTACAACAATGCGTAATATATTCTAGAACATCTGGGAAGAAAGCCGGTAGTTTTAAAAATCAAAACCTTGGGGAAAAACATTTTTCCCCTCAAACAGAAACAGTAATTCACTTTATTAAATCCTAATCCTCTCCAATTCATGTTTAAGGCAGAGCATTTTTCCACTGAAGAGTTTTATCAATGTACTTAAATACAATTTTATAAATAAATATTTAAATACGTTTAAGTACAGTTTTAACATCTGAATGTGACTGGTACTCCCTGCTCTTGACAAAATAATTTGTTATTCCACTTTTGCTTTTGTTTGCTTCCATTTTATTTCAAATGTGAGAAGCAGGCTTATTTTAAGTCAGACAACTAAGTAACTTTATCCTTAAAAAAAAAATAGAATTTCTGGATTACACCAAAATATATTACATGATGATAACAAAAACAAGCTGATGTCTGTCCTTTTACGTGCACCTATGCATCAGCTGCAAAATTAGGACAATAACTCATGTGTTACCTTATAAAAGTTTATTACTTTTCCATCACTAATTTACTGTTTTCCAAATTTTTGTTGTGGCAATTTATGTGAAAATCCCCCCCAGTAAAACCCAGACATCGTTCATGACATTTTCTACAATCAATGTTGATAGCATTTATACAGATTTTCTATCTAAACACCACATCACTCAAGCTCCTCACCACTGTAACTGCTGATAGCACCAGAAGAATAAAGTTACTCTACAACTAACAAGTAAAAGCAAAGCTAGAGTGAACAGCAGGTAGTGGTAAAAACAAAACAAACAAAAAATTTTAGATCAGATTTCTATAAAGTGTTTTTTGCTAGAAATAAGTTTAGAAAGACTTCTTAGTCAAGATCTGAAAAGAAATAAAAGAGAGCAAAAAAGTTGAAAAGATTAAGCATTTTTTTTCACTTTGTTTTATTTATAGATAGAAATTTGTTTATATGTAGAAACTTACCATATATAAAGTTACAAGTAGAATGCTAACGAGATTTGTACCAGCAGCAATTCAGCCCCAGAAAAGAAATCCCATAACGGGTGCCTTGCTCTAATCACATCATCCTAACTGTGCTGAATTCAGTTACTCCCCTGTAAGCAGAACCAGGCAGAAGGACTCTCATGCCCACAAAGGACCCCATGAAGTCACAGCTGCAGATTAAATTGTACAATCAAGCTGTAGGGATGACTGAGCAGTATTCAGCATGTGATGCACCATCTGAAAAATAGAGTATGTGGGATAGGCATATACGGGATAGCAGCTATTCCTAACACTACTGCATTGTACTGAAGTCTCTTAGCTCCTCTATTTTAATTTAACCTTAAAATTTAGCAGGTTTTCAGGTATGCATTGCCTCACCTATTAGAATAAAACATCTTTTATCCTTACCAGAGTCGGTATCATAGCTAAAACAGAAATCTTTCCTTTCTGACCCTTTGAGGCCAGATATCACAGCATGATGTTGACATTACTGCATCCTAACAGCACTGGAGCTCTGTGAAATGAGTTGCCTTTGCTAAACTCGAGATTGTTATTTAAAGACAAATGATAGCTGTTGCGAAATCTGTATTGTTGTAATAATTTATAGGAAATAACATGTCAAGCTGTTTCCAAAAGTTCTTTATCAACTACCCGGCACTTCATAATGTCACGACTCTTAGTGATGAACATTTCCTGGCTCCACAGCTTTCCAAACTTTTCAAAATATTATTTAGGAAAGTATTACACTTCTGTGACATTTCTGCATTAGCACGGCACACATCCCTTACTGAAGAAAGAACTGTAACAGTTTCATTTCACAGTCCAGTAATCCAAAATTCTGCATTACCACTCACTTTAGCGTTAATTTTCCCATAGATTCTCTTTTTCTGCTTACAAGGCAAAGACAGCTCAGGTCAAGAGCATAGACAAGCTGTGCTGCTGATTCTCCTTTTTACAACTCCTGATTCACCTTCACTTCTGCTTCACTGGGAAGTTATTTTCCCTGCAGAAAGCAGGAGAGCCACAGTCAATAGATAAGTCAGCAGCTATCAGTCAAAATGGATTTCAGAGGGGAGAAACCTCCCCACAGCTAAAAATGCAAGTATTATTTATACAGAATCATGCCCACACTGTAAAAATACACCAAGACAGCTTGCTGCCGTACACACGGTGAAGCCTAATTCAGCTCGTCTCACTTCCAGCCACAGACACGTATCACAAGCTGTAGGACATAAAAGCATCAGCACTGCACAGACGTGCTGAGCCATCCAGCAGGTAATAGGTACTGCACAGCGGTTATGTGGCAGACTAAGTAGAATGATACCTTTTTTTTTTTTTTTTACAAAGTGATTCAGAAAAGAAACGCACTTGGTTGGTTGTCACTGAATTCTTATGCAGCTTTGTAGTGTGCAAGTGAAGATCCAACATACTCATCTTTGTAAGGCATTCAGATAAAATGCTTGACAGGCCCACAAGTACACAAACATATCTGCATTTTTTAGCCCCCTATAACCTAGATGAGATCAACTTTACTTTCAGCACTTACAAAACATCAGAATAGTTCAGAAGCAAACCGAAATTCTGAAGGCATTCAATACTGCACAAATAGCATTTCATACTCCTTTCCTATAAGGCAGGAAGCCCTGTGATTTTCAAAGCTTCAATCTTAATTAGAAGCAGTGACAGATTAGTAATGGACTACTTGTAAAAACAGTGCTGGAATGGACTTTTACTCTATAATTTTTAATATAAATGGAAGATCTAGCACAAATACAGAAATGTTTTACTAATTCATCAAGATCTCCACTTCAGATGAGCTTCATTAGCTGCTGTCAGTAACAATAAAAGGCTGAGAAAACCCCTCATGAACAAACAAGAAATAAAGACACGAAAAAGAGCCTGCACAGAAGGCAATCCTAATCAACCTGTTCTGGAAGAAGCTTGACTTTATTAAGAAGTTCTTAAAAGTTATTTCAATTAACAATAGGGGCAGCCCCATAGCATATGAAGGTAAAAATAAGTAAAACTCAGGCATCCCCTGCATGAGGTTGCAGTAAGTGTTAACTTTTTTTCTAAAACTTTGAGTCTCCAAATGTATAGAAGCAGCTTAACATCATCCTTATTTAGGGATCTGACTTCCTGCAGTCCAGGAAGCTCCTACGGGTAGGAACATCCCCAGTGCCCTCCCTGCACTTACTGACTTACTGTGCCTGGCAGAGGTGCTACACCACGTACTATGGCTTTTGCTGCTACTCTTCACATCTCCTCCTCGGGTGAGCAAGTCACTGCCTGGCACACCAGGTAAAAACAGGCAGAAGACGGGCTTTGAATGTGTTGCTCTGCACACGGGCTGTTCCTGAAGGCAGTGAAGACCTAGCTGTGTTGAAATCGAGATGCGGTTAGCTTAAGAGCTTGGGGGACTTGTGGGGTTTCTTGGTTTTGCTATGTTTTTGCTGGCGTAGCAGGTAGCAATGTCAATTAGGGGAATGATTTCGATGACATCGCTATACCAGCACAAAACCCCAGTATAGGTCTGTTGTACAGTCATAGGGAACATTTGCTGACACACCTCTTTTCATCTGGGACTAAAACAAGGTACACAGACAAATGCACATTCACATTACAATAAAATAAAACGCATTGACTCAAGAAGGCTCACTGATACCAGCCAACATTTTTTTTATTTTTAAATGAAGACTTTGATCAGGAATGCCAGCCAAAACTTGATAGGCAGAAAAATCATGCCACGGCTAGGTTCTGAAACGTTGCTCGTGTATCCAAAAAAAACCCACCACGCACTGGCCCTTTCAGAATAAACACAAAATTCCTGTGGCAGAACATGCCAACTTATCCAAACACAATACAACAGCCACTGAAAAGAACTTTCCATAGACTGGTTTCGGTGTACAGCTCAGCGACAGTTTTACCTCCATCTGTTAGCTCTGCCTGAATTTACAGTTCTGCTACACAGATACTGCTGCTGCCCCAGCAGTCTTTTTTTCTGTGTATGAATTCAGAAATGAGGATTAACACCCAATCTGGAGAACAAAGAAAGCCGCAGGAAGGTAAGAATTTTAAACCCTCTAATATTATTTGGCCTTTCAGGGTAAAATTTTTGAAAATAATACTGCTTTAGCAGAGGGTTATCTGTTGAGGATGCCTTGGGCTCAAGCAAAAATCGCATGCAAAGGAAGAAAATCTGTGGGATGAGTACAACTCAAAGAGTCAATAAAAGTGTCGACGTGTACGAACGCTGGCACAAACACTCCTGCAGTCAGTCAGTAATGATGAACCGTGCTCCTTCCTGATGATTCTCCAACCAGCCAGCCCGCAGGGATGTGTAATACCAACATCCTGACAGGTTCCACCGGGCTTGAGGAAGCTCTTAGGAGATAGTCACAAAAATGCAGAATTGCAATGTTATCTCAGGGGGCTGGGATGGGAAAACACACTTTGAAATTGCTCCCCCCCTGTAAATAATCCCCCAATGCAGAAGCAGGTAGCTGGCCACTCATTTCCCCCCGTGTGCTGGCAAATATTGCTCAGCACTACGCTCCCCCAGTCAACCTGACCCAAAAGCCCTGCTTTCCCCTCTACAGCTGCTGTTCCTTTGCCCTGATGTGTGCTCCTTTAATGCACACCACTGTCAGCTGTGCTCTATTCCAGGCAGCTCAGCAGTAGGAACAAGATAAATAAGCCTATTTCCATCCTTTTCATGATCTAAAACTACCGATTGCTGTTGTTTACAACATTTTAAAACAGGATCTCTTCGTATACTGGATATATTCCTCAGTCGGGCTGAATTTTGCTCCGCAAACAACTGTTCTTCATAACAATTCTGCACACTCCATCCAACTGTAGTTAAGCATTAGCAAATCTCTGCAAGGAAATATAAAACCACGTCTTCCTCTGTAGAAGGAAGGGAGAACAGCCTGGCAAACCCAACATCTACCAGTCCAACCTAAAGTAAACCAGCTCTACCCTTCTACAGACTGACAGGCAGAAATTAATTTAGAAAATAACATTGAGTTGATGCTGTTATAACCTCACAATTACTTTATTGACTGATTTGATCTGCTCTGCTATAATGACAGCAAGAAAATTTGAGACATTCTTAACAAAATGCCAGAGATCCAGAGCAACATCACAACTTGTTTGCTTTAAACAAAAACGAGACTGCAAATACTGACCTAAGCTACTGCAAAGTTCCATTTTTTAAATA
Source organism: Cygnus atratus (assembly GCF_013377495.2). Taxonomy (NCBI): domain Eukaryota; kingdom Metazoa; phylum Chordata; class Aves; order Anseriformes; family Anatidae; genus Cygnus; species Cygnus atratus. The sequence goes on along the minus strand of NC_066362.1, from coordinate 187,294,271 downwards.
AAAATACATTCTACTAACTGGGTGGAAAAATCACAGAAATGCAAAATATAATTTAAAATCTTCCATTTTCATAGGTTATCTGATTTTATAGCAATCTGAATACTTAGACGAGTTTTTTTTTTCATCATATAATGCACAACTAATTGTGGGAGACTCAACTAGGGACCCCCCTTTATCAGCCTTTATCAAATTTCAAAAAGGAAACCATCCCAAGTTATTTGTAAAACTCTTGGTAATTGAAATAAACAGCTAAGAAAATGGAAAGGACTGGTATCTAGGTAGGTCTGTACCATCAGAAATAGTTGATGAATGAATGAGATGCCTGCAGCACTGCAAAGCCTGCTGCAAGGATGGAGGCAGCATCCTGGTGCGCATACAGAGATGAAACAACCCTCAGTCCAAACCAGAAGTCATCACCTGTATCATCTCACGCAAAAGACAGCATAGTCAGGATGAAAACACACGACAGGCTTAGCCCATGAACTTTGCCAATATGAATCCTGACCCTGAGACCATTTACATGCAGGCTTAATGTTAAGCCTAAGAACAGGCCCACTAATTCCAGGAGAAGTACTTGGATGTTTACAATTAAACATATGTAAGCGACAGATCTGTAGGACTGGGGCCATAAGAAGCACACACCGCAACATCATTATTTTTACTGCTCCGTGGACATTGTGTCGTAACAGTTACATCCTTAATGATATTTAAAATCATTTTCATCTTCAAAAGGCTCCACAGTTCCTAAACAAACTCCATTGACCCAATAAAGCAATTAAGAAGCACACGATTCAATGATGTCATGTTAAATCAATTCTGCAAACCAAACAAACTACGGATTTTCAAATATCAGAGACAAGCCACTGACTACATCTAATCTGTAATCAGTTTCCTCTGGTGTCTTTTACACCAGGGAGCATTTTATCACTGCATGAATGCTGTTTTCTTACTAGTTATGGCCCTTAATATCTCATAGCTCTTTAAACAAGCAGCATCTTGCTGATTTATGACATTAATTTATATTAAACTGATGTCTAATACACATCATATGCTTACACATTTCCCTTCCAAAGCGATATTGTTGATATTGCCTCTCTTTCACAGATGCTTTCAACTATATTAAGACATTTTTTAAGAGTACAGAAAAAATGGGAGTAAAAAGGGGGGGGATATTTCTCAGATTTTCAAGCAGACAGTTTTAACTAGAAGTTAACAAACTTCTGCTGGTTTTTAGTGATTCAGGCCCATAAATATATACTGAAGTTGAGGTTCAAAGGCCATTTAGTACAGGTAAAGCCTTATGACACAAAAGTTTCACTGAGGTCATGAAGGCTTCCACGAGAGCAGATGCCAAACACGCAGAAGCTTGCTTCAGTAGGCGTGTTTTTTAAACTAACAACTGTCTCGAGGGAGCTAAACTTTTCCACGCAGTCACCTGCTTGCATTCCTCTTGCAAAGGCTCATCCTTAAATTGCAGCTTAATTTTATTTATTTATTTTTCATGGAAGGTTTAAGTCCTGTCTTGGGAAATTGAGTTGGTTTTGCCAATTGTAGACAAGAGTCCAAGGCCATGGGTTATCTGTTGTGAAGTCAGTAACCAGAGTTAGTGAGTAAGAATAAGTACAGGTGGGATTTCGTTATAGAAAAACTTCATTTAAAATCATGCATTTTATTTGTGTTTATTCAGAGATTCGAGTTTTAATAATTCAGGCACTTAAAACTATGACATTTCATACATTTTTCTTTGAAAACAACATCAAAACCCTAACTGGGCACAATAGCATTCCTCACAGTTTCCTGAATTTGAGGTTAATCATCCTGTACAGCACTGTCATCAGGAAACAGAGGGTTCCTCCCTCAACAAACTGATCATGCTAACAGAGTAAATGCAAGAAGGACCCCATTGGGTTTCCTGGCCCTAGAAAGTCAGCTTATATACCTTGTTTCCACTCGGAGGAAATTTGTTTTAATAAAGCTGTGGCAGCATATGGTCGTAGCATGTCGATTTTCCAGGCGGTGGGGCCACTAACTGGAACCATCTGATGTTTCCCCCTAAGCCTCCTTGATCTGCTGCTGGATTGCAGCTTAGAGGAAAACACAGCGAAGCCAAAAAGAATTGGGGAGAGGAATAAAAAAAAAAAATCAGTAATTCAAATTGTTTATTTAACGAGAGCCTAGCTCTGAACGATTCCTCTTTTGAACCAAAGCTCAAACGCATTTGTGATTTGGGATTTATTTCCACAGACCATCAGACGTACCCCAAAGCTAAGCCGTAACAAACACTTTTACTTTGCAGACGGGGAGGAAAACAAGCCCGTGCTATCATGTAATTAAAAAAGGAATTAAACGAAGCTCAGAAGTACTTAATAGTGGATTTCTGCAGAGGTAAACAGCCGATGCTATGCATTAGGAACACGGTGAGAGAAGTCACAAGGGACAGGCGTGTTTGGCATTACCACAGCAATTGTTCCCTCACGTCGTTGACTGAATACGAATACAACACGAGCACATTTCGAGCACGCCGCCTTAAAGTTGCCAGGAGGCCGGATTTTGAGCTCCCCGACCACATTTCCAGCAGCTAAAAGCCGAGAAATGGGAAAGAGCCGGTGCCGGGGCAGGGAGGGCAGCAGCCAGCGGGCTGGAGGAGCTGCCAGCTCCCCCGGCACCGCACCAACCCCAGCCCGGAGCTCGGCTCTGCTGCACCTCCCCTCTCTTTCCCCGCTGCTTGAAGCTGCCACAGGAGCCGAGCTCAGGTATCCCCGAGCTGCTTTGGGATCCCCCCTCCCCAAAAAACACCGCACTTGTTGCCTCCCCGGCTAGGCCCGGCCCTGCCCGGCGGGGCAGCGAAGTTACTCACCGGCGGCGGCTCCTCCTGCCCGCCGGGCTGCCCTGGGCGGCCGTGCCCGCTCCGCAGGGCAGGGGACGAGCCCCGGACGGAGCTCAGGGGAGCCGGCTCGGTGCCTTCGCCCCCTTCCCGGTGCCTCCCGGGGCGGCGGGGGGCGCCGCAGCCTCCGGCGAGGTCAGGCGGAGGAGGAGCGGCAGCACTCCCGCAGCCGCCGGCGGCCCCCGGCGGGGAGTGGCGGCGGCCCCGGCTCGCACCGCCCCGGCTCCTCCCCGCCGGGGTCCTCGGCGCCGTCCTCCGCCCCGCTCCGCCCCGACGAGCCGGGCTGGGCCGGGGCATGGCGCCCGCCTTCGCCTGAGAGCAGCCGCCGGGCCGCAGCGGGGCACGGCGCCGCCCGCCATGGAGGAGGAGGACCCGGAGCTGGAGAGGTGAGGGGCGGCCTGCGCCGAGATGCCGGCCGGGCTCCCGGGGGTGCCACGCCTCAGCCCGGGGCCCGGCGGGGACAGGGCGGCCCGGGACGGCGCCGCGGAGCGGGGCCGGGCTCCGAGGCCTCGTCCCCGGCGGTGGCGGAGAACGTGGGGTGAAGCCGGGCCCGTGGCTGGGTTCCCCTGCACACAGCGCGGGGCGAGGCCCTGAGCAGGAGGTCTCCTATCTTCCTCCTCCTCATCTTCCTCCTCCTCCTCCTCCGTTGTGGTTCCGGACTCGCCGTGGGGGGAACTTTCACCTGCGGGACGAAACTTTGAATCCTCAGCCAGGGAAACGCAGCCTAGGACAATTAAACCTTCCTGCGGGATAGGGAAAATGCTTTATTTAAAAAATACGTGTGCTCGGGGTGATAGCGTTTAGAGATAAGGTTGAAAAGTATCGGGTGACTCATGGGTTATAAATGAGGGCCTAGGCTTATCTGGTAAACTAAAAAGTTAAACTTTTCACAAATTTCGATCTTGCTGGGATAACGTGGTTCATTTTGCGATCCGTGCTGTGGTGTCCCCAAATAAACGCTGTGGGGATCAAAATGTGTAGGGAGATCAAAAGGCGGGTTGCTGCTTGAATATTCGGGTGCAGCAGGCCTTGCTGGCTTTGCTTTAGGATTAGACTTCAGGTGCTTATTTTACAGGTTTGGGGGTTAACATTTCTATTTTATCTGTTGTACAGGCTGGTTTTTTTGTGTGTGCCAGCTGGTTTGTGATGGAGTGCGCTTCTGTAGCAGCTGTAGCAGTGAAAGGATAACTAGAGGCTCTCTGAACTGCTCTCATGGTTCTGTCTCCTAACTTTTAAGAAAACATATCTGAGGGTGGTTAGACAAAATCACTTGTTTCTGCTTGTATCTAGCACATATATTAAAATGGGATAAATGTGGTACCGCCGAGGTGGTAGAAAGTATAAAGCTTTCTAAGAGGCCCTTAATTCTTGGTAAGCTACTTCTGCTCTCCGATAATCAGTTAAATTATTAAAGCTTCTTTCTATATATGCACGGATGCTATTTTTGTTAGTGCCATTCCAAACTCAAGCCTTTTTCATTCACAGCCTATTGACTCTTTGCCACTCCTCCCTCTGTGCTGTCTTCCTTCTGGCTGCTGTTGGTATCCTGGGGATTTGGGTGCTCAGACAGCCCCCCGGGGTACAGCAGCTCACCCACCGGTTACAGCAGACTGCTCCAGAGTCCCCTGCTGCTGCTCTCCTTTCCAGGAACCAGATTTGAAGTTTTGTCCTGCCACATAGCTTCAAGCTGATTCAGGACTTGCTATTCCTTTTTCTTGGCAGTGTGGTAGGATATGAGGATGAAACTTTCACTTACGGAGTGATGCACTGGTAGGGCTTAGCTGTACCATATCTTCAATCTGTGCTACTGTGTCATAAGAGTTTAGGTGGCTCCATGCTCGCCATATAACCGGTATAGCGTACCTTATGACTATCACTTTCTGTCCTGGTTCTGCCTATCATTAGATAGTTCCTTTTTCATACCCTCAGCATTCACGACTCCTTTTTGCTAGTAGCACCCTGACTTCAATTCATGCTGCATGCATTTAGATGTCGTGCTTGGGTACTTCTTGCTCTAAAATGTTTCTCTATGCAGTCTTCAAGAGTCGGAAGTAGACGTTTCTTTATCCTTGGCTGGCAGACGTTACTCCTTAGTTTCATATGCAGCAGCTGCTACCTGTTGATCATACTCTCAGGTCAGTAGCGCAACAGTGCTAGCTAGGTTTCATAATTTGTCAGCCCTTTATAATATGACTTTAGCCTAAAAAAAATGGCAATTCTGTTCTGTAGCCACAGTGTTAACTTTGATTTACTGTTTCAAAATGTTTTTCTTTGGAGTATTTTCAGTAGTCTGCATGTGGGCTTTCTATTTAGTTTATGGAGGGGAGTGGTGGAAGTGTAACTTTTTGTGGGTGTGAATTTTGTTTTTTGGGTGTGAATTTTGTGTCTCAGCATTCCAAATAGTGATCTGCTAGGAGAAACCAGTTGTCCTGCTTTTTTTTTGTGATCGTCTAAGGAGAGGTCTTTTCATCCTACTTGCTCTATCCTGTCCTTACTGCCGTGTTTTCCTGCTATTATTGCATCTGACTCATGCTTGATCTTGTGTTTGATGCTTTCTTCACTTTAATAGGGGTGGTAGTCACTGCTGAAGGTGAATACGAACTTGGAAGTTACCGTGAGACTGTTGCATGCTATGGATTTAAATACTCAAAAAACCCAAGGCCAAGTTGGATGGGGCTTTGGGCAACTTGGCCTAGTGGGAGGTGTCCCTGCCCATGGCAGGGGATTTGAATTTGATGGTCTTCAAGGTCCTTTCCAACCCAAACCATTCTATGATTCCAAAAAAACTGTGAAATATCACAAGTGTCTAAAATATTCCTATTTGCTACATGTGACTGAATTATTTCCTCTCTTCCATCTCTCCCAATAACCTTTGTTGGAAGTATGAACTGGCATTTTTCCCGTAAACTTGCTGGTATGTCAGTGAAGATCTAGAATGTAAGTGTGAAATACCTAGTTATTCTAAGAAAATTCTAGGGCAAACTCTTTTAATATATAATTAATGATGTTGGTAAGATGCATGATCCAGGAGGGGGGGAGTTACAAATCATCTCCTAGGAACTGTTTCCCATGCAAGTACCTGTACTTGTTTTCCTATGTAATTTCTACTAAATATCCCCACTTTTTTATTTTCCCCTTCCTAGATTGTCTTTGTGCTTGGTGTCTTGTGTTTCAAGCACATCTCCTTTATATTCTCAGAGAAATTTTGTCTTTTACCATGTATCCAAATTCTGCCATAATGAGTTTTATCTCATCAGCTATAGATATTTCACAACCTTAAATATCACTCTTTATTAGAATTGCCTACCAAGCTTGCTTGGAGCATCATTTACTTCGAAATAAGTATTTCCTAAGGAGATACTGTATTAAATTCCAAGGAAAGCTATTACTTGGTCTTGTAACGAGAAGCCTTTTGTTGAGAATTGATAGCCTAATATTTTGCAGCACAGATGTCCCAGTTACACTTCTTAGCAAATAGGCTTTACCCCCTGGAGAAATTAAATGATAGCTCTTACTATTCTTACTCTTGGTTTTTAAAATCTAGGTGTCATAATTGAGTTTGTCATTCTTCCCATTTTGATGGCAAAAAGTGGTCTGCAAGCTAAAACCGTTGTTTGAACTGAGTGAGGATACCTCACTGCTCAAGCTGCTGAGAAAATCAGTGCAGAAACGTCCTGGAAATAGCACTTTTGGGGCTGGCAACCAGAATATTGAAGAAGTGAGACTCTTGATCCACAAAGGATGTGAGCATTAACGTGCCTGCTGTGGAGTGCCTTTCCTTTGAACACACATTTGGAATTTTGTGGCATATTTGTGCTTTCTTTATTCTTGCTTGCAATATTCTGGCTTAAGCTTTTCTTCTGACATCCCTTTTCATCAAATTTCCTAGTAAGTGTGCACAGATGGGACAAACTAGCTCCTAGAAGTTGATTATAAGTTGCACTCCTCTATTGTAGAAGGCAGTATCTTCAGACCTTTGTTTGATTGCAGGTCTTGATATTATTTGGATGCAATCAGCACACCAACATCTGCTTCTATTGCGTGGTCAAAGTTATAGAAGTCAGCATAAAACTGCGTCGAAAAAATAGTTTTTGAAGTAAGCTGCTCATTTTTTGTGGGCTAGGCAGCTAGGTGTCAGGACCTGGAGCCTCAGGAGGTAGGTTTCAGTGCTCAGGGCTTTGGGGAATGGCAGTGGCCAAGCAGCCTGGCCTTTCAGGTGGAGCAGTAATGGGCTGCAAGCAGTTGTTAATGCAGTGACAAGCTTTGGCAAAGGGGCTTTTGATAAAATGTCCCTTCTCTTACTTCGGGAGGCGCTGAATACAAATACTGCCTTCCTGCTCGTTGTTGTGTGCTTTCCGGTAGCTGATTGCATGCTGTGAAGCAAGTCCAGTAACTCTATTGCCATCCCAGTTCTTACTGGGATCTTTAATGAGATGATGGCATGGGTGGAGGTGCAGGGTTTGTTAGGTATGAGCTAAAAGCTCCTGGGCACACCCACGGAGGAGCTCGGAGGGAGGGACAAAGGCAGTTGGGAGAGCCCAGATAACGACCAGTGCTGATCCAGGTCCACCCTGCGGCCATCAGCCCACCAAGGACACATCTCTCCAGGCCTAGAGGAGCTTGGGGGCACCACAACGGGCAGGAACCCAGGGCAAGGACCAGGAGGAATGGCCAGCACCTCCGGGCCCCTCCCTGGGTGCCTCAGGAGAGGCTCAGCATCCCGCTGTCACACCCATCAAGATGACTCAGTGCTGAGACACCACCGGGACCTCAGGGTGTTGCTGCTGTGAGTATGGGGCACCCCAGGAGATGCAGGGGAAGGAGCATTTAGAGATTGCACAACACCTATTATGGGATGTTTAGGGGAGGAGCCAAAGGCAGGGAAAGGGATGGATTTAGGTGATTTGGGGAGGAGCCAAAGTGGGAAAACAGGAGTAAGGAGATAGAAAGGGCTGGGCACCTGTGAACAGGCTGCTGGTGGGGACGTGCTTGTCTGGCCGTGCCCTGTGCCTGCTCAGCACAGGCTGTCCTATTTCTTGTTAAATTCCTTTCAAACTTTTTCTTGTCTGGGTTCTATCCTGCATTTGTTCTTTCAGAAAAATGATGGAGTCCCATCCCTGAATGAAGAAGAGAAAACAGATGCAATTTTTGCCCAACATCGGAGCCTTTAACATTCTCCCATTCTTTGGGCACATGCACTTGTGATGCGAGTTGTTAGGGTTATGAAGTGAGACTTTTGCATGTAACCTTGGAATATGGAGGAAGAAACCTCATCCCACAGAAAAGTAAATAAGTTTTGGACCATTCTCATGAAGATTAAAAAAAAAAAATACATACACATATCTTCATGTTATTATATTTTGTTTTTCAGCAAAGCCTGGTTGCTCGGAAAGGATTGCCACAGCCAGTTTTAAGTGGTGCTTGCTATCCTTGCCATGAAAGATGCCAGAATGACAGTGCTCTTAAATGTGCCCCTGTCCTTAATTTTCATTCCTGATTTCCCTCCGTTTGGGTTTTTCTCATGTGAAAGTTGTGTGTTGTGTTCCCTTTGCTTATGTTGCTCTTCTTGGAACTGAATCAGGCGGCTGCAGGAATGTTTGAATTGTAACCGAGCTGTACAAATGAAGACAGCAAGGAATGCTGAGTCCCAGGAGGCCTTTAAAAGCAAATGTGACCCCGTTTGCATAGCTTTTAAGATTTTGACTGACTTGTGCAGCGAATGTAAGTTCAGTGAGTGGAAATGCGTTGTTTCAGAGATCGTCTGAGCAGTTTTTCCCCTTTGTCTGTGCAAGTCAGGAGGGCTTTGCACAGATGCAGTGATTAGGAATAACATTAAAAGACCACTATCAGGAAACAACTGCTGATAAGAAAGGAGGATTTTGACTTGCAAGGCTGCTGAGGTGGATGCCAAGTCAGCCTGATCTGTGATATAAACTTTGCAAAATAGTGTCTCAAATCACTTAGGAATTATAAGCCATAAAGTTACAGAATTGATGTCACCATATTAATTTATTCTGATAGTTCCCGTAAAGCTGAACTGTAGCTGTTTAAAATGTTTTCCTGGTGTTTTATAACTCAAATCCTTTGGTTTATGTTTTTGATTATAAAATAGCGACAGATATAGTGGCTTTTAACCTGACTGCTTTACAGATTTCTTATAGCAGAATCAGAACGTCTGGTAACCACGATAGAAAAAGGTGGATTTTTTTCCTCTTTCCTGCCTTTTGTCTGGTATTTCTGTTTGAAGGCTCAGGGCAAGTTTTCAAAAGGCTGCGTGTTCCTGCCGTGCCCCCTGCTACCTGAGCAACCCCATCCACTTTGTGAATTCTGGGTCTGGACAGTAAAATAAACGTTGTCCCGATTTCTCCAAGACCTGTGCGTGTAACATCTCCCACGTTCCAGTGACAGAGCCTGTGTTTCTGACACTTCTTGGGGTGTTGGGGAATTGCTGTGCCACATATCCCACTGTCTGGGGAGGCAGCAGTACCTGGCTAGGTTGATAAAGCAGTGCTTAGCATCTAGATGCAGATAACTCTAACAAATGACAGCTTACCTGTGCAGATGCTCAGTTTTTGTGAATGACTGGAGATGTAAAATGTCCTGGCATTGGGATGAATGCTTAAAAAAGGAACCGAAGTATCCCAAGCACAGCTGCTACTGAGATCATACTAATAACCTCAGAGACACTTCTTTGAGGAACCTTAAACCAATGTGCCATTAGATTAGAGAATGTAGAAATACTAATACAAATTTTAGTGCGTTTCTCTTCTGTTGTTTCTGTGGACGCTTTCTGCGTGCAGAGCCCTTCAAATGCAAACTATCAAAGAAGTTACAATCTGTGAGTATTTGCATATCTGCCTGGCATAGATTTCACTTTTTCTGGCTGGAATGGTTTCCCCTTGAAACCAAGGAATATGTACACATAATATATTCTCGTCTTAAGACCATAAACTGAAGAGGGTTGGATCTTGACTGACAGATGTAAGCTGCTGTGTAACAGCATAAAGTTCTCTCATTAGCTACTGAAGGAGATTCTGTACTGTTTATGTGCATTCCCTGTTATGCACGTGTAGTGTATGCAATTAAAGCTAAGACCCCTGGTGTTTTCTGTGCAGACATAGTGACCTAAATGGTAATAAATGACTGTTGGTTGTTTAGAGGCCAGCACTATCTCCTTAGGTCTTCACATGGGCCTGCTATATAAACTGCTTGCTTTTCTTCTTAGATCTGCTTCTTCTATTAAATGATGAGCCTTGACTTCTCTAGTCTCAGTTTTCGCTTAACACCAAAATCAATACTCAGTTGTTGTTTTTTGTTGTTTTGTTTGGAATCTTGTGGCAAAGCAACAAAATCCTGCTATGCTAATAATACTATAACACAATGAGACGTGACTTCCTTCAGCTTGAGTTGAAAGCTGCTGCCAGTTACCTTTTTGCGCCATGAAGATGCTGGCAGTCCTGCTCGCACAGCCTGAACACCAGTAGCCGTCGTGGCACATCACAGCTGGGAGAGCAAAGCGATGCGTGCCCCCCTCTATCACCTCCCGTTTTCCAGTCCTCGAGCCTTCACTCTTACCCACATCAGTGTTGGTAGTACTGAGCTTCGTGTCCTGGGTTTATAGCCAGGTGCAGAGCTTCTCTGCTTTTCTTGCTTTTCTGTCTTGCAATTCCTATTGGTTGACGTGTATAGTTGCTTACAGTTAACTAACCTAATTGTTAGCTTACGCGTTCAATTTATGTAATAAATGGCTCCCATTAGCTGCTTATTGGTCTTCCCATTAACTTCAACCACGTACTGTAGAGCGGTTATTAAAGTTTTACTTGAGATTGAAATTAATGTCTAAAGAGAACTGAAAGACCAACATTGTAGGAATTACCTACAATTTGCATAATTTACACTCTGACTTTTTAAGTGAGCATAGTTATGTAATTGCTTTCATGTGAGTGTGGCTGTTTTTCCCAGAAGATCCTGGTAACGTAGTCATTTTCAATGACAGTGGTTCATAACCACAGAGATGAGCTCCTTTCTTCCACTGTTAAACCGAAGCTAGTGCAGTTTAACTACTGGTAGGTGCAGTGGTAGAAATTCTGTTAACTGACTGCTTGGTAGTTTGCTAGTGTTGTTGAACTGTGCTCAGAATAGATCTGCTGTGGTTGAAGGACTTTAGGAAGAACCTAAGTGATAGCAAGGGAGAGCATTCCCCAAAAGCACCGGGATTGTGCTTTTCGGTGTAGCGTACCAGTTTTGCACACTTTATTTCTATTCTCCAATGAAAATTAGTATTGCAGTTGTTGTATTTGCAACATTTCCTCTCTATTCCCTGTAATGAATTAAGCAACGGGCTCTCCACTTTATTTATGTAAGTGCATAAAGAGGCAAGTTCTTGTTTTCCTCAAGTGCTAACTTTTTTCTTCTTCTCATGTTTAGGAAGGCTGTGGAAGAGTTACTTAAAGAAGCAAAACGTGGGAGAACCAGAGCTGAAACAATGGGAGCTATGGGTTGGTAAGTTGTGCCAAGAGGAAATAAATACTATGACCAATGCCAAAATAAATTTTGCATTTAATGGGTAACAGAAGTCTTTGAATTTTAATTTGCATTGTGTTTAAGTAATTTGTCTTCATCCAGGTATTAATTTGTCTGGGCAAAAATTTGACTCCAGATAAGAAAGAACTTGAAGAGAATTCTGCCTGCATAAAATTGCTTGACCGAATGTGTTAAAGGCAAAGCAATTGGAGAACAAACATGCTGAGAAGAGTCGTTCATCTCACAATAATGTATATGACTGATAAGCAGCATCCCAAACCCAAGGATGTTCACACAAGTAGTGCACCAATTCATTCAGATAAACTCATTTGTAGATAAGGTCTGGCTTCTTCCACCAACAGCATTACAAGATAAGCCTGTGCTGTTTAGGAAGTTCTCAGCTGATTTCTCAGCTATGTTTGTTTTAGTAGCTCTGAAGAGATTAAATTGGTGTCTTGCTCTAAAAAGCTAATCTTTTATATTTCCTAAACAAGACTTTAGAAATCTTTTTGTGTATATTTTGCCCAACATTTCTGCTAGGGATACAATTTATACCCTTTATGTGAAAATAATTAAATTGGTTTAATCTCCTAGAGTACTTACAGCTGTACTGAATGCAGCATGCTTTTTCTCTGCAAGCCTTGCAAAATAGCCAGGTAAACCAGTGCAGATAATCAGCATCATGAAGTGTTGTATGCATCCTGTTACTGAGCGTTTGCAAGTTAATTCCAGGTGTGGAAACCAAAAACTTCTACTGGAAGATACCCAGGTGTCCCTGTGCAACTTCTCTGCCACTTGTGCAGTCTGGAATACTTTCCAGGAGCATGTATGGGTTTCTGCTCCCAGCTATTTCTTATTCCCTGTCTCCACAGGAGCAGTGGTCCTACTCAGCTGTCTATGATGGTCAGCATGGGGGTAACAAGCAGTTTCCAAACAGCTGAGACCTGTCAGAGGAGGGGATAGCCGAGGGTGCTCTGTTCTTCAGAACACCAGGTTGTTAGGCCAGAGCAGTGATAAAGATGTAGGAGAAGAGATGGCCAAGAAAGCTTCAGGAAGAGGAATGTTGTTGACATGGGGATTGGCACAGTGGTATCCTGAACTGAGACTGATGAAGTAAGGATCCTTTTGACTGCAGAGGAACATGAGAATAGCTGTACTGGCTCAAAGGTGGGATCCATCTTTGCTGAGCTGTCTCTATCAGTGGCCGATAGCTAGTGCCTAGGAAGTAGAATAAGAAGAGTACAAGAAAATAGCATTACTTACTCAAGATACAATCATAGAATGGCTTGGATTGGAAGGGACCTTAAAGCCCACCCAGTTCCAACCCCCTGCCATGGGCAGGGACACCTCCCACCAGATCAGGTTGCCCAAAGCCCCATCCAGCCTGGCCTTGAGCACCTCCAGGGATGGGGCATCCACAGCTTCTCTGGGCAATCCATTCCAGTGCCTTACCACCAGCATAATGAAGAATTTCCTCCTAACATCTAATATAAATCTCCCCTCTTTTAGTTTAAAACCATTCCCCCTTGTCCTATCACAATCTGTATGTGTAAAAAGTCACTCCATCATTTTTATAAGCTCCCTATAAGTATTGAAAAGCTGCAATGAGGTTTCCCTGTAGCCTTCTCTTCTGCAGGCTGAACAGCCCCAGCTCTCTCAGCCTGTCCCCATAGGAGAGGTGCTCCAGCCCTCTGATCATCTTTGTAGCCCTTCTCTGGACCCGCTCTAACAGCCCCGCATCCTTCCGGTGCTGGGGGCCCCAGCCCTGGACGCAGCACTCCAGGTGGGGCCTCACAAGGGCAGAGCAGAGGGGCACAATCCCCTCCCTCTACCCGCTGCCCACCCTTCTGTTGATGCAGTTGGCCTTCTGGGTTGCAGGCACACACTGCTGGCTCGTGTTGAGCTTTTCGTCCGGCAAAACCCCCAAGTCTTTCTCCGCAGGGCTGCTCTTACCCAGTCTGTGCTCGTGTCTGGAATTGTCCTGACCCAGGTGCAGCACCTTGCACTTGGACTTGTTGAACCTCATTAGGTTCACATGGGCCCACTTCTCCAGCCTGTCCAGGTCCCTCTGGATGGCATCCCTTCCTTCTGGTGTATCGACTGCACCACTCAGCTTGGTGTCATCTGCATATTTGCTGAGGGTGCAGTCAGTCCCACTGTCTACGTCATAGATAAAGATATTAAACAGCAGTGGTCCCAGGACGGACCCTGAGGGACACCACTCGTCACCGGCCTCCACCTGGGCATAGAGCTATTGACCACCACTCTCTGGGCATGGCCGTACAGCCAATTCTTTATCCACCGAATGGTCCGCCCTTCAAATCCATCTCTCTCCACTTTAGGGATCAGGATGTCATGTGAGACCGTCAAAGGCCTTACAGAAGTCCGTAGACTTGTACCTGTTCAGTTCCATCAGGTGGTTCAATCCCGCTCCTCGCATACAGCAGGAGGGACTTTGCTCCCCCAGCCCTTGCCCAGAGGTTCGGAGCTGTGGGAGGCACGGGAAGCTGACTGCCAGTCAGATTGAGGCAATCCCAGCTTCCAGCAGTCAGCAGCTCAGGGTATTCTGCACCCATAGGTCATTTTTTTGGTATATGATACTTCTCCAGGAGGTTTTCCTATCTGAGTCTATCCACAGAGAGACCGATGGTAGTAATCCCATTTGTCACAAACCTGCTGCCATGGATTTTGGCATGGGCTAGTGTACAGCTGGTAGATACGTCATCACAGGGGAGGTATAAAGCCCACGATAGGCAGACTCCAAATAAGACTTTGATATCCAGTTTTGCAAGCACAGGGACAGCACACCATATAGAAGCTGCCACTGCTCTCAGCCCTTTAAAGGAATTCATTAAATATTTTTGGTGCTCAATTGTGCTGTTTGGTCTTTCTGAACTGGCCCAGCAATTAGGTATTGCATTGCATATATAGATGAGAGATGAGATAACCAGTAGAATACTTGGAAGGAAACTTAACTATGCACAGCTGAGTGTCGCACTCTATCAAAATGCCATCAGATGTAACTGATGTTACAGTAAACAGTAAATCCTGAAGGGCTTCGGAGATTAGATCCCGGACTGACATGTAACCTTGCAACTGTAAACTACAGAAAAGAAGGTAGCTGCTGCTCCCAGCTTTGTGGATACCAAATGAAATGAGCAAAAAAGTTGGTTCATCAAAATACACATTAGGAGACCAAATTTGGGAAAGTATAAACTGGTAGAAGCCACCAGAGATCATCACCAACTTGACTAAAGCATAGTCTTTAACAGGTAAAACTGAAAGCCTCCATTGCTTGCCAAACTCAAAATGCTTACAGGTGTGTTTCATGAGGACTTGTGGGATTTCCTCAGCCCTTTGTCAGAGCAGTGCTGGAGAGGAGAGATGCAAAAACCCTGGAAACGTCTACTGTAGGGCCATCAATCCTGCATTGGCACTGGGTAGAGGAAGTAACTTGACCTGTAAGAAAATGATTTGTTCTGACATCTTTCTTTGGGTGAGGAGAGGCAGAGGCTACTACTGCTCATACTTCACAGATTCCAGTTTGTGTCGCTCTTCAGCAGCTGTTGGTGCTGCAAAATACGTCTGGAGTCAGTGGTATTTGACAGGTTAATCAAGGGAAGCATGTGGGGAGGTGTCATTCACAGGGAACTATATTGTATATGCCATTACAAAGAGTGGAGTCTCTTGGTGGGTGTTGATGGCAGCAAAACCTTCTCCAGCAAGCCTCTGAACACTGTTGTGGCACTGCTTTCACATTCATGCCACCGCTCCCTCACTTTCCAGAGTGATTAATTCTCCATAGCTCAAGTGCACGGCTTGAAGAAGTTCCCCAAGCATCCCTACCTAGCTTTTTGCAGTCCTGTTGCATGAGATGGATAGTCAGCTGCTGTTTGAGCTTGTATTGCAAACAGAATCATTGTAGAGCTGACAGTCGTGTACCAAGTGGTCATCCTTCAGCCCATGGTCTCCAAGACAGAGATTCAGGCTTGAAATATAGAACGGTGTTGGTAGTATTTTTTTTTCTAGTTTGGGAATGTTTTTGCCGCTGTTACATTATCTTACAAGCTTGCTGTGGCTGGCACGGGTAGATGCTGCAATCTATGTGGTGCAGATGCTGGTAGAGGAAAGTCTTGTCCTAAGACTCTCTTGCCTGTGGACCCATTTTGGAGCAGTTCTTGAAGAGCTGCTGCCTGTGGGCAGCCCCCGCAGGCTCAGTTCGGGAAGGACGGCATCCCGTGGGAGGGACCTCACGTGGAGCAGGGGCAGAGAGGGACCGTGAAGGAGCGGCAGAGATGAAGCGTCAGGGACTGACCGCAGCCCCCGTTACCCCTTCCCCTGCACCACTTGCGGGGGAGAGTTAGCAGAGGGTGGAAGGGGGGAAGGTGGTTTTAGTTTGCTTTTAGTTCTCAAGGCTCTGGTCTATTATTAGTTGGTAATAAATTAAATAAATCTTCCTTACGCTGAGTCTGCTTTGCCCGTGAAGATAATTGGTGAGTGATTTCCCTGTCGTTACATGTTTTTTTCTTCTGGTGTATAGGTCTGGTCTTCAGAGATCCTGGTAGCAAGTGAGCTAGGGCTGAACTGAACATAGTCTTTTCTGCTTTACTTTAAAAGCTTACCCAAAATAAGCTATAGAAAACAGCATATTTTAGGATGGTTTGTTCAGCTCTGCGTTGTCAGAGCAGACGAAGTTGCAAACAACAGATAAATGTTAGAAGCATTAAATTGCTCTTAGTCCTGTTTCTTTCAAAGCACTCCTAAAATCGCTCTCATGACTATAGATAGTTTTCTGTTCGGTATCAAATCTGCTGGTCAGAAGCACCGCAGAATAAGGAGGTTGAGGCAGAAAGCCTTGAGAGCATGGGAGCTGCGATATGCTGTATTGTGTCTTGTCTTTGCATGGATGTTACATCGCTATGCAGAAACTGCAGTGTGATTCCGCTTCATCTTTTTCCTTTGGATGTAAAGAGCAGGAGGAAGGAGGTACAGACAGAGATTGCAAAGCAAGTATGGCAAAGCATAGTGATCAGAGCACAGGTTTCCATGCAGTGCCCTGCCAGCCGCATCTGGCTGCCCAAACCATGCAACTTGCTTTAGCAACTCACTTGGCAAAACAACCTCTAGCTGCTTTTTGTTCCTTCAGCCATTATCCTGCTAAATACCCTATTTTCCGTGGCAGTTTGGAAGTGCTAGAAATGTACTTGTAAGTTCATGCATAATAAACCGTTTTCTGGAAAGATCTGATACACTCCGTGTGCCAAGGCTGACAGTGCCAACCCTGTGTGACATGCTCAAAGACTGTGGTTCGTGGCTCTGTACTCCAGTGTCTTAGCAATGTCAGTGAGTTCTTCTGATAAAAAGCCTTAACGTACGCGTCTGTGCTGAAATACAGTGCCAAACCTGATGGCAGGCATTGCTGGAGAGTAAGATGGTTGACATTTTAAGTCCACTTCTGTGCAACACAAGTGGGTTTAAGTGTTGATTTATGTGTGCAAGAATGGTTTCTATTTATTTTCCTCGCTCAAATTGGAGAGTTGCCATTTCATCATTAGACAGCAGAGGAACTTTGGGGCGGGGGGGACCTGTGTTTGGAGGAGGATGGGGTTCTACATGGAAAAATAGCTTTTTAGCTTGTCCGAACATGCAAAACAAAGTGAACTATTACACTGAATGAAAACATTGCTACAAAACTGGAGTCAGTTTTGTAAACTGGATTGTTTTAGAGTTGCAGGTAGGCTGCTTTCTTTGGTAATGCCTGCAGTTCTGCTTCAGGCACACTTGAGTTTGAAACCTTAGTGCTCTTCTAACATGTCTTCTGAAAACAAACAAAGCATTTGCACTCCATTGTGTGGGACTGTTCACTGGTTTGCAGATTGTGATCCACCTTGCATAGACTGAGCTTTTTTTGCAGAATTCACATTGAGGGCACAGCTGTCATTGAATTGAACATCACAGGATCAGACCTACAGCAAGCCAAAGTCTTTTCTTCAGGGAAGTGAGCTATAGAAGTATCCTACATTTTTCTCACCATTGGAAATGCTGAAAAAGACATCAATGAATTAATAATACAGTTCGCTTTGGATCTTCACAGCTCCAGATATGCCAAATATACGTGTAAACATTATGGATTTGTGTGCGTGCATGTGTAATGTAGCGTATGTGCCATACGTCTCATTTCCATTAAAGACTTAAAGGCAGAATTTGCTTAGCTGAAGTCTGAAGTCAATAAAACCAAGGACTGACGTTTCTCTTCAGTGCCATGACTTATTGCTGCTCCCTGAAAACCTGGGGGCTCATTTTTATTGCTGTGTGATAGTGAATTAATGATATCTCTTAGCTGACTCTGAAGCCCTGCATTTCTCATCAGTTTTCATTCTCAGTATAGCTCAGGCAGCGCTCGTAGTGCCAAAAAGAAATAAATACTTCAGCAAGGTGGATTTATTTAGGGCAGATTGTCTCATTCTGGTGCTATATATGTAAGTGCTTAATCAATACATTAGCTTTTAAGAAAAAGCAAGAGGAAGAATATGAATGTAAAATAGTTTGTACCTGGATCCATCCTAGGGAAAGTTGTGCTCCTTGGTTGGAAGTGTTGAGGTACAACACTTTAATGCTGGCATAAGACATGCAGAGAAATTAAATGTTGGCTGTTTTGTGTTGTCTCAAGTGCAGCCCGTGCCATGGCATTTTCATTGCCATGTTTATAGCTGGTGTAGCTTGAAATGGAAACCCCATTCTACTGACAAATGTTAGCTGTGTACTTTCACTCAGTAGTACAGCTAATGCATAATGACTGCCTCCCTAGTTTACAAAAAACGTCTGTACAGAACATCTGCATTTTTTAATTTGATTTTTTTTAACCTGTGTTTGAGTAAAACAGTGTAGATTTATATGCAGGAAGTTTACAAACTGTAATTATGCTATAGAAATATCAAGAAATGCATAGCAGAAATAAAACAGTGTGTCTGCTTAGTGTATATTTCTAAAATGACTAATTTCGTTGAGGATTTATAACAAGAACAATTATCAGTAATGCTTAATAAGTAGATCTGAAGTAAATTCCATGCACAGTTCAATATCATGAAGTATGCTATTTTCTTCTTTTTCTGCTTAGTCTGATTATTCAGAGTTATCAAAGGTTTTAAGTGGTCAGGGTATAGTGTCTTTGCTGACACAAAATATTCCAGTAGAATAGGTGATCTAACATTGCAGTGTTAAGATCATCCATAGTTGATTCAGTACGGGGTACTGTGCTCTCCCAACATCCCTGCTTTTTTTGAGTAATCCCTCCAGTCTATATTAGCAGGCAAACTCACAGTAGCTCCCACAATAAATAAAGTCTTTGGAATGATTTCTGCTTACTGAAGGAATGTATTCAAACTTCTGTTATTTCCATTCCATTCTCGAAGAGATGATAAATTGGGAGTAACTAGTACAACTGATAACAACGGGATAAATGTAACACGGAGTACTTGTTTACTAAGAGAAACTGATAAATTACATGCAAAAGCATTAAGCTGCAAGAGGAAAAAGTCAGAAACAACAAAAAGGAGTTTAATCAAGTATACTTTCTATTAGAGAAAAAGTATTTTATTTGGTGGTTGCTAAACATAGGTTAAAATTGGTATGCCTCCTTTGATTTATTACTACAGTTGTTTGGGTTCTTCATGCAAGTGTATCCTTTACTTTATGAGTATCTTAGTTCATTAAATAATCTATTATGGTCAGCATTGTGGTCATGTTAACCATTCTCATATGACTCAGAATGTGTTATTAAATATTTGATTCCTGAATAGCTAAGTTAAGCACCGACAAACTTAAAATATGTCGTCACTTTACACAGAGTGAGTTAACCATGAGTCTCGCCTTATCTGCTTCTCCCTGCACACTGCCTTGTGAAAATCACATGAACTTTCACTCCATTGAAGTAAAATAATTTTTATCCTATAAAGAGTAAGATAAAAGGAGAATGAAGACAACCTTGAGCATATCTTTCTGTACTGAGAGTTTACACTAGGTGGCATGCAAGGAAAGCCAAAAACACAAAACTGTCTTAAAATTGTTGAAGTTAAACTCTCACATTTGTTTCAGGATGTTTTTATCCCGTATTTTGATTACTTTTAAATGTCTTTACAGGTTGAAATGTCCTCTTGCTGGTGCAAATAAAAGATTTCTTATTAATACCATCAAAAACACATTACCATCTCAAAAAGAACAAGACCCAGAACGTGAGCAAAAGGAAGTCAGTAAGGAGCCGGAGCCAAACAAAAGCAGGAAAGAAGAAAAACCAAAGAAACGCAGAATTCATCCATACACACCCAGCTTTCAGTCCAGAAGGAGAGTCAGCTACTCTCCTCCTAGGCACCGAAACAGGAACCAGCACACAAAGGATAAGTATGAAAAGCGATCTAGCAAACGATGAGGAGAGATGAGTATGTGCTGTTACAAGCCAAGAATGTCATTAGACATCGGACTGCAGGGATGTTAGTTTTTTTCCAGAAAGAGATGCTGTTCAGAATTGGTTTGTGAACCGAGTTGCTTGTGTGAGAAGTAGCTAGAGGTAGTTTTATAAAACGTTTCTTCGGGACCTTTAAGAGAAAAGCAAAGTGCAGCATAAATCTTTCAGTTGTCTGAGAACAGACATTCCCTTCCTGTTGCTCCTTTCCTCACTCCCCTTCTGACTAAGCTTAGGGTCTTGGTAATGGAGCGTGATACGTGCATCACTGTCCAATACAACTTGTTTAGTCATGTCACCCTTTTGGAAATAAATTTAACTTAAGCAGAAGTCTATTTATTGTGTAAAGTTGACAGAACTTATTTTTGCTGCTTAACCGATGAAGAAGTTTTGCTTGTTTGGGTTAGTTTAGTTTTACAGGATCTGGAAGAAGGGAAGACTTGTCAGTGTGTGGCTAAGAACATCTATTTTGTATAGCATGTAAGAGTTTGGTTTCTTTAGTATAAAAAGAACAAATTTAAAATGGGCAATGCTAGTTTTACTTTTCAGGAGGAGCTACCAGGAAATACCGACTTTGCGTGTAGTATATTCACAATCTTGTCATAGATAACATTAAACGTTACCCCTAAAAAGCCATAACTGCAATAATTGTCTCTGTTTAGACTTCCCTCTGTAAGGAACTAGTTTGAACAGTCTGTTGTCATGGTGCTTTCAAAACAATCCTTGAAGACAATTATCATGTTTTTGTCCACTGCTATGAAGTTTCCAAGTAAACGTGTAATACTAGAAATGCAGAGGAGATATTTAAACACAATCAAATGCTCACTTCCCAAACCTATGTGATGATTTTGTAGTGGTACAGTTCTCAAACTTGTGACTTCGAGCACATATAATACACATCAGCATATTCTATGTCTTTTTTTTTCTGTTTATGTTACAATAACAAACTTCTGTGTGAAAAAGTTTGTATTTCGGTGTTCTCAGAAGTAACTGTTTTGAACATAGGTTTCAGTTTTTACGTGTGTTGACAATAAAATCTGAAATGTTCATTGAAAGTGTTTTTTGTTTTTGTTTTTTTTGCTTTTAATGGGTTTCTTATCTGAATCGGGCCTCTGTCGTCTAACAGAAAGGAGGAGTATCACTTCACGGTCCTTCAATGCTGTGTCAGGGCAAGAGTGCCACCTATAGGCACAGATCTACCTCGCCTTGCTATACTTACTACCTGTTGTCTCTCGTGGGAAGATCGTGTGAGCTAGGAGGTGGGGAGACCAAAGTGGAGATTGCTGTGACTGAATTTTGACGTAGCAGCTGAGAATTACTCTTCTGAATAACGAGAAGGTAGTTAAACTGGTGTGGAGGCCAGCAGTGGCTGCTAGGCTTGTTATCCGAGGAAGTGGGATACTTCCACATTTCCACTGAAGAGCATAGCTATTTTTCTCTATTTCCCTGCAGGAACCATAGCACTATAATGGAAGTCCCACCCTCTCAGATAATTTCCAATGATTTAAATGGGACCAAAGAAAAAGTATCATCTTCGGAAAATTTAGGGCTATCTTTGATTTAAATAAACAGGTGTCATTTGTAGTCCTTATTTTACTGGACATTGCTTGTTTTCTCCTCAATAATTTTATCTGAAGGATTGCACTTACAGTTCCAGCCAGCTTCTGCTGCAATGTCAGTGCTGGATATATGTGGCTTTGCAGTGGCAAATTCCTCTCCCTATTGCTTATGTGTGCATTCAAAACTAATCTGGCTAGTTGATAGACAGTGCTTCCAATACTGATCTAGAGGATTTGACATGACCTAAACCAGACAGCTGAAAAACATCTGTCTTCATCAGTGGAGGTAGGTTCAGATGCAATTCCACGTTTTTCTCATTTAGAGAACATACATGAGTCTTTCATTTGGTTGACACCATATTTCAGCAATACCTTTCCTAAATGCACAAATTAAAAAAAAAAAAAAGTGCAGCTCATGAACTGTTCTTAAGTCAAACATTGATTTATTGATCACTTTTTAAATCAAAAATTAGACTATAGGTCCAGGTCTATAAGTCCAGGTCCATTAAGTGTCTGCTCATATTGTGTGACATGACCATTACATTTATAAGCTATGTTAAAGATAGGATTTAAAGCCTGAAGAGTAAAGCTGAACCTGGCTTTTCAACGTCTGTAACTCTGAACGCTTGTTCCTTGTAGAGGTCCCTAGTCCTTAAAAAAATAAATAAATTTGTGTACTCATGGTCTCAGCTTCCTGTAGTAGGGCATTGCAGCCTAGTTACTCATTTCAGAGCACCTTACGTTAATGCTGCCGCAATTATACTTCAAAGGTGTTTCTTGTTTATCTGTGAGCTGTCAATGTTGTCTTTGTTTAGTTTCAGTGCATATTGTACAGATAACAGAGTTTATTCAGGTGAGAGTATTGCTCTTGCCATAGCCACAAAAACTGTTTAATCAGACTTCATTATTATGTTGGACAGAAATCCTCAAAAAAGGTTTATTTTCACCAAGCTGATGTTGAATGTAGATCACAAAGCAGTGTAAAAGAGGAGAAAACATTTTATGATCGAATTTTATAATGTACTTTTATTAGTTTTGACTAAGTCAGGGATATAACATGCAGCTCTTATGTTCATTGTACAACCTCATCTCTTTTGTAAGCCCAGTTTGAATTATTTACGATGAATCACGAAAGCAATGAATGTGCAAGAAAAGCCTAAGAGATTTGACGTATAAAACTTAGAAGGAAAAATAGAGCCTGTTTTTAGACAGATCCAAGTTTACTTCACAGGAGTTTCTTGAGGCACACTTTTAACAGTGTTCCTTAGTGATTATAAAATTTCTACTGAAAACTAGTTAACAAAGGAGATGTAAATGTTTTTAGATCAATGGGATAATGTAGCAGGAGGGGGTTGCTTTTCCTGCACAAACAGAAATGTTTTTTGTGTTTTGGCTGCAAGTTCATCACTGAGAAGCATGTTTCTGCTACTGTCCCATCAGAGCTCTCATTAATAATTATATGTTTTCAGTTAATTAAACTGGAACAACACGAAAGTAGACTTGCTTGAATAAGTAGCAAGAAAACATATTTGGATTATGTTTGGAGACGGACTTCATTCATTTTATCAGTAGAGTAACTGATCCACTAAATCTTTATTCATGTGAGTGATCTTTGCACTTGCAAATAATCCCGTTGTAGCTCACACTCTATGAATGAAACTCTTTTCTGCATTAATGTACAGTCTTTGTTTTATTGACTCTCAATGGGAAATAGTCAACAGTAAATGTTAAAGAGGGCATAGTTCCAATTAATAAAAAAGCCTTAAAAATTTGCAAATTATATATATACACTCTCATTTTTAGACTTCTAGAGAGGATAGTCTTAATACAGGAAAAAAATAATTTTATGCCAAATATCTAGCAGCCTCTCAGTGTCTCAAATCAATGCTGTAGATGTGTCTTTTAAAAATTTATATATCAGTTTGGTATTGCTTAGTCTTTATCACATATGGTTTTAGTAACTCCCAGGCTATTAACCTGCACCTTTTAAAATGCTTCCAGAAGGCTGCATCTGTCAAAATTGAAAGAACTTAATCTCTGCCTATATACAACAAGAATAAACTTCTGTAAGGGAAAACAAGAAGAGTATAGATTTCGCAGGATCATAGATAGCGTACACTGTGTTTCTCACTCTTCTCCAGTTCTCTTGGCTGCTCTGCAGATGGCCATCAGCCTGCCAATGTTGCCGTTTGGTGTGCAATAAGGTCCTACAGGCTTGTGCAGCCCTTTCTCCTCCAGAGCAACCACTGCCATGAGTCTGACCGTGGATGTGGCAAACCACAGCGGGTTTGGCAGTGAGCAGGACAGATCCTGGGCTTAGTTTCTTCTCTGTAAATGGGGATTTGAAAGGTAAGGATACCCAGCGTAGTTACTTAGGGATGCTTTCAGAAAATTGCAACATGGCTTCATGCTGATGATCTCAGGCGTTCTGTATCACTTGTGGAGTGTGGTTATGGTCTGGGGTATGACAGGACAAATAGACTCATGTTCTTGCTGTTTCAGTGTCACTGTGGGCTGGGACATTGTCCCAAAAAGTGTGTGTTACAAGGATATGACACAGCAGTCACAAAGGCAAAAATCCTAATAAAAGCTTTGCCAGAAAGTGAAAGCAATGGTACCTTTAATGGTAGGAATGAGAAAAGAGTATGGTAGAAAACCAATGTAACAGGATTTAATTGGACTCTAACACTGAATGTACAACCCAGAGAGCCCCCAGGTCCTCCTGCTATTGAGCAGAAAGGTAACCCTGCTGTTGCCTGCCTCCTGCCCACCCCCCTGCCCGTTCCACCTCATGTGGGAGGAACCCAAGTTACCACATCCCACCTGGTTCGAGCTCTCCTGGGTGGCAGGTGCAGCACAAGGGGCCAGTCTTCCATGTTTCCCATCCGTCCTGACCAGTCTCAGCTCTGTGCTGAGGTGGCAAAGGTCCTTCATGTCTGTCAGCCTCGAGGCACAGGCCCTGAAACTCAGTTGTTGACTCTGATGGTTGTAGCTGGCTTAAGGTGTCCAGAATAATAAAGGAAAACTAACGTGTGCATGTGTTCGGCAGTTTCAGTGAAGCTCACCTTCTGGAGATCCTTAGCTTGTGCCTTTGCAGTCACAACTCAAGTGGGATGGCCACAGCAGGGCTCTGGCTTTTGGGGGCTAAGTTTCCTCATGGAGGACATGAAGGAGGAGAAGGAAAGGACCATGGTGTGGTGGGGAGAGTGCAGGGATGTGGCCTCTTGTTTGCTGGGCAGTGGGCAGCCAGAGAAGGCCTGGTGTGGTCTCACCTCACCCTCCTCCCCAGCAGGAGTGTGCCCATTCCCCTCCAGCCCCGCGTGTCCCCGGTGTGCTGCTTGCTGTGAAACCCAAGCACACAGAAATGGGGGAGGCTGCAGAATGTGCTGCAGGAGCAATATTACACGTAGCTTAATATTAAGTTGGTAAATGCAACAAATGTCTGGTTTGGGGAAAGGCGGCTTGATTATTGTCTGTGTCTTCCTAATTCTGTAGGAATTCTATATTCTTGACCCAGAGAAGCCGTGTCGCTGGGATCTCATGGCATTGCTGGTTCAGTCTCTGATGCTCCTCCTGGTTATGAACGCGTTGAAAGGTTTATCTCTATATTGTGCTTTGTAAATGTGTATAAGAAGAGTCCCAGTCCTCCACTGGCCTTACCAGAAGCTGTTTGATGGCATCAGCACGGTGATGAGCTGGAGCAGGGTAAAGCAGCAATACCTGCAAAAAGCCCTGTAGCCCTGCATGAAGCGTGCCGTAGTGGATGGCTCCTGGCCTTGTCTGCCCAGGACAAGACCTGACACGGGGGGATCTCTGGGTCCGTCTCTCCAGCCAGTCCCGTTGGACCTGGATCCCTGCAGCCAACTCTGTGCAGCGAGGAAGAGGCTGGAAAGGCACGGCTCCACCTTTCCACAGCAGGAACTATTGCTTCCTACTAACTTTAAATGAGTTAAACCATCAATAAAAGTCCACAGGGATGAATTTTACCCAAACTTCATTTTTCCTTGCTTGTTGAAAATAAATTCCCAGCTACCTCTGCTCTCAGGACAGAACAGCCGTCCCCCACAGCGCTCTCGTTACCAGATCCACCTCCAGCCGCCACTAACTATTTTTTTCCCCTCCTTTTAGACACTTCTCTAGGCTGAGATCTTTAATAATTTCGCCTCTCTTTCAGCCTGGGCTCCAGCCTGGGAAAAACAAACCTGCCGGCCTGGCAAAAGCCGAGCAGAGGCAGCCCAATTACTGGCTTCCCCACTGTTCCTTTGGGCCGGCCGGTGCTCTCCCGCCTTTGTCTCCTCTCCCGCTGGCTGCCTCCGAGCAGCTCCCTTTGACTCCGCGCCACGCAGCCAGGCAGAACGAGGTCTTTGCACTTAAAATGCTCGTCCCCCGTGTGCGGGCATGGCAGCGGCGACATGTCCCAGCGGAGGGGACACCAGCCAGGTCCCCAGGTCTGGAAGCGTCTCCTCGCTTCTGCACCTGAGATGTTATCATCCTGTCTTTCCTTACCGCCCTAAATTCCACTCTAAGACAAATGACATACCAGCAGCATGGTATTTATTTAATTACTCTGACCTTGCTAGTGCTGGCTGTAGTCAGTCAGGTGGGTTTCTCCTGTGGGACATCTCGGTGAGCTCATGTAAGGGTGTGAGGTGTGGGGCATCAGCTCCCTGCTCATCCCTGTTCTCCAGAGCAGGAGGTAAATGTCCTACAGCAAAGATGCGTCGGGATGCACAGTGGCTGCACATCCTCTCTTGGAGCTAGCAACTAAAAATCTACTTTTTAGGTAAGAAAAGGTGTATTTTCCCCATGTGCCATTATCAGGGCTTCAGCTACAAGCGTGCTGGACCCTCTCAGAGGATTTGCAGTTTGGCAAGGGTTTGTATGTGGGGAGGGAGCTGTGAGGGGAGTGCTGGGAGAAGCTTTAGAAGTGAATTGTTTGGACATATCTCCATCTCAGCGCTCGGTTTATAAAACAAATTCTTCAGGCAGGTGCTTGAATTCACAGCCTCTTTAGAGGGAATTTATCAGCCCCAGGAATATACTGGTTAAGAAAAAAAAAAAAAAAAAAAAGAAGAAAAAACTATCAACATCAGCTGCTAGCAGGGAAAAGCTAATCATCCAAACTTTGCTGCGGGAGAGGTGCAGCTGTCAAAGCAATAAGGTAAATGAGTCTGGGACTGAAATGGTTTTTGCGGCAGAACTCTGCTCCCTGATAAATAGGGGAGATTGAACTATAGCACCATTCCACTATTCCTTGGTAATGCACCATTTTGGGGCTGACTGGGTGGTCTTAAGTCCATTGCCACAGTGGCTATATCGCTGATACCAATCAAGGCCCCGCAGCTGAGACCCTGAGTGACCTGCTTCAGCAGCTTTTTTCAAACCCCAATTCACTCATTTGTGTGGGATGCTTTTCTGCTACTTTATTTATGGGATTACATAAATGAGCCATTAAAAATGTAAATCTTCAGAACAGTTGAATAATAAAGATTTAAACAATAAGCTCAGGGCGGTACAGTACAGAAACTTCCCCGAACCAGCAGTACTGCACCATCGTGGCTATGGCAACAATAGCGGGTTAAGGGAAAGAGAGAGCAAGCAGAAAATAAAACGTCCCAGCATTGTTACAGTCACTGGCACCACAGAAAGATTAGGGATTTTTTTTAAGAGTATTAGAACAATAATGAAGATGTGCCATTATGCGCCACAAAGGAGCCCATGCCATCCCTCACATAGTGCAGGTGTCAAAACAATCGCTGCTCGCCACAGAATTGAGCGTAAGGGAAGTTTGTCCCACCTCACCACAAAGCGTTTAACCCTTTCCGGGCTGGATGCAGCTAAAGAAATGCCATGTCTACTGAGGGCTGTTTTCTCCTCCCTCCTGTGCCGTTAGACATTCTGTCTGAGCATCCTTCCTAAGCAGGGGCAGTGAAGCTGTGCACCGTATACCTCACCAAGGAGGAGCTGGCTGCAGGTTTTATTTTGCTTATGTTGTACTTATATCATGTAATGTACCAGGCTATGCAATATCAGTGGAGAATTTTACTGATGTTAAGTTCCACTGCAGCCTCTCTCTGTAAAGGATAAAGTGATGGAAGTAGCTTAGACTGATATTTTGTCTTACAAATTTTGAGCGTAACTGAGTTGATTTTCCCTGTAGCAGTATTTTAGGTGTCATGTAATAATCTTCATATGACAAGTATAGTGAAAAAGACAGATTTCACCAGTGTTTTAGACATGCATACCTGGATGGCAAACACAGAGCCATGTCAGTGCCCTCCTTAGAAATGGCTTCAGCCTGGTGTGCACTAGTTCAGTATTTCCTAGCTCTCTGTTCTGGGAAAAACGAGCAGGTGTTCCTCCAGAGCAAATCTAGGATTTTATATGGAATGATTAAGATTGGAAGGGACCTTAAAGACCTCCCAGTTCCAACCCCCTGCCATGGGCAGGGACACCTCCCACCAGACCAGGTTGCCCAAAGCCCCATCCAGCCTGGCCTTGAGCACCTCCAGGGATGGGGCAGCCACAGCTTCTCTGGGCAACCTGGTCCAAGGACTCACCACCCTCTGAGTGAAGAATTTCCTCCTAACATCTAATCTAAATCTCCCCTCTTTTAGTTTAAATCCATTCCCCCTTGTCCTATTACTACAGCCCCTGACAAAGAGTCCCTGCTCAGCTTTCCTGTAGGCCCCTTTTAGGTACTGGAAGGCCTCTGTAAGGTCTCCCCAGAGCCTTCTCTTCTCCAGGAGAGGTGCTCCAGCCCTCTGATCATCCTTGTGGCTGTCCTCTGGACTCGCTCTAACAGGTCCCTGTTCTTGTGCTGCTGTCCACAGAGCTGAGCACAGCACTCCAGGTGGGGTCTCATGAGAAAAAAGGACATATTACATCAGTAGGGATGGTGACATATTAAGGACATAAAAAGGGACATATTACATCACTATTAATCACAACATATAAAGGACATATTGCATCACTATATCAGAGGTCACCACCCTCTGGATGTTAGTGTTTCTTACCTATTTCTGAAGACAGATGTACACCCCTGTCGTCCTGGAAGAAGGGCAAGGCCCAGCCCCAATACCCCTTGCTGGCCAGTGAATCGTGACCCCCCTGCAGAAAGGAGAAGTGTCTCATCAAACCTGAGCCATGTTTATAGGTCTGACCATGATGAAAGCAGCTGCATTCAGGCACAACATTCAGAATTTATTGGGCCTGTAAAACTTGTAAATTAAGTCCTACATGAAAAAAAAAAGTTCTTTTGCAAATAATGCCAGTAGGCATGGCATGACATGGCATGCAAGTGAAATCTTCTACAATAATGGGTTTTCATGAATTGCTGTATTTTCCTGGCCTTTAAAAAACATTCTTATTTCAGAACTGTGGGACTTGGGCAGGATTCCCATCCTACATCTGTGCAAATCTATAGACATCAGAAGAGCACTGTGAATTCATTCTGGTGAAAATTAGAAATGAAGCAATTTCATAGTCTCTCTTATTCTTAAAGTTCAACATCCTTTGTCAATTCTTGCTGTCTTTACTTTCTGAAGTCTGTTGACAGTAGTGTATTGATGTCATAATGAGATTTTAGCATTATTATAATGGCCTGCATTCAACTTGGCATCACAGAATGGCTGAAGTTGGAAGGGACCTCTGGAGGTCCCCTGGTCCAATCCCACTGCTCAATCAGGGACACCTTCAGCAGATGGTCCAGGACCGCGTCCAGATGTCTTTTGAGTATCTCCAAGGAGATATGAGTACCTTCAAGCATCTTAGTTTTACATTATTACATTGTGATGATTTATTACAGATGAAACTTGTACTGATAACAACAGAACTGATTTCACTGACTGTAGACAATGGATACCATAAAAAAATGCCAATCCCACTGTTTTGTTTTGTTTTTTACCTGCAGTAAGGGGAGAGGAAGAATTATTGGAAGTGGAAACAGAGAAACATTTAAAGAATACCATAACATCAACTATGATAACATGATGAAGTTTATTTTCTAAATGGTGGCTCTCACAGGGATTGCATATTTGGGGCAAGGAAAGGGAGGGATGAAAAGGGAAATTACTGAAAAAGTGGATAGGTCACAGGAGAGCAAAATGTAGACAGATTTCTGTTAATGAGAAAAGTCTTCCTCTGGGTTATATATGGGATTTCCTGAGATCATTGAATTTCTCTCAGGGCGGAATTCGGATGTTAAGATGCATAGATCCTGCCATCAGTCATAGTGGTGAGTGTGGTGGTGTTTTCAGATGCTCCCGCCTTACAGTGCAATGGGCAAGGGATACAGGGGTGCTGCAGTCCAGCACAGACTTAGCGCAGTGCCACCCGTGAGCTTGTCATCCAGAAAGCTTCCAAGCTGCTCTACAAAACCTGTGCTGCCATGGTCCTTGTAGTCCATGAGTGTGCTCCTCATCTCTAGTGAAACTGAATTAACCTCATCATACCCGCAGCAGAGAACGCTTCAAATCTCCTGATTGCTCTAGGACTTTTTTTTTTCATTAGAATATACAATTTTGAAGAAATATTTTGGAAATAGTTTGCAAAGACTTCAAAATTCTGATGATGCTGGAAAAAGGCAGTAATTAATACATCCTGCTTGTTTCAGGGAGATAGCTGAATATTTTACTTAACCTTTACAACCTGAAAGTAGACACTTCATGGAAAGAGAGTTAAGGAGATCAGCCACTCCATCAATCTAATGTACACTTTTTTTTTTTCCTCTTCATTCTACATCAGCTTAATTCAGGGCTGCAGGACAAGCTGGGGTTCACCCTGTGACACATGGTGCTGTATTTCTTGGAGCTTATTTGGGTAAATAACCTCAGAGACTGTCAGTTAGTGGGTAACGTCTGTTCAGTCCGGGCATTTACACTGTCAAAAGCTCATCTGGGTGATGGCTGTGGCTGTACTCCCACCCAGTAAAGGTTGGAGCCATGTGGAAATTTGGGATGTACCTACAAATCTCACAGATATAAATCTGCTCTGGAATGGAAAAGCAAAACAAATGAGATTTCAAATCTCTTAACTTTACAATGGGAGGAAAAAACCCTCTTTGAACCAGCAGATTTGGTTAATGATGGCTTGGTGTATTATGTCATTGCTTCTGTTTCTATATGAAAGCAAAAGATTTTATTTCATTTACAAAGTTGATAGAAAGACATCCACATTCTTCACTGGCTTTCTCTACATCTCACTAGTGAGAACTAGTGAACTGGATACTGAAGACATTAGGACACAGCATCAAGGAAAATCTAGTTAGTAAAAAGGGCAGTTTTACAAGGTGAGGTGCACAGTGAACGGAAAAAAAAAGAATAAGAAAAAAAAAAGATAAAGAAAAGCCAAGTTTCACCTCTGGCTTTATAGAAGGGAGTCTTTCCTTACACCTTCATAATGTGCCAGATTAAAAGAACTTTGACTATTTTGGGGTATTTAAATGGAGCTGGAAGTTTTCAGGGAATGCAGAGTCCTAGGTTGGAGAGATGAGTCAAGAAAGGCCTGGGAGCCTCTGGAAACCCTGCTGCACGAGCAGGGAAGTTGGGAGAGGAGCTGATGGGACTTGTGGGGCTTGTGCCCATGTCTTGAGTTCCTCAGGACTTCAGGGCAGCCTCAGCTTTGGGACTCACTCTGTGAGGGGTGGCAACGAGGAGCTACAGTAGGAAAATGCAGCCTTGGACATGATTCACTCCAGCCTTGCTCCTTTGCATTGTCTCAGGTGGTGCAATTGCTGTCTGACAAAAACAGGATTGTCCTGCTCTTACCAGACAGCAGTGTGAGTGCTCACTGGGGTTGAAGACCACGAGACACAGAGCTGCAGAGCTCCCTGCTTCCTCCATGTGGAAAACTCTTTGCCAGGGTGAGTGTGGTCCTCGCCCTTCTACTTGCTTCAAGGGGCAGAGGAGGTGGCTGCCAAACCAGGGAAAACAGGCAGGGACCTGTAGCAGCAAGTCCTCCTTCTGACCCAAAAGGAGGCAGAAACTTGCTGAACCTGAAGTCCACGGCTCCTGCTTCAGGCCTGTATGGCTTCTCCATCCCTACCTATTGGCCAGATGAAGAGCTTCCATCCTACTGACCTAGGATGCTTTCTTTGCTTCTTTCTCCTTTCTTTGTTAACCTGGTTCCGCACAAATTAAAGTGATAACTTGATACTTCAAAAAAAAAAATCTGAATTATCCCCCGTCATAAACCATGAATATAATTTCTTGGGATAATGTTGGCTCTCACCACACGCTTTAAAAAAATAAAGACTCAAACAACCCAAAGCAACCACTGCAAATTCGTAGTGAAAATGAATGGAGTCTGCCTCATTCATAAATGTCATACGACTTTGGCTAAAAAGGCAAGCCTGTCATCCCAAGGACAGCAGCTGTTGTTATGTTGAACAAAATGGATACAAATGGGTATTATTTTAAAGTGAAATGCTTAA